>NC_132936.1:116293000-116978000 GCF_034638445.1 Ciconia boyciana
ATCTGCGTTGGGCCAAACCTCCTGAGCCCAGCCAACGAGGACCTGCTCCCGCTCGAGGCCATGCTGGAGGTGACGGAGAAGGTACGCTCTATGGAGCAGCCAGCTGCAGCCTTCCCGCCCCATCAGAGCCTGGCTCTTCACAGGTCCCTGGCTGCCTCCTGTCTTGAGCCAACGCTGGCGGGCTGGCTGGCTGCAAGAGCAGCCCCACAGCCACAGCCCTCTGCGCAGAGGCAAGGCTCAGGAGCGGGAGAGGCTGCTTGCTCCATTTCCAGGCAGCTGGCTTGAGAGCAAGGCTTTGATGTGTGCAGGTGAAGGTGCTGCTGGAGTTCATGACTGACAACTGCAAGTAACTCTTTGGGGAGGAGACAACTGAGCTTTCCTGTGCAGCAGCCGAGGAGTCGCCAGCACCCACGGAGAGATCCAGAGGTAAGAGGCAAGACTGAGGGTTGTCCGTGGTGGGGCTTGGGACGCCAGAAATCTCAGTGTCTGCTCTGGCGGGGCTGGGCATCGAGCGTTGTCCTCTCAGCCCCGCATGTCCTGTGGCGTCCCTTTGGCCACAGCCTCTCGGGGCATGAATGGTTTGCTCTGCAAGGTGAGCTGAAGCCTGCAGGCTGGGCGTCAGAGGGCTGAAAAGAGAGGCGGAGTAGGGCTTTGGGTGGGTTTTGCCTGAGGTGTTGTTTCCTTCCCAGAAGTCACTTTGCTGCACATGCTTTTTCTTTCTAGATCTGCCTTTGGAAGAGCAAAGTGTCCCTGCAGTCCCTGCCGACAGCGAGCATCAGGCAGATGCCTTGCCCCATGCACCCCCCTCTCTGCTCGGCCTCCTCAGAGAAGCTGGCGGCGATACGGTGGTGGAGCGTGAAACGGGAGAGGTGTGTCAGGTCCCCAAACACTGTGACAGCGTGTCTGCTACAGGAGGGGAGTTTCTGCTGAGGCCACATTGGTGCTGTGCCTCTGCCTGGCAGCGGAGCTGCTGCGTGTTTGGGTTATTCCTCCACATGCCGGGATGGATCCATAGTAAGGAAAATGGGCAAGGTTGCTTCTCAAATGCATGAGGCATGTGCTTCATGGAAGAAAATGTCCACAAAATACCTCCAAAAAGACAGAGGCGAGTAGCTAGCGACTTCAGAAGGCTTTTGCTCATGTCCTACTTCGTCAGAGCTTCATCAAGACTATTTTGGGTGGGGGGCTGGGGGTACTGTGCAAAGCATGGCTGATGCAAACCAGCCAAAGGGATCTCCCCTGGGAGAGCTAAGGTAGCAATTTGGCAAACAGGCGCTTACCGCTCCAGGTCATCTCTTGCCACCTGCCAACTCCGACATTTCTCTTGTAGGCACCTCCAGCTTTGCTTCCAAGCACCCCCGAGAGCGCGGCAGACTCCCTGGGGCACCCAGAAGAGCTGGTGAGCCTTTCAGAGGACGGAAGGTAAAATGAGCGTGCTTTGGTCAAAATCAGAACTGACTCCAGTGGATTGTGGCTTTCCCTGATCGTAGCTAATACCACTGTGGGATGGAAAGGTTTGCAGGCTCTGCCCAGGACAAGGAAAAGAGAAGAAATGGGAAGAGAAAACAGGCCTGGGGAGAGGAGAGTGAAAGGCACACGGAAAAGAAGAGAAGGAAGAGAGCAAAAGTTTTGGGGGATGAACCAAGGAAAAGATGCAGGAAGGTGCAGAAGGTGAAGCAGCCCAGGTGTGTACCAGGCTTTCCCAACTCTGAACACTGCTCTAAGTCAGTCCAGCTCGCTGGCAAAGGGACGGAGAGGGACGGTGCTGCACAGGGTTTGGCAATAACTCCACGGCAGCTCGCCAGGGGCTCCCCATGGAGCCCTGCTGCGTGGCACAGGGGCACCGCGCATCTCTGCACGCTCACCCGTCTCTAAGGGCATTACCCGTGGGGGTGAGGCGCCAGGGCCCTGCCGTAGGCACTGCCAGCAATAGGTCTCTCCTCTGGGCCAGCAACAATTCCTGGTAAACGGAGTTCCCCAAAGGAAGGGGAACAACATCCTGCCTCTTCCTGCCTTTATGGATTGATCCAAGCTTTCTGACTCCGTCGTTGCAGGTGCCGATTTCCTGTTACTGGCTGAAGCACTGTGCCTGCTGGGCCCCCGCAGCTGATGTCCACAATAAAATGATCTTTTCTCTCTTCTGACCCTGTCTGCCATATGGTATTCTGGACTAGGTAGATGTTGTTTTGTGATGAATCCTTGGGGAGGCCTTTGGGATCCTCCCTTGTTCCAGCATCCTTTCCAGCGGGCATCAGGGCTGAGTCCAGAGGCTTTAGGAGTGAAATCAAAGCACAGAATCACACAGAATGGCTGAGTTTGGGTGGGGCCTATGGAGGTCATCTGGTCCCACCCGCCTGCTCAAGCAGGGTCACCTGCAGCCAGTAAAATACATCACCTGGACAGGAAAAGATTGTTTTCTCATGTGCAGCTGGAATATCATGTGTTTTAATTTGTGCCCATTTCCTTTGGTCCTCTCAGTGCACACTCTGGAGAAGAGCCTGGCTCCCTCATCTTCTTTCCTTCTCAGCAGGTGTTTACTCACATTGATAAGACAGACAGACAGACAGACAGACAGACACACACACACACCCCCACCCACCCACCCATCCCCCACCCCCACCCCACCCCCCCCCCCCAGCCTTCTCTTCTCCCAGCTGAAGAGTGCCAGCTCTCTCAGCCTCTCCTCACATAGCAAGCAGAAGAAGTCCCAGTGGTCCTCTTTTGGAAACTTTTGGAAGGCCTCTGTCTCAAATAAGAAATGGGAGACATTAGTCTTCATCTAGGTTACTGCAGTTTGGTGTAGAAGTGCCAGAGCACATCATTAATGGAGTGTTAACTGGGCAGCTCTGGTCATGAAGCTCGGAGCACTAAGCTGGACACCTGGAGATTGCACCCGTGTGTCAGCCAGGCTGGATGCTCAGTGTTCAGCAGAGCAATGGCACAGCAGGGCCACAGCCACTGCTCGAGGTATGTGTGCACTGACAGCTTGCACCTGAGCATCCTCATGTCCTGAGGTTTTGGATCTCTCAAGTCCTTTTGACAAAAGGTTATTGACAAAGGTATGAAGGTGGCGCAAGGCACAACCGTTGGAAGAATCTGCCACGGTCCTTGTCTGGCTGGGAAGGTGTTGGCAGTGAGAGCTACGTAACAGGGGACACTGCTTGTTGCTAGTGCAGCAACCAAGGAAGGTGCTACCATCTGTCGCCCACCATGAAGGTAGGCTGTAAGGGAGAGGATGCGCTGCTTTGCCGCGTCCCTAACACCCAGAAGTATCAACTTTAGCTCCTTCAGTAGCTTTTAATGACCACGTGTGGCTTTCTGCACAGGTGCTGCTATTTTGCTATGGAGGGTAGCCTCTGCGTCCTGTGCTTTGGCCTTGTCCTGGTCTCCAGTGAAATAGCTGCTATCGTCAATCCAGTGCAGGAGGTAAGCGAGCAGAGTACCACCCATGAGGGTTTGGGCTCACTGCCTCAAGCTACCTGCGTAAAAGAAACGCAGTGAAGTTGATGACTGTGAGAAAACCATGCCTGCTCTACCCTTTACACAGGGTAGAGAAGGTGAGACCAATCCTGCTTTTGCCTTTTCCCCCATGCACTTTCAAATCAAAAAAGGCCAGAATTACAGAATTTAATGATGCAGATAGGTGCCCACCTTTACAGTGGCTACTGGTCTCATTTAAGTCACTTCAGAGGCTCAAGGGCTCACACCTTTTATTGAGATCCCCTCTCCAAGATACAAACCTAGGTTTTTTTCCTTTTTCTTTTTTTGTTTTTTTAAATAAATTGATTTGCAGGACTGTTTTGCAAGGCCATGGGACTCACCAAATCCTTTACGGTATTGATGCTTAATAGGGCAGCTTGAGAGCTGGTTATGGAACCACAAGTAGAGGGGAAAAAAAAAACCGCTAAGACTACAAACAATAGGCAGCAATAAACTCTGGAAATAATTGCAGTGTGTATTCCTGTGTCTAGAGATCTACCCAGGTTGTTCCTAGCACAGCCGACGTCAAACCTCTCACTGTTCCTTGGTGTGGCAACGCTCTTCTGCAATGCTGGGAGTACTGGTGTTTGCAAATAATTTGCAGGCAGACAGTTATGGATACATCCTGAGACCAGTGGCACTCCTCTAAAAATCAAAGAATAGTCCAAACTTGATAGATAGATTGTGGAAAGAACCGTTAAAAAAGGAATTTTCTCTGGCAGCCTTCCCTGTAAGTCATTATTGGCCCAACGCACCGATGGCAGCAGGGTCTTCACGCATCGCCGTATGGTGGAACAAAGACGCTAAAAACATTAACAGCAAAACTAGGAGTTCCTTCTATCGGTGCCAGAAAATGAAGGCAACACAGGAGAAAGGGGCACCGCTGAAGCACGAGCTAAGATTTTTATTCCTTATTTCTTTTCCCAACACATTCTTTTCATAGCAAGAAACAAACACATCAAAGTCAGCATTTGTTTTAAGCTCTGAGATGAACAAGAAAAATTATTTTAAAGCTTGCTTTAAGCAAGAGCTGAGCTCATCAGGGAGTCTTGTTAATACTTAAAGACCTGTTTGGGGGCAAATTGTACCAGCAAGATAATCAAATGAGGCACGACTGTAGTGGATACAAGTGAGGAGATCCTGAAGTTATGCATCCTGCATGCAGCTGGGATGTGCAAGCCAAGCTGGAGAAATTTCACAGGCTTCAGGGACATTGCTAGTCTAGCAAAAAATGTTTGGAAAATTGTTTTTATTTTATTTCTTTTTAACAATACTGTGTTCAGCTGTCAGAAATTTGTTTCTCGGACTATGGCTCCATAGGTCACTACGCTCTGTAGAGTGCTATAGCTACTAAACTCAAGAAAGAAGGTGGGCAGGAGCTAGTGACATTTTTGGAACAAATCTGATTAAATCATATGAGGATACTGGTCACAAAGTCCTATTATACAAATAATACAATTTTTGTATAATTTGTATAGTAATACAAATATTGTTTTAAGCCAAAAATCCGGACTTGCGGTGCACTAGCGCCTTTCCAGGTACCAGCTAAACAGCAGGACTCATAGCAGCAGCATTGTCCCAAGCTGACCCATAGCCTCATTCCCTTTATGTGTCCATAGTTCAGTCTGCACCACAGGCTCTTACTTCAAATTCTAAGATGTCCAGAGTAGTGACTCTGCCGTGGAAAGCACACGGATAAAGTCATGCTTCCAACAGCCTACACACAACGAACTTCAAAAAAAGAAAAAGAAAACAGCAAAAAAAGCCCAAACAAACCCAGACACACTACTCATTGTTATCTCTACACTAATCACAGCAGAGGAACACACTGCATGAGTCCCTCCCAGCTTGCCAAGGGGCAAAGGCTTGTCCGAAATCGCATCTGAAAGCAATCTGCAGTAATTCTCCATACAAAGACTTCCCTGTCAGCACAGCAGCCATGGGAAAGCCTTGCATTAGACTAGTCCCCCACCACCACCCCCAAATATCTTTTGCAGAGACTAAAAGAATTGCTAAGACTTGCTCTCTCTCTTTTCAGGAGAATTTTTCCATAAGCTTCTTTGCAGGCAGAGGTCACTTCTTCCAGGCACAAGTCACCTCTTATTGGTCATCCACTTGGCAAGTTTTTCCATCTTCCAAATTGTGCCCTTGGAGTAACATTACCAAGTGAGGAAAAGCATTAGTTTTGATAGAAGTAAGTCTCTTCACCCTAAAAAGCTAAAGCATACCCATTAGATACACACAAACGCTGCAAAGAATTAACACCCAAAACAGTTTATTTTCCACTCCAATGTCACAATAGTGACATTTCCAACTCATCAGAAACAAGCTCTAAAATAACACAACACTGCAAGGCACATAGTAAAGCATACATCCAGCCTTCAAAAAGAGCTGGAGCTCTTCAGACAAGATGTGCTTCCTAAAAATATTGCTGAAGGTGAAAATCCATTCACATTTAATATCACTGCATTTGGTTTTGTAGTTCTGCAAATAAAGACTTTCTCTCCCAAAGAAACTCCTCCCAATACTGAGAGGCTTTGCCTAAACAAGGATTTGAAGACTCTGACTCATTACAGCATTTTAGGGTAAAAACACCTGAAGCGCTATTAGGCATCTTCCACCTCTCCTAAAAACCAAAGAAAGAAAAGCAGCGCCTTAGCACATGCCAAGAAAGTGAGGGGAGCTAACAAATGGCACAGGGTTCCTTCAGGTCAGCAGGGTTGCACCAGATCACTGCCACGCTTCTTTTCAAGTGTATCAGCATTCAGGTTCACTTAGGCACAGTGCAAGAAAGCTACTGATTCCCAGCAGTAGAGATCTTCCTGTATTTGCATATGAAAGCATCCGTCTTCCCAAGACTAACTCCATATACGCCATCTGGCACCAGAGACCCAAAATGTGTCTGTCTGCTGCTGAGAAGGGATTCTTCAATGCCATTCACCAAGGAGGAAGAATTCCCATCAACATTCAGGGCTTTTGCAGCGGCGGTTTCACTTGCATCATCAGAAATGGCATTAGGAGAGTCATTTTCGGCACACTTGGCAATGCCACCCACGCACTTATGGAGATCTTGGCTCAGCAGCAATACAATAGTGCCTCCAACATGAAGTACTCTAGCAATTGCAGGAAAAATAAAGGTTAGGCATTCAGCCTGCCTGGTATTCTTTCATCCGCGCAGAACTCAACACTGCTGATGCTGCAGATGCCAGCTGCATTCGATAAAACATCTAAAGACATTAAGGGTCATGGCTCAACTCAGTAAGCTACGTCTCCAAATGGAATTTAAATGCCCTATCTTCATAACTCTTCCTAAATGGGAGAACTGGGCTCTATCCTCAATCCCAAACATTTGCAGCCTCAGGAGTTCTTTCCATTGGGTTAGCAGGGAAGATGAACCCAGTGTTTTTCCCTCTTAGTATTCTATATTTCCCCTCAATTCAAGGATTGAGGGCAATGTCACCTTCAAACCCCGTTTCTGGGTCGCATGAGCCTTCACCACTCTGCAAAGGAACAGCTTCCCAGGGCAGCAAGAGATTCTCAGGTTGGTAAGGCAATTCTGAAGCCGGCCTTACCCTTTGGAAACTTTAAAAGGTCCGCCCTTTCTGTGTTCCACTGATCCTTAATGGCTTTCCAACTCAGGATACACAGGAAAATTGAACATTGTTTGAAATCCATTTTTCTTAGTACATGAGGAAACTTTACACTTGGCCTTGAAAGAAGGGGAAAAAAGGACTATCCTGGCTCTGTTCACGGCAAGTGGATTGAACAGTCTTACCAGTGGAGCTCTCACGGTAATGGTCCCTTCCTCACCTCCACCTTCCCAAGGAAAGATTTTGCTTAGGATGGCCCAAGAGACCAAATGAGACCAGAAGACAAGCACAGCCAAAGGGAGGGATGGTCAGCACAAGCTGACATAGGATTGCCCTGCCATTCTGTGGAGCTACCTCACCTTCTTCACCAACTTCCCACCACATTCCTGCACTGGGTGAGCGAGATAAACACCCGCTGAACACCAGTCCTACAGAGAGGGCTTGTTTTCAGCCAAGAAATTAAATAAAGGGGCAGATGGTTTGAACTGCCCATTAGAAGCAGCCCACTATTAGCCTGGCTCAACTCTGCCACAAAATGACAGGGTGAGAGATCAAAGGAGGCATCTAAAAGCAGACCAGGTGGCTAGCCGGATATTCAAGTACACACTAACAGAAAGGAAAATGCATACCACCATTTTCTGCTCTGAGATCCCTCCTGCCAAGGCAGGCTAGTAAAAGCTTGGTTGTGAACCCGGAAGGAAAGCTGATGATTTTATACAAGCTGGCCTCCACTGAGAAAGGATTATTGCTTTATTTGCCTGGCCACGCTTTCAGTTTGTCTAGGTCATCCCCTCCTCTTTCTCCTTTCTGCCTTGTAAAGAACATTTGTGAGTGTGGCTCACAAATACTTCACCATCATGCTTTGTAAAGAGTATTTGTGAGTGTGGCTCACACAACAAGCTCATTCCTTGTCAGCTTGGTCTGCCATTGGCATGTCCAGAGCTTGTCCAACAAGCCACAACAGCCTTTAAGGGACAAGTAAAGGGCTCAGAATTTCACAGCCTGCACAGGATCAGATTACAGAGCTGGAGAGTGTTTGGCATGAAGCAAACCTGAAGCTCACTGAACGCTTAGGATCGCAAACCATCATGATGTTTACACCAAACCCCAAACCATCACAACATTTATACCAAACCCCAAGCATGTCAGAGGCCACACGTACCTCTCCATTTCCTGGAGAATATCCAGAAGGAGCTGTCTGTCTTTTGTGATCTTGAACTTCTTCCCAAACGGAATATCTGAAATCACAGCGTCAAAGCTTTCTGAAGGCAACGGCAACGCTGCAGAATAAAGGCAGGTCTTTACATCTGACTGTGAAAAGTGAACAGCAGCTATGTCCCCATTCACCTTACAAAACTCTCTGCCAGCTCTTCCGCGGGTTATGCACGCAGATTCACAGCTCCTTCTGTACTTACCCTCACAAACGCCACCAACCCAATGCAGACTGGGAAGAGACAAATGCATGACAGCGTGGTTTAGCTTGCGGATTCCCTGTTACGTTTGCCCCAATACCACGGCTCTCCAAACAGGGGACTGCATGGGTCCAAACTAACTGCTGCTTCTCAACACAAACCACATCTTTACAAGCAAAATGCAAAAGAAGAACCAAGCTTGCAAGCACTTTACTTAGCACACATGTGCAGATGCACACGTATGAACAGCAAGGAATCACATGTTAAATTCCTCTCCATCCCCTTTTTCTCCCCCCAACAATCTAGTTACAGCCAGAATCACTTGGATTCTGTCAGAGCCAGTGCCTTTGAAGTGTCTCCCCAGAGTTTCTGCATCCTGGGAATAGTCAGTTCTCTTGACCATGAGGCAACACTGCACCCTTGGGGTGATGAAGGCCGGACACATACCAGGCCATGCTGGCCAGAGCGTAGCCAGCATGTGAAAGGACGAGACTATGGGCTCTCCATCCGTCAGGATGCTCAAAACTCAACTGGACAAGGCCCTGAGCAACCTGACCCAGCTTTGGGATTAGCCCCACTCCCAGCAGATAACAGGACTAAAGACCTCCAGCAGTGCCTGCTCACCTAAACCCTGCTGTGATTCTATGCCAGCCTTTCCAGAACTGGCTGGACACGGCTCTTGGACCATCCTCAGAGCAACGCTTGCAGCACAACAATTTTATCTACAAATGGAAGGACAAGTTACCTTCGGTCCTCCTCAAAACATGCAGAAATAACTGCTTCTGACCACTGACAAAGATGCCAATTACTTCTTCAGTAGTAGAAAAGCCTGACATCAAAGTACCTTCCATTATCCTAGACACCAAGCCCAATCACAGCTTTTAAGTAAGAAATAAAGCTATATATACATTCTTATAAAAAAGAAATAACATTTCTTACCATTCTGGTAAGAAACAGATATTGCAAGGGAAAAAATACTCATACTTTATCAACCACGCACAGGAAAAAACAGCCAGCTTTTGTCTGTCATTGATTTAATATAGGACTAATTTAGACTCGGGCTTTGAGCTCCAGAATAAGGGCATAAAAATATTACCTTGTCCCCAGACTAGCTCATGAACTGAGAGCAAACAGACTCCCTCTTCAAGGAAAAAGGCATCACCATTTAAAATACTCCTACTGCAAAACATCAACAATTCAACACTGAGCTTAATGAGTCCCCACTATTACTCATTTGGTACATTTCAGTTACAAGCCACATTTCATCTGTGTTTGTCCTTGCTGTGTTCCTGTAAGACACAAAAAATTCTCACACAGTATGCACTCTTTGTGGTATTCACACATTTACCATTAAGACAGACAACTACTGACCATGCCTGACAATTATTCTTTTCATTGTCTTCTGGCGAGTTTATTCTTGCCAAAGTTCGGGGGCGGGGAGCGGAGAACAAATAATTATCCGTTCACTAGCACTACAGAATCACTGCTCAGCTATTAGTTGAGAGTTAGCTCTACTACGCATCACCTCAAGAGAACCTACAGTACCTGTGTAATCCCAGAACCACAAAAAAATTCAAATGTGTCTCACTTGGGAAGCCTACAGACATACCTTTCACAGAAGCTTTAAGTAACTCAATCTTATCCATCAGGCCTGCAGTCCTAATATTTGCATCTGCACCCTCTAACTGTGAATTGCTTATATCAGCACCCCAGTAACAGGCTTCCTGTTCAGAGAAAAAGAGAAAAGTCATCTAGTTGACAAAC
This sequence comes from Ciconia boyciana, assembly GCF_034638445.1. Taxonomy (NCBI): domain Eukaryota; kingdom Metazoa; phylum Chordata; class Aves; order Ciconiiformes; family Ciconiidae; genus Ciconia; species Ciconia boyciana. Next base: position 116,303,247 of record NC_132936.1, read on the forward strand.
AGGTGTAGTTATTTTATAAACCCTTCTCAGAACTGCCTTGTTGCACAGCTCTTCCAAGACAAACCCCTTGCTGGGAGATCTCGTACCATTACACAGAGCAATACGCAGAACCAGAGGAATGGGGGAAGTATGCGCTGTCTTCACTCCTTTCGTGTTCTGGTCTGCTCAAGACACTTGGAACTTACGGAAATACTGAGGCTATGTCCTAACAGCAAGACCCCAGCTAGCTACAGAGACAGAGCTACGCTGCCTCTAATACTGACAACTGACTGTACTGTCCCATTGACACCTCCATTCTCAGGATAAGCCGAGGCAGTTTTACAAGTCCATAGTTGCCTCACACAAAACCTGCAGTATAAATCCAGGGCTCCCAGTACCTACCTGCATAAGTACATAGGACTTTGTTCTACATTCCTGTTCAGGAACATTTGTACTAAAACACTTTTCACAACTGCCTAGAAAGATCAGGTTGGTCCCAGCTTTCCAGTAACGGGCTTTGGTGTAACTGTGGGACACATTTTTCTTGATGCAACTACAAGCCATCTTGCAAAGATCCCGCCTGTTGCCACTGTGATACTCACGGGCCACTCTTTGGCAGCTTCCAGCAGTATTGTTCCTAGCCCACACATGGGATCCAGCACAAAGGCACCTGCCTACAAAAATAAAGGGGTTATTGCATCCCAAGCAAAACAGACTCCTCTCCCAGGACAAAGCTTACTCAGGCATGTACAGATCACCTACATACTCCCACTGAATCCAGGGTAGGTCACAATAATCACTGGTTTACCAGGCCAAATTTGTTTTAAGAGAGTCTAGTAAAAAGCATCAACAGTTTCACTAAAGACAATGCATCGACACATCTAGCCTTGAGGTGACATTGAGGGGAAAAAATTATGACTGGACTGCAGGCAGATATTGGTACCAAATTAATCTGTGGAAAACAGCACACTTGCTTCTGTTTTCCCTTGGGAGAACAACCCCAAACAAGGTTTGAAGCCTCGACAGTGAAAAAATCTTGCCATTTACACATATATCCATACAAGGAATAACACCTCTGCTGAGAAGGACCTGGGATTACAGCAGATATCTGGGTGAACAGCAGGTGACAGCGCACTCTGATCACAGACAAGGCAAACCCTGTCCACATGCATTAGAGGATGGGGCATTAAAACAACCACACTTCTTTTCAAAGCTTCCAGCTCCAGCTCTGACCAGCAGCAATGCCCCCCCTGCCACCCATTCAGGACTCTACAGCTTTGCCATGAACATTCACCTACATTGATTTCAGCCAGAGATGCCATGGCCCATGCAACTGTTGACCGCAGTCCTGCTGTTCTGATATACGCCCTGTTTGCCAATGGAAGCCTGCAGACAGGAAAAAAAAAACAACAACATAAGATAAAGGTACAACCACCCAGAAAAGCCCATGTAATACGAAAGAACAAATGAACCAGACAGATCTGTAGACAGACAGACAGATAGAAACCAGTCTGCTTTTATCCAGAACTCACTGCAAAGTCTGTCCTACCTGCTCAGATAAGCTCCAGACAGACTGCAAGACTAACGGGACAGTCCAGTGAATATTAAACCAGAAGATAAATACTCACAGTGGACAGCAAGATTATTTAGAAATTATGCCTGCTCTGGTACTGCCAAGACAAATCTGGTGAGCAGAATGCCTTACCTGAAAAGAGGAATCCCCACCACAGAGTGAATGTCGTTAAGATGTACAAAGATCTGAAAGAGGAAAAAAATAACATTAGAAACACTCAACCTGACACAACAATAGCTTTAACTCATTTAAACCAGACACAGAAGATGTTTCTATGAACTTATGATCCTGGTTTTTAAGAACAAAAATGCACCCTTCAGACAATTAGGATTAATTGGAAAAAATCTCACTAGGTAATCTGAATGCCACTTTAAAGAAGATTTAATATTTAGGCAAGCAGGGAGGGGATTTTGTCAGCCACGAATCCATCAGCAAGCACTTGAATCTTTAAGGCAGGTGATTTTTGTAACATTGAATGGATATTTTTATTTATAAAACCATTTGCTCTAAGCAGGGTAAGATTATTCACAGTATACTAGCTACCAGCACTCAGTTATTCACGCACACACCCTTTTTTAAAAGAACAAACAAACAAAAAAACCCCCACCAAAACCAAGTGCCACTAAGCAGTATTTCACATGGAAGGCAGACCTGAGTAATCCTTCCAGAAATATACACAGCTCAAAGAAATTGTCCTCCTGTCCCATAGAGAGCATCCCAAAAGAAGACTGAGCTCCCCAACAGGTCTTGCATGACTGCAATCCCTCCCCAGGAAGACCAAACAGAAACATGATGCTGCTTTTGAAATATCCCAGCCCTCAGCGCTTGAATGGTTTCAGAGCAAAAATCTGGACAAGAACAAGAGCCCCACTTGAGGCTCAACAAAGCCGCATTTGACACACAACCTGGGAAAACCAGAGCCAGCAGATTAACTCAGAGCTTTTACACAACACCTCAGACCTCCCAGCATCAGTGCTGAGAGCAGCTTCCACACACCAAGCACAGTGATGGAGACACAGCTTGTCAAGAGCAGCAAGTCCTTTCCAAGGTCTCCAGACAGCTTGCACCCTGGAGCGTGCCTTAAGCAAGCTGCTTGTCAGGGACAGGGTCTAGGAGGAGGCTCTTCCATAAATGGCATTTTCAAGTTGAGTTCCTCGACAATACGACCTTGCTGCTCGCTCTCTTCCCCTACAGAGGCTAAACTAGCTGCCCAATGGGGGTAATTCCTAACCCTAACCATTTTCAACACAGTCAGAGACCAGCAGTTTCTAAGCATGCTGGATCCCGAGACATCACCTGCATGGATCCTTCTCCTCATGTACAGGCCCATGCTGGCCATTCTGGCATTTATTTAAGTGCTCTGGAAGGCACGCACACAGTGGCTACCGAAAAGCTTAGCTCAGCGCTACCAGAGGATTTCTAGTTAAATTCAGCAGCAGAAAGACAAACGGGGCCAGGCCACGGTCCCGCGTGCAAAGCGAGCAGAGAACAAAACAAAAGATATTGGGGACAATTCTGGAAGCAGCAATAGGCCATCTGGCAGACAGGCACCACTACCTCTAGATCGGGGTTCCGCAGATCAGCCCGCCACCCACACTGCTTCATGAGGGCTATGCCAACAGCTCTTCCGATCTCCTGCAAGGGGGAAGAACAGTCACAGGCAGTAAAAAGAACAGAAGTAAGAAAACTAGCGATCCCAGCCTCGACTGCACAATCCTTACAGATACCTGGGAAAAGAAAGAGTCTCTCTCTATCCCTAGGAGAACAGTTCATACAAAGATCATACAGAAGAGGTACAACAGGGCACAGCACAGCGAACGAGCGAGGGGCAGAGCAAACACACCGCAGCACAAAATGACTGTCACTCAGCTGCACTGCGGGAGGCTGAAGTTCAAGTCCTGCCCAAGGTACAACAAAAGTTGTCATCATTTCAGCATTATATATATCACGCAGAAAATATTTCTGATGGCTGTAAACTAGATTACCTAAGAGAAAACCTGTGAAGGCACAACTGCAACTCACAATTTCAATGCCTTTATGGCATCTAGAAAGCTCTCACTACCTTCGGAACATGAGAGTTCAAAAGCACAGCACAAATTTAAGCAAACATTCATGTTGGCAGGCTCATGTGCCCCATCTTCCCAAGGTACTAGCTTTAGCAGGGAACAAAAAAAAAAAATCTAGTCAAACTACTATTATCTTCGAATAAGAGAAATCTACATAAATTGCAGCTACACAAGGTTTCTTTTTTTATTTTTTTATTTTCCTCACCGTAGAAAGATATTATAGATGGGAAGAGTGCTGGATGGAAAGGGCCCCTGGAGGAGGTCTCTATGCCACCGCTCTCTCCCAGGGACCAAGATCCACCCCCCCAGGACACCTCCCAGGGCTGCACCACCCTCCTGAGGAACAAGCTCTCACCCATGTCCAACCAGAGCCCACCGAAGCTGCAAGTTCTGGTTTTGCGCCTTCTTTTACACTCTCTGCCACAATTGAGAGGAGTCTGGCTCTACTGTCCTCGCAACAGCCTTTTAAGTACCTGTAAACTACTACCAGATCACTCCTCAGACTCCACAAGCGCACCTACCTCAACCTCTTACCTTTGCTTATCCTCAATAAAAGGCATTGATTTGAAAAATAGGCAGGGTAACAGTGCCCAGAAATTAACAACAGTCCTGTATTTCCACTTGTTTCAGGTAAATGCAGGTTAAGGGCTTTTTTTCAGAAAATACAGAAAAAGCTTTGATCAGTTTATTACTCTAAAACATACAACACACAATTGACATGACAAATAAACTACACATCTCCCTTCACCTTTGCTAAATTCTGTGGAAACATAGATACTTTAGTATACCTGCGAAGGAAGTATTTTGGCAATCGCTCCACTACAACGACAAGAAACTCTGAAAGTGAAGCTAAGCTGCTCATTCGCAATAGGCTTCTCTCCACTGCTGTTGGAAGGGTCTTCTAAGGAAGCCTTGCTTTCAGTCCAGCAGTCCCGATCGCTCTTCCTCTCTGCTACCCCACACCTCTCTCCAGCTTCCGCTTGACATTCCTCAGACACAGTCTCTCTCACTTGTTCCGTTTTCTGTCTTTTAGTTGCAATATTGGCCTCTTCTTCTGATTTCCCCTTCAGAGGCACTGGGTTTTCTTGAGAGACATCGTCTTTTTTCCCCTCATGAAGGTTTCTCCAGATAGAGATAACATCCAGCCAATACTTTGGTTCCTCAGTGATGAGGCTTTTAATCTCATGCAGCATTTTCCCTGGAAGAAAAAGTAGATTCAGGTTAAGTAGTTCAGTCTCAGCATTTGATTTTCCTATGGATTCCAAACAGCTGTTAACAGAGACTGTGTTCACATTTCATCAATGTGTGAATCCAGGAACCACAGCGGCAGCAGCAGCAATCACAGGCACAGCTGAGCTCTCAACACCCACCTACCCCACCAGCAGAGACCCAGGCATCCATCTGATTACAAGCTCTGCAGAACCAAGATTAAATCGTGCAGGGGTTGAATTCCGCAGAAGAATTCAGCAGCTCTACAAAACCAGACCACCTCTGAGAGATTCCCAGGGAAGGAGCACCAGCCTACCATGCCATCCTCCTCAGAGAAAGCACTTGGTCCAGGATTACGTTGGAAAATAAGTGAGGAACGTGTAAAGAATAAAGGTCAAAGGGTCAACCAAGAAGGAACAAAAGAAAACTCAAGAATATCCTGGTAAAACCGATCTTCTAGCATGTGATATTTAACAATGCAGAAACTTAAGCCTTAAAAAGAAGAATGACCCCAAATTCATGACCTGAAAAGCATGATTTTGGGGTCTACGACCACCTGAGGACCCCCACATGAAAAACTGAGCATGTGTTATACTGAATCATCATTATGTAAGATACTAATTAATATAGTCCCACTTAGTAGTGTGAAAATCTATGCATATGGAAAGATATGCTGTATAAATGAACCTAGATCTGTGCAAACTGGTTAGGTGGAAGGATCCCCTGTGCATCCAGCGCTGCAATAAAGAAAATGCCTGCTTCTTAATGCTACATTGGTGTTAAGAGGTTTTATTCCTGATTTCAGTGACAATTAGAGATGTGGGACACTCTGTAGGACTGAAAGACAGACCTGAACATGAATCACTTTGATTCAGCTCAGAATAAAAGCCACAACTTTATAAAGGACATCTCTCCTCACTAGTCATCAACCTGCCTTCAATCCTGCAAAGTCTCCAACACACCCCTAAACTTACACCTGTGGGAAGTCCTCTTGACCTAGCTACAACAAGAGAGGCACAAGGAATATACAGGACAATTCACTTGAAAACCTTGAAGCTGGTCAAGGGTTGGGGGAAGGGGCGGAAGGTATTTCTTTTTCTCATTGAGAATCATGGTTAAATTTGATCCTCAAAGCCCAAGGCCATCTGAGATCTCCCAAATAAAGTCCCACCAGCACACAGATATCAAGCCATCTTACTGGAAATTTTTATTCCAACACTGACAAAGAATGTGACCCAAGTAGCTGAGATGTACAAGAAATCTGTGTACTGAACAGTTAAGTTACACAGGATATACGTCTGGATCCACTTGGCCTAAAGGAAAATGACTCCTCCTTAAAATGCATACAAAGGGTCCAGAACTGGACTTCAGTTTCAGGGTGGGGTGGGTTTCTTTGGGTTTGTGGTTTGGTTGTGTGGTTTTTTTGGTTTGGTTTTTTTGGTTGGTTTTTTTTGGGGGGAGGCAGAGGGGAAGCAGGTGGCGGTGTTACACATACACATACACATATATGTACAGTGCCAGCAGAACACAAGCTGGTAAGATACCCATTTCAAACATTTTTAAAGCCATTTTCAGCACAAAAAAAAGCACTGAAAACATATATGGGTGAAGAATACTCCAGAATTCATTACTGTCAACTAGAACTACAGCTATTAGTAAAAAAAATAAAGTAAATCAAATAGTAACTTTATAAGTAGGACTTGAACTGGGCCTTCACGTTTCTGAGCATACACCCTGCAAGCAAACCGCAGGGGATGAGCCGAGGGAAGGAGTCAGTGCCATACCTTTATTTCTAGAAACTGCAAGTGGGGTGTGTTTCTTAAGCAGCAAAAACAGTCGCTCTCCAGACTTGAGTCTCCTCAGCTCGCCCGGCTCCGCCTCTGTGCTGAAGAAGACCTTTCCTGAGACGCAGTCCACCTCAGGGGAAAAACAGAAATCAAACCAAAGCGGGAAGGGGCTTTGGGCGAGCACTCTCACCAGCCCAGCAGCCCCTCACACCCGCTCGCCCCTTCGCGGGGAGGAGGGCAGCGCAGACCTCAGCTCACCGCAGGTGGCGAGAGGACACGGCCTGACCGAGTGGCAGGTGTCCCTGCCCACGGCAGGGCCGGCACCAGACGGCCCTGAGGGGTCCCTTCCGTCCCAGACCAAGACCAGACCCGTGGGGCCCCGCGCAGGTGCCGGCACACCCCACGCCGCGGCCGCCCGGCTCCGGGGCGCGAAGACAACGAAGCCGCGTTCCCCGCCGAGCCGGACCGCACCGCACCGCCCCGCCCCGGGTGGGCACCGGCACAGGCACCAGCTCCCCCCTCACCTCCGTGGCGCCGAGCCGCGCCCGCACCTCCCGCGCCAGGAAGGGCTCCAGCCCGCGGCCCGCCGTGCAGAAGTACCGCCCGCTCCTCGCCGCCATCTTGGCCCGCCCCACCACCCTCAGCGCGGCCCAGGGGGCCTATAGCGGGACCGGCCCTCCTCGGCGGGGCCCCTCCTCGGGGGCGGCTCTCCCGCCGTGAGCCCGCCCTGGGAGGGGGCCGGCGGGGCAGGACAGAAGCCTCTGCTGCCGCCTGCGTCGGTGCGGAAGGCGTTGGAAAGCGTCCGGTGCGGAGTATATTTGTACACTCTGGGGGCAAATCTTCACCTGCCGCCACGGGACCGCTTGGCCACTAAATGCGCTCGTCACCGCGACGGGAGGTGACGCCCTGAGGGACCATCAGTGCAGGCGGTGAGGTGAATGACTGCAGCGCAGCTCTCGCTCCTCGTGTCTCGGCAGAAGACCGCGCCACCACTCCTGACAGGGCTGGCGGGGAGAGGAGGATCGCTGTGGTGCAGAAGAGGTGTCTGCATCCACACCATCGGGGAGGAAAAGCTGTAGACCCCCCACCCCCGTGAGTGATTCAGCACCCACGGCCCGGGGGGAAGCGCCAGGAGGGCAGCTGGGAGCCAGCAGCTCCCCCCCACCGGCGACCTTCTCTGCTGCAGGATGTGCAGGAACTTTTGTTCTCCAGACTGCTCTGTTGTACGGGGCAAGGTTCTCATCCTCCCTTCCCACTTATTTACGAGGGACAGAACCAGAGGGTGAAGTAACACAGGTCTCCTAAGTCTCATGTAGAGTCCAGGCTCTGGGTGGGCCCAAAAACAAACTCTCCAAGAGCAGGAAAAGTGCCATTCTGTCTCACCTACCACAGCTGACGCATCTCTGGATTAATGGAAAAACTATAGCTGTCCCTTGGCTAGAGCAAAGCCATCTGTGCTCCAGACCACGCTGGTTGCCCCCAAGCGCTCCAGAGCCAGACGTGGCAGGATCCAAAGCAGGCAGAGGTAACAGATTTCAGTAGAAAGAAAATTCAGGCTTAAAACTATCCCGTCTTTGTTCCCTTCCCTCAGTCAGCCAGGGATAGTTTCCTGCTTCTTATTTCTTTGTAGATGGACTCCTGGCCACCCCTGGCACAGCAAACACCAGCTGAGCCCACTGCAGCACGAGCCCAGCACTGGCTGTGCGACTCCGATGAGGAAGGGGAGTCCACCTGCAATGTAAGTGGTCAAGGCCAACACCTTCTGGAAGCAGCCACCAATGGAGGCTATTGAAATTGTAGGCTCTCAGCACATCTTTGCCTGAAGGCAGTTACCCAAACCCATCACACTCAGTGGAAAATAGAGGTCCCCTCAACACAGCCACTCTCTTTCACTGTTTTTCTTTTGAAGCCTATGAGAAATGAGCTGGTTAACAGCTGGGGGAGAGCTGAGGAGGTTTTGGAGGAACTAGAGGCACTCAACAACCTACACAGTGCTGATTTGCACACTGGCTGAGTGGAACACTGACAGCTGCCTTTCACCAGGCAACACACTTACCTTAGTGACCTGCTGCTGCCATGCGGGAGGAGCAGCTGCCAGGGCAGTCAGGCTGCGTAGCGGTCTCGGCAGAAATCCAGCATTTCCAAGGAGCCTTCACGCCAGCTGGGCATCAGTGCAGAGTAGCCACGTGCTCATGTGAGGGTGTAGGGATGGAACAATTCCACAAGAAATTCACCTAAAATCCTCTTTGGCAACACCACATAATTTCCCTCAAAGAGCTGTACGTTCAACAAGGTGACTCTTTCAGGAATCATTTTTTCGCCCACAGATGAAGTCTCATAACGCTCACCCCTGGCCCTTTCAGCCTAAAGCTTACCAGCAGCTGATGGACACCCACAGAGCAATACAGGTAGATGCTCCCATCTTTGCTCATCACCACAGCATTTCCTTACAAGAGGAGGTTTTTGGTAAGATATTAGTTGAACTTAACCCCCCCCCCCCCCACCAGTTCCCACAAGCCCTGCTCTTCGGTATCCCTGCTGCATTGCCCTGTCAGCTATGGCAGAACAGCTGTTGCGTGTGGCCAAGCTGCGAGCTCAGCTCTAAGAAGTGACCCAGAAGAAGAGCTTATTAAAGCCTAGTCAGGTTTGGAGCAAGTTGCTGACACAACTTACTCATAAATAAGGGAGTCTGCAAGAGTACATTAAAATTGTAATGCTGCTCAAAACTATCTTGTAAAATCATCACCACAGTAGGTGTATTTATTTCCACACCCCACTCCCACAAACAGAATAGGTAAATGCTGCTATTCTCTGAGCATCCGAAGGTTGGGAAACAAATTTTTAAGGTTGCCAAGCCCCTCTCAGCATCACATTGTGGTTAGTCCGAGAGGGTGCTTCAGACAGCACAACTTTTAAGCCACCTTCACACAAAATAGCTATCATGTTCAAAATCTCTGTGGATGCACTGCCCATTCATGAGCAGTGACATGTATAACTCCGGTAGGGGTTGCACATCAGTTGGCAAAGCCCTCCAGACCTGTCAAAAGGACCCCACGTGGCTATACAAATGAGGCAAAAAATTAAAAAAAATCAATCACATAGGTGAGGAATCTGGACTGGCTGTATCAGGTAACAGCCACAGGTTCCTTATGTCAAGAATCAGGTTCAGTGGCCCTCCCTCCCAAACAACACAGCTCACACACTTATAAATTTTGGTTTAAGGTTGTTGTTTTTTTTTTTTTTTTTTTTAAATAAAAGACAGCTTCCAGATACCTAATCATTACTATGCTGTTTGTGCAGGACAAACGAACTTTAAATACTAAAATGCACAAGGCAAGTCGAAACAAGCTGTTTGTTTGAAACTGCACAGCGGTGCAGGCTCAAGCACTTATTTGCCATGGCTTTACTCTTTGTACAATCAGTTCTATGTAGCAATGACTGTATATCAAGAATATAGTACACACTATTGTTTTCATTGTCAATTTACAAGAGAAAAAATAAATATTTTCCATTCTTATTATACATTAACACTTCAGTAGAAAGTTACAGCTGTTGGCATGACCTGCAACTTCAGGTGGAAAAAGGACATGCATACTTATCTATTAAGAACTCTAAACTATGACTTTGTAATAAATTACAGAGGATAGATACCAGCCAACAGAATACCGATTATCTGAACTGAGTACATTTGTGATTCTTGCTCCAAGGGAAAAAAAAAATAATCTTGCAAAATACAAAAGCTAGTACCTTGAATTATGTAAATAAGAAAAACCATGTATGGTATAGCCTTTTCTTCAAATGTTTGTGAGTAATAGGCTTGTGGTTTTAGGCAAAGAAGATTAAGTAGTTGAGTTAGTCCTTGCACCCTTCACACACAACTAGCACCGAAAAGATGCAAGGACCTCAGCAAACACCTAAATTTCATGCTTAATAATTAAAGCATGCATTTTGTAGAGTTTGTGCATGTTACATATTCTGTTTAAGGTTACTGTGCAAAAGAGATTCTCAACCACTGAAGATTTTTATGTAATTCTGTTAAAATGATTTGCAACATTTCTAAAGTTTAGCAGGCCTGTGTAAGATTGATGAAAAAGAAATCATAATTGTGGTTCACCCCTGACTGCTATACACAGACACTGTACCAATGAATTGGCAAATCAGAAAATAATAGCAGCAGACTAAGTGTCCAATGAAGTGGGAGGAAAGTGAGTTAATATGCATTGCAGTTTACTTAAAAATATATAGATATTTTTAAATGGCACACAGCTTTGTACAGGTGGATCTATCAGTGCAAATACATATATGTGAGGTACCAATTTATTCAGGCCAGATCTAATTATATGTATCTTATAAGCACTCTCAATTTCCTGTTGTCAGATGCAGGCTGACAAGCTGTACCATTGAAGTGAAAATCAAAGTCAAAACAATTTTTCAGCATATTCAGTATCAGATCATTGTAATTTCCCTACAATTTAGTTTCTGAGCTTCCACTCCTCAGACTGCGTAATATTTTTTTTTATTTTTAAAGCCACACTTAGTGTTAATACTTAATTTTCTTTTTCAAGAATTGAGACTTGATTACAGGAAACAGTTAAAACTGTCTATGTAAACTGTAACAATAACTATAGCTGGCTGAATATTTTAACATTGTTTGAAATTTTTCCAAGTACTGTCAGGAAGGAGGAACACAGTTATTGCTATTTGGGGACTTAAAAATAAAACAAACCTGAAGGCATAGACAGTACTGTTCCAATGGTGAAAGTTAAATAGATACAAAACAGCATTCTGCCTAGAATCAGTCCTTTTGCATTTGAACACTCTTCAAGTTATCTACAGCTTTCTCTTCCAGGCAACTATGATGACATTTACATGGAGAGATGGATTTAAAGTGGCTAAGTGTGGGACACACACAGCTTTTCAACTCTGGTAATTCCTTCTTGAGACGTTCCAGCTGCTCCACCTGGAATATATTGGGTTGTTCAGGATTGGAGTCATATATTCTGAATAAACAAGAAAAGAAAAAGCACTTATCAGTATAACCTGACAGTTCACAGAAATGTAGACTAGATGAAGCAACTGGGTTTTTTTTCCCCCTACTAGAGTAAAATTAGGTATCAGCAAGTCTATAAAAACAGTATGTTTGAGGTTAGTACCCTAAGTTTTCTTGCAATATCTTGCATATCTTGCAATATAAAATGGTATTCCCTTTACACAATGGTTAGTATTTCACTGGATATACTAAAAAGCTACCCACTGGCATTTACCTCACTTACTCTCCTGAAAAATGTGATTTTACAGTGGCACAAAGCAGTGAAGTAAGAGCAGAGTTCCAGGCTTCAAACTTAAAAGCATAAGAAATTTCAGAGCCCTGAGATTATTTGAATAGACTGTGATACACTACTTGTACATAATACGGAATGGAGTTTATACTTACTGTTTCAAGGAGTATTTCACACACACCCCCAATTCAGAACCATTTTTTACAATTACCATTACAATGTTAGGTCAAGAGTGAAAAACAGAAAATCTGATCTTTATTCCTACCTAATGCAAATTTAACTATCTACACTATTTAAAATAGTATATCCTCTTTTCACTTTGTTTTCACACATGTAAACAAAGTTGCAGGATTTGAATTGTTAACATTGTACCAGACTGTCCAAATCCAAAACACATTGAGTTTGACAGTGTAGGCACTGAGGCACATAACTCAAATACTGTTTTGGTGTAATTCATTATAAAGCAAAAGCATTCATGTTCCTGTAACCTAACTTTGGTACAATGCTTATTTTGACAAGGATACATTCTGATCTCCCAACATTAACTTCTAACATCAGTATGCTATTTATAACCAAAATTTAAATCCCAGCATCCAGTTCCCCTCAATTGTAGCTATTGCGCATACACAGTTTCAGGTATTGCAGGTCTCCAGGTTTATCTCCTTCCAATGAAAACTTCTGGAAGAAATTACTGTGGCTTCTGCCTTAGTCTCTTATGAATACTTGTACTTTCTTGAAGGAATCATAAATGAAAGGTTTGTTTTTATTGCATCATGCTTTCTCTTTCATACCATAATTTCAAGGTACATCCAAAAGGAACATAATGTCACAACCAAAACAATGGAGTGCTATGTGATAGAGTGCCAGGTACCTTTTTACCCCAGCAAGACAACTTGTGAACTGTTAGCAATTCCAAGACATCAAAAGTAATATGCAGCTCAAAGGGTGATACAGTAAATGGGATTCAAAGGAGGAAACACTTCTGCAGGAAATATAGGTGTGGATCACGTTACCTACAGTAAGATCAAAGATAGTTTCTGTAAAGTAACTCCTAGAAGTGAGGACAAATGCTTTCCAGTTTTATGGGAACATGCACAGAAGGCACAGTAGTTAAATTACTTGCACAGAACCTATAATCCAATACAGGCCAAAGATATGACCCAAAATTGCCTAATAGAAGCTATCTGCAAAATAAAAGCTCAACCTTCCTTCCTTCCAGGATGCAGGTATGACCTGTGCTTTCTTCAGTTAAGTGAGCTTACACTTTATAAATGTCTCTATGCATTCAAGACAAAGCACTGAAATTAGAAGATAGTTTTCTAGATAGCAATTCACCTTAGGAACTGCAAATCTTAAGTCCTTCCCATCAGTTAGACGCTAGAAGAGCAAAGGCATGTTTCTAAGCCCCTTGTTCATAGAACACAGCTAAGCATGTTTCTAAGCAGCTTCTGGCAGGTATTTTATTAGTTCTGTACTAGGGCAAGCATAAATTCTGTAATTCTTGCTTCGTATTCAGCTCTCTTCAATTGAGATTTTGGACGAGTCCAACCCTTCAAACTCCTTTCAGACTGTCTACTGGAACCAGTCCACTCCGATGTGTATATAGTATTTCTTCTAAACCAAGAGCAGAGAAGACAATTGGAAGCACACCTAGCTCAGAATTGTACCTCAGAATTTCTTGTCCCCACTTTTCATTTGGGTCAATGAAACTACACAATCAGTTGGCAAAAACAGAGCATAGCTACAGGACTTCTCTTATTAATTGCTTCCAACATCACTGTCAAAATAAGGAATAAACTCTCATCTCCCTATCCTTCAGTCTTCCACAGGACAATTATTTATAAGTAACTACGCAAAGTTCCTCCATTTGACTTCTATTAATAAGCAAGCCCTGCAGAAGACTGGGAAGTCCTTTGACTATTACTTTTTAAAATTATCACTTTCTACAAACAGCTTTGCAGTACATTCCAGGGTTATGCAGTGAGCGTAGAACTGATTTGGTTAGCTCCTACCAAGTGTTTTTGCAATCTCTGAAAATAAATCTATCCAGCAAGTCTCAGTCATAGCTGTTTTTCTTTGCTATTGCTTGGTCCAAAAACAAAGAGTCAGCAGCACCAAAATATTGCTTTCATGCTAAAAAGATTTTCTGGAGCTTTTGATTAAAACTTTTCATTTTTCTTTACATCTCAAGGTAAACTTGAGTTTACTTTGCAATTCACAAAATAGGAAAGACTTAGACTGCCATTGCATAACATCTTAATTCAACGATTGAGTAGATTAAATTCTAGATCAAGTAATACTAGTTAACTTCCTACATATATCCATGCTGTTATTTATTTAAGTAACATTCCATTTCAGGCAAATATGGCGCAGATTTAGACAGTCTTCTAGTTTTGAGAAGTGTTTTGAATGCTTTTGCCTTTATCGCCAACTAAATTTGTGTTAGTTTTGGAAAGTTACTAGTACTAATAGAGCACAGAGCTTTTGTCTGGAGTCTGCAAATGCAACATGCAGCCATAAGGAACTGTAGTGTTCAGAGAGGAGAACACACTGAAGATTCTCATGGAAAAGCTTTCAGCATAAATGTTTGAGGATTACTGGTTTAATATTTCCATGCAGCTGTGTATATTATTCAACAAACAGAACTCAGATCATGTAAAGTAGATCAAGTGAATTTAAAAAAAGATAATGCAAGTGTAAGTTAGTGCCCACCCCCTCTCCACGTTGGTATTTTCATATAGAGCCAACTGGTGTAAAAACATAAGACTGCATTGTTCTTACTGAGTTAAGTATATTCAAACACAGAAATATTTCCTGGACTGTTTACAAGGCTTATCCAGGAGAAAAAAAAAGCAGATAAATCATCCCACAAATCCTGTTTTTAAATTCATAATTTTTGCCAATCCAGAGAATTTCACTACAAGAGGTGAAAGTTTTTTCTCTAAATAAAATCTAAATCAAACTAATAAAGCATTTTAAGCATGAGATTCAGTTTTCTGTGTGAATAGAAGATGCCCAGTCATGCATTTAAAGTACTTTTCTAGATTAGGGCCCAAACAGAAGCTTGGAGGTAGAAGGGGCACCTTTTCTGTAGGCTGCCCTTTTAACACAAGTAGTTTGGATATCTTAGATGCTGACATGAATGCTAGTTGAACAGAGGAAAAAAAGTAGAATATTGTTCCAGCAACTGCACTAGACTATCCATGTGGTTTAATCACTTTGGGTATGTCTAATTATCTGCAGCCCAAGTGGAGAAAGGACTGGATAGGGAAAAATAAAGAAAAAAATTCCCTGCCCCAGTGAGATCATTCTTTTAATAGAATTGGCATTTGTAAGCTTCCCAGATTCAGTCTTGCAGTTTTTCTCCATGCAAAACAAAGTCAGACCCCCCTACCTGCATTTTCTTTTTGCCCAACACATGATATCAGCAACTTTCGGTATTCAGGACACAGTTTTTCTGCCATCTTCGCAAGTGGCTACAATGTTTTCCTCAACTCTACATGGATGATTAGAGTTCCGAAAAAATAGCTTACAGAAATCATCTCTACCCAGACAGTTCATAGTCTTTGACATAATTACCACATGCAATAACAGTAACTCAGGGCCATATCCAAGCAACCTAAAATCCACTAAAATTCCTGTATTCACTTCTTAGCTTATTCAGACAAATAACACTTACTAAGATGGTTTAAGTAAAGGTCTAATAAACACAACACAAAGCACCAGGCACAGTGATTTTTGATAAATATCTGGACTTGGCCTTCAGTCCAGAGAACAAAAATTCTGCAGAAGCCATGGAAGAAGCACATCTTGATTCAGCCCTGGAAATACTCTGGAATTTGAAGATGCAACCATAGGATCAACTGGCTTCACACTAAAACAGATTACTGCAGTCCCTACTTCCTTCTAGACCTTGAAACAGGCACATACATCTCTCTCAAGTTCTGCTTCACAGTAGTTTTGAATTTCTCTCTAAACTCCAAACACAAAAAATATGGATGCTTACACCGTAGGTTACCTACGTAAGCTTTTGACAATTTAAACTCTTGATATTAACTTCATACTCTCCAATTATTTGAAAGACTGCCTCTTTACCCAGCAGCTCCAACTGTGAATGGAACCCTTTGCTGCCAGGTTTTACATTTAGACATGCCATCCAGGACTTGCAGGTACCACCTGCATTGCAAAATGTCCATCTTGAGATATCTGATGCAGTTTTCAGAAAGCGTCGTGTTCCTTCTAAAGAACCTATATTAAGATTAAAGTTAATTCTATTCAGGCAATGAATACATTCTGAAAAATAATTAAGAATTGTAAAGGAACATTCCAATATTTGTTTGGGCCTATGGAAAAAAAGGGTGAGTAACATTTAGAAATTAGAGTTAATGAGCCTGCAACAATTATACTGAAACGAGATAATTGTTTGCTACTCAATTGCAGTTTGTAACTTGAAAAACAAGGGAAAAAATGCCCCACTGAACTACTGTTTTTCAAACAGCTTTGGAATTAATATTCATTTTGAGGTTCCTCTCAATAAAGTGGAAAGATGTCAACAAGGTGGAAGAGATACAGGCAGCAGGCAGTGAGAGGAGAGATGAATACTATTAAGAATCTAGATTGTCTAAATAGAGCAGGAAGGTTAAGAATTCTTTGTTCAGTTAAATCCACAAGAGAATTCAGCATATGAGCAACTTAAAACACACTAAATAGTACAAAACGAAACACAAAATGACATGTAGCAGACTTCCAGCCTTGGCGTAAATGCAACATTATTTAAGTAGTGTTGAAAAATTAAGTATCTAAAGTAATAAAAGCAACATTAAGTCAGAGATAAGGCTGTCACCCGTTTTACTATTTTACCACAGTAGTGCCTATCTATTACAGCAGAAGTAATTAAGAACTCTAGAAGACTGGATTAGTAGACATCAGATGAGCAGGCATTTCATAAGAACACTTTATGCAGTAGCATTTTATTAAAACACCCCATCTGTCTATAGACCAATAATTTATCAGTTCAAGTTATGCATACCATAGGATTAAATTTCATAACAACCCCATGACTGTACACTAAAGAGTCAGGGTACCATTTTATCTGCATACTAGTCCAGAGGTATTTTTCAGCTACTAAAGGGGCCTCAGTCTTGAGTTGTAGTAGAGGTACAACATGTAGCACTGCTGTAGCAGGAAAAAGGATTTATGTTTCAATGACCAGTCTGAAGCTGATCCCCAAAGTAAAAATCTTGTTATTCCTTTTTACCACCAATGAAAAGGAGCTATACTATGCAGTATAAGACGGGAGACCTCCAGCAAACCAGAGAAGCACTGGACCCACCACTCTGGAAGGACTCTCAATAGTCAAGAACAGACTGAAGGGAGTTAACTATTTTTTACACTGGCAGCCTAGAACTCTTAAGAGCAAACATATTTGACTTCTTGCCTCTACGTATGTTAACTTGACTCTCAGTTTTCACTTTATAAAACAGAGTCCTTGACAATTGCTTGATTCCCCTACCCCCTTTTTTTTCCAGGTAAAACAATATGCAAAGCAATGCCCTTGCTAAAGCACAAGGTTTGAAAGTCTTCTATAATTTGACGCTTCAGTTACACTTAATGCTTTCCCAATGACATATTCTTTATAATCTATCAGATAGTCTAATTTAATACAGCTTCCCAAATTAATCATAATTTTGTAATAATGAATTTCATATCTTTTATCATAAAAGAGCTAAAACTTTTCCATTTTGTAAGGAATGAAAATAACACTTTTGTTCAAAGATTTACCATGTCCACCTGAACTGGATATAATAACTACTTTCTGAAGTGACTAGCTTGGCAGTTTGCCTGGAGAGTCACTCCAAGCTATATTTAATGGGAAAAATGGTGAATTGACAGCTTTGAAACACAACACAATCTTGGCAAAAAATTACATTAAAATCATTCATTTAAGTTGTATTAACTATTTCCATAACTAAATATAGAAAGCTGAAGATTTCAGCCAAACAGTTAAACAACACTGTCCTCACCACGTCATGTACAAGTTTAAGAATTACTGCCAGGAATGTTAATAGCATGTTAAATGTGTATGCCATGCACTAGCTCTTTAGAATCAAATTATATTTACATTAACCTCAGGAGAAGCAAAAGTTATTTTGCTTCATATATACAGCTGAAAGAGTAGGAATTACTGCTAGTCTTGTTTTTGAATTGGAGTTATAGGCTTGTTGTGCTTATAGTACCAAAGGAAGATGGTCTGCACCAGTGCAAAATGTCACAAGAAAATGGGGATACAATAATTTCTTAGCTTAATTACTATTATTACTGTTTTTAAAACACAGTGGAGTACCTGTCATATATTAGCCCATGAACGCCATATTCTCTCAGCTTCTTCCTGTTATCTGGGTCATTTGCATCATCACCCCATGAGAAAATCACTAGGCCTTTAGATTTGGCTCTTTTAATAAACGATGGATTCCTCAGCAGGTCTTCAGAGTGCACATTAATTCCCTGAAATATAAAACACTTCAATTAAAATCCATGTTTCTGAAAAACTCACATTAGGGGTTTTTTTTATCCTTTGACACTTGCAGATCCTTACAATTTCATACATAACAATATTAATAAAAAATAATTGAATACAATTAAAAAGTTTACTGATAGCACTATTTTTTAAACAATATATTATACAGACATTGAAACAACAGACATTATTTTGGCAGTTACTAAATGTTAGTGTATTTCTTTTGTGGTGATGTTTGTAATTTTAAGCATCAGGTGTCAAAAATTATGGCTTTACAAAAAGTAGTAATAATTTAGTTTCATTTTACTGCAGATTAATACTAGAACTTGTCAGCTTACCAGCAAGTTTTCAAACTGTGCAAAAGTAATGGCAATTGGAGTTGTACGAGATCTAAGATCCATAAGTTCAGGATAGAGTTTAGATTCTCCTTGGGTGAGAAATAACACAGGATACTTGTTTTGCTTATGCCGAACCCTGTTATAAAAAAGTTTACAAATAGCAAACACATTAAAAAGCAGGGAAATTCAATCTTACTGTTTGAGAAGGATTATGCCCTTTACTGCATGTTCTTCTAATTCCTAGCTGGTGCAACAAGATGCTACTACAGTTTAGTATGAAACTATGCAGACAAACTGTTCTGCCTGTTACTTTTACCACTAGAGATTAATATACACAGTTTAAGGGCAGCTGGACTTTAAGTTGAACTCAGATCCACATCCTCAAAATATTTATACAAAATCCTTGAAGACTGTCCAGTGCTGTAATTTTCTTCTTAAATGCACATTGGAGTAAAATGAACATTCATTATAAGAGTTTATAAACATGTTTAATATACAATACCTAACCTTATTAATGTGTTTTACAAGTCTGATACCAGAAAGGTGCTATGAAATGACAACAGGTGGAAGCAAAGTTTTGGGATTAGCGTGTTACGCACTCTTACACACTTAGCCCTTTCATCAGTACCTTGATTTGGTTTTGTCCTGCCCATTTACCCTTTGGTGGTATTTCATCAGTGCAGTCTCTCATCAAATGAGATTTCCGTAAAGCCTTTCATTAACAGTGCTAAATCGCTTCTTGTTATGAAGTACTACAGCATATTGTTAGTTCATATGCATCCCAGCTGTTTGTTCCCCAGTTCAACTCCTATGCTTTTTCTGTGCTGCAATACCTTCAATATGACATTCCATAAAAGGAAAACAAACTGCTTAACAAACAACCAAACACAGGTAATTCAAAGCTGCTTCATTTTCTGTCCTTTTTAAAAGGCAGATGGAGTGAAAAAACTGTAACGAATTTAATTTTGCTTGTAAATTAGGCTTGCGTACCCCTTAAATATGACTGAAAAATACTTTATGATACCAGAAGAAATCTTGACCTTTTTTGTTGTGTCGAGAAAGACTGAAGCATTCAGGAAGGCACCTGACAAAAATATCTACTTTGACTTTGTTCTCCTATTTTATTTCTGGCACAGCTCAGATGGCAAAGTGGTCTAATTTCTCATTTCAATTCCCAATTATTTTGGTACCCAAAGTTTAGGTCTAATCAAAACGTGTTATTGTGTTGGGTATTCTTATGTCCAAAGTAAATGTCACCAAAGAAAAAAAAGAAGAAAATATATTGCATATCTCTTCTTAACTTACATGGTACAAATATCTGCATTAAAAGAAGAAAATACAATCCTCCTTCTTCCAGCATTCATTAAAACAGTTTTTAGAATAATATCTAGAAAGAGGTTCATATCAAAGTAAGTTGACAAGTTGCCATCCCACTGTCCATCCTATAAAAAGAAAGGACAAGTTTCAGCCATTGAAATTAATGCTTACTAAAATGATTTTAACAAGCAACGGTCTTTCATTCAACCTGAGATAAATGAGAATTCAGTTTGCAAGTCTGAATACAGAAGTCACTCCTTCAGTCTAGTGAATGCTAGTTACAGCACTACAGGACTGTCAGTCTGTGAGGTGCAGCTGAATTCTAACAGCAATAAGATTCATGGAAAAATTCACCATCTTCCCATCCAAGGACAGAGCTTCTATGAAGCCTTTTCTAATTTTGAAAACACAAAGGAATTCCATGAAAGATCACTAAAAACTATTACAGATATTTTGTACTGCTTTTTCTGAATATAAAAATGCAACGATAAGATGTGTAGAAATAAATGAGATAGATATTCTTTATCTTTGAGAATAGCAGGTACCAGTCTTTCTGCAGTTGACCCGTCTCTTGAGGACATTAGCATGTCTCTGTGCATACGCACTTCCACCTACCATTCTACTTAGTTTCTTTCTCCCACTCCAGGCTTCCAGTCCTAGCCTTGACAACTGTTTCCTTCTAGGCCAAGCACTAAGCAACCCAGCTGAGTCCACAGTACTGCTGACTAGAAGGAAAACAGTTGACTGCATTACTGCACCATGTTGTAGCTGCTCCTGCATCAGGCCAGGAGAGTTTGAATTTCTTGTCATTTTTCCCGGGTATAGCATGCCTGACGTGTTGTGATCCATTGACTTTTAAAAACGGTCTTCTAAAAGCAGTGCAAGCTGCATTATGAACTCAATCCTATCAATACTTCCTACTGTTTAAGAGTAAGTTTGTTCATTTGCTAGAGTGGTGCTATTATGCTCACAGTTTTAAAGACAGTGGGTTATAAATAAAACAAGAATCACATAAAAACCCCCAAATTATGCCTTTGTTTGGAGCTCATAAATTGCCATGTCAAATTACAAGCTTTAGCAACGAGAATGGCAAAGTATCAAAGCAAATCACATGTACATTTACTTACCCTTTGTTGGCAGATCCATTTTATTTCTATGTTGAACCCAACATCTTCAGAAACAGACTCCAGGACCTGAAAAAAATGTAATTATGAAGAAACCCCACAGCAAAGGAGGACAACTAGGCACTATGAGGGTAATTACTGGAAGAATACTTTGGAATTCAATGCCAATGGGGTCTAACAGTAGAATAAAAAAACCTAAGTTTTTAACATTTAACACAAGATACATAGACACCTTTTTCTCCTTCAGTTTAAAGTTAGGAAACACATAAAAATGGATAAAATATTAAGGACAAAATTTTAACATGTGTGAGAAATGCCCCATTTGTACTCCTAATGAAGAAATGTTTTTTACTTCTCCAGAAAGTTTTTTTGAATGCAAAAAGTATCTTAAGTAACACATAGTCCTAAATATGAAATCCTTGAGCTTGCCATTATGGTAAGAACAAAAAGTATGTGAAATTCTTGTAAAGAATTAGTTGTAAGGTGACTTCAAATCAAAAGGTGAAACAAACAGCTAATGAAATTAAGGAAACGTTGGTAGATGATTCTTTAACCTTGTAAAGATGACAGGTACAGAAGAGAGTAACATACGCTTTCTTACAGGAAGAAAATTAAATCTGGGGAATCAAAACAGGTAGAGGAAATGAACCTCAGTAGTTTAGTTTCTTACACAAAGTTCTTTATTTTCTGTAGTGATGCAGCAACCTAATTAGACAGTAAAAAAACCAAACAGTGGGGCATATGACCTGTAACTGATGGATACTTCACACATGCTCTGACACAAGCCTATAAATAACTGCATACTAATCATCTCCATAATCCAAATAAAAAGCAGTATTATTGTATAAAACAAGTCCCATAAAGGAACATTAATAAGCAGCTCAGACATTAGGAAAAACGGGGGGGAGGAGAGAGTGGGGAAGAGCAGTGCTAGGGAAAAAAACACTGTAAATGGTATCAAACTCTTTTTGGTCAGTTGTTTCTGTGGAAAAATAAGCCAAGACGAAGCCCAGAGTTGGCAAATAGTCATGAATGGGAACATACTAGAAATTCACTTAAAATTTCTCTGTGTCTGGCTCTGCTGTGATGAACTGCCCAAGGCCAGGTTGTTTTCCAAAACTAGCAAACAATTGTCGATGCTTTAAAACGCAATGCCCAAATGTTAACCAGCTGTAAAACTGAGTGTACCCTGAGCTACACAACTTGGGTTCATGAATTAAGAAGCTTGAAAGATATGCAAACTATTACTTTTATAGCGCTGAAAAGGCTCCAGTCGCCAACAATAAAGCCCACGTTCTCAGTTCCAGCATTGGTATCAGAGGCCTAAAACCAAAAATTAATATCCCCTGCTATGTGTGCAAAGCTGAAAGAAAAATGCATGTCTTCACATTCCACAATCATCATTTCTATTACTCTATATTCAGTACTTACTCTCTGCAGAGAAGGAAATGGCTGGGTCTCAAAAGCAGAGTTTTCTTCGTCTTTAAAAGATGCTGAAAAGAAATACAAAATATTGAATCAAAACAAATAGCACTGCTAATCCCAGCAAGAAAAGACTGGCTCAAAGTCATAAGGCCTTTAAGACTAAATAATGGAATCAGGTTTATCTTTTGATCACCTAAGCCTTCCCTCCCCACTGACATACTCCAACGATGGTGTTGGCAATTCCTGTTTTGCCAGTGGGAAAGTTTTTTGACCCCCATTAAAAGCCTTGCCAGAATATTTATCAGAAGCAGCTTCTCCTATCCCTTACCATTTCAGTCACCGAATCACATCCAGTAGAAGCAGCCTTGCCTGTCAAGGCTTATTATTTATCTTTTCCCAGACAGGTAGGACATGTGAGATACTTTGCCTGATTTTGTTGTCCCTATTAAAGGGTATGAATTAAGGCCAAAAATTTACAGCACCAGTAAGACACCCTACAGCAGTTACCAAAGTTCTTGTTAGGAATTCTGAAGAGCTGCCAAAAAGGTACAGTTAGAGAAGCGTAAGATAGAAACATTAGTAGCAATTTTGTTAAGAATATTCATAAATATATATTTAGCTATGCATTCATCTTCTGTTCCCTCTTCCCAAGGGAGTAACTCCCGTCCAGGTATTTACTTCCCAGCAAAGACCTCTACAGCATGCACAAAATTAAAGTAACTACGTAAGCATTTAGAAATGTTCAGGAAGAAGCCAAATGTGATTAGAACAAGTGACTACAACCACAGAATGTCTATCATTACATGGGAATAAATAAATCTCAAGACTTTTGCAAACTAGTACATACCATTGTGATCTTTTACTTTCAGGGCAGTCACATGAGCCAGCTAAGGAGCATAAGAAGAGTAAAATTAACAAATACTCCACCCAGAGAGATCTTACTATATGTAAAATATAACTAATTTTCCTTATAAATTGTTTTTAAGTTTAAAGGTTTATAGTTTTAGTAATTTGTAAAAGAATAAAGGAAATACTAGCACACATTACAATTTTCTTTCAAACTTTAAAACATAAAGATTCCAAGGAAGGCTCAAAAACAAACTGAAAATATTCTTACTGAAAATTCAGAAAACACGTTCAAGGGTAGAAACACACATAATATAATTTAACATTAAGATGTGAAGAAGTCTGAACATTAAACCCTCCTCTGTCAGATGTTAGACTCCACGTTTCCAATCAAGTGCAGACAGAGGGCCAACAGCAGTTTTATAATGTAGTCACATACTGAGATAGAATCAGGCCAGGTACAGGGCCAACTCCCTTGGCTCCATTCAAATTCTCTCTCCACAAAAAGACGACCAAGTATTTTTAAGTAAAAAGAAACATATAGTTCTTGGATCAGCCAGGTCCTTCCTTGACTGAAGACAGATATCTCAGCTGGGTCTTCAGCAGCCCAGTCTCATCCCCCTTTTATGCAGACAGGGCACTTATGTTCAGAAGATACAGTGATACCCAATTAAGTAAAAACAATCAATTAGTTCTAGCCAGTTTGTCCAATCCATGCCATTGAATCACAGACCCTTCTACACCTCCGCATACACCTCTAACGAGGAGTTCAACATAATCTGGATCTCCCTTGTTAACAGGGAAACATTTGAAAATTAGATAAGACTTTGTAATGGATATCTTTCTTCTTCAACAAAGACTCCAAAGCATTGGCTTTCAATGAACCCTACCGCCACTTTCAGCCTTTCTCATTTTTTAGAAAATTATCAATGGTAGCATAATGATACAGATCTACACAAGTTGTCAGACTACCCTTCTAGAAGATATAAGTAATGAAATTTATTCAAGTTGTAATGATGGTGCAAAGTACCATTCTTGGAATTAGCTACTTGTTCTACTTGTACAATTTTTAAAACTGGTGCTCTCCCAAACCATCTACAGTTACTCCAAAAAATCTAAGCTTCATACACAGTTTGAAATTCTACACGTAGCATACCATACTAGCCAAAGAACAATACCTTCAATAACTGCAGCTGATCAAACGTGAGTTCTTTGACTGCAATCTCAAACAGTTCCAAAGGCTCCGTATCCAGTTTCTTTGAAAAGAAATAATACATAATTAAGCATCACTGAAAACTACAAAAAAGCCTACATGCTTTTAATATGGTAACATTAAAGTCAACTATTTTTTTCTCTTTTATTGATAAAGATACAAGTGATATCTTTTATTATAATTAGAGTAAGATGATCAGTTTATAGGAGACAGGCACTCAGAAGCATAAAACAGGTGCCAATTTGAAAAAAAAAACAGGATTTGGTCTTTCATGCAAATCAGAAGCTTCAATGTTCTTTCTTCAGAAAAGGTTAGCACATTTATTCTGTAAAAACTTGATCAGTTAATGTATTCAGGAAAAAAGTTTCCAAGTGAAGAAATGCATTAAAAAATACTCTAAGGCAGTTCAGTTTAGTATTGTCTATCCAATGTCTCAGAAACTAATAAAAAAACCCACAAGTGTCCTGGTAAAACTGACACACACACACACACCCCCAAACAAACATCTGGGGTCAAAAAAAATTCTGTTAATCCATTTTTCACTTCCCCTCTTCCCTATAAATAAACTTTTACTCAGCAAGACAAAACTGATTCAATATATACTGAATATGCATTTCCCTTAGTCAAAGTTCCATTTCCACAACTGTTCAAATCCAAACTTCCTTCAATATCAATTGTAATATCGCAATGGGTGCGAGAGAGTTTGATGACACAGACTTAGTGCCAAGAAGAGAGAGAGAATTTATCTTGCAGTCTGCTCTGCCATGCTATCTTTGTTTTCACTGCCAGAACTAGACACGAAGAAAACTAGAACAGAACAGAGTCCAACCTCTTTGCACTGCTGCTGAATGCAAGTATTCTGGCCTGAGTGGAGAACATGCAACAGACCAGACAGAAAAGCACCTCAGTGTTTTTTTTGAGTCACCACTCCTTATGCCTATGGTTCTCTCGTTATTGAAGAGTGTCATGTCACTTTGCTCCATGAAAACATTCAATTTTTATGCTTCATAAAACTTGGGTATTTAAGGGATATTGTAATAGTCTGTTCAGAGCACCTTTTAAGGAATACTTATCTGTATGTACGAGTAACAGTAGTGTTCACTGCTTCTTATGTTATAGTACTCTTGACACTTACAAAAACAGCAGAAAAGAGTTTTTGGTTAAAAAAGAAGGAACAACAACTGCAACCTCATGAGGTAAGCAAGGAAAGGAACAGGACACTCGCTTTCAAGAGCCATCTTCCTGCTCCTAGAACCTCTGTCTTAACTCTTTTGACCTTCTGTTCCACCAAGCAATCCAAAAGCAGTTCTTCAGCCTCACTTACTGTCCCACTGAGACATGAAGTATATCGTTTACCTCACAGTTAAAGGACAGAGCAAAATGCAGAAGTAAAAAAGGGTTAAAGACAGAGTTAGAAAAAACTAATGGAAGCCAAGCCATTTGTGGCTAATCAAACTCCCTAAATGAAGGAGATCCTTGTTTCTTCCACTTTTCTGCTTTCCATTTAGTAGCCACTACTGGGATACCAAACAACCAGACTTTGGTTTGACCTAAAGAGCATTTAGGAGTACATAACTGCTTAAGAAAAGTATCCATTTAAGTATCAACAGGAGTGAGATGTCATGATGAGAATCACACTAACTCTCTCTCAAAAAAGAAACTACCAGAAGTTCTTACTCTGACAGTCTAAGAGATTCCCAGAGGTGCTACTGAATATAGTGGAGTTGTCTGCATTTTTCTTCCAAATCATAAATAAAAAAAAGCTTAAAAAACCCTACAGTATAGACTTGAAGAGTTTCAAACCACGCATCTGAAATGCTGTTGCTACAACATCAAAAGGAAGAACTCAACTTCCCACTCTACTTTACGCACACAGTAACACTGCATATTTATTCCCATTCCATCTGTTGATTCTCCAGAATTATGTCTATCAGAGCTTGGCATTTTAGTTTCTGGAATGGTCATATTTAAAGATAAAATACAGATATCATCTTCTTTACCTTTTTCATGGCCATGCAACATGTGAGATCGTGGTATACAATAGGCACATGATCTTTAGAAAGATGTACATCAAATTCCACATATGCTGCTCCCTACAGAAAATTGAAAAACACACAGAATAAAACAAAAACCCCTTAACTATTTATGCACAAAGACTACAGAACTGCAGACAAGTTGCCATGTATTCACAGGTCCTGGACATTAACCAGAAGTTGAATGAAACTGGCTGTTACTAGTTTAATCATACTCAACAATGCATTACAAGTAGAAAAAAAAAATAATATGGGAAAGTATTTTAATTACCATAAAGCAGCTCAGAGAGAGAGAGAGAGAGAGATAGCTATATATATAGCTTGCTTAACCTTGTAAACCCTCTAGTAACACTTAAGTATTGTAAACTTTATTTCAGAGAAAGGCTAAGATGATTTTTTTAAACATAGATGCTTTCACGGTGCCCTTCCTCCCTCCTCCCCACCACCCCACCAAGAGACAAGTGATTGCTACAAATTGGCAAAATATCTTTAGGGAGATATTCCATATACTGAGGAACATCTGGAGTCACTAGTAACACAGTAGTAGTGTGTTATAACACATGCAAGAGCAGAAATAGCCACATCCAGTATTCTCCTATCCTTTTCAACTGTATGTTATTTTCCGTTAAGCTTAAAAAGGAAGAAAGATCAAACAAGAGCTCCAAGTACAATCTTTTTGAAAAGAGGGAGGGCCAGAAACAAAGAGGTAGAGAAACAGACAAACTTTTTTTTTTTTACTTATTTTCACTGTCTGTAAATAATTCCTTTGAAAGGCCTCCAAGAATACCATTCATCAAATTATCATCTTGACTCGCATACTCTTTTTCAATCAGTACAGAAAGAAAATAGGACAGGCTTTTTTCAGCCCTTTTCTCAGCAGAAATATTTTTAGAGTGGTGGCTTTCAGTCTTTTCAATCTGCAAATAGTTGAAAGTACTTTTCTGGTGATGCTGCTGATGACTTCATAGTAAAATTTCTGCCTCAATGCATACTTCTTGTGGACTTTTCAAAAGCTGTCTATGAACCTGCAGCGTCCACCCAGAAATTAAGAACTACTGTTCGAAGTGATCATTTAGAAGCTGCAGTTTTCTTTCACTCTGCAGTCAGGACACTGTTCAAATTATACTCTGATTCCCAAACAAGAGAAAGTATTCAGCTATGACTCTTGGGGAGTAGAGTACTCCAGAATCAGTACCCAATAAGCATAATACTCCAGATTCTGCTCCCATCCCTTCAACAACTTCAAAAGATGTTTGGTAAGAATCTACGTTAGTGAAGAAGTACCTGAAAAGGCCTAGGAACCCTACAAGTTAAGCAGCAGGTGATCTTATAGCAGCATCTTTATGTAATTGTAACCACAGCTCTTCACTGTGAAAACAGGAGCTAGACACGGAACCTGTGAATGTACTTCTGACTCCAGCTACTCTGCTGCAGCATCTCACTAGATTGTCTAGATCAATCTTATCACAGATCATTTCAGTGACCAAGATTACTGGAAGGAATAAAAGTGACCACCTCAATCACAGAATTTAAGTACGTGAAGCTAGTATCTCCCAAACTGAAAGTCTCATCTTAGGATGTAAAGTCTTCATTGTAGCAAGCACTGAAACAAAGGATTGTTTTATTCTACCAGCTCAGCTCCCAAGTCTGAGTTTTGGACACCAATTTTAGGTACTCAGCAGTTCCTGAGTGAGACCTTTGCCACCTGAGAGTCTGCTGACAGACTCTAGCAGAGCCAAAATTTTATTCATTTGTTCAAAATTATTCCAACCCCTATGTCTCTGCAGGGTTGAGATTAAAATTCTCCCTGTATTAGAACACCACCAGAACATATTAGATGGAAGTTGGGGGGTTTTTTTGAGGAACTTGAGAATGAGAGTCTGATCTAGCTATTACTTCCCTTCCTGTCTCTCGGGGAACTTCCACAGTGATTTGATGTAATTTTATATCCGTGCAATTACCACTCATTGTATTGAATTATGGAAATTAAGTATACAAACCAAGCAAGTTTTAACTATATGGGTACTATGCGCATGCAAAGAAATGTGCGTACATACGTGACTAGCAGCATTCCTCAGAGAGGCAATAGTGTTCTCTTGAACTTTAGCAAGTCTGAAATAACAGCAAAAAAAAAGGTTTTGTTAGATGCAGCATGGCACAGAAGTCCATTGATTTGTATTTCTGTTGTTTCAAAAGTCTTTGTTTTACAGAACATCCACATTTGATACTGAAATGACTTAAATGATTATGGGTTGTAGCTTTTTATTTTAAACTGTCTGCTTCCTCAATTGCTGTCAGTGAAACTAAACATACACCACCACCCACACCCCCACCCTGATTAAAATACAAATGAACTTACTTAGCTGTTGTTGTAGAATTTCCTGCTCCCCTGTGTCCAACATCTAGAGTTGTTCTTGGTTTCCAGTATTTTGCATATGAAGCCTTCATATCACAAGAGTATCCCTGGATCGGCTTAATAATTATGTAGTCCACTACAAGAAAAATACCAAATGCTTCACACGTCAATAGGTAATGCATGACTTCCAGTAAAGTTATCTACATCTGTTTGCATCAACTGTACCTCTAACTTTTCCAATTGTCTTCCTTGGATTTCTGCTCATAATAGCAAGTGTAAGAATTCCAGCACTCTTTCCAAGTTCTGCAATTGTGGATGACAGGAGGCAGGCAGAACCTACATGACCCGGGAGCACATCGCCTTGTACTACTTTCTCACCTAAATCTTCCTAAAAACAAAACAAAAAAACCAAAACACCTACTGTTATATGTAGGTGAGAATGCTAAACAAACTCTTCTTTCTCATGAAAACTTTGCTCCTCAGGAAGATATATACAGGCACTGATGTAACAGAAATTCCTTGTGTGTTACGGAAAACAATTCAGGCTAAAAATTGTTTACTATAACAGTGTGTTGCAAGTTATGATCAGCAATATGAAATTGTTGATGGAAATCTAGGAAATCATGTACATTGCCTTTGAAAACTCTTAGATTTTACAAGCTTTTCAGATCAAAATTGCATGCATGGAATAGTCTGTCTTCTAAAAAGCCCAAGTCATGTTTAGAACAAAGATGAACTGGAATAATATATATGCTTAAAATAATATTATATTCATTTGCATGGAAGGAAGAGGGCAACTAGCATGAAGAACATATTTCTTGACCATCATCAGGTTCAGGAACTATGTAGTCACCTTACAATTATGAACGTAAGTGATCTAACGGTATTTTTAGACTGAAGAGAGAATGCTTAAAACTTTCTTCTGCATAAACAGTATGAAGAGACAAAGTTGTTTTCTTTTAAAAAGAACTCTGAATATTAAAATCTTTCAGAAAAAAATAGTGTGCAAAATAACAGATGTAGTAGTGAGAACTGGGAAGCACTCAGTTTTAATTTGCACTAGTTAGTTCAGAGGAATCTGTTTGTAACTTAAAAATCAAGATCAAATAGTTGTAATTTAACTAGTTCATATACACATAGTTCAGATTAAAAAAGGACAAGCAAAACTGATCTCTGGTAAAGGATAAAAATCAAGACAATCTAACTACATGCCATACTGCATACTAAGATTTTAGTTTTATTTGTACAGACTTCTAAATAAGCAGAAACTGCAAAGCTTTCTGTGCCATACCAAGACGACTCACAAAACCTTTCTGCAAAATGAGGCAGTAGCCACTGGTCTCCTAGCTTGTTTACACAAGTCCAAAAGATCAAGAATAACAGGCAATAGCCCTTATCCTAACAGTGAAATCTTAATAGTAATTTACTCTAACTCCTGACGGCAGACTGGAGTTGCTTCTTAGTGGTAGAGACGTACCTCAAAAAAATCAAAGATTAATTCCAAGTTATCAGGCTCCATGGTTTGTATAGTGTATTCTATCCATCGGTCTGGCTGCAAAGCATAGCCACAGTCTGGCTGAGAGTGTCGACATTTATATTCGTTGTTACTTATTAAGGAGAACTCCACAGTGTTTGCCATTTTCTGAGGGACAGTAGGGGATGTTTTCTCTTGGCCCTCTTCATCATCCTCATCTTCCTCTAGGCCCTCTAGAGTCAATTTTACTCTACTCAACCAGAAATACAAAACAAATGGTTAAGTCACAGGAGTGTCTTTGGAAATACTGAAGAATTAGAAAGAAGCTTGAGCAGAAGCTCACACAGCACAAGAATTCTTCTCAACACCACCATCTACAGGAGAGTAGTGTATGCAGTGGGCCCTCACAAGAGTCAGAGTTTGCAGCTGTTGTCTAAATCTTATTTTAGTCAGATTTAAGTGCTCAAGTCACTTGCAAAACCAGAATTTGGACAAACGTAAAAACCGTACTAATGGTCTGAGAAGCAGCACTCTACCCAACTATTGATTTGGGTTGCCAAATAGACAGCCTTTCTCCACAGATTGATACCCATAATACAAAAAAGGCTAGTGAAAAGCACTGAAAATAGCAGTAATCATCAAGATCAATACCTGAACGTTGGTGGCTGCTGCTAAGTGCATACACACAACTTTAAGTCTCTCTGAACACCGATAAGGCAGATAAATGTATTCTATTAGACATAAACAAAAGAGTCTGAAGTAATTAGTAAGTCCCTTGAGAAATCCTAAATGATCATTTAAAAGTAAACTGAATGCAATTTCTGAAAAATCCTGGACTGAGAATAAGCCTCTCTAAGACTCAGAATTCACTATTATTATATGAGCAAACCTTCCACACAGAATGAATTATGCCAGTGATGGAAGCATATATGAGTAATCCAAATCCCTTTCTGAATCATCTAAGCAGCAGATGGGATAGAGCTATCATTTAGTTAGATGCCAATTCACTAGTAAAACTGAAGTCATATCTCAAAGAAACAATTACAATCATAGAAACCCTTTACACTAAGTCCACATTCTTAGTACCCTCATAAAGAAAAAAAAAAAGGAAGTCACAACACAGATGCTCCACAAACTTGAAAAATTATACTGCCATAGCAAGTGACAGTCACAAAAACTACCTAACTTTTTAGGCAGAATATGGAAAACAGTATCTAATGAATGCATCCAGCTTATCAAGTTTGGATTTCAACCATCTAATTTAGACACGGATCAGGCTTCAGAAATTGCTCTCTCTCTCTACCTGCTATAAACACACAAGGAAAAATTGCAAAGCTCTAGAGAACAAGACATAAGTATTAATTCTCACTGAAGAATGTTGTATCAAATAAACTTTCCCCTCATCAGCATGGGGGCGGGGTGAATAAAATTAAAAAAAAAATCAAGTGTCAGACCATCAAAATACGGCACACAGTACAGAAGTAACTCCTAGGTTAACTGAGTGATCTGTAAATCACTTTGATAGTGGTGTGCTGGAAGCTGCTCATATGTGACAAGCTCAAAATCTGGTTTCTAGCAATTATATAGAAAATTGTTTCTGTTTTGGGGGGTTTTTTAATGTTTTCCATTAAAGAAAACAGGGAACCACAATCCTTTCCAAACAAGGAGATGTGTTCTATGCAAGATTAGGAGTGGGAGAAACACTGTTAGTCTGTCAAAGGATCTGAGCACTCCTGCTCCCCTCTTTCCCACTGTTAAGAGTAACACATGGCTAACATACTACCTAAAAATTGCTGTTGTGAAAAAGCACTTTTGCGGAGGATTGTTAGCAGTAACAATCATCATGCATTCAAAGATACGTCAGCCTCTAGTTAAGGGGGAGAGGTTTTTATACGTCTCAACTCTTTTTCACAGAAAAAGGCTGTGAAAGATGCAGAAAACAAGCCTACACCACAAAGTGCAACAATACGTGCTGGGATAAAGTTTGGCAACCACAGAGCTAAAAAAAAACAAAAAACCCCAACAAAACCCCACAAAAAACCAACCAAACAAACAAAAAACCACCAAACAAAAAAATCCAAACACCACAAAAGCACACATGCAGGAAGGAAAGGGGCCAGGGGATGTGGGGGGGAGGAGGAGGGAACAGGGCAGGGACGAGAGAGCAAGCTCCAGATCCCAGAAATTCAAGAGGGAATGGAGATCAAACACTCGGGGCAATAGTACAGTCCTCAAAACATCAGGACTAAGATGCCCACTTCTGTCGGTCAACTGTATAGTTATAATGCCTGCTTTTTGAGACACCTCTGCAGATAAAAACATCAAACTGATCTAAATAGCAACAGTAGTGATTAGAGAATGCTATTATCTGCAGCATCCATGTTGACTGGAAATCTGTAATGCCAGTGGGGAATTAACCATATATTAAATAGAGCAGGTTGTTTACTTTGGTAAGGAGAAAAAGTAGTAAGCAACAAAAAACCTGGAAGCCTTCTCCCTTTCCTTTCTCCCAACTTCCACTTCCATTCTGCTCTTTTCAAGAAGTTAAGAAAAAATAACAAAGAAGCCGCCTCTCTGAAAGTAACAGCAGAGAACTACTTAAGAACATTATAGTTCCAGCCAAGAAGCAGGAAACACCAAGGCAAGTATGGAATAAATATTTGTGAAAGACACCTGTAACCTACTACTTAGCTTGTGCTATCACATCTGCTTTATACATATTTAGTAGCTCAACAGCTATCAAAAAGGCAAGAGCTGAAAAATATTAAGTCAGCAGTGAAACTAGAATAGTTTTGTTTGACTGACTGTTTGTCTTCCTTTGTTGAAACAGAAGAAACTCTTTTGACACTACATTAATAATAAAATGAGGTAACTGAAACACAGCACTGATTTAATGTTATCACCATATTTTTACAAAGTGCTTAAATATTTGGAAATTAGCCTGATAGTACACCCCTATTAGCAACCCAAAATTAATTTAAAGGCTACATTAATTAAGTAAAAAAGAATTACTGGTATTGACAATTAACCTGAGATAAATTGTAAACTGAGATGTGTAGGCTCTTACCTAAACCTTGATGTTTTAAATTTCTTCTTCGATATCACTACAGGTGGTTTCTCAGAATAATGGAGACGTAATCTTATTTCCGTTTGACATGTCAGCCACCCAGCATCCACAGTTTCAATACCATCTATCAAAAATTAAACAAAAAGATGACACTTTAACAACTTATTTTAGGGAGATCTTAGATAAACTAAGATAGCTTATTTTAGACAGTTTAATATACAAAATATAAATACAGTTCCTCTGACACCATCTTCCAGACAATCCTCCTTATCACCTACCTTATTCAATAGTATTTCCAGAGCAACTGTTGAGTGCATCCTTTCACCTGTCTTTTCTGAACTACCCAAAATAGACAACACATACTGCAGTTGTTTGCCGGCTTTTAAGGGGAATAAATAGGAACAATGATCCTCACCAGCTTCACATGTAAACTGTCTGCAGGAGAGCACTAAGTATTCCAGTGTTAATTTTACTTCTGGTATCAAGGGCTAAGTTAAGTCTCCGAAGGCAGACATAACGTTCCCTTGTCCTGTGATCTCTCAATACATGGAATAACACTGACAGAACCTCTGAGATATAGGTGTCAAATTAGCTCATCATAATCAATGCCAGTAAAGCAGCATAAGTCTGCAGGACAGGATATAGCAACAGATATGATGGGGAATCAAAGCATAGAGGAGAATCCTCAACCTCACCATCAGGACAAGAAAAGCCTATAAGCAGGATGGCCAGAAAGCCCAAGCTTCCAGACCAGGTGCTGAAGCAGACCCTGCAGTTTTGAAGAGTTCCTAGCAAAACGTGTAATTTGATTACGATATGAAGAAAAATAGGAAAGCTTTAAGACAAGATGTATGAGACATAACAAAGAGCTACCTTAGGCACCACAGGACTGAGTATTAAGTGAGAGGTCGGTTAGAACTGCCAAAAGCGAGACATATGCACGCACAAGTGAAAAGAGCTAAAATCCCCAAAGACAAAAAGAAATGTTGTAAATATGTTTCCTTTTAGTTTCCCTTTCACAGATAATTTAGCCTAGCCTGTCAGTATTGTTGGCCTTAAGTAAGGAAGCTTAGATAGCAGAATTGCTAACGAGCATTCTTTATTTGAAGGAAACCTACATATGGTCTTTCCCCCCTCCTAACAATAATCATTAGAGTAAGAATGCTTTGCCTGTGTTAAATCCTTGGTTAGCTCAGATAGTTGCAATGTAGATAGATAAAAAGGAATTCTTCAGGCCCTGTGTCCTTGGAAAGGGCTGATAAGGAGAAGCTGCACAAGAACCAACTGGTTTTGGATATGCAAGGAAGGTATGAGCAGGACAAAAATGGACTGAGCATGCGTAAAGACAAAGTTCAGTCAGCGGTCAGAGTGATGAAGACTACCGACTTCCTCCAGCGACCACCAGAGGATCCCTAATGACCACCTAAGGACTTAAATACGCATGCGACAGAAACACTTACATATATTGAGTTCCAAGAAATCTCATGTTTATATAAATTAATCTTATGAATATGTATTATTTTGCAATACAAAATGTCTGCAATTCTGCTTGTTTGTCAGAGCACTTATGGTGGAGCAATCCCCAGTGCTGCCCAGCGCTGTCATAAAGGATGCCTGCTTAATAGTAACTCCGTTGCTATTGAGTTTTATTTCGGGAACACTCTGAAACTCTGATTGGCCTGCTGGGAGATTCGGATTTTAAAGGGTAGTCTCCACAAGAACATGAGGTTTGAGCTTATGAGAGCTTTTGGCAGTTATGTGCCTAACTGAAGAGGCAGATTGTGTACATTTAGTGTAAGTGATAATATTTTTCTAGGCACGAAGAGTTTTTTTCTAAGGGTAAGTTTTAAGAGAAAGCTAACAGTCTCTATTCTGTATTTCCAAAAATAAATGCTCATGATCTAAAGTTTGCAAATTTCAACCTTTAACACCAGCACATTGACAATATTTCAACTCTTCCTAGCAGTCTTATTAACATTAGAAGGGATTACAGCCTAAGTGTGAAATCACAAATGCTGGATACAAAAATAACCACATAAGCAGAGAAAACAATCACTTACAGGCAATTCCTGTCAAAACTAACTTAGTGTTTCAAGTATTTTTCAACTACAACACTTAATCTGGTTAAAATTAAATACATGGAAGAGAGTAAAGATCAATATATCTCACTTACTACGGATTCCAAAGTAGCCATCGTCAATAGTAATTTCATTTTCTAGAATTAAAAGGAGGGAAAAAGAATGAAGAAAGCTAATTAGTATTCACATTATAAAGAATCATTGCCAAGTTAAATTATACTTTTCCACTTCACTTCTAAAAAGTGTATCTAAAAAAAGTAGGAAAACTGAAACAAATAAGCATGTTTATTGCAACCTTCTATAAAGTTTTTTCCCCAATTTATGCTTTTTCTTAGTTTCTGCAAGAAAAACCAATGAACACACAAAATGCCATAAGATGTTTTACCTGAAGTAATCTGAACTGAGAAAAGCAAGAAGGTTGCATAATTTCCTCGTTTGCTGCAGTATTTTGCTGATAATAGCTACATGCTACTAGAATCTAAGATGCTTTTCTTGTTAGTGTCAAAGTTTCTTGCAAACATACAAGAAAACTGTCCTCCTGCACATTTATAGTTAAAGCTTCCAAATCAAGTTAGTCACAGTTAAAATGCTTATTCTGCCCATGTGACAGAAATCAACCTAGGATGAAATATTCAAAACACTCATTTCACACTTACTTTTACCCTTACCCTCTCCAAAGTTTTAATAACTAAAATCTTAAGGCACTAAGTAAATTCACCAGCATTAACAAAACTGCAGTAGTCTAAACAAACTACACATTTCTCAAAACATAAATGTTAACAAAATTTTGTCTCTACAGCCATTAATCCAAATTTTTTCTAAGAAGAATCATGGGCCTGCCCTCAATTTTTAATAACCACAGGAAACAATTTAGGATCATAATGACCAAGTGCTAACATCCCGGTTTCGCTGCATTTTCTTCAAGACTGCTTATGATGCATTGAGTATTACTTGGGGCGGGGGGGGGGGGGGGGGCGGGAAATCCTAACTCTTTGGAATGAAGTTATCCAAATTTAGAGATAAAGTCTAGACCCTAAGAGAGGGTAGGCTGCTTCCCTAATCAGTTACTGACAAATACAGAAACATAATCTTGTTACAGGAATAGAAACACTTAACTAATTCAATTGAGGGGAAAAAAATAAAGGGTGGGGGGAATGTGATCATGGTACTTATTCAGGATTAGCAAACAGTTTCTTTAATACCAGCTTCTTTCTAAACGACATGTTTTTTCAATGCATCAGAAGATATTTAATAGATGTAACTTCCTAAGTGTGGAGGAAATAATATTTTTCATATCCTAGGAAAGACAGCGCATAAAACATGCCACACCATAGCAGCATAAGAGATCTAAATTACAAGCTACATTCAAAGGTTATTCCAGTCACTCTTAAAAACCACTTTCTCCCTGTTCAGAAAAGCATTAGGAACTTGTATGCAAGTCTGCATGCCACCTTTTCTTCCAGCAAAATAAATTTCTGCTAAATTGCGGGGTAAATAAGCCCATTCATGTTTCTATTTACATTATTCCATTTATTTAAAGAAGCCTAATTAAGAATTTTTGCTTTGAAATTTTACTAATTAAATAGTAGTTAAATAAAGACAGCAGTGACTTCACACCCTCCCCCTCCCACATTTCCTCCGAAAAAATAATATGGATCCTTAGTCTCAAAGAATTAAACTTACAGAAAGTTATTACAATTCCAAATTAATGAAAAAAACAACCCACGTAATCTTAAGGATGGCAGCAAAGAATTTCACATCCACTCCATTTTTAAGCCACTTATTTAAATACATATTTTGAGAGTAAGGCCCATGTTGTGCAAAGAAAAATTTATACCTCCAACACATTAATAAATTTAAGTATTTTAAAACTATAGTTATCAATCCCTCTAAACCAATGTGCAGCATATTAGCAATCTTATGCATATGCCTCAAACAGATGCAGTTGATGCCCATACCTAAAGGGGTAATTGATCGTGGTTGTAGATGAGTCTCCCACGTGTGAACTATGACTTCGCAGGGACCATCGATAGTCTGTAATTTAAAAGTTAAATGTCTGCAATAATTTCTTTTGTTATATCTGATTTTCTACCCATGAAGCTGTTTGGGATGGTTGTGAACTAAACTTACAGATTTAAGAAAGAAGAAGAAGAACAAGAAGAAAGAGAGGGGGGGCAAGAGAGAGAGAATGAAAGAGAAAGAAAACAGATCAGGCTTGTTTCTTACCCCTGCAACTGCTGATGACGCCATCTGATGCGTCGCGTATACATATGACAAAACTTGTGACAAAGTCTGACAGGGTGGAGAAGTTACATGGAATTATTAAACCTTTACTGCTTACAGCAACTCTGCTGGACTACTTTACTTTCCTTCCGATACAAAAAACCAAAGTGTCTCTGAACTCATTAAGTGTGCTTGCTTTTTTTTTTTTAAAGATACTACAGTAACAATTTATGAAAAAACATAACCTACATCTCTAATTCCAAACAGAACTTAGCATCTACTCATGCAGTTAACAGTTGCAGGGGTGGTTTCTCCCTCAAAATTTGCTTGACTAATTCAAAGTCTATAAAACACAGTTATTTTAGTTGTGGTACAGAGGAGCAAATTATTTACCACCTAATCAAAACATAAATACTTGGAATTTTGCTGCCTCTGAAGGAAAAAGACACTGATACAATCCAATCGGCCAGCAGTAAAGCCCCTGCAGTCTATTCCATTTGGAGCAGGATAAATTAGATTCTTTCACAAAAAAATTACTGTCCCTCAAAAGACTACATTTGTTGACAAACATAGCCAAGACTCAGATAGATAATCAGAACAGTAACTCAGTCTCTTCTTTCAGAACAATTTAAGTTTGAAATAACTTTCTAGGTGAAAGCTTTTAGGTAAGTGCTGGCTAACAACAGAAAGAACATGCCTAATTCCCAGCTCAGTCACCCTAAGAAGTTTCCCTTAACATTGTGTGATTGTTACTATCAGTCATAAGAACTACTGTCAAATAGCTGCATTTTGGTGTTTTGGGCCTAAGTAACTCATTTCCAAAAATACTTGCTACTATTGCCAGAGTCATATAAACTTCAACACCAACTTGTCCCAGTACTTCAGATTCTTGTTTAACTAGATTTCAGATCAACAGGGACATCCAGACAAGCTTCAAACTCAGCAGTATAATTACACGGTACCATAATGCTTTGTTATCTTAAGCTCACTAAATAAATTCTTTAGCAGCAGATGGAATTTCTTGAAATATATCAAACACATTTAATCTACTATGCTTTTGGATGAATTAACAGCAAACACCAAATATTTATAAAGCACTCAATAAGATGGGTTTGCTCTGCAAGTCTTAGTTAAAAGCAATTCAAATTCAGAGGCATCTATACTTAAGGGTCATGTCAGAATAAAATATATATGCTTAAAGTTCTGCTTTAAAGATCGAACGCATGTAAATATAAATAAAGTTTATACTATTGTTTTCAGTTTATTCCTGTTATAGGGCAGTTTTAATTTCCATCTTCTCACTGCTGCCACAATGATCACTCTTATGGACTTCTAGAAAAATAAATAATGAGAAGTTTCTTCCCCCTTCTTCCACAGCAGATCCGCACTTGCATGTCACAATTTCAGTTTCTGAAGCTGAAACCCGTGTTTGCCAGCAGGGAGGCAACCATTTCCTAACACCATGCAGGCCTGCAAGCTCTCCAACAGCAACTCCCATGAACACATACAGAACATGTAGCCTGCAAACTTGGGGAATGCCAAGTCTGTCCTAACATGGATTAAGCTGTTTTCTTCAAAAGGTAAGCAAAGGTTTTTCCTTCTACAAACCCCCAACATATTAAAATACCAATACCAGTCCATTTCTTACACTACTGTAATTGTACATTTTAATTTTAGAACCTAAAATTATGAATGAGAATTTGAGTAACATTATCCCAACAATAAGCACAACACGCTGGATACATTCAGCAAAACTTTATCCCCTGAAGGGAATACAGGGGGTTGATTATGCATTTAGCCCCAGGAACCCTCAACATTTTCCATACTAATAAGAGCCAAGCAAAGCTACCTGGAAAAAAAAAGGGCAACGGATTAGAGAACAGGCACAGACATGACTGAGAGCCCTCTCACAATCCCTGCTCAGATCGTCTTTGTGTTTATAGGCATTTAAATAATGTTTTAATTACATGTAACAGAAGCCATTGT
Organism: Ciconia boyciana; assembly: GCF_034638445.1. Lineage (NCBI taxonomy): Eukaryota > Metazoa > Chordata > Aves > Ciconiiformes > Ciconiidae > Ciconia > Ciconia boyciana. Next base: position 116,343,137 of record NC_132936.1, read on the forward strand.
AACAATGAGATTAAAATACTGATGTAATTTCAGTGGCATATACTGACCACATTTGAACAGCCCAGTTCAGATCAGCCTGTAGCAGAAGTATATGATGTGTCATCAATATTCACAGTATGTTAAACGTTACCTAAAAAGTCAACCTCTGCTAGGAGTCTTAAAAGGGCACCTATCCAAATGTCACATTAAGCATCTCAGTGGGCAGTACACCGATATTATAGTAAGTGGCACTGTATGGCATGGATCCCTCTCTACTAACACACAAAATTTTTTTTTTTTTAAAAGCAAATACATAAAAATTATGTTGCTTGATTTATATTTAGCTGAACATCTGATGCAATTTTAAAGCTCTTAAAAGACATTCAAGAATATTCTAAAAAAATCAAGTCCTCTTACGTTGTCAGAAGCTGGGGGATGCCCCAGTAGTCATTAGACACTTTTGAAATGAAGGGTAAAATGCCTATTAAGCATAATATTCCAGCAGTTCAAAGCAGTCTGATACACATTCTGCATGAAGTGCTTGCGTGTTCAGTACAATTAAAAAATGAAAGCACTTCTGTGGATGTTTAAACTATTATTTAGGAAGGCAGTTCCAAAATCCCTGATCCAAGGCAACACAACAGAGTAGGCATTAGGAAAAAAAAAAAAAAAGATCTTAAAAACACCACACACAGCTACATTTATCCAACTGCACTTTACTTCTTAAACTGTGTTTCAAGAATATTAATCTACTTCAAGAACATGAAACAGCTAAATTAATTAGACTTAACTGCTGATGCTGGACTTCCATACCATGTAAGAGACAATAATTAAGCACAAAACCAATCAAAGCCATTCAGCCATCGTAACTAACTTTGCAAGGCAACAGCACATATAAGTCACCTGCCAGGAAGTCCTGGGCTAGAGATTTTATAGCTCTAGTATTTCCAATAACAGTTTAACACACAATCTGCTATCTCAGCACAGCAACAATAGAGGGGTTCCTTTGTTATTATCAGGTTAACCATGAGTTATTAGTCTAGCAAAAGCTTTTCTAACACATTCCGATATTAAAGAAATTACTGAGTCTAGACCTAAGTTTCACCTTTATTACTATATTCCAAGTACTAAATGGATTTGATTTATTTACATTTTAGAAAGCTAAATCGAAGTCTCATTTGAAACCTCTATAATTAAGCAATATTCTCACAAGTGTGAAAAACGTTCACCAATCCAGATTCAAAAGTCCTGTTACATGCATGGATAACTTCGTTATTTCACACTTTCCTTGAAAGAAATAAGCCTAAACTTGCATGCTTATTTACTGTTGGAAAAACAAATATAGAACATAGCTTAACAGAATAAGGTACATATTTTCCTTACTAAGGTTTTCAAATATTCATCATGCAAACAATACATATCAAAGCATTCTCCAAAAACATATGATATACACAAGACAAATTCCAGACAAGGGGGTTTTGGTTCTCCCCCTCCCCCTGAACAAACATGTGTAGGCATGTGTAGAATAAAACATGGGAAGATCTTCATAGTAAGGTAACTAGTACTGGCCTATGTTTAAGAAAAGAACAAACCTCGAGCAAAATAGTTTAAATTACTGTCTTATTTCATCAAGTGTATGTATTTACTTTTCTTTTAAAATGCTTAAGATGACTTATGTTATCATTAAAGTGTTTACAACATAGTAAAAGCTCTTGATATGCAGGAGCCAAGACTTGCACCAATTTTATAGTAAAGTGTTCATTGTATATACATTCATTTATTTGTATTCCTTTAAATATTCTACAAATTTTAATATATTATGTATAAAAAAAATACACTCTATTTACATAACCACAATCTCTTAACACGAAAATGCTTCAGCGCAAACAAACCAAACTTCCATGACATTGTACTATCCTTCAAGCAAAATAATTTAACTGAGATCAAAAGATGACTTTTGTTTTCTAAAGGGAGGTGAGAAAAATACTTTATTTGTTTTTTTCCCAAAATGTGAATTATTATATGTATTGTCACATCTAGTCTGTAGCAATATTTTGAATATGAAAACTATCATTTCTCTGTGTAAATATGTATCACCCCCAGCTTTGCCACCATGTCCATCTCAAACATCTTCAAAGATGCAGTTGATATAGAAAGAAAGGGAACAGTAACTTCAGCTAGATCTGTCTTCAGCACGATTTACTCAATTATGTGGTGTCAAATTCATACATTCAGACTTTAACATATATTTAAGACTAAACATGCATTTAAGTTATCCTACTATAAGCCATGACACACAAAATTGCACTGATATAAAAAGCTGACAGTGTCTGAAGGATAATATATTGCAAGCCTATCAAGTTTAGAAGATTAATCACATGCAATGCCTAATGAAAAAAATTACTGAAATAACAATATTCAGAATAATTTAACTTAGAAGTATCTTTGCCCTATCGGAGTTGTTAATGTTTAAGTCCTCCATATACTGTCTCATTTGCAGTATACTGTGCATTATATTCCTGTTAGAATGAAGGGATCCTGCCTTTCCATTGTTCTTAAAAAAAATTTACCAAAAGAAACATTGTAGCTGGAATTCTTTTCTTCAAAAGACTGTATGTTATGAGAAATAAAGTCCTGTGCACTGAACAGGTATAGGCTAGACACTGTTAAGTGGATAACCATGTACTCTGGCAATTCACATACTTTGTTTTGCAGGGTGGTTTTCTTTTTTCCTCCTTTTTATATACAGTAGCTCTTTATGCTGGTATTCCATAAAATTTATACTTACCTTGGCAGACTCTGCATCACACGGTACATAAAGCGTGCACGATACAGAGCACCTACTTAAAGAAACACACTCACCAATACATATTGTAAAATTTTTCAAATAAAACGGAAATTGTGTTGTCTATGAGCACATTTTCTGCCAATCTGTTCTCACTAAGTGCACTTTTTCTAGTGTGCTATCGCTTACATTTTAAACATATGGGCATTTGCAAAAAAAAAAAAAAAGGAGTCCTATCAGAACTGATAGGCTGTAAGAACTGATCTACTTTTGGCCTTAGTTTGACCTCAGAAAAATAAAGCTATAATTGGCCTTCCCTTCTTTTGCCTCAGAATAAGAATTTAAACATCAGTTTCAGATTAGACTATTTCACATGCTGTAATGAAAAAACAGAATGCAGTCTCTTGTGTTTCATTTAAAATGAGTATCCTTCACTGAGATACCTCCACCAAATATTTTTTCAGTGAAAGGAAGGCTAGTCCAGCTGACAAAAACTTACACGTTCTTGACAGTAATTTAAAATATTTAAAAGATATAGACCAGATGATTCTGTAACTCCTTTGCACATTTAGCTACAGCCTTCACAATCCCAATTTCGATGAAGAACTAAAGCCCAGGGTGAACAGCTACAGGATATTAATAGAGTAAGACAGACAGCAAGGACAGCTTCAAATGGGTTATTTCTTACAGTCATTACTTGTTATTAAGAAAAACAGTTAAATAGTAGCTGCTTTTTTTCCCAAATTGGTCCAACTTTTTTCTGGATGCAGTCTCATCCCTAGTCTGAAGAACTTCCCCCTTACCCTACTACGATTTCTACAGACCAGTATACTGCCACATACATTCAACTCACATGCAACTCTGACATCAATACCTGTAAAACCACATCTGTGTCTGTCTCTTGGGGGATTCCCCCCCCCCAAGTCATGCAAATACCTATATACAAACCTAGAGAAAACACTGGGATGCCCCACTCCTTGTTTTACCTTTTCACTCCAAGAGATTAACATGTGTTAATTATGCAGCACAAAAGCTAGTTAATACTTCTCATGCTTCACAAAAAAATCTGCAGTAATTTTAAAAACTGTAGTAGATAAGGCAAATTTAAATACACCTGCTCACACTAACCATTTTTTTCCTGCTATCACTTGCTTCCATGCTAGAGATTCTTGCCCTGCTGAAGTCCATAACCTAAGTGTAGAAGTTGTTATAGCCCCACTATAACTAATAAGAATTTCACCATATAATTTAAGCTTTATAATAATGTCAGGCATTTCATTATCACTGGAATTTTTAAAACACTAACACTGGTAAAAGAGAGAAGACAATTTAACAAAAATAATTAAGTTAACACCATATGGCCATGTATTTCCAGAAGCAAACTGCTTTTATTTCCACAAGTGTTTTAATGTTTTATATGTTGCAATTTAAGATTTATTTCTAAAAACTCAAGTTTAACTCAGAAAATCCCTTGACTTCAAATAAAGAGAATTTTTTACTAAGGATGAGCCAACTTCAAATAGAAAAGGTTGTACATACCTTAGGTTCTAGGAAGTACCCTTTAAAATACCGATACCGAACAGGAACTCCTCTAGGAAGCTCTACAGTAGCTTTCCAGAATTGGCTGGGGGGAGCGGGGAGGAACAAAAAAAAACCACAGTTTCAAAATACAGCCTAACAGCCACCTCAGACATATGTCTGTCCCAAGTGATATTCTAAAACAAAGTTTTGTGTATTACTGCAAGAAAGGTTTTTACAAGGCAACTTAGCCAAACATGCACAAAGCACAATAAATACTTAGAATTGAAATTGCACTTTCTAATCTACAGATCTGAAGTGCTCTAACGGAGCAAGAATTCTCATCGTCATTTAACAGATGGGGAAAACATGATGAAATAATTCAGGGACTCATCCAAGATCACACAGCAAGTCACTGACAGAATTATAAATACATCCTGTGAGCCCTATTTTCCTGCACCATACAAACAGCGATAGGCAGGGCACCATTTTAAGAAAACACTTAATTCCTCCACTGCATTTAAACTTTCATCATGTACACTCACGTTTATATACACACAAACCACTTAATTTTTAATGCAACTCTCATTTTAAATCATCTTCTCCCCACAATAATATAGCCACAATAATAGCCACAATAACTTGTATAGGTTAAAAAGAAAGTAAACACTATAAACATTTCCTATAACTTGCTGTATAGTTATGGGATTGAAAATTACCTATAGCAGTTGTTTATTCAAAACGTCTACAACTAAACTACTGAAATATGCCAGCCACAATAGTAGAAGCATTATCTGTAACTAGAAAAGCATACTCATGTTAAACATTTTCTTATACACATTCCTAAGCATTCAAAATGTTCAAGGGCAACCCAAGACATTCTGGAGAGTTTTAGTAACAGCACGCGTAGCTCAACAGTTTACAAATTCAAAGCCAGAATAAATTTGTTGCTCCAGAGCTCCAGCTACTTCAAAGGGAACAAATAAAAAAACCAAAATACCCAACTTACCCATCATCAGTTTGGAGGACCACTGCAACTTGTGGATTCCAATTTCCCAAAGCACTGCAGCTCCCACATATTGCAAAAACCTCTCCTAAAAAAACCCAACAAACAGAAAACCCCACAATCATCATTAGTCAAACATATATGGAATTAGTAAGCACAGCCTACATGGTCAAACCTTCAAATACTTTAAACATTCATCCAAATTTCCTCTTTTTGGTTCAGAAAGGAATTCTCCCCACCCCAAATTACAACAGTGTTTTCTTCTCCATCATAAAGAAAGATTGACCTCACTGAGAGGGACTACTGACAACCCCAGCCCTTAAAACCATTGGCTTCCAAATCCTGCTGCAGTAATACTATTCAAAAAATCTCTGCAAATGCAGCAGGCAAATTTTCACTGTAAAGTGCTTATTGCCAAGATGAACCAGGTTTTTTCCTATATACTGTTTTATATATAACACACACACCGAGTACTGAGGTAACATACATGTCTAAAAACAGAATTCTCTGAAATTCATACCAATAATCTAGAAAACACAGACAAATAAGGGGCTGCTAGCATCATTATCAAGACAACACATCCATTTTATTCCTGTGAGAAATAAAATTAATTTTGCTGCTATGCTTTCTGTTTTTATTGGATATAAAAACATAATGCTGTTACAGACAAAAAAACCCATTACATTGTCATACTCTGTCTACCCTAATGCACACATACATATGGAAAGAACACAAAAGATTACAATAGTATAAAAATGCTTGATTCTGAGATATCCAGGAGTTAATGTTAACATTGCAACTTATCCTTGTTTTTAATATGAAACATATATATACACACACACAACTAAGAACAACAATGATAAATGCAAATGGAAAGGAAAAATAAGTATTTTGCTTTTACAGAGTTTCAACAATATTTTTAGACACAAGTAAAAAAATCTATTGTACAAGGAGAATACGTGAAGTTTTAAAGCACATTTATGCACCATCTGCTTAACCTTTTAGTCTTGCTATGCAAAACGTAAGAACTACCAGAGTATTGGAGCAACTTCTAAATAAAGTGTAATTAAAAAAATACTGAAATTTACTTCAGCTTCTAACAGGAAATGCCTAAATGTAAAGTTTCAAAGTCACCCTTAAACCAAAGTAGACATGAGGAAGACAACACAGTAAGGTACAACACACAAAAGGCAACATTTGAACAAGATGCACAGTCACCCCTAAACTCACTTCAATTACATACCAAGGCTGAATCAGGATTTGTAAAATGCTGCTTAAATTATCCCAGGAAAGGCACATGAGAAATGCATGACAAACTGGAACTGCCTTTTCAAAGGCAATTCTAAACTCAGTGGGGTTTTGTTTTGTGTTTTAAGCTCAGGGGTCCTCAACTTCTCCCTCTCCCCTCACCAGGGAATCCAGTACTGCTACTGGCAGAGCTCCTTCAGCTACAGCAAAGAGGAAGCCACTCCAGGCCTTCTGCCCAGTCTCAAAGCTTGCAACAGCCTCACTGATGTTGCAATCTCTCTGCTCTGGCCAGCTCTGTTGGAGCAGAATTTTTGTGTACAGCTGGGAGCTAGAAGCTTCATAATTGTATTTCATTAGCTAATATTTGGCCACCTAGCAGTCTCTTGTTATGGGACCGTGTCCCAATGAAGACCTAAAGGAGTCACACCCAGCAACCAGGTGACCTTCTTCCTTCCGCTAGGATGAGGCAAAAATGAAGCACTCCATGCCACAAATATATAAAAGTTTATGTCAATGTGTCAGGCTTCATCACCAATGTTGACTCCAGAAGTGGTTTGCCTAAAGGGAGTGAGTCAAAGCATGATTCCTATGCTGATGATGCCCTTTTATCCTGCCAGTTAGCCTGGAACCACTGGCTTTGACATCAACAGGAAGGGACAGTGATGAGGACACAGGAAGCACGTTAGTGCTCAAGGTGAGGAGGATTCTTGTCTCACCAACAAACTACTCACCACAGTGATCTGACAAGATCAGTACTTGACATTTCTAAATAAACTGGAAATTTTGCTGTTTGTAAAACTGCTGATAGCTCCGAAAACCTACCTCTCTTTTCACAGGGTTGCATCTTGCCACTGCCACATCTCAAAGTTCTTCTCCCCCAGTCAAACCCAACAGTATCAATATTGTCATAAGCAGAAGCAACCTTCTGTGTCACCTCTTTATGCTATACATATGATAAGTATTTCCAGGTAATTCTTTGTAACCAGCCACTGAGGCAGGATCTAGTTCTCTCTAATCCTAATTTTTGTTGCATATATTATCAGTAAAAGTCACACATCCAAAGTCAACTTTGCTAGTGACAGTGCCATCACAACAGTGGAAGCAACACTGTGAACAGGAAAAAGAGCATGGCTTGCAATACTCCATTATATAGCTACACCAGTGCTTCATAGCCTCATTTGATCTAAGGTCAATTTATTCTTGAATTTTAACATTTTCTCCAGAATGCTATAAAAACACTACTCCTTACTGAAGGCTTCATGTCCACGTTGTGTGTCAATGTTTAGCTCCCAAATTCCCAATCAAATGGGAGAAACACAGGAAAGGCCTAACATGGGGCAGATGACAAAACTTTTTAAATGTTTTTATCATTTTTCTTCCCCAACTACAACAGACACTTATGCCATCTGGTATTTGTCTGTAACAGGAATTTTACCAATCTGTACATGCTCCCACATTCATCTGCTTCTGTTAGGCAACCACCAATTAATTTTTTTGTGACCTTCCTTCAAAGTTCCTAAAGATGAAGGTCAAAGTAATAAGCACAATTTATCAACACTAAATCTTGGTGTTCTACATGATCTTACACTTTGTGTTCCTCATTTAGATTACAGAAGTTATTTTACACATTTTTGCACAGACAGAATATTGAATTAAGCTGCATATTCTTTCTGTCCTTAACTCCTAGGAGGTCACATGTTGTTATGGAGAACTTTCAACAGGGATGCAGAGAGGATAAAAAACAGAACAAACACGTCAATGCATGCCTGACTGTCATGGTCCAGAATGTAAATACTTGTTCCCATGGAATAAAAAGTTACTAGAGACAGAACATTGCTTTTAAAACAATCATAACCATTTCAGTTAGCATCAAAATCTCTAGCACATTATGAAATTGTTGTTTGAAGAAAAAGGTAAAAATTAATTCCTAAATCTCATTTTCAAATTCTTATGTGAAATTTCTTAATGTATTTTACAATGACTTATCATTTTGATATTTGAACCAACATGTTCTTTTACCTCTGAAGAAAACAGAAAAGACAGCCTTTGAACATTCTTTTATTCAGTTTTCTTCTAGTTAAATCATACAAAAAGGAGAAAGCACAATTTGGTACCTGGTACTGCTGGTCCTCTTACTTCAAAAGTGACTTGAGAAGAGGTCATACTTGCAGAACTTTTGTCTTAGGATAGTTGAAATCTCCTATAGCGGGAGGAAAAAGAGATACTACACTTCAGGAACAATACACTACATCTGTTGATGTCCTAAGAGGAAACACCACTTATAGGGAAGCAAGTCACTAGTGATGTTACTGTGAGTGAGCAGTAAAAATAGAAAGCTCTTTAAAACCAGCAGCGGCCCCAGAAAATAGCATCCAGCTGCAGAAGACACTGTTGCAACACTGGCACAAGAAAGAGAGGAGTAAATCAAATACCATATGCAAGTATCAATATCATGCAGCATTTATGAGTCACAAGCTGAGATTTTTCAAAAACCCGTTTGACTAATTTTGCTCGCAACCCAAAGAGGCCACTGGAAGTTTTATTATAAGACATGTAAGATTATGACCTTTGGCAAGCAATAACTTCTGACTGTCTCCCTATGCTATTCTTCAGCATCCTCTTCAAAACAGAAGAAAGGTTTCATAGATAAGCATGACCACTTTGAAGGAAAAAGGGGAAGAACCCATGACAGATGACAGCTCTCTGCTGTCACAGGCAGTGAGTTGTTCATCACCTTGGACTCTGTGCCCCTCCCAATACTTCCAGCCCTTCACATGGAGCACCAGCAACTCGAAGCACCAAGCAGACTTCAAAACACCACAGCAGGAAGGAACTGCCTATAGCCTCTGTAGCCAGGACAGTAGTTGGGAGGATTGACTCTGCTTCAATTTTTCTACCCTCCTCCAATACACAATAACTTGATGGAAAAAAGCTGGCAGAATCCCACTCTCCCCATTACAGCAGAAACATTATTGACGTAAAATATCCTTTTATATTATTTATGAAAGTAGTAGTCATATAAGAGTCCAAGTCCAGATGTTGCTAGACTGTCATCACCCAGGTATATTCCTTCGGACACAGGCTGCAAAATAATAATACTAATTATATGCAGAATTAACTTTGCAATTCTCTCAACTAATTCATTTCTTTATATCACTGTGGGTTGTTTTGGTTTTTTTTTTTTCAACCAAGCAAGCAGAATGTTTTTATTACTCTTTTTGAACACGAGAAAAGCAGTTTATTTCAGTACAATGTTGGTCGTCAATCCTTTAGTTCTTGTCATTATTAAAGCTGTTACTAACGGCATTAGAAAGCAATCTACCTTTCATTAACTCTATTACAAGCCCTTGCCTTTAAAGAGCACAGGGCAGTGTAACAGAAGCCTTGAAAGCAAGAAAAGCTAAAGCAAGTCAGATACCAAGCAGGAAAAAATACAGAGAAAAAGAAGGTCATAATCAATCCTCATTCCTCCCAGGAAACTGGACAGTTAAGGATGAAGTTTAAACACCTACAATTTTTCTTCTGGATCGTCTCCTCCTCCTCTCAATCTATTCCTTTTCTAACTATTGCTGCCTCTACTTTACATTCCTTTTTCTCCTCCCTTATTTCCCTCTCTCTGTGTTGAGAGAGATGATTTTTCAGTGGTAAAAGGAGAGCAAGAAAATGGTAGCAATATAGATGTTTCTGGTCATATATTCCAATTCTGCATGTAATCTTGTTACTTTTACAGTGTTTACAAGTAACATTTCTGTAAATGATAAAAACCCGAACTACTGAAGCTAGAAATAAGCACACTTAATAAACAGGAATTCCACGAAAGGCACACCCTTTATGAACTTTGTTGCGTGTGTCGTTAGGTGGTCTATATGTTAACAGTGACACATTCTAGCATTTATTTTTAGCAGTTATTTACAGACACAGAAGCACAGCATGTTTCAGTGCTGAAACTAAAATTGGACTTGTGAAACTGGTCCAGTATGACACAAAAAAAAAAAATCTCAGTTTGAAGCAGAGAATGTAAAGCTTGGTGCATTTATGATGACCAAGCACCAAGGCAGAAGAGCCAAAGGGCAGATGAAGTAGGCAAAAATGCCTTCCCAAAGACTACAAAGCAGGTAGAGTGACAGCTGAAGCCTGTCAGTTCCCCAAAGCAAGAACAGGCTTTTGCCTTGTAAAAAAAAGCTGTTTCCAAAGCCGATGCAACATGACTCAAAATTAAACTTAAAGAAAACCAGCATGTCTATCTTACTCCAAATTAATTAACTACCCATCCATTCCTACAGAAAATCTGAAATCCTGTTAAGTCTATAAAGCTTTTAGCCAACCTTGTCAAAATTCTGTGTACCTACCTGCAAGACATTTGTGGGCTTTTCCAAACCATCTAGCAAAAGACTATTATTTTTCTATGTAACAGTAGTTAATTCTAAGGAGATTTTGATAAACTGACTTTGTAAAGTTGTCAAAATTCTGCTCAAACGGCATTTTATCTTAAAGACCTACTCAACCTGCCCAAGGGATGTATATCGGGAGAAGAAAAACTCTAGTGTACATCACCAAACACAGGCATGATTTTTCTAGCAGAACTGCAGCTACAGGTATTGCACTTACATTGACATTTAGGGTCAAAGTACTACCCGCATTTTGAAGAAACATCTTTTCTAGCAGAGCACTGTATGTAAACACACAGCAAGGAAAAAAATAGATCTGCTTTTTGTTAATGAATCAAGCCTACGTTGTATATTATCATGCACTTATAAAGCATTTTGTACTTTCAAGACACGATACAAAAATGCTTTTTTTAGGGGGAAAAAGCATAAGTTTAACTGTCTAGTTAAACTAGATGGTTCCTGAGAAGGGGGAGTAGTTTAATTCCCAGAGAGAAATAGCAAGAAACCCTACACAATCAAATCCTCTGACCAGTAGGTGTCAGGCGATCTCTTAAACCCTACGTTCCTACCTTCGGTCTTTCAGTACTGCCTCACCAAAGAAGCTGACAAAGAATAACAAAATCCTCTCTGCTCCCCACACCTGTAAAGATGGACTGTTTGGGAGAATGTAAAGAATCCCAAGCTCAGAGAAGTCACAACTGTCTGCTTAGGGGAACTGAAACAAGTTAGAAGTTACATTAAGAATGTTAAATGCTTCCTCATCAGCAAATATTAACCAAGTCAACCAAGAAGACTTACAAACTAGAAGTCCTTGTGTGACAACCTTTGAGTTCAGAAGTATTAAAGCTGAATGTGCGTCTGCTGCAACTACGTGCACCCAAATGCTAGCGTGGGGTGCAAACAATTGCTCCTCATCCTACATCTCACTTCCTCCCTCTGGTCAGCTTTTATGTACTGCAACTACACATAAGCAAGCAATGAACACTTGAATCTCAGTCATTCCCTCAGGAGAAACAGAGGTCTCACCCAGGTAGACATTCACAGACAATGGTATCAGCACTGCACTAAAGAAAAAAGTGCTTCTCTACCTAGAGATTCTTGCTTTTACAACAGAAACACGTTCTTTCCCCCACCATGTCACAGTTCAATTCTCTCACACTCTCCTCCTTTCGCAAAGCAAACGCTTACCTTTCACTATCCCTGGAGGCTTCCCAATGAGACGGTGACCGCACAGCAGCAGCGCCCTGAGTCCTGGGGCTGTACTGACCTGCCTTCAAAAGCTTGAGTCAGGTAACCCTGCCCATCAACCAACCTCACTGTATAAAATCAGGTGTCTGCAAGGCTTCCAGAGCAGGGGCAAGATGAACAGCCTAGTAGGTAGCGTCATGTGCAATCTTGGTTCCCCTGCCACAAGACAAAGCTCTCCTCATGGTCTTAGAGGGGAAGAAAAGCAACTGGGAATCTTGCAGTTTCAGAAATCCACTTACTTGCCTTCATACACCCAAAAGAAAGCAACAAAGATTTTAAGTATAATATCCTGCAGGCTGAAGAGAAAAAAAAATATACTTTTTGTTCTAATATTGCCTATAAAGCTTTCCTTTCACAATTTTCTCCTCCTTACAGGCACCTGAAGGAGTACAAGAGCAACAGGAGTTAGTGTACTTCCCCTAAATAATAGGGGACCCAAGCTCTCCCCTCCTGATTCTAGAAGGGCACTTCTAGAAGATGCAGGCAAACAGCCGTGGACCCCTAAAGGCACTTGGAAGAAGAGAAGACATTTCAGACTCTCCTTCTGGCATAACACAATTAATGTACCACAAAATATCATAGCTTTCCTCTAAAATGAGGTAGCAAAGGTCATCATGAATGAGGAAGACCAAGATAATTTTTGGTCAGTAGTCAAAATATACCAGAACATGGACTTAATTTAATAATTCCAAGCTTGAAGTTCATTCAAACCTTCTGGCTCACAGGTCTGGTGGTATATAAAACCCCTTCATGGCCCTTCAGCTTTAGTAGATTATTCCCCGCCCTTAATTTCCTTAACCTTTCCAATATATTTTTAAGAGGTATTGGCTGTTTGCTGCCCCATACCTTATACTCAGTATTTCGGGCTTAGGTAAATACGTACCAAGTAATCTGGGACAATCCTGGAATATAATAGCTTGCAAACACTGAACAAATTTTAGATTCATAAAAATTCATAGCATTCATAAAGCCAGATGACATGCTCTCTCAATAGAAGTGAGATTTTTAATAGCAACTCAAATAGGTTTGCAAGGCTCTCTGACTTCTAACGCTCTAAGGGCAATGTTTGAGACAGGCTTGAAGTATGATGTGATCATTTTTTTTTTCTACTGCAGAGACTTACAAGCCTGAAGGCCTTAAACTTTCTTTTTGTTGTATGGACAGGCTTTCAAAATTAGGCAGGAAACACTTTAGGCAACAATGTTAAGACAGAGCTGAATGAAAAGCTGACTTTATCAACTGTGAGTTGGCTGTAAAGGCTGTAGAATGGTTGGTTATACTTAGCAGTAGAAGAAAAAATATGCATTGACATCTAATGGGGGAAGAGAGGGGAGACAAACAGACCAAGCCTCAGGAAATTCTACACTACCTTTCTAAATTGGGGGGGGGGGGGGAGCCACAAAGGGAGGATTTCTATTGAAAATAATCAGAACTCATAACAAAAATAACTTTAAGATTAAAGGAGAAGCAAAATGCTGCTCTTCCAGTATGAGGGGAATCCAAAGTTTTGCAAGTTCTATCCTCTCTAGCATGCATCTAATGGAGTGTGAACTAAAACAACTTCATTTAAGCTCCCAGAAGCTAGATGACCCAGATGATGTGAGACCTTGACCCTTTGTATGGACTTAGTCCATTGAGGATAATCAGTATTTGGTAACATGCTGATGAGAAAGCGAAAAAACAGCAGACTTATGCCAAAATATACTGTGTTACATTTCTTCCCCTCTCACCCCCCAAAAAACCCTATCTAATAAACTCTTAGTAGAAATTTCTGATGTAAAGCTAATCAACCCAAAACTCTCCTGGGTAACATGTTTAAGGATGACTGGATAATATACAACGCAGATTTTTCAATGAGAGTAAAATACAGCTTATGAAAGTATCTTTTTAATGGGTGTATTTTTTTAAGATATCCAGGTATATAAATTTTTTATAGGTACTTAATGGGATTTTTCAAAGGTAATTAGACAGACAATTAAAATGAGACAGCTAGGTACCTAGGTGCCATGATGTTCCTATAATGCATTTTAATACTTTCAAACATCTGGTTCTTAATATAGGAATATTTTTAACCACTATATTACTGAATTCGCTTAGTTATCTGTAGAAGACTAAAGACCATCTGCACACAAACCGGCTCTTTCATACCATTAGCACACATTTCACCACAGACTACAGTGCAGACTCCTACTACTGCAAAAAGTAAACATATGCTCAATTATTTCAAAATATCGCTCCATTTTTTTTGCATATAAAGATCAAAATGGCAAGGACTAGAAGGCTGCAGTATTTCTGCTTTTATTTTTCTGATTTTAAGCAGACATTCTCCACCTTAAACGTACAGACACATGAGACTTATCAACACCAAGGAGAGGTCCAACTCCAGCCTGAAGCAGGGGAAAGGTGCCACAGTCCCAGCCAAGTCGTCTGACAGCTGAGAGTGCACACTGGCAGGAGCAGGGCTGATGCAGGGCACCACAGCCCCTTGCAACCTCCCTCAGGAAGCCTGAGTTTGAACACTACCATACACCGCAGGAGACGGTACTGTATTTACATTTTACCTTCTTGAAAGCTGTACTATACGCAGCAATAAAAAATCCACCACGTATCAGATCTGGTGCTATGCTGAACAAAGAAGAGATATGAGCCTAAGCACACAAAACTGCTATTTTAAAACACAGTTTTGTCCTTTTTACTCACAGCATTAGACTCTCAAGCATAAAATATCAACTCATGTTACTTCAGACTATACCTTTAATATTTAAATGATATCTATTCAAATCCAATTAAATCTGTAGTAAAAGAACAGACTTTGTTGCTTGTGGTTGGTCTTAACAAGGTATCGGAATATTATAAAGTACACCTAAAGTAACAAACTAGATATGTAATAAAATTAAGTAACAACAGTTGACAACACCTGGATTTTAGAAAAAGGTCAGAGTATATGCTTGTCAGGACATTTACTCTAACAACTGGAGGAGAATTTTTAGAAACAGCATTAGAGCACCAAGCAGCTTCATTTTCACCCAAACAACGAGAAGGTTCTTCCTGCCCCCTCCTTTCCCCCCCACGCCTTAACTGCGTGAGAAAGGACAGCCACAAAGTCAGAAGCTCTCTCATACTGCATTGCAGTATTAACACTGGACAGAAAACAAACTTGCATATGAGATTTGGACATGCTGTTCCGATTCAAAGGCAGGAATTTTACCAATAGGGCTATGCTGACATTTAGAAAGAAGCAAAGCCTCAGTATTATTTCTGAAACAGCATCACATTAGTAAATAGCAATAACGAAAAACCTCTTTAAGACGCTATTTTCAGGATCAATTTAATTACCCATTTGCAGGGCCAAGCCAGCCCTGGTAATCAAACACAAGATCCCGATCTGACATACTATGCTCACCTATAATGCATCTGCTTGGTTTTAAATAAGAAGAACTTAATGGTTTTCAGCATTTCTTAAATTCCTGCCCATGTAGCAGACTCTCCTGTCTTAGCTATGTCACAGCAGTTTTGTAGACAAAATTCTTGAAAAAGACAGGAAATGGCTGGCGCATATTTGCAAGTAAACCAGAACAGCCTCGGTTTGATTTCTCTTTGCTGAAGTGTTGCTCATTATTAACATGTGGCTGACAAGATCTTAACCAAGTAGTAATTTAGCTCTTTGTGATCATTCTAACATTCCTCACTTAGAAGTGACATGGACAAATAACATGGATAATGCTCCCCACGTTCTCAGTACTCAATACAACAACAAACAACTTTGTAAAAGGTTTTTCAAAGCCTGTATCCATTTTATTGAGGAGCAACCTGCTTTACTAAGAGATTAATTATGTGGCAGTTTAGACTAGCGTCTTCTGTTCAAGACAAACAGCATTCCCCCGATTTTTTTAATATTTTCTATAGTTATTTTACAGGCAACAGTGCTAGGGCAGAAATACATACAAAAATCTGTAAGGAAAAGTATCTTTTATGATAAAAAAATAATTCCACTTATCAACTATTTCACTCTACCATTAACATTTAAAATATTTTTAAGTCTAACCTCCATCTAACAGTGCATGCTTTAATGAATTAAAACACTAATACTAAATACTAATTAAAACACTAATACTAAAACACAAGCCGTTAGCATTGTTAGTGTGTTCCTTTAGTCCAGAGCAGAGACAGAGAGCAGAGCGCACACACCCTCACCAACCGGCGCCGCAGGGTGCCCAGCCCGCCGCACCCCGCCGGCCGGCCTGACGGGGACTTACTGAGCGCTCCCCGCGGGCGCCTGCCCCACCGCAAGCCCCGCACAGCGCAGCACTGCGGCCGGCTCCTAGCCCAGGAGGCGGCGCGCCGTGTCCCCGGGCCCGCCCCGTCCTAGCCTCCCAGCCGCTAACATAATGCGGCAGCCGCGGGACCGCCTCAGGCGAGGGCTTTCGGCGGGGACGTAAACAGACCTCACGCCCCAGGCCGTGCGGCACCTCGGCCACCCCCGGCGGCACGCAGCCTCTCTCCTCCCGCCTCCGCGCCACGGCGCACGCAGCCATCCCCCTCCGGGAAAGCTGCAAGCGCCGTCCCGCTCCCCGGACCGCGCACTCCTCCCCCAGCTCTCTTCAGGGCCGAGCACCATCCCTCCCCTCAGGTCGCCACACACCAACCGACAGCCCACAGGACCGCCCGCGGGGATAGCGGCACCGCTCCCCCCCAGCGCCCTCCCGACACTGCGGCGCGAGCCGAACCCCCTCAGGCCTCAGGTCCCCCCAGGGGCACGCACCAAACGTCCCCTGCCGCCGCACAGCCCCACCGCGACACCCAGCCGGCGGCGCGGACTGACCTGGCCAAGCGCCGCTCCCGGCTGCCAACCCCTTTAGTGCGGGGCTGCGGGGGGCGCCGCCCGGGCTCCCTGTCCCTCCTCCCGCGGCCAGGGTGCGCGGCCGCTGCCCAGGGCCGCCTCACAGAGCGGGGCACAGGGGAGAGGAGGGGGCGGCGCAGCCACCAACCGGTTCCAGCTGCCCCCGACCGAACCGGGGAGGGGCGGCGCGGAAGAGGTGGCCCCACGTGACCTCCCCTTGCCGGCACGTCATTCCCCGTGGCTTCAGCCCCGCCTTCCCCGCCCCAGCTCGCGACGCGAGCAGGAAGGGCGGGGGAAGACCACGCCTATTCCTCGAAAGCCCCGGGGCGGGGCCTGAGGCGGGACTAAGGAAAGGCGCGGTGCCTGAGGGGAGCCGGGGCGGTAGGAGGGGGCGGCTGCGCGGGGCAGGGGGCGCTAAGGGAGGGAGCCGGCTGGCGGCCGCCTGCCCGCGGCAGGGGAGAGCTCCACCCTCCCCATCTCTCCTCAGGGTCTGGCACCAGCAGTTCCCCGCATCGCAGCCCATCAAGTGCCGAGCACCGGAGTCCCCCCGAGGCCTCCCGCGGGGAAAGCGGCACCGCTCCCCCCAGCGCCCTCCCGACACCGGGGCGCGAACCGACGCACCTCAGGCCCCAGGTCTCCTCAGGGGCACGAATCAACTGTCCGCTGCCGCCGCGGCCACACAACCCCACGGGCCCCGCGCCCCCCACGGCCGGCGGCGTGGACTGACCTGGCCGAGCACTGCACCAGCTTACCAACCCCTTTGTGCGGGGCTGCGGGCGGCGCCGCCCGGGCTCCCTGCCCCTCCTCCTGCGGCCGGGGTGCGCGGCCGCTGCCCAGGGCCGCCTGACAGCGCGGTGAAGCGGGGAGCGGCGTAGCCCCCAACCGGTTCCAGCTGCCCCCTGCCCTACCGGGGAGGGGGCTGACCCACGTGACCTCCCCTTGCCGGCGCGTCACTCCCCGTGGCTTCGGCTCCGCCTTTCCTACGACAGCCAATAAGAAGCGAGTAGGAAGGGCGGGGGGGAGACTACACCTTTTCCTCGAGAGCCTACGGCCTGAGGGAGGGGGCGGGGCTAGAGAGCGGAGGGGCGGTGCCGCGTTGAGGGGGTGGGGCCGAGTTGAGTGGGCCGGTGAGGTGAGGTGAGGTGAGGTGGCTGTGTGAGGCAGGCGTGAGTTGAGGGGTGGGACCTGGGTAGGGGCCTTGCTGAGGCAAGGCAGGCTTCTACTACCATCTTCCTACCTCCTGAGGTCACCTTACCTCAAGCTGGGTCCTCAGTACCCAGTCTGGAAGCATGAGGGCTGCTCTAGGGACAGGTAGCCTTGTTTCCTTGAGGTACTGTTGGGTTGCAGTGGTTTAGGCTGGCTGTGAGCTCATGGCATCAGGGGCATGATGGCTTTTTTTTGTGGTATGAAGGGGCAGGCAGCACACCTTTCCTGAAAGGCTTTGGTCTCTGCAGGTTTGATGGTGGCCATGTATCTCCATGTGCATTTTTCTGAGGCCCTGCCTGTGCAGGTGTCCCAGTCCTGCTGATGGGCTGTGGCCTCCATTGCCCACTGAAATGTGGGGTGGCAGGAGCTGGTGTCCCCTGCTCCCTACCTGCCTGGGTTGGGTCTCACAGGGAGCCCCCCTGCTGTCATGCAGGCTCTGCCTCTTCCTCTACACAGGTCTGGTTGCCTGTGTGCCCAGTTGCACAAGCAAAGGGCTGTCATTCATGGTACAGCTAAAAACATGTCTTCACAGCAATGGCACCAAGGCAAACCAATGTGGCAATGCCCATGGTGGAGTTTTGAAGCTGCGGGCAAAGTTTAAGTGTGATACTTGTCTCTGTTTCAGGGTAGCTGAGATCGTTGGGTGAAGACCCCAGGGAACTTTACTGCTCTAAAAGGTAGCGTTGTGTTTGGGACTATGACTTTGTGGCCTTCCTGAGACCTGATTTTATGACAAAAGGGTATCCTACTGGAATTCACGCAACAAAGTATTAGCAAATAAAGGGAAACTATTGTTCTCTGTGTTTTTGAGGCAGCTTGTCCTCTGTTTTGTAGCAGAGCTATGGAGTTGTGATAGTATGACCAGTCCTTTCACTCTCATAAGCTTGCATAAATAGTTTGGTAAGTAACTTGCTTCTGTTTTATACAACTTGTGTCAGCTGACAAAGAAGCTGCAGTTTGAGTATGCAGAGAAACTGCTTATCCCGTCTTGCAGTGGGAGTTAGCGCCATTATAAGTATGCTGCTCTATGCTGTCCTTCCATCTGTCGTTTAAATAGAGGGCTATTTTCCATTCATTCATCCCCTGCAAATCCAGCCATGTTTATATGTAATTTGTGACACAGCCCTGGATTTTGTAGGGAAAATGAATGTTAATATCAGATGTTCTATACCAGAAAAGTATGTAATACTTCTGAATTGCTGAGGTGTTTATGTGAGTATTGCAAGATCACAGTACCCTGCTTAAAGGAAAAAAAGGTAGGGGGAGGTATGCGGTAAAAGGAAATTATAGCCGGAAGCAGTTTATTTTGAAGCCAAAAGGATAAGAGGAATTCCTCTGGATAAAGAGGAGGGAGGGTTGGTGAAAAGTGCTTATTGGAAAGTGAGGATCTTGTTAAACACGAATGTAACTACTCTCGTTACAAACCCTTAGTAATTAAGTAAATATTAGGAGCCATCTCTTTTACAGGTGTAATCAACAATGAGCTGAAGAAAGAGGAAGAAGAAACTTTAGAGAAAATACTATTTAGAAAAGTAATTGCCTACTTGTTTTCTCTTGCCTGTTTTTAAGATTTATTAGTTCAAGTAATTTGTTGTAAAGCTGAGATAGAATTGAACACTTTGAAACACACTTTGGTGTGTTAAATCTTTCAAAAATGGGTCTTTGATATGGTGCCAGTCATGTTATAAAATTGTACCATTAAATTTTTGTTAAAAACTAGAAGTAGAACACTTGGTCTCTTTCAGCCCTAGTATTTATTTCAAAAAATGCCTGTATCTAGTCAAAACTATTATTGCATTTCCTACAATAATTTATTATAGCTAAAAATTGCAATTTAGGCCCTAAATGGATTCAAGAAATACTCGTGTTCATTTTATTAAGGATGTACATCTCCCTACTTCTTCACTAAGATAAGAGAAGCTAATATAATCAGTTCAATTGAAATGCTTAGAGAATTCTCTTTTTCTCCTTGTAATCGTATGTGGTTGATTTCAGCTAAAAGCTGAAGATTTCTGTCAGATAAAGCATTTTTTAATTCTTCAGGTATCTTAAAATAGTATATATTTATTCATTTGAAAGAGTGTTAATAGGAATTTCTATGCTGCATTAAGAGAAACAGCTGAATCTAAACAGTGTAATTTGTCATGGCAACTTTCAAGGACTAATTTGCTCTTTAAAGGTAACTTGAATTTGTCAAAATCAGAGATTATGTTCTTCATTCTGTAATTGATAAGGCTTTTCAAAGGAAAGAAATTTCATTTAGCTGTATGATTCTTTTCTCTAAACAATTAATGTTACCATGATTGCATCAGTAGGATGGCTCTTTGGCTTGAGGCAAATCTGCTCTCTACTCTGCCTCAATTTGTGAGATCCCCATCTTGCTTTGTTCTTAAGCCTTTCACTGAAATACAAATTTTAATAACTTTATTCCTGTAAATAATTCCACTGCACTACTTCTTGGTCTTGCTGAATAAAACAAAACCAGCTAATTAAGAACGATGATTAAGCTCAGGCTCAGTGTAGAGCAAGTAGCAAAAGGGTGGGATGTGAAATACTGTTATGTCTTGGCTTAACCTGAAAAAAGGTCTACATTTAATTAAGCTTGCCAGTGTACTTTTTTTTTTCTTCCTCCTTAAGGAATTGCTTCAATATGGTTGGCTCAGATAAGGTCATACTTTGCCATGACGCAGCAGGCAAGTCTCAGCTACTCCTGAAGATAATATAAAACTGTGCAGTAATTAGAGCACATAGATGAGTTTATGGAACTCTTCTTAAATATCTGTCCAAAAAGTTAAGATTGGTGGTCTGCTTTTCTTGTTTACATAGCAACAAAATAAAAACACAGGAAATGGGGTTTTATATCATATAACCTGAGTTGAATTGAGTTGCTGTTTGCAAAAGTCCCAAAGAGATCCAGAAAGACAAGGCTACAAGGTCTGTTTCAAGTGTGCGAACACAAACTCTGTTTAAACTATGTGTGCACATGTTGGAAAGCATGTTTTTCCCTTTCCACTATAGTAGTTTAATAAGAATTACTAGTACCTAGTCAGCACTGCCTGGCAAACTGCTTTGTCTTTGTTCTGGCAATGATACTACTGTGATGAAGTCGCTGAGCAGGAGTGAAAGCGCTAAAAGATGCCGTGTGCATGCAGCCTACTCAAACACTGTGGAAGCTGCCTTAAAACTGTACCTTGCTCCCAGCCATGACATAGGGTATGAAGCGGGGTTGGTGGTGGTGTGTAACATAGGCAGAATATCAAAGTAGCCTTGAGGCTGTACTAGTTGAGGTGCAAAGCTCAATGGGACTTACGCAGCCTGGTTTTTGTAAATAGTGACAAGAATACTTGCCCAAGTGCAGGAAATAAGTGGTTGAGGGTAATGTATAGAATACCCTAGCAAACCTATACTAAAAAGGCACTAGGAAATGCCTTCAAGGTTTTATGTCCATTTCTGTAGCCAATGTAATATTTTCTTCAGCTGCCAGAATTATAGATTCAACCTATAAATCAAGCTTCATTCATACTATAAGTAGTTCTAAAGATTGTGAACATCAAATTATAGATGTGCTTCTTCCTCCTTCATAGTTTGCATTATGAGTTCCAGTGAACTGGTTATACTGACACCACTGCTCGCAGCTGATGAAAGCTGCATGTGTTTAGATGAATTGTGCTCCTTATTTTACTGCACTTGATTTTTCTGCAGTTGTTCTGGCTCTGATGGGTTATTGTGAATAAAAATAGCTGGTAAAATTATGCAAATGAATGCATGGCATTAGGCATGCAGTATCTCAGCTAATTTTTTATCTTTTTGTAGAATCACGTCTTGAAAATGTACTTCTGACCTTTTCTCTGGCTCTGAGAGTATTGCTGTATCATTATCTCATGTGAAATCTGGACAATTTACAGGCACTAAAGAAAAGTGATGCTGGAAGGTGTCAAGCAAGAATAAAAATTGCAAGACAGTAGAACTGCTATTAGCATGGCAAAAGCCTCTCAGTCTCATGGAGAATGATGAGAAAGGATTATTAGAAAAACGCCTGTTATGCAATGGCATTTTCTCTGTAATGTGTACTGTAATACAGTATAATACATTTTTCTCTGTGGACGAGTTAGCAGTTAGTCAGGGAGCATAGAAACACATCAGAGAAGCGGGCGAAAAGAATTAAGCAAGAAGATAAGGCTGTGTTCAAAACTTTTTAAATGCCTACAGTGAGGATGCCTAGAAGGTAAGCAAAAGGTGTGGAGCGAGGGGAGGAATGCTACTCTAGATTTGCAATAGCTCAGATTTCTCTTGGACTAGGGGAGATTAGTGCCTAATACAAGGACTAGGTGTGCTGGTAGCAAAAGCAACAACATACCAGAAAGGTGGATGACAGCATCACTAAATATAAAATAACATAAATATAAAATTAAACCCTTATGTGGCTACTGTTAACAATTATCAAATTTATAACATGAAAAATAAGTTACAGGTATTTCACTTTCTCCTGTAAAAAATTAAGTAATTTTCAAACACTGTTAATTTTCATGTATAATCTGGTACCAGTGGTAGGCAATGTTACAACAAAAATTTTTCAAAAAAAAACCCACCAGGTGCTAATATAATATTGCAGAAATGAGATTTAGATTAGAAATGAGTCTCATTTCTAGTCTTGAGGGTGCCTGATTTGCTTCTTCATCTAAGCTGGTTTCTAGTTTCTGAAATGAAACATGTATAAGATAAGTTTTATTGTGAAACACCTAAATAAAGACCACACCATCAAAGCACCACATTTAAACTGGCCAAAGTCAAATATGAAAACATACAAATATGAAACTTTTTTGGTTTTTTTATATAACTAAAACAAGTTATACAGTAAGCTTTATGCGTATAAATAAGTTATACAGTAGGTTATATGCATAACTTTTTTGTTTTATTTGTGTATATATAAATGTATATGTGGTATTCTGTGAACTCCTAGCTCTGTCTGCATGCCAATTACAAGCCATTCTCTTGTGTTCTTGCACAAAATCTTCTTGTGTTACAATCTCCATCTCATCTCTGAAATTGCACTCAAGACCTCCCAGGCTCCTTTTGCCAGCAAGCACCCATTTCACTGTGTCAGAGACAAGGGTGGTCAGCAAATGAAGAACAATAGTTGTTGTGCAATATGACACAGATAATATTGATTTCTCGCTTGCTCCTTCTCTTGCTCGCTTTCCTCTTTTTTTCATCTCAACAACAGGGAGGAACACCTGCCCTAAGGTAAGGAAAGATGGGGTTTCCCATGACAGCAGGAAGGTTTGACTCTGGTGCGGTTCAAAATCCCATTTCAAAGGTCATGTTTGTGCTTTAAATGAAATGTATGGCTGAATTTTATGCTCTGCCAGCTAACAATAGTAGTGATGCAAGTGCTTCCTTTGGACTCCACAGGTCAGGGCTAGCGATAATGTGGGGTTGCAGCATGGTGGTGCCCAGTGTTTCCCAGGGGGAAGGACAGTGGTGCTCCCAGTGCCCATGTGAACACCAAAGGGCCCAACAGGGGCAGAAATACACCACTTATTGTCCATCGGAGCTCTCTACTTCCAGACTCAACACTTCTTGAAGTGTGCCTGTACTGAATATACTTTTATGGAGAAAGTGAGGGGGGAGACCTCAAATCCAATAGGGGAAAAAGTTAGCTTTTTCTATCCTCTATCACTTTTGTTTCTCCTCCATCTGCTGCACATACTGATAATGACAGAGAAATGTGTTTAAGTTTCAGGTATTGACATTAAATTCTTTAAAAGTACAGACTCCTGTCTGTGACTGGTATTTCTTCCTTTTTGTACTTATTAAATGGTATCAATTCTCATGCAGTAACCCTAGGTTTACTGCACTGTTGTTTCTGGGAATGCAGCTATACCCCAGGGACACAATTTCTTTCTTGTGAGCAAAGCTGAGCCTGAGGAGAAGCTAAGCGTGTCCCTGGCCTAAGCCAGTCTAACATCTGGATGCAGCATTTTGGCTCTACTACACCTACTTTTGCACTCCTACCTGCCCTTTTTGGTCTCTGGTCCTTTTCTAACCTTTCACTGAGCTATCCTAGCTCTCTGTCAGAAAGTGGGGTTTTATTTTTGTTTTGGGTTTTGGTTGGTTTGTTTGTTTGGTTTTTTTAATTAGGTTAGTTCTGTGTTGGGTTGGTGGGCTGAAACAATTCAAAGCCAGGTTGGACGAATGTTAGAACTGTCTTCGCACAAGTGGGGACATCAGCAGCTAGAAGTTAAATCCTCTTTAGCTGCCAGGGAACTGCTTGCTGCGACAATGGAGGTATAGGAAAAGCAGGTCAGAGACAGGTTTATCACTTGAGGTTTAAAACAGAGACAGCTATCGGTGAGCAACCTCAAAGAGGACTTCCATAGGAAAACAGGAGAACTTGTCAGTTACTTTACACCTACTCTGTATTCTTGGCTGTCTCTGTCATGCTCAGCCAATAGCTCTTGTAAGCAGAATGTGCCTATTCTGCCCGCAGCATTGAAAATGTCCAAAAATGATATTTTTTTCTAAGGCTAACAAGAAACAAACCAATAAAGCTTTTGGAGCAATTCTGGCTCTTATTCTCCTTGCTGGGAGGAAGTAAGAACTCCCATCTCCAAACTTCTGAAGATACATACAGATGTATGTAACTTTAAAGATGACAACATCCCTTGTTTTACAAATCCAGATTTACTTCCAAGTAGGTTGTTGCTCCAGCTGAGTCTAACAGTTCTCCTCAGTGGCTGTCTCCACATGAAGCTGTTCACAAGTTTGCCATTCACATTTTAGTCAAAGCTTTAAAAATTAAGAGCAACCACTACAAAAATGCAAGATCAGTGATAAAAATGACACACTGTACAGCTGAACAATGCATAGCATTTGTGTAACAGCAGCAGAAACTGGTTTAGAAGGTTCACCCCAGACATGTAAAGGATAGATAAACTTTTGAAACTGTACAAAATGTATTGGATTATTGGCTGGTTTTCTCACCAAAAAAAGAGTACCAGGACTAATGGTAGCAAAATAAAAGCTGCAAATCTAGGGTGTAACTTGTGTGAGGTAGTGAGATCTCAAAGCTAGGTTGTTGGTAGGTGTGAACGCCCTTTTCTGTGAATCACAGAAAAGCCCTGAAAATCTCCCTAGCTGGTGTCAGCCATGAGACCAAGAGGCCAAGGTGTGCCAGAGGACTGGCCTGATCCCAAGCCTGTGCACAAAGGCAGCAGATAAAGCTGCAGACAGGACACAGACAGACAGAGGACTGATTAACTAAAATGTGCGAGGCTCTATTTTGTCAGTGCTGGCAGCTCTGCCTGCGAGATTGCAGCCACAAAGCTCAGCCACTGTTCACAATCTAGGGAAATGGCATGTTGCTGGAAAGCAACTGCTGAAGGAATAACCCTTCTTGCTGTCTGGCAACTCTGCCTCTCAGGACCTGACCCTGGGGAGAGTCAGGTGAAATAATGATTAAAATAATCCATGGGAAAGGCTCCCAGTGAGGAAGAGCTGAGCTGCAGTCCTGGGCTGAGTTTGGTCATCCTGAACCCAGGCCAGCACTCCACAAAATGCAGCAAGCATGTTCCCACTGGGTGCTACTGGCAAGAAATAGGGCACTGTTTTGAGGTGCGACCATCAGTCACTTGAAGACTTAAGTTGCATGAGTTACTCTAGAAGACCATTGGGGCAGAAAGTATCTTTTTGTTGCACCTTGCATTTCTCTGGGCTGCAAAAAACCATGCTGATTTGCAGGGAGGTAGTCTGGGGCTCCTACCAATTTTGTTAACAATTGCCTTGAGCTGAGACTGTGTTGCAGACAGGCGTGCTGCTCCATAAACAGCACCCACCTACTTCCACAGTGGAAAAGTATTTGCCTTTAAAATCTGCTAGTGTTGAGTTATGGCCAGTCATGCATTGTATTACAAAACTCTCATATTTTTAAAGTACAAATAAATGTGTTAGCATGAGGAGTAAAGTGAGAGCATAGAAATGATCTCTTTTAGTGTTAATGGGAAGCCTGTGGCATTTCCCTGCTCTCTTCCAGAACAAGATGCAGCTATACTTATTTCTGCTGTTTCCCTTCAAATTATTGCTCCACAAATACTTATGCCCCTTAAAAATTGAACCAGTTTTTAACATTATTAAAACAAAACAGAGTTCTAGTATCCTGGGGGCTCAGAACATGAACTGTACTAAGGGATCATATGACACTCAAAAGACTTTTTGGAGACTAAACATCCACCTTTGTTCAGTGGAATTAGAATCACAGAACGGTTTGGGTTGGAAGGGACCTTTGAAGATCTCTAGTCCAACCCTCCTGCCATGGGCAGGGACATCTTCCACTAGATCATGTTGCTCAAAGCCCCATCCAACCTGACCTTGAACACTTCCAGGGATGGGACATCCACAGCTTTTCCAGGCAACCTGTTCTAGTGTCTCACCACCTTCATCATAAAGAATTTCTTCCTTATGTCCAATCTAAGTCTATTTTCTTTCAGTTTAAAACCATTACCCCTTGTCCTGTCACTACACGCCCTGGTAAAAAGTCTCTCTCCATGTTTCTTATAAGCCCCCTATAACTACTGAAAGGCTGCAGTAAGGTCTCTTAGAATAATGAATGCTGAGGATCAAACAACAAAAGCAAGTGTGATCTTTCAGTGGGTTTCTCTCTTTGGGCCAGCTTCCAGGACTGTGTGCATGCAGTTAAAATCTGCAAAGGTTCTTAGATGCTGTCTGAAATGAGGAGTCTTTTAGGGAATGGATATTAAAAGGCACCTCCAAAATCCCATTCTTTCTACCCAGGGATGGAAATACTGGGAGGGTTTGGAATGGAATAGGCTGATTCTGAGACAGGGGGACTGCCTTGCCTCAACAAACTGTTATGTTAGCTTTCTAATTCCTTTATCCCATGGATCTTCTGCAAAGAATCCTGAACCAAGCCAAAGGTCAGGCTGAATTAAATCAAAATAATTGAAAAGACAGTAAATGAACCAGGGTTTGACATATTCTGAAACACAATTTGTGACTTGTGCATAGGAATCATCGCATCCTGCTGTGGAGCCGAGATAAAAGTTTATTTTTTCCAAACCCTCTGAAGGACAGAAGGGAATGATTCAATTAAAGCAGGAAAGGAAAAGCAGCAGTCACCAAAAAAAAGAGAGAGAAAAATTCCTGGAAAAAATACGCAATGGGAAAGGATACAGTTTAAAGCCAAAGCAAGGGAAATTGACCTTAATATGTTGTGGCTGCTGAGTCAAGTATTTCCTGTTTATTTCTGTTTACTTTGTTTTGCAACATGCTCCAGACCTTTAATATTTTCTAATCTAAATAAAGAGTTATGGTTTGTTTCGTCAAATAACTTCACACACAGCAGATGTTTTTGCAGAAATACATATTCAGAAAATGCTTTTTGTTTCAATAAGGAAAGCATTTTGCAAACTATTACAGAAACAAAACAAAGATATCTTGTTTTTTCAACTCATACAGTTGCACAAAATGACTGTGCTGCTCAGAGATGTTTTTATATTTATTAAATTAAAAATTTATTTTAAAAAACATTTTTAAATTAAATATTACAGGCTATGAAGATAAAAAAGTCTGACTGTCAGCATCTCTTTCCTACTTTGTGTTTTAAAGACTAATTTCATGCTGCAGGCTTTCACGCAGCAGTGGCACATGAGGTCTGCCTCTCCTAGCCTGACTGTGCACCTCGTGTCTAGGACGTTAAGATCCTGTTCTGTGCCACTGGGAGGGTAAGAGGGCAAGATGATGCAGCGCTCTTTCCAGATTTCAGTAAGAAAAGCCCAACAACAAATGGCCTAATAAAATAACTATTTTAATACAATGGAATAAAAATAGGAATATAGATAGCGAGTAAATCTTACATCCCTTCAGATCAGACAGACCCTGGATGGATTTTCCCACGGCATGCTGTGAAGATCCTGTCTGTAAAGAGGCTCTGCCTCCCTCCCATGCTGTGGTGCCTTTTACTTTGCATAACAAACAAAACCAGGTATCTTCTCCTGGCAGCCTGGACTATCACCTCTTGTAACACCCAGCAGTGCAAAGCACAGGCCGTCACGGGGCACTCCAGCAGGTTCCCTTGCAGCAGCTACTCATGCTAATGTACAGGCTGCGCAAGCCCTGCATACGACACCTGATAGGACAGATGTGGTCTGTTAGTGGTCACTAACTCCTTGAATACAACATCTTCCACGAGGGTCCCAATGCAGATCCCAAAGGCCCTTGCCACTTTGTCAATATTGTCCAAAACCAATGGATGGATTCAAAATGTACTGGGAAACAGGAAAATATAAACACACAGCCTAGCAACATAAACCTCGATTTTCTTAGGGAACTGGGCAAAAGAAATTAAGCATGTTAAAAAATAAAAAGCAAAATTAGCACTAGCTGAGAAGACAGCAGGGAGAGTGACTTGCACAGAATAACACTGAGCTCCTGCCAAAACTTTATGCCCTGGGTGACATTGTCACCTTTATTTGCCCAGTTACAGATAGGTTACAACCTCAGACATAACTTTTCGGACAGTAGCTATATTTAAAAATAGCACCATGGCCTTGCACTAAAAACAGTTTTGCTCATAAGCTCAGGAAGCAGTGAAGCCTTGTGACTCATGGCCATCCTGACTTCATTATCTGCCTATTTCTAAACATTAATTAATGGCTGTAATATCAAACTTTGTTTACTCTGCATCCTATCTCAGGGCTTCATCCTGCAGCCCTTTTGTATTGTAATCCTTGTGTTCAATAGGACTGTTTGCACGATGGAGGATTATTCATGTGAATAAATTATTAACTGGAAAGCATGCGTACAAGTCCCCTACAAGTACTCCACTTGGCTGTCATCAGCTCAAGAAGTAATTAGTTATTTGCTAAAGGCCTGATCCAGCATCTGTATCCATCAATGAGTAGGTGTTGACTTCAGTATGCTTTAGTTTAGGCTTTAATACTGTGGTCTCTCCTCCTCTGGGACCTGGTAATGACTTCCACATTGAATGCCTCTTTCCTGGAGGACAAGAGTTGGGAACATCATGGAGACAGTACCCGCAGCTGTCATGGGGAGAAAGGACCCTGTCCTCGTCCCAAGTCACCAAAGCCTACAAGGCCAATGTGAGTGCATGCTCCTAGCGTTTTGCTGAATTGAGGACCTTCATTCCTAGCAATTTTCAGGGGGTCACACTTATCACCCTGTAGCCCCTGTTTGTTCACACAGGGTTATTGTTTATCCGCAGTCACCCTCCCTCCTTAATACCTCAAGCAGAGCTGACACTGTATTGGAAAGGGGAAGAGCAATGACACATGGGACACCAAAATATGGAGCCATTTGTCTGCTTTCCCGTGTTTTCTGTGGAGGAGTGCTGGGGTGAGTCCTGCAGCCCTCTTCTTCTCCAGGGGAGTCCTGCCACAGGTAAATAACTCACCTGGCAGAAAGCCTGGCCCCATAAAGCATCTTCTGAACCTTTTCCCAGGAAGCAATTTAAGGGGTGAAGTCGCAGCCCTTCTGTCAGCAGTTTCAGATAGATAATTTGATCAATACTGCAGAGGACTGGTGTTGCATGCATAACGCCAGGGTAAGGCACAGAAGCTCAGGTGAATGTATTCCTTTGATGCCAGGGTCTGCAAAATGGTTGAACACCGAGGGTTACAGCACCTTTCACTCACTGGCTTCAGACAAAGCTTCCTAACTGTGTCAGGCTTGCTTGGCAGGAACCAAGTGTGACCTGCTCCAACAGCAAAATACAAAGCCTTTTGCTGGAGTCCCACATACCTCATGTTGATAAGGCGCACACACTGGCGGCAAAGCCTTTGGCTCTGTCACCTCCACATCATGCTGCCCATTTCTTTCTCCTCTTCCCTGCAGGGTATCCATTGTGTCTGTACTGTGCTACACACCTCACTGGGAGCCAGTCCTACCCAAGAGGAGAGCAGCTTGACCAGGGAAGACATGGAAAGGAAGGGAGACTAAATAAGGTAATCAGGCTGAAATGTGCAGATTATTTGGCACCTTGGGCTCTCTCCAATGTTTATACAGGTTAAAGCAGCTATTCTCCTGGGCAATGGCTGGACACGGTCCTGGGCAAGCAGCTCTAAGTGACCCTGCCTGAGCAGGGGGGTTTGGCCCAGGTGACCCCTAGACTTTCCCACCTCAGCCCCTCTGTGATTCTGTGATCTCAGAGGCAGCTGGTGCAAGTTTCCCTTTGCAGAAGAAAAGTCCCAGCTGGTTCATTAAGTCAGAGAAGTAGTGTTTTTCCCATCTGTGCCCACAATGCCAGCAGAGAATGTGTTTAGGAGGTGAGAAAGTGCGGGAGATGTGGAGCGGAGCTCTGCTCTACCAGCTCCCGCCTTTTATGCAGTGACTTGGGGAGGTGGTACTGGTTCTAGGGAGACAGAGGAATTAATTCAGGAGTAATATCTTCTGGCAAAGATAGAGAAATTAATTTCAGAACGTGGGTCAGAGACCACAAGGATGGTCTACATCTGGAAAAGCAGGGAGAGCTAAATGACCATGTCTTTTCCAGGACACAAGAAGGATGCAAGAAACGGCTGGGTCTAAATTTAACACTAGCATAAGCCATGTTATTGATAATTAATTTAGAAAATAGAAACAATACATTCCTTTCTAGATCTTAACTCTATTTTCTGATGTTTGAATGCTTCGTATCCCAATGTGCAAACAGATAAACATGAATTGCTTTATGAACAGTAAAGTATCGCTTTTACTGCAATTGCCTGTATTCAAAAGCAAGAGGAAGTAATTATCATTGTTTGCATCAGCCATTGCCTTGCAACTATTGTGTTAAGAGAACATGTCCTAGGATAATCAGGGTTTTATAACTGTGTTTTTTCCTTCTAAAGTGTCTAATCTTTGTGTCTTCTATTTCGTGTGGTGTGACCAAGTCTTGCACAAAGGCAGATAAAATCTCAAAGTTGGGAAACAGGTGAAGAGTTTGGGAGAGCTGAGAGTTTGGAATGAGCTATATTTGTCTTTAATCATATTCATATTGCAATGAATAGCCATGGCTTTATTATCTTCCCAGACAAAATGCCCCATCATATTTTGCACTTCTGAGTTATCTAACATAACAACAACAGTATCTTGGATAAGGATAGCAAAGGAAGCATGGGGTATAAAGGCTGGATGATAAGGGAAGACCAGAGAGCACAGTTAGAATATTCTTCAAATAGAAGAAGCATTTTTCCTGGACAAGTTAAAAAAAATCGTAAGACCAGTCTCTCAATCCAAAATGCATGTGCATTTTCTTACTTACTTGTCAAAGTGGTGAACAATGGTGAATTTTGAGTTTGTAATGTACAGAGAATTTGGTAAAAATCTCTGGAAAAATAAATCACTTGTCTCAGATTCCATGTTATACTTTTGCTTGATAGACAAAGAAATGCAAATGAAATGCCTGATTCACCAGGGGAATGTGTTCTGTGTTTCATCCAGGAGCAAGATGAGTTCATTTTAAATCCCAGAGCTGCATCACAGCACGTATACACAATATCCCTTCAAGGATGAGCAGAAGGGCACATCATGCCACTTCCTCTCCATATTAAACATGCATATTGTTTGCTGTAATGGCACCACAGAGGAGTGTACTTTTATGGACTTTAATAGTAGTTTCACTCTTTTCATCGTATTTTTACACTTTTCACCTCACAGTCAGGCCACTTGCACCCCTTGGATGCCTCTGCTCCTCCAGACCAAGGATGTAGACAAACAAAACAACCTGCTTCTCAAAGAAAAGTACACAAACGTTGAAAGGTAAAAGGAAAGCTGACATGGCAACTTAGGCAGCTTTTAGACCCCAGAAAGTTCAGTAAGGCTCATTAGACCTCTCCTAGAAATCTCAGAACCTGAATCCTGCACTTGGGCTCTGTGGCTCCAGCTGTGCTGGGCCAGCACTTGAGAGCGGCATCCTGGCCACTGTGCTCTGTGGGCTTAAGAAAAGCAACCAGCATATGAGTTGTAGCTAGTGATGTCTCCTGCTCATGCTTCCTCCATGTGACAGGTAGACAGATGGGTGTCTCCGTTGTTTTGCAGAGACTTACAGACAGCCTCTCCGAAGACTTACCACTACCTAATGGCCCAGGTGGGTTTAACTCCTAGTACAGAGCACTATTTCACCCCAAGTGGATCTCTGCAGCAATGCCACAGATTTTCCTAAGGGACTGCTCTTTTAAAATATGGTTTATAAATACAATCTTCTCTCCACTTAAGGAGATTGTATTTATACAACCTGTTATAAAAACTGCCAGCAATTTTCTGTAGAGAGGAGGAGGAGAAGGAAGAAGGAAGAAGAAGGTTAGCATTAGGACTTCAGTTACCAGTGGGACAGGCTTAGCAAGGACAAAAATGTAGGATTTGATTGCAAATTTGTGGTGGTGTAACCAGATGTAACCAAAATGATTAGTTCGTTCTTTGTAACTAAGCAACATAGAGATAGGAGCCAGGTAGACAATGCTTTAATATTGTGTTTGTACACCTATGGCTATGGATATGCTACTATGCCCAAAGACAGTTGGACAAGGAGTAGTACAGACATGCTGCTATGTTCCCAGTACAGCCCCAGCCCATCTTGACAATGAGTCGAGGGTGGTTAGAATAATTGGTTTGTGTTAAGGGTGCCAAATCATTGTTAGGGACCATGCACCATGAAGAAGGGAAGCAAGTTACATAAGCAAGGTGGGATTGCGCATATCCAGAAGAAGGAGTCAACTAAAGGACACACCTGTATGGACACCAAGGATCACCAGAGACCCCCACAGAAGCCCCTCAGAGCTCAAGGACGCATGCGCAATGACCACGCAAATATGATAATTAGTTCCAGGAAATAGAATGAATATGCATGATCATTCCGGGAAATTTGATGCATATGTATGTAACTGGACAAGATAAGTTTCGGCTGATGTAACTTGCGGTATGCACGCTAGGTGGAACGATCCCCCGTGCATCCGGCGCCGTAATAAAGGATGCCTGCTTCTTAATACTACATTGGTGTTAAGGAGTTTGATTCCCGATTTCGGTGACAGTGGTCAGTCGCAGAGCTGCTGCGTAAAGGCATATTCCTTTGGATACTGCCAGTAACAGGTACACATGAAGAACTGAGAAAATGGTGCTTGATTCTAGGACTGAAGTGTATTTTCAGCACAAAATGCACACCTTCAAATGCCAGGAGTTTTCTGGTGCAACACGGGCAAGTTCCTTCAGCTGCAGGGAAACTGTACTGATGGCCAGCTAGGGGAGAACCTCCAATACATCTGTTCTTTTTGAAAGGGTTAAATCCCTGACAATCCCTGACTAAGACATAGACTTGCATTTTTTTTTAGTTTCACTGGCATCCTTGTTCTCTTTTGTTCTCTTCCCCTGCAAAGATAGTTTTGGTTACCTGCTGAGCAGAGTTGATGGTGGGACATTTCCTGTGACTTCTTACCTGATAGGACTAAACAGGCCTTGAGCAAGCTCGTTAGGCTTCCTAATTAAATCACTGATAACAGGAACTCAGGACGATTGTGCCAAAGATAAGCACCAAAGAACTAGCTTAAATCGACCCCCTTGTAACATTCCAAGGCCGAAGGACTGATGAGCTAACTCAATGACTATATATGGACAAAGGAAGCCCTAAGTTCAACTAGTGGACAACGTGAGGAAGACTATGGAAGACCACCGGGAGGGTGAAAAGACCCTAACCCTAATTTTACTGCGCATGCTTGGACTATGTAAATGAATTCTGGGAACTCATCGTCATAAAAATGCCCTTTTCAGGAAATCTGATGAATATGTATGATTTTTCTGTATATGAACTAATGTGTTGTGCTAACCTGGCGGAGTACTTGTGGCGGAGCGATCCCCAGTGCTGCCCAGTGCTGCAATAAAGAATACCTGCTTAATAGTCATCCCGACTATTGAGTCCCGATTTCGGCTTTTCACGGCAACATTTTAATCCCCAGTTCAGCCTATCTGCTTGCAATGGTATTTCTAAGTTTACTACCTCGGCAGTTATCTTGTTTGATCTCTTCAATTCTTCCTCATACATCCAAAGCATGAAACAGCTTTTTCACCTTTTAAATTCACCAGTCAGGAAATAAGTGGCATTTTATTGGCACACTTTTAATGAACTAGTCAGCATTAGCACTTTTTTGCCAGTTGTGTGGCACAGACCTGTCCCAAAACAGGAAGTAGATTCTTGCCTAAGTATTGCTGCATAGAAGTTGCTAAGTCAACACTGGCAAGGTTGTTGAACTGGAGTGCTGGTGAAAGACTGAAAATTTGGGAAAGACCACTTTGAGGAATGCTCAGTCTCATGGTGAATTCAACAATTCTGCTTGTTTTTCATCAAAACCTCAGTCCTGTTCCCGTTGAGCTCACTGGCAAAATTCCCTTTGCTTCTAACATGGACGAGAACCAGCATCAAAAATTTGTGCTGCTTTATACAAGCCTTGCCACGGGGCTGTGTAGCTGGAAGTGACTGCTTTCTGATAAAGTTCCCAGAGTGGCCTGCACAATTCCCAAAGTGAAAGACACTGCAGCTACATCAAAGATCTTGTTTCTGCAAACCATTCAGCTCATTTGGTTATCTGCATAGGTAGTTACCTGGGCTTGCAGCAAGATATACACAATGAGGAAGGAAATAGATTAAGACAGAGGCTGAACAGGCTAAAGTTTACACAAGGGGAAAAAAAACACCAAACAAACCCCAAACCCTTTGTTTGCTTTTGTTGTCTGTTTACACATCTTTGGAGTTCAACTGCAGGCAGTTAAGATCTAAAATTGTGATAAGATCTTTTATTTTCTTAGATTTTTTCAAAGCTGTGGAAAGGGTTCAGATGCCAAATTTAAGCCCACAGACATAATCTCAGCAACATTTTTTTTTTGTGTTCCCACCATAGAAAACAAAGGCAGCTATATTTATAAATAGATTTTCTTGTCATGAAAGAAATGACAAGACCATGCTTTTCAAAGCATGGTCTCTCTGTCCCTGGGAAACAGCTGCCAGCTGATTTTCTTCTCAACCTTGCAGAGCAAGGGAGGAGCGGCAGCCTGG
Organism: Ciconia boyciana; assembly: GCF_034638445.1. NCBI lineage: Eukaryota > Metazoa > Chordata > Aves > Ciconiiformes > Ciconiidae > Ciconia > Ciconia boyciana. The sequence goes on from NC_132936.1 coordinate 116,378,408, forward strand.
CTGGCCAACCTTAGGAGAAGAATTGGAGCTGCCAAACGCAGGTCAGTGCAGTTCAAGCCACTAATTATAAATATTGTCTTTCTGTGTATTTAGGGGAGCCATGGCTGTTTCCTTGACCAAGAATATCAGCTACAGTTTCCTGAAGCCACATAGATATTTTACACCTAACAGGCAAAAAGACCCTCAGGCAGGCAATGATCTTGCCATGCTTCTCCCACGGACAGCACAGGGCACAAACATAATTTTACCCAGGAAGAAAGGGATGCTGTTAAGGGTAAGATCTGTTCCACTGCACAAAATATCCATCTACAGCCAAGCATCTCCTTTACCCTCCCCTCCTCATCCAGGGAGAAGAAAGCATTTCTAGAACAGGGTTATTCTGAACTGTTTAGATGTTTCCCTTAGGATGTAATAAGCAGCAAGTCAGGCGTGCTTGTTGATTCCACCAACTGAAAATTTGCTCAGCTTAGACGCAGGAGCCTACACTGTTGGCATTTCAAGTAAAGATAGATTAATGTCTCCTACTACTCCATGAACCCAAAGCCAAGCTCATCACAAGCCTGAACTCAAACTTTTCCAAGGTCAGCTATGTCCTTGCAAGGTGCTCAGGGAGCCAGTTTCCAAGAAGAAAGCTGGAAGAAGCTAGCCTCTGTTTTAAGGAGATTGTCTTCAACAAAGATTTGTCAAGCTGAAGTACAGCAAAGGGTGAAGCCAAGGCATGTGTTCCTGTGTCCCAGTTACCTTCAGGAAACCCAAGCAGGACAGAGAGGATTCTGGCTTCCAGCTACAGGAGAGCAGCTGAGCATTTAAGACATAATAACCCATAATTAATTTATTGCCCCAAAGGATAATCACTAGCAATTTTTTTGCTGCAAAGTACCAGCCTAATATTGGTGCTGATTTTAATTAACTAGCCAACAGGAGGCAGGATGGGCTGAGGAGAGATTTCATACAAAAGTTAATTAATGCTCTGACCTAGTTTAAAGTGTTGCTTAAGTGGAAATTGGGGGGAAGTTGACATCAACCAGTTATGGATCTTTTAGCATCCATATTACCGGTCATATAATGAGTCCTCCCATGTGATCCACAGCACTTAAATTAGCAACCTAGAAGAAATTAGTGAATACACAAGAAATAAGGAAGTAATTTCCAAGGCAAACATCATTCCTTCTTCATGAACACACCTGACTTAGAAGAGGAAGAAGTCCTTCTTGCTCAAACCAAGCACCTGGTTTATCGCTGAGCTCAGCTCAGGGCATGTGATGGATGATATGGGCTCTGCTGCTTAGCCAGGAGGCAGATCTGAGTAGCACCAGTCCGGCTGAACCGTGTAGTGGGACCAAGCCAGTGCCCAGCACGTGGGAGCAGAGCTCAATACCTTTGCTCAGTGTTACTTGCAAAAGCTGTACTCCTGGGGGACAGTATTTTGCACCTCATGGAAAATGTGCTGGGTTTACAGAAGCATCCTGATGATAACTCATTATCTCTTTAATGAAACTATAACTATCTCTGGGTTTCTTCCTTTTGTTCTTCCCAGATCTGTTTTAATCATACGTGTCTCAGATGATTGATAACTTTTGCTTTAATTTATTTTCCTGTTACTGAAATAAGACACTGCAGGATTTTATTAAATATTTTTGTTTGTTTGGGAAAGATGATTTATCTTACTGATCATCTGTAAATTCTTCATATAAAAGCAGATTTCTCTTCATCTCTGAAAACCAAGGCCCTCTGTGATTCTTGCCTTGGGCCCACAGCCACTTATAACCACCAAATCACTTCTGCAAACTGATGCCAATGAATGCAGGACATTGATCATTGCCTTATTACTCTTCATGGGCTGTGTTTTGCTTGGCACTGCCCCTGTGTTGAAAAGTTAGCCATCTGAACAGGCAGAATAACCGCACTGTGGGAGAAAGGAGGTTTTAGTTCACTTCTATTTCACAAGCAGGAATCTGAGGCACAAGGACATGAAATGACTTTACCAAGGTCGCAGTAGTGCAGAGTCAAACCATCCCATCCTTTGCCCATTCCTCAGCATTACATTGTCTTCCTCTCAGCTGGCAAAGTGCAATTGGGATTATTGCAGTTGGAAGGGCACAGAAAGGCATAATTTTAAAATTAGCGTATCAGGTTAACTACAGTCTTGTAAGAATCTCTTCCTTTTCATAAACAGCTTTGTCAAGGTGGTTGGGAGTCAGATCCTGCACCCAAATTTTGTGAAGCGTTGACTCACCAGGCAAGTAGCTCTGTTTGAATCACTGCAAATCACTGAATCACTGAAGCAAACTGTTATCTGGCAGCTGAGCATCACATCCTTGTTTAGGTCACTCCATAGGTAAGCGGTCGCTTATACACTCTCCTAGTGGAGCCTCACAGCCTTTTCTAGGTCACTTCATGAAAAAACATATAAAGTTCCTTTTCTGCAAATCACAGTCTAATGTTTTGTTGGAAGCCTGAGGCAACTCCTTCCTGGGAGGCAGGAATTACACACCCTTGGGATGCGACTTCTCCCTAAAATGCAGCCCAATCCTAGGTGGGGAATATGTTTAGACCTTCCTGAATCCTACTAAAACCCCTTTTTGTTGAGGATACGCCAAATATCCTCCTTTTATCCTTTTTCTGCAGGAACGTGTAAATAAGCCATATTGTGCAGCTGGCATTCAAAGAACACCAAGGCTGGAAAGGGTTAATGAACTGTGGCTCTGCCTTTAGCACCTGATTTGGGTAGGGGAGGCAGGCTCCTACAAGAGAAGGGAGAGCCACATATAGCTTTCTTTAAGGAGTTGATCAGTGTTTGTAAATAGCCTTGGGCCTGGGGAAGGCTTTAGCTTCTTGCTGGTGGGATTTTGTCCTGAATAAGAGACCAACGGCTTTCAAAGAAGAGCCTGAAGGACTTAGGTGCTGAGTCCTGGGTGGTAGGGAAGGTAGGCTGCCCACCTTCAGTTATCTATTTTACCCTTATTTTAAATATTGCTGCTGTTCCCTTTCCCCTTGCTGTATTGAATATTCTACCATTTTATCTAGTTTTCTTTGGTTTCTTCCCTGAACTGAGATGCTCCTGCTGCCTGCTTCTGGTCCCCATCACCCTTCTGCAATGGGGGGGTGGCTGAAGACCAAAGCTGTGCTGTGTGCCTGTGCCAGCTTCCATCCTGTGCTCTGCTGTGCTGCAAGACCCCTGTCTTGCATCTCTTGGGGCATGTTTAATTTCCATCAGTTCCTTCTTCCTGGCCTCTGGAGGCACAGGAGAAGAGGGCCTGGCCTTTTGTAGGGCCCAGCTGATCCCTTCTCCTTGAGGCTGTGCACACTAAGCAGGATTAGAAGTCATGTGGGTCAACATGCCCCAGCCATGTCTAAAAGACAATACTAGTTGTTCTAATAGCTGTTGGCTGCCCTCAGAGGAAGCCATGTGTCACAGAATCACAGAATCATATAGGTTGGAAAAGACCTTTAAGATCATCGAGTCCAACCATAAACCTAACATGACCAAGACCACCACTATACCATGTCCCTAAGCATCTCATCCCAACGTCTTTTAAATACCTCCAGGGATGGCGACTCAACCCCTTCCCTGGGCAGCCTGTTCCAATGCTTGATAACCCTTTCAGTGAAGTAAAATTTCCTAATATCCAGTCTAAACCTCCCCTGGCGCAACTTGAGGCCATTTCCTCTCGTCCTATCACTAGTTACCTGGGAGAAGAGACCGACCCCCACCTCTCTACAACCTCCTTTCAGGTAGTTGTAGAGAGCGATAAGGTCTCCCCTCAGCCTCCTTTTCTCCAGGCTGAACAACCCCAGTTCTCTCAGCCGCTCCTCATAAGACTTGTGCTCTAGACCCTTCACCAGCTTCGTTGCCCTTCTCTGGACATGCTCCAGTACCTCAATGTCTGTCTTGTAGTGAGGGGCCCAAAACTGAACACAGTATTCGAGGTGCGGCATCACCAGTGCCGAGTACAGGGGCACAATCACTTCCCTAGTCCGGCTGGCCACACTATTTTTGATACAAGCCAGGATGCCATTGGCTTTCTTGGCCACCTGGGCACACTGCTGGCTCATATTCACGTGGTTGTCAACCAACACTCCCAGGTCCTTCTCTGCTGGGCAGCTTTCCAGCCACTCTTCCCCAAGCCTGTAGTGTTGCATGGGGTTGCTGTGGCCCAAGTGCAGGACCTTGCACTTAGCCTTGTTAAACCTCATACAATTGACCTCGGCCCATTGATCCAGCCTGTCCAGATCCCTCTGCAGAGCCTTCCTCCCCTCAAGCAGATCAACACCCCCACACAACTTGGTGTCGTCTGCAAACTTACTGAGGGTGCACTCAATCCCTTCGTCCAGATCATTGATAAAGACATTAAACAGAACTGGCCCCAAAACCGAGCCCTGGGGAACACCGCTTGTGACCGGCCGCCAACTGGAGTAAACTCCATTCACCACCACTCTTTGGGCCCAGCCATCCAGCCAGTTTTTTACCCAGCGAAGAGTACACCCGTCCAAGCCATGAGCAGCCAATTTCTCCAGGAGAATGCTGTGGGAAACCATGTCAAAGGCTTTACTGAAGTCTAGACAGACAACATCCACAGCCTTTCCCTCATCCACTAGGCAGGTCACCTTGTCGTAGAAGGAGATCAGGTTGGTCAAGCAGGACCTGCCTTTCCTGAACCCATGCTGGCTGGGCTTGATCCCTTAGTTATTCTCTACATGCTGTGTGATAGCACTCAGGATGATCTGTTCCATCAGCTTCCCCAGTACCGAGGTCAGGCTGACAGGCCTGTAGTTCCCTGGGTCCTCCTTCCAGCCCTTCTTGAAGATGGGCGTCACATTTGCTAATCTCCAGTCAGCTGGGACCTCCCCAGTTAGCCAGGACTGCTGGTAAATGATGGAAAGGGGCTTGGTGAGCACATCTGCCAGTTCCTTCAGTACTCTCAGGTGGATCTCATCAGGCCCCATAGACTTGTGAGTGTCTAAGTGGTGCAGCAGGTCACTAACCATTTCCCCCTGCCCTAAGGAAAGTGTCTGCACTAAGGAAACCGAGACGTAGTCTTGTTGGGCACATTCACTTTTTGAGGAAGATTTTGCTGTGGCAACTACCCTCAGAACAATACACTCTCACCTGCCAGGCAGGTGAGCATGCTGCTGAGACCTCTTCTCCATGGGGCTGCTGATGTCCTACCTTGCACAGCCCATCTCTCCTCTTGGTTCCTGCCTGCACAACTTGCACACTCCTTCTTCCCTCTCAAGAAGGGCACCCCATGAGCTCTGTCATTAAAACTGGGGAGTATTGAGTGGTGGTGTCCATGCTGATAGGGGGAGCAATGCTCTCCCCTCTTCTTCAGTGAGTACTTCCCGAACACTGGATCTTTGCCCCATGACTCTTGGTGTTTGGGCTTAGCTCCACAGTGGTCTCCTTTGGCATGTCCTTGCACAAGATTTCTGTGAATATGGCTGAGCTAACCTGGTCCTGGAAAGAGACATCCTTCAGTGATGCTTCTTGTCTTTATTACAGGTTTTGTATTTTTTGTTTACATGGTGATACTTGATGAACCTCTTAGCTCAAAGAAATACTACCTCCCACCCCTAACCTCCGTGAGGGATGCAGGGGAACTGAATAGGCAGCTGCTAAGAGATTCCTGGCAGAGGATCTTGTCCTTGGCACCCTGACTCAAGGCACGTGATTGCTTGGCTCTGTCTACACACACCCACTTGTGGGGATGCTACATGGCTTGTTCACACATACTGGTGACTCCAGCTGAAAGGTGCCAAGTGCTCACAAGCATCCAGCAGGATGTTGTTGGTGACCTCCTTTGTGAAGAATGTCCCATCATTGATGACAGCAACAAAGTCCTGGCATGACCAGAAGGCAAAAGGATGATGTAATAGTAGCCTTCAGCCTCTTGAAGGGCGTTTGAAAAGATGACAGAGCCAAACTCTTCTTGGTGGTGGCAGGTGGTGTAACAAGAAGCAAAGGTCACAAATTGTGGCTTGGGAGGTTCAGGTTGGATGCTGGGGAAAAACTTCCTCATGGGGAAGGTGTGCAGCCCTGGGACAGATCACCAGAGGGGTTGGGGGAACCTCCATCCTTAGAGGTGTTCAAGTATCTTCTAGACAAAGCTGCAGCTGACCTGATTTAGCACTGGCAATCATCCTCTTCTGAGCAGGAGGTTGGAATAGAGACTTCCAGATGTCCCTTCCAACCAAATACTCATAGGATGACAATCATCTTGCCTGTTGGCATGTGCTGTGGGAAGACCTAGGGCGGAGCCTGTAGATTTGTGACTGCCAAGTCTGACAAGCCCATGTAGTGGGAAGAAGGAAGAACCCAAATGGCAGCAGATACCAGCTGGCTCCAAGCCAGCTCACATGCTGTTCCACCAGCAAGCAACCCCTCTGGCCTTTCTCTAGGCAACGGGGCAGCCGCAAGGACAGGTCTGTGTTCTGAAGACACCCCTTGCATTATGGGATGCACTAGAGCTACAAGCAGACAGACAAGATATTTGCCTACTTCTGATGCTGTCATGGGGGTGGAGGCGGCAAAGAGCTAAAGAGCATCATGGCCAGTGAACCTGACTTTTTGTGCTAGTAAAAAATCAATGTGAAAGTCCAAGTGTTGATTAAAACTAATCATACGACCCTTACTCTCCCTGTCCGTATCTTACCCAAGTCTCTCCAGTACCTATGCACGTGTACCTGCTTAAAGTTTATGCTGACATGTAACATATTAACTTCTATAGCTGGTCAAGGCTAATGACTGCAATAATTCAGAAGTTGTATTACTTCCAGTAATGGAATACCATCCCCAGAGGCATGCAGAACATTATCTAGAGCCTATTCTGGGCTTAATTTTGTCCAAAAATTGTATTTAAATGCATTTTTAAAAATAGCTATTATATTATATCATTAAGGATTGCTAGTCTCTTTGGCATTCAGTATAATGAATCAGTGGTCATTATTTCTTGGCAGGGAAGTAAAATGACTGTCTTGAACCATATTTGGAATAAGACAACATGTACAACCTAAAAGCTTAATGGGCAAGAGACCATGTAAACAATATGTCGTTTTACTTTTTTTGGGGGGTGGGGTGGGGGGTGTTGTAGCTTAATTTAAAGTGTGCTAGGCCTTTGAGGAAGGAATTGGAGCACTATGGAAGCAGCATGTATTACTGGGAGGCAGTTGTATGCTAGTCCTTGGTTTTGGGAAGATGGAACCTTATCTGTAATTTTAAAGGCTTACACAACACAATACAAAAATGTATTTTCAAGGTGAAAATTTAGATTAATCCTGCATCTTGTAGATACACAAGGGAACTGTATGGGTAACTGTTATTAGTGCTAATGTAAAAATCCACTGTACTTCACTGGATTCAGGGGCACCTAAATGTACCGTTAGCACTAAAAAGTCTCAAATTAATGAATTGCTTTAATTCATTAATGAATTCATGCTTGTCCTGGACGAGGTAATGTTTTTCCTGCCGAGAGATAGTGCTAGATGACAGGAACAAGGAGCAATCTCTGCATGGTGAATTTTTGTCCCTGTGATCGTACCCCCGGTGGGAAGGGCGAATTTGGGCAGCTATTGGGATCAATTCACAGCCTTCAGTGCAAGGGGTTTGCTGGCACCAGCTTTTGGACTGTGGAAGTCCATTCTTTGCACACTTCTTGGCCCCATGTAGCTGTGTATCTTCTGGAGCGGGCATCACTGCCTGTCACTAGGGACAGGTGGCCCTGGTTTGGACCTGTCTGTGCTGCTTCAGCATGCAGTCCCTGGCCATTTTAGGGCAGAAGGGGCAGGTTTGGCTGCGTTCTGTTCCCTGCCGTAGGGTTTGCCCTACCTGTGACAGTTCAGCAACCCATCTCCAAAGCAACCCCAAAGACTTGGCTGTTGAAGTTGAACCCAAGGTGTTTGGTTTGGGTTTTTTTTGTTGCTTACAGCAGTCTTTATGATCCACTTTCCTGCAGGCCATGTAGCATGGATATCCTGAGCCATGGTAAATGCAGCGTGTAAGCAGGACTACAGCGTGTAAGCAAGACTACAGCATGTAAGCAGGACTGCAAAGGCCTTAGCCCCTGGGGTTTTGTTCACCAGCAATAGCCCAGCAAGAGCACTCAGCTGGCAAGTGTTTAGAGACATCATTGCTGCACTGAAGGGTGAGGTCCTGCAAGATGCTGGAGGTGATCAAATGGTTCCCCAGTGCCAAACACCTTCTTCCCCCAAAGCTGGTTGTGCAGCCCCTCTAACCCTGTATGCCACCTCTAGTGAGATGGTTTAGCTGGCACAAAACTTACCTGCTGTGAGGGGAGAAAAGTCAGGCTGGTGGTCCTGCACACTGAATTGGCTCAACCAAGGGGCTTTGGGGAACACTGAAGTGGGTGCAAGGAACAGGGTGGGGCTGCTGGTTTTGGTGGCAGCCAGCTGTGAAATGGCACCCAACAGCCCAAGGACCATGTTGGAGGGGGCTGAGATGCAGCCATGAATGCAGTAATCTCATGTAATCCTGGGCTTGGACCTGATGCTGGAGCTGCCTGACACAAATGTGAGGGTACAGCTCCCTGCCAGCATCTCTTGTTAACCACTACCCCTGTTTAAAACTGGGATGGCTCTCCCACTGGGACCATCCCCATAGTCTCTTTAGACATTTAGCTCCTTATGATTCAAATTTCCCTTCTGTGCTAAGCATGAATGGCACAGAGACTAGCACCAGCCCTGGTATTGCAAGACACATGGAGGGGAGATATATACATACCTATAAACTTCACAGTAGCTCTCATTGATGGGAGATCCCACCCACTAGGAAGCAATAGACCTGCTACTTGTTTAAAAAAATTTAGAAGTAAAATATTTTTTTTTCTCCCCCTTGCCAGTTTTGATTGAAAATTAATTGGGCACTCAAGGAGACATCACTGTGTTATCTCCCTGTGGAAGGAATGTCTTCTTTCTGCTGCCATTATGGTTACACTTTGCTTTGAGTGATATGCTCCTACTAATATAGGTAGGGGTCTCTTACACAGAAGCCCTTTTAAGGGGAATTAAGAGTTGTAAATAGAGCTTTCATTCATTTCTGAAGCCTTCTTTATACTGAAGCCCATGAATCATGCCAGCCGATGCCAGCTTGAGCTCTGATGGCCAATGGTTTCAGTGCTCCACTTAAAGCTCTGCAGGGAAAGTCTCATTGATTTTTAAGTTTTATCCCATTATCATAAGTTTTCACAAGATTTTAGATGGATTTGATATTTATGTAGATACAGAGCATCTCTTCTGATCCAGTCACAGTTTTGGACTTCAGATCTAGTCTGGCATTTTTAACTGGGGCTTATAGACTTCTGGATGCTCTATTTAGGGGAGGATTTCAGAAGGGACTATTTTTCCCATCATCTCTCAATGCTAACAGGGAGTTCCCAGCAGGGATATTCCAAGGATATTTTGTATTTTTGTGCTGCTTCATGTCTGTTTTAGTTGCCTTTCAGTCCTCAGTAGTTCCTCGAGTTTGTGATTACAGTCTCATTTAACATCCTCTGCTATGGAAACTTGTATTAGTGCCAGGGAACTGCTAAGCAAATGCCAATGCAGAGTTTAAGAGTGGGAGGGAAGCATCATGAGACATGATGCTTATGAGGGAAGTGGAAGGTGGAATTCCTTTCATGTAAACCCCAAAACCTGCATCAGTACTTTCATTATATAAAATTTCTCTCCCTGCCTACCCGCCTCCCCCGCCTTTTTCAGGTTCCTATGGCTTTGCACTTTTGTTAGCCTAAGTATCTAAATATTTTCTTAATTTATCCAAGAAATGAAGGAATTTACTAAAAGAATAATGAGGATATTGTAAAGGAAACAAAGCCTGCTTTGCCAATGCTATCCTCTTCCTCAAAAATTGGTGGACGGGGACTGGAAGGGAGAGGGGAAATGGAGGAAGGGAGGATGCATGTATTGCCAGAGCAATGATCTTGCAAAAATCATGTAGCTGCTTTAATTTCTGTAAAATAAAACACGCTGTGCTATAAAATGACAAGATTTCTTTCTGATCTATGGGAAGTTGCTGTTATTTAGTAACTCCAGGTTCCCCTGATGGTGAGTTGCTATTAAATAATGCGAGTCATGGAAATTACAGCTCTGTGGAGATCCAGTTCTGGTGCCTAGCCTCCGTGTCCCCGTGTGGTACCTACCAGCTGAACAGTCCTGGCTACGTGAAGTGACTGATTTACAGCAATACAGTACTGGTAGGTGGAAAGGCTGTTCCAGAGAGCAGCTGTTCCTTAAACTCAGTGACAGATCCCACCAAAATGTTAAATATACCATTGCTCTAATTTCTGATTTAAAAGGTCAAATGGAGGTAAAAATACCTGCTTGGCACTTCTAAGCTACAGATGTGTATGGTTTGGCTGTGACGGTTTTGCCGTAGTAGGCACAACCACTAAATGCACTAGGGTGAGGGGCTGGCTTGCTTTCTGAACAACATTGTGACACTGGAAAAGAAAGTCACAGACTTTCACGTGGCCAAGGCAGGAACTGGTCAAGCTCTCCCAGCTTCAAGTGACTTGTGCTGCTCTGTGTGTATCAAAACTCCAGCTGGAGAAGTAAACGAGTACTTCCCACCATAGGATAAATGGAGAAAGAAAGGTACATTAGCTCTAGTAAGAAGAAACCACAGTACAAATGTAAAAATGGATACTGTATAGAAACCATTCCAGCCCTTGCTTTTTGCATTAAAAATATGAAAACCCTATGCTCAGTTTAAATACAAGCTTAAGCAGTGATTTGGAGGCCTAAGTGCAGTTACTTCAGTCTCTTAAGTTACTGGTTAGTTCCTTGTTGGTCTTCAAAAACACATGGCAAGTGTCTTGGCTTGCTTGCCTGGTGCTGGTGCTGCTATTTGGAATGAACTCTTGGCTTGAATCTTTCAGACTTGAGGCAAAAATTGCAATGAGCAGCACCTGCTCTCTGATCCTAAGCCCTGAATAACCTGGGTCAGAAGAACAGGACTAGCTGGAGCTTCTGGAGTATAACCAAGACTTTTTGTTTTCCTCTTTGGTGTAATTGGGGAATAGTGTTTTTCTTACAGAGATTCATTATTGATGCTGTGATCATGCATCAGAAGCCCTCCTGTATACTGTTTTACCTTGAGATGATTAGCAAAAAGCTGCTCAGCTTACCTTCGTCAGGTTGAATATATATATATATGAATTATATATAGTTTCTCTACTATAGGTCATTATATAAGTTCATCTACTCTAATAGCCACTTGAAAAGCTGCAAACTTTCTTCCAAAATGTCTGCATTCCAAAAATTCAGCATTTCTTGTCAGCTCAGTCATCATTAGAGTTGGAAACATTTGACTTCAGTCTTCTGGGTTGGGGTATGAAAGCTTTGCAGTGCAAAGCCGCAGTGACTGGCAGTGTGGTTTTGGTCTCTGTGCAACTTCCAGGCAGAATTGTGGTGAAGAAGAGGTAGAAGGCTGCTGTTTTCTCCACCTAGAAAGGATATTTGTGTGAAGTTGAGTGCTTGGGATCCAGGACAATTGTCTCCATTGGGAGGAAAAATTGGTAGTAACAGCCTGATAGGGTTTTGTGGGCTTGTAACAACAAGCCAAGACAGTATTTCATGAACACACGGGGATTTTCTTTGCTCAGGTAGCTGAGTAGCAGGCAGATGTATCCTACTTCCCAGCTGTTTCTGATGCCTCTAAACACAAACACCCCAGACCCTCTGTTTATTATTGGAGAGGAGCTGTGGCTTGCCAGGTCCTGGAGCTGCCCTCCCTTGGTTTTGAAGACATGATCAAAGCAGCCAGCCACAGACAGCTCAGGCTTCTCAGGTTTCAGGCTGTGCTCATGGCTCTGACATTTTTTCCTCCAAGACCAGGGAAAAAAAAAAAGTGGTAACATGTTAACAAACATTGGGCTTGTTGCTGTCTCAGGATCAGGGACTTGGTGACAGCTAAGGGAAACCTTCAGCAAAAAAACATGCAAGCCTGGGTTACAGAGCACTCAAGATGCTCTCCTGGGGCAAATGAAAGGTGACAAATTCCTTCATTCCCAATCTTATGGTTCCTTACTAAAAACACAAAGGTGTCCATGTCTGGGCACACTTCTGTTTCCTTTTCTGTATAAGGAAGGGGTGCAGAAATTCCCCAGCCTGAGGAGCTGAGCACTGCAGTTAGCCACGCTTCATCCGAGCCTTTGCTGTGTAAGCTTGGATGGGGTACAGAAGAGGGTCATGCCCATGCAAAGGCAAGGCTGTGCAGAGCCGGTGTGCCCCCTGAAGGGTCTTGTAGGGCCATCCGTCTGAGTTAGGGGCAATGAGAAACTGGCTGTGGGGACAGGAGTGAAAGTCAGCGCGAATGGCTTGTGTCGTGCTGAGAAGAGGTGGCCGGCGCTGGGACCTGGTGATGCTGGTCCAGCAGGTCACTGCAGCTGGTAGCTTGTTTCCATCAGCAAACTCGGATTTTTTGCAGGGGAATAAAAGAGTCTCCCTGCTCCCCTGCTTTTTAGGGGGAAAAGTTGAAAGTTTGACGTTACATTTGAAAGTACAAGAGGAATATCCACTTGCCTGTCAGCATAACGTAGCCCTGAGGCACGTGCCAAATTCTACTGACTGCAACCTGGTTTAAAAAGTGCTGAGAGGCCAGGACTCACAGACTGCATCACCCCTGGAAAAGCGGTCTCCACCTAGGGAATCTGCTCTTTTCCCAGAGTAATGTGAACCAGTGACTGAGTCACTTCAGCTTTGATTTTTTTTTTTTTTTGTTATTAATTTGTTTTTTTAATTAGAGGTCTCTGTGCCCATGCCTGCCCAGGCCTAACTCTGTGATCCAGTCAGTAGAATAAGAACTGGTGCGATACAACTGCAGATAAAACAGGGCGTGCAGTACTGAGAAATGTAAGCATCAAAAACCTCCAAGTAAGTAGGCATACAGAGGGCATCAACCAATCTCTTAAAAATAGCTAATCTAAAAATAACAGATTAGAGAGGGAGCTCTCCTGAAAAGCAGTTAAGGAGCTTACGTCTGGAGACTAAGGACAAAGAACAGTACTCTATCTGCAATGTATCTGTGCTTTTAGGCAATAAATAAGCCTTAGGCCAGAGGGCAGGGCCTCTTCTGTATCTGTTCATATGCAGAGCCTAAGGCAGTCTTAGTCCGATGCTTTCACCCAAGGAATTCAAGGCTATCTCCAGCTGACTCAGGAACATAGTGTATGAAATCGTGCTCCAGCAGGGCAGGGGTCTTGTGGGGTTCTGCCTCAGCCGAAGTCCAAAGCTTTCGTCTTCCTTCTCCCAAGCTGTGTCAGCACTGGGAGTGGAAAAGCAGGCTGGGCTCTCTACAGTAACTGGATGCCATGAATAAATGCAACTAGAAGGACACCAGAAATACTAGCATAAAGCCAGCAACAAGGATCCAATCTCTTTAAAGAAAAAACACTGCTGGCTTAAACCTCTCAGGTGTAGTGGGGGCTTTTGGAGCTGTGAGGATTGAAGCTGGAGATGTGTGTGATAGCTTGGTGTCCCTTCTGAGGTGGTCATGTAGATTTATTGCACGATAGCATGTTCTCAGCGTGGGCGACACTGGATCAGGTAGCTCATGTGAACACTCACAAGCAAGCTGCAGGCTGCTTCAGACTGAGGAGAAGATCAGTTTATGCATTAATGTATCACTGCCAGGTTTAGTTTTGCTTGCCTCTCAATCTCCAGGCTGGGGGACAGTTTCCATTGTGCTTCTACTCTGCTGACAGCTCAGAAGAGGAAAGCCCAAACCCACTCTCCTACTGCTGAATAGCCCAAAGCACAAAGGTAGCAGTGAAGAAAAGCCTTTCCTTTTCTCCTGGCATAACTGCTAGGCCTCCCAGGGAAACCAGCAGGACTTTGTGAGCATTTCACAGCTCAGGAAAGAGCTCTGCCCTGCCCAGGTCGAGTACTGGAGAAGAGCTGGAAACCAACAGCTCTCTGAGGATTTTCTTGCCACTTTCCATCAGCAGCACGTCTCCGCAGAGCGTTAGAGCTTAACAGTGCACCCTTCATGTAGGGGCACTGATACACACCTGGCTTCTGATGGGCTTTAGTCCTTTAGCTGTGACTCAGCCAGAGTGCAGGCACTAGAAGTGGACATTTCTTGAACGGACCTTAGCAGAGGGCCAGACTTTAGCAGCCATAACCTCATAAAAAGAAATTATGGGAAAAAGTGTAACTACTCCAAAAAAAAACCCAAAACCCTCAAAAAGCCCTAACCCACTCCACCATAATGTATGGGGCAGGTAATAAGACTGTCATCTCAAATCAAGATACACTGAACAGGATCAGAATGGAGCCTCCATTTTAAGTTATAAAGATGCTCTCCTAGAATTGATGTGTGAAATTAATACCAAAGCCATTGTCAATCCTATGCCTTATGAATGAGAACTCAGTTAAAGTAAAATGATATGCTGACAACTGCAAAAACTAGTTAGAAGCTCCCTGAAGCAATACAGTGGAGAGAACTGCTGGGGGAGGAGATAACGTTGTGTGTGAGCAGAGGGTAATTTCATTCCAGCACTCCATGCTCTCTGGCCTTTAGTTTCACTCTATTCTTCATAACCCCACTTGCAGGATGCCAGCCTTTTAGATGAAAGACATTACTCTCTTCTTTATTTGAGCCTGGCTTCTAGGAGAAACAAAGACGATGTGGATGTGCTCATCTCAAGTTACTTTTGAATTCTTTGATCAAATCTGATAGATAGGTAATGATCTCACAGATGACGTGCTTGCTGTAACAAAAGTCTTACTGGACAGGGGAGAGACCCTAGCAGTGTAGAAAGTCAGTGGAGGTGGCTCAACTCTTAAGCACTGGAGGACTTCTAGTGGAGAGAAGTGCATGAATACCACAGTTGACACTTCTTGCTGGACCTCTGTACTGTATCAGGCACTGGAAAATCCAGATGAGAAGCTAGACTTTATTTCCTTTCTCCTGGGACTATTTACTTCAAGCGAGGCTGGAAGCATCTTTTGGAAATTCCCTAAAGGCCCAAGAGCATGAGAACATGACAAATCCCTGGTGTTTATTTATGTGTATAGACGTATGTAGGTCCAGCTGCAACAATTTCCATCCAGATCCCAGGAGTACAAGAACTGGAAAGTCAGGCACACGCTTCCTGCCAGAATTAAAGGAGTCCCGTTGCTGGCTGGTGTGTATGGTGACTAAGAAGCTGAAGAGACTGTAGATCACTCGGTTCATAGGGTAGAACTAAGAATGAAAACAGATAAACAGCAGAGGATACACCAATGCTTAAAGGGTTATTTTGCCCCAAAGGGAGACTGAGAGATGAGCCTAGATAAGACCTGTCCTGTTACTCCAAATGTCTCTGCTTTTTCTATGTGCTTCCTTCATCACAGCTGCAAAGTGCAGGATTGCCATGGGGCAGCAGCTGTGTCACAGGGACAGGCAGAGCATTAGGATGTACAAAATCACTGGGTAGCAGGAATGCAAGGGAAGAGCGTGGGTGTGGAGACTTAAATAGAAATACATTGCAAGAGGGGAAGTCTGGAAGAAGGAAATACAATGCTAGTTAAGACAGACCCAAGTTGTGCTTAGGTGCAAGATGAGAGCTAAGTTAAAGTTTGCTTTGTGTCTATCCTTTAGTCACATGATGCTTTTGTTTTATGGTTCGTGAATGGTGATGCAGAAAGGCTCTTTGTAGGGAAGAAATGAGGCCCCATAGAGCCCTAGTCTGCATCCAATGTGCTAAAAGCTTAAGCAGAACAAGAATAATAGTGTTAGCATCCTGAAAAACTTTCCTTCAAAGTGGATTCAACCAGCAGCAGATGCAAAGGGTGTAGCCCAAAAAAGAAGAGAGGTAATATCAATCAGAGGGGTAGGGGCTATGCTTCTGCACCCATTCCAGCAAAGGCTCTCAAAGGAGAGACAGGATTTGGTACAGGATTGTAAGAAAAAAAATTTGGCTCCTGCCTGTACTGGAATATCCCCAACATGCACATTTTCAAGTCTTTGCCACAGAAAACTACTTTTTGAAGAGAGAGCAAGTTTCTCCTGAAATCACAAAATTCCAAGACATGGTATTAATACATGAACTGGCTACCATGATTTCATGTTGAGTTTAGAAGTGACACCTTAAAAAGTCAGATACTGCTGGCAGACCCACAGCAACAGATTCCTGGGAGGAGAAGGAAAAAAAAGAAGTCAGTTTACTGGCATATGGTACAGCAGAAATAACATTTGGTCTTTGAAACTGCCTGTACCGTAGGGTGTTGATTGCAGCAAGCAAAAGGCTTGCTAGTTACTGAAAGAGGAAGCAAAAAGCATTACTTCTCTTATAGCCAGGGAAGAGAAGGCTAAGAATTTTTCAGATGCCTGGCTGACCCGCTTTTTTAATGCAGAAAACTGCTTGCTGTTCATAACCTTAACCTGTCTTGAAGAGAAGTACAGTTACCAGATTACTGTTTATGGGGTTGGGATAACTTGGTAGATGCTTACTTGACTATGCATGAGAAAGACAAGTAGGATAGCTTATACACTGACCTCAGTGTTAACCAGGAACCTGAATCAGCAGTAAGTGCTCTATGATAGTTCAGTCTAAACTCTGCAAGGCATTAGCTGCACAGTTACCACTGTTTGGAGATAGTGATGCCAAGGAATGGTATTTCAGTTTAAGTGGAACTGACCCTTTAGAGGGAGGGTAGCTGTTTTGAACGATTGCTTTTGATGTGGCAAAACATGAAACACACAATGACTTTTTATGCTGTCCTGGAAACTTAACTGCAGCACATCTGTGGGGACTGGTAATACCCTTCATCTGATCAGCCAACACAGCTGGATAAATCAATTAGTTTTAGGGCAACCAAACCTTTTATTTTGGGGTTACACAGGTATGGTTTGTTTTTTTCCCCAGGTAAGCAAGTATATTCCCCGAAGTATGTTAACCCAGGTCTGGCCTTGATAGGAATCAGATGGATAATACACCTAGACCTAGGAGCTTGGAGACGTTCCTTGTGTGCCTGCTGTCATAATGCAGCTTTTATGTCTCTTGCCTCTGCAGGTAAGCTGCACCTTCCATGCTGTACTATGGAGTGCACACAAAGGACACGCCTATAGGTGAAGGGAGGATGATTGAGAAAAGTTACTTGAGAATGCCAGGTATCTTACCTTTTATGGGGCGGTGGAAAAGAGCTCTTCTTCCAGCCTTCCTCTGCCCTTTGCTGTTTGTAGTACCACCAGCAAACCTTACTGGTCTGGAAGGAGTGGTGGTTGCAAGTTTTTTTTTTTTTTGCAAGTTGCAAAAAGCTGCTGGTTGCAGTTTTTAATCTCGTGGATTCGAAGAGCTGTTTCTCAGATTGGCTTGCCTAAAGCCTGAAAACACTCATTCCTGGGGTAACCACAAGAGGCTTTTCCAGAGCAAAGGCCACTAAAGCACTGTCTGCAGGGCGTGAGGCGAACTTCAGAATGGGAATCCAGCACGGCCTGATCCTCCATCCGTTTTAGTAAGTTTCTAGAGCTGGGAAGTAAAGTGCATGCAAATAATAGATTTAAATATACTGATATTTTTTCTTGCTTTCAGTTTTGAGAACAAGGGGCTAGTTCGTTGTGAGGAAGTGAACTCAAAACACTTAAGTATGCAGACTACAAACTTTGGCTTAATCATTTCTATTAAACAACAGAACAATCTTTGTATAGTTCAACAGTGAGAAAATCAACCTTGTTCGTGTCTCCTTAGCATCCCTTCTGCCCTGGGTACTTCCTGCTGAATAGAAGCTATTCAGCCATTATTCTGTTTTCATGTACTAAATTCACTTCTAGCTATTGTGAAAGAAGGAAGTGAGTAGACAGAGTTGCTCCCCTGTGGTGTGACAGTGGGAAAGGACTGAAAAGACATGAACTTGCTAGTTCCGCTGTTTATAGACTTTTTTCCTTCATGTTATGTATTAAGTTTTTAAGATGGTAAGTCGGCAGATACATGTTAGCTTCAATGACATGAAATTGTACAACTTAAGACTCTGTCTCTGAGACTGTCAACACTGAAAACTCAGATTGCAACAGAGCTGCAATAGTCAGAAAATGTATTTCCTTTTCCCCATGTGTGACTCTCAGTAGTTTGATCTTTGCTAAATGTCAAGTGTGGGGTTTAATTCTGCATTTCCTGCCTCACGTGTACCTTCCGCTTTAACTAACTTCAGACACAGCTGCTGGCATAGTTTTATCATGTGCTAACATTAACACACTGATAAAAAGAAGGAGCATAGTACACACTTACAGACTTGCCCTAAATACTGTAGGCAAATGTAATCTGTTTGCTGATAATGCAGTCCATAAGGAATAAAGGTAAAGACTGTAGATTACAATGGCAAGGGGACCAGGGGAGTGCACTGCTCTATCAGGAGGGTGAAGGACCTCTGCCTTTTGGTGAGGGAGAGGAGGGAAATAAAGGTAAGTTCAAAGGTTTGGTTGTCCACCTAATATGACAAATAGAAACTGGTAAGCTGGAGAAGTTTGTTAGTAAGCACTACGGCTTCCTCGTCAGTTCTGTTTGCTGGAGCTCCTTGCTTTTCCAGTAGCCAGCAACATCTACCAAGTTCCCCACTGCCAGAGCTTTTCTGATGGCAGAGACTTGGGATGATCCAGGGAGGTGAAATCATGGAGATGGCTGTTTTCTGGATGCTGTAATATTGCACGTGCTCCCATAGCTAAATAAGGCAGACCTGCTGATGTTTTGCATTCCCCAGCTCAGCTCCAGCCCCGCTCCCTGCAAGGAAATGAAGCGTTGGAGTGCTGCCTTCCAGCTCATTTTTATGGGGCCATCTCACTCCCCAGAAGGATGGTTAGTTCTTGGGGACAGACAGTGAATGGTAAGAGGTAGCCTGGCACTAGAGCAGTATCTGGGTTTAGTTACAGCCTAGGAGGTAGCTAGGCTTGCATCTCTACTTGCACGGTGACCCCAAAAGCGCACGCCTGGCTTGAGGGAGGCTGTAAGTGTAAGGCAGAGTCACGGCTGCTGTGCCTGAAAAGCAGCCTCAAAGTCTCTCCTTGTGGGAACCCTCCCTGGCTCGAGACAGCTCACCTGGGAGCAAAACGAAACCCTCTTGGCAACCATGGAACTTCAAATTTATTTTCTTTCTTTTAATGATTTCCTTCTAAACACATCAGTTTGCCATCACTGCTTTGCAGTCCAAAGGCTCTTGAAAAAAGCTACCAGCTCCTTCCCCGTCTCACTGGTGGCGTGTGTGCCAAGAAGCGCAGCCAGTTCTCCCCTGGCAGCACTTCTCCCCAGCAGGCCGGCCGGCAGCTTTCCTCCCCAACTGCCTGCCCAGACAATAAAAGGGGCTGCTCCCTGACCCCCACCAGCAGCAGTGTCCTGGGATGTCTGGCTGTGCCACACACTCTCTGTCAGGTGGCACTGCAATATATTCGCTTTGCTGGGAAAGCGTCCGGCATGTGGCTGGGGGCACTCACTGCACCCATTAGAAGGTCAGGATGTCTGTGTTGCTCCCGCGTGACTGCCGCTGGGGTCCTTGTCACCACGCCTGCCATGGCCATCACAGCACACAGCAATCGTGCCACGTGCCGAAATGATGTGTGTGCCCCAAATTCAGTGTGATTTGTATCCTACTTTCCAGCAGGGTTTGCAAAGCTTCTACCATGCTGCCTGTTAAACTTGGTGGCACATGGGAGAGCGTGGACACGCCTGGTGCGCAGCAGCCGACAACTGGCCTCCTGTTTCCTTGACCTCCATAGGAATTATTGTAGATGAGCTCTGTCAGACGTAGGAAAAAGACTCACAGCCTACCCAACTGCTGACATCCTGAGTGAGAATTGTGGGTTTTTTTCCTCTGGGCCCTGCTATGTTGTTTCCACCTCACAGACCCAGCACAGCCCTGTGCTCCACCAGTCCTTGGGCCTTTTCCAGGCTGCGCCTTGCGTTGGGGCTTGTACAGCAGCGGTGTAAAACAATGAAATCCTGAGCGGGACGAGACAAAAGCCCGTGTGCCAGGGGTGGGATGGCACCGCTGGCAGCCCTGCTGCTGCCTCACCTCACCCAGGGGAAGGGCGGTGGTACCAAAACCTCTCCTCTCTGAAGACAGAGAATTAAAACCGAGTTAAATGTGTTTTGAGGAAAACCTGACTGGAAACAGCTTTGATCCCCCCCTATTTCTCTGTATGTATTTTTCTTCTCTTTTCTCTTTCTCTCCACACAAAGCCCGCCCGCAGCCCCGCGGGGTGCCCCAGCCCAGCTGCCCCCAGGCGCGGACCCGCCGCCCGCGCAGACGCTCTCGCCGGCCCGGGGGCGCGGCAGGGAGGCGCCGCGTCTGCCATTGCCGCCCGGGTCCGTGCCAGCGCCGGCTTCGCCGCCGTCCCCCGCCCCTCACCCAGCGCCGTGCTCGGGGCCCTTCCAGCGGCGCCTGCCCATAGCCAAGATGGCTCTGCCCGCTTCACCTCGCCCTTCGCTGACATGGCGCCCGGCGGCCTCGGAGCGGGGCGGGACTGTGTCCGGGGCCATCGTCTCCCGCCCAGCAGCGTGGAGGAGTGCCGGAGGGGGGCTGTGGAGATACGGCCCGGCCCGGGGCAGCCGTGGCGTGCTTTTGGTTTTCCCCTTATTCCGCTCCGTGATGTTTTGCTGTCCATGGGGTGCTGCAGCCTCCTCTTCTCAGAAAGTGGCGGGGAGGTGGAGGCCGCAGCCATGGCGAGGCCGCGGGGGCTTTGGGAGGGCCTGGCTCGCACCAGGACGGGGGGGCGGGGGGGGGGGCGCTGCTCTCTGTTGCTCTTGTTTCCTTTTGGTGCCGAGGGAGCGGTTGTTGAAATAACGCGTGTCTCTGCCTGCAGGAAAGGGGGAAAGAAACGAGACTGTGAGGAAGATGATCCCCTCTCCTGCGCCCCCCAAAACCGGCTGAGCAGGGCAGCCGGTAAGGCCAGCGCCTCGCACCCACCGACGTGCCCATCGCACGTGCCGCAGCGCACCATCGACCCGGCGTGTTTGTACAGGACCCCTGGCACGCGTTTGTCCGGGAAATTCCCAGTAGCAGCACAGTGCCGCAGGTTGAGGGTTGCCCAGAGGCAAAGCCAGTTTCCTCCAGAAAGTACGTTTGTCCTGGTTGCTCACTGAAAATAATGAGGTAATGGCAGAGGGTGGGAAACAGGATTTGGGTTTCGTGGGCCTGTGGCTTGGTCTGCAGGCTTGGTTTCATGGCCCTCTTAAAATGCATTTCCTGGTCAAGGTTTGACACAGCACAGGCTATCAGTGTTGGTGTCAAAACACCGCTAGATAAACCTGTTGGGGAACTATCTGCTCCTCTGCAAGAGGGAGGGAAGGATGCCATCTGTAATTCGCTTCTCTGCGTTACAGGCTTTGAATAAACAGCCCATCTGGCACCTTCTTGTAAAGAAAATCTTGGTTTTATTTCTAGAGTGTACCGACTGCTTTCCAGGAGGTCTCCATCAGTGTCAAAAGATTCAAGGGCATCGCTGGATGTGCTATTTCTGATTCCTAGAAAAAACCTTTCTCTGTGCCAGACCCAACAAACAGTGGTATATGTGATGACTGGCTGTTGACATTGGCTGACATAGGTGCTTTGGAAGGTCACACTGTCCGTCAGTCTGACCCGCTGATGCAAAGCATGTAACCAACCTGTTTGTTTCATTCTAGCAAGCTGGGATTGACAAACCATGAAGGAAGAAGGAGGGGATCCTGAAATGGTGACAGACTGTTTGCTCCCAGACTCTGTCCAAGGGGACTACTTCTGCATCAGTACTCTTCCCAGGTATGGCACAGAGGTAATAGTGTGTCTCTTCGACGTGCCTGAAGGTCCAGGGCTTAGCTGAGGTCTTGCTTATCCTCACAAACAAGTTTCTCCATCAGTTTTGGGAGTAGAACTGCTGTAGCCTTGACTTAAGCTGCCTTACATGGTCAAACTGCACTCTGAAATTGTTGGAGGACTAAAGGGAGCTGATCCAAGGGAAAACTTTTTTTTTTTTTTAAAAAAAAGGTGATTTGTTATATCTGAACCTGATCATTGTGTGGCTGCACATGTTGTTAGCCCTGTCGTGGCAATACGAGGAAGGAGGCTGGCACAGGCAGCTGGCACAGACAGCCGGGATCACAGCAGCCCATATCAATGGCAGCCTTAAGCTGTTGTGGTACCACACCAGCAGCTCCTCTTGCTATAATCTCCCACTTGCCCTTGGAGGGGTAGGATTGGTTGGGTTTTTGGTGTGGTTTTTTTTCCAGACCAAGGGCTGAAATAGGCAGTTTTGTTCTCTAAAATATTAATGTACTTAAAAAGTAGCACAAATCATGAAAACAATATTTGAGGAAAGTTTCCCCTCTGTGTTCCTTACGCACAGATCATCTGTGTTTTGGGACATGAAGAGCAATGGAGGAGAGGCTTCCCTCTGATGTGGCTGTTGGGGGGCAGCGGGTTGTGTGCTTTGTTTTGTTTTTAACCTTCCACTCTGCTTTTCCTGGAAACTTTCTGTGAATGCACTGACCTTGCTTGTCCCTCCCAAGGCAAGGCAGCTGGTCTCCTCCAGTATTACAGCCAACATCTCCACTCTGTTCATTAGTGAGTTAGCATTCTGCAAAGGTCAGAGGTGCATCTTAGCAACAAGTTTACTCAACACAGAAGCAGCTAAGGAATGGTGGGTTTTTTTTAAAAAAATCTGCATGGGGGTATTTACTTCATTTTTCAGTGCTTGTCCCTTCTAGGGATTTCTTTGGCCCCTGTGGCTGTAATACTCCTCACTGAGAACACCCCTGAGATAGGAGTGTGTTGCCTTCTTCGTTTTATAGAAGAGGAAATAAATGTGAGCCTGCAGGGTCCCAGGCCATTGCCTGACCACTGGATCTGGTTCTTCTGTCCTGTCACTCTTTACCAAAATAGCAGAATGATACAGCTGGTGAAGGGGGCAGCGCAGATAGCCACAATCTGCTTTTTTTTATTGCATATAGGTAGACAAAACAGATGAAGGAAAAAACTTGCATAAAATCTCGTGGAGTCTCTGTAAGAGCTGGGAACTAAATTCACATTTAATGAGAAACACTCTTGTTCTGTCCATGTTTTTTCCATGAAAAGCTTCATCTGTCACTTGAGTGAGGGGAAAAAACCACAATGTCAGCTCACATGTACCCTGCTCAATCTCATCATCAGTCCTCAGTGGGTGTTTAAGTGAAGCTCCTGCCTGGAAGTCCTTCTGGCATAAGGCCTTGCAGTAAGGACTGGGTCAATTCCTGCTCTATTTGGTGTTGCTAGAGGTGTGAGCTGGAGTACAACAGTGCTCTGCTCAGAGCCTTTACTGTTAGTGGAGAGTCTCAGCTGCCTTATAAGGGGTTGTGCAGGGTGGCCAAAGGCTAGTAGCTGAGGTCTCAGGTGGAAGCTGAGGGTGTTTGGGGCTCTTCTGCATCTTTTCTTGCAGGTGTCTTTCCTTGAGGTCTATAGAGAGCCCCTCTTACTGAATCAGTGCTAATTGTGCTTTGGCCCAAGGTTTCTCTCTGTCATTCTGTGAGCTGCCCCACCAAGTTTTTGCCTTTCACTCCTCTCCTGCCCCAGACACTTGTGTGGCTGTGCTTGGAGCTGCTGGACTGGAACACTTTAGTTTCATCCTCTCCAAAAGAGTTGCCCATCCACAGTGTCCCTTGGTGTGGAGCTGGATGGCACCAGGCGCGCCGTGCTCTCCACCTGTCTGTGTGTTCCTGCCCTCTGTGGTGGTGGACTGGTTCAGGGAGCTCAAGAGAAGGGTGTTGGGATGTGGGGATATTTCAACTGCAGTTTTCCAAAGTGCTGTGCACAGGATATACAACACAGCTGCCCTAGTGTCTCCCCACCAGGAAATCCTTGCCATCCCTGTGAGATTGAGACCACCAAGTTTTAAGATGCTTTTTCCTTCTGCTAGTAAGCATGATGAACTTCATGAACAGAGCCAGGAGGGATGGGTTTAACTTGTGACTTATAGAAGCATCAGTGGAAAGGGATCCTGTAGAACATGTTTCCTTTTAAATTGCACATATAATATACCCTGAAAGGAATATACTCCATAGCTTTCTAGTTTTGGGGCCTGAATCTGTACTTCTGGGAAGCCTCCAGGAAGGCCAGATTTGTTGTGGACACCTAGTTATCCTACTTAGGGCTGAGGGCTGTTGTCTATGGGTTTTGCTGTTCTTCCTTTACATCTTCAAATTTTCTCTTATTTTCTTAAAGGAAGAACAAATATGCTAGAACAGCTTCTCTCAGCTCATAAAGCAGTGCAAAATGCCAGATCATTTCTGTTGACTTCTTCTTAGATTTTCATGCTCTAAAAACACAGCTCAGTCGCATTTGTGTCTCTGCAGTGGGACCATGGAAGGAAAAGAGATGTCACCAAGTCGTCACTCGGAGGAGAGCAGCATATTGGACCTACCCTCTGTTTGTGACCTAGCAGAGCACTTTCTGCCACCACACAGCTCTGAAAACAGCGAGGAGCTTTTTCGTTCTGTGGATACTTTTCCCTCTCTGCCAACAGGTAACAGCTTCTGCCTCTCCACTTGCTCTTTCTTTAGCCAATGCATTATCTATTTAGGCAGTGTGTCATTTGACTGAGTAACAGCAGTCTGATACTGGTGCATCTGCCTTGTCTTAAAACACAGTTTACCAGAACTACAGTCAGTTCCGGCTTGACAGATACAGTGTGAACTGTGGGTCCATGAGACACAGGAGAGGAGTTCAGAGGATACTATCAGCTGCTAATGTTTTGACAACACTGTTTCTTCATGTTTAGTGTGTTCTCAGAGGAAAAGAGTTACTTGAACTAACCCACAGAGCAATCCTCCAGGCAATTTCCAGTAGGAGATACTGTCTGAAATTACCATAGTTAGTAAGAAATGTTTTTAAACTTTTCCTCATGTTCTTCACATGCTCATCATGTATCTTCCACTCCTGAGCTCAGGATGTGGCCTCTGTAGCCTGTTACTTTAAATTTGTAACAGTGAATGTTTGCTTGTGCTAATGACATGACTGTGATAGAACTGCTTCAGTTCAGCTCTTGGGAGACAGCAGTTTCCTCACTTGAAGGAGGACTGATTCCTGCAGAAGCAGCATTTCAGGTCAGCCACTACTCCAGATTCTCAGGAGTAATGGTGTATCTGAGAAGATCAAGGGATAGCTGGCACATTCTGATGACTACACCCCTTGACCCAGTCAGTGTGAATATATGGCAGGAAGCGTGAAATTGAAATGCACTGGCCCAGTGACACTTCTTGCCATATATTCGTACTGGCTGGGCTGAAGGTTGTAGTAATTATATTTAATATTGGGGCGGGGGAATAAAATCTGATCAGCAAATAATGTGTGGAGATCGTTTGTCAAGGCACCTGAGCAGCTGAAACGTCACTGATTACATTTCTGGTTGCTTTGGAGTCTTAAGTAGTGTAAAAGTAGAGTTTGGCTCCTCTTCTTCCTCTGGCACTGTGTGGTTTACTTTGGCATAGTTCCAAGAAGTTGGCTTGGAATTAGACATGTGAGTTTTTTCAGTGGGAATTCCACTATTTTGCATGCTAAGCAGCGGGATCTACCAAAGTAATCTAGCTCTGTTGATGTTGACTACTTGCCTGTGCAGTTGTCTTCACCTCTTAATTGTGGGACATCCAGAACTGTAATGAAATCTGCAAACAGTAGATACCAATCCTTGCTTTGGTTTTCCTATGCAGACCAGGAAATCACGTGTCTTATGTTACTAATGATGCAAATCGTCTACTGTAACCTCTACTTTAAACCATGATCCATATCACATTCCATGATCTATATTGCATTAGAGGAACAGTGATGTGGTTTGAAGTTTTGCTTTATTTTTTGTGCGTAAGAGTGGTGACCACCACTACGAAGAATGTCCTGTCTTTTCCGCTGTCGTGAAAGAGAAGGATGGGGAAGTTCCTCTAACAGTGAGACAGGCTGGAAGGCATTTGTCTACTCAGATTTCACAAGCCCTGTGTCGCAGGTATGAAGAAATTCTGGGAGCTGTGAGGCAATTCCTGCAATGTTTGTAGGGTAGCTTAGTTGTTCAAACACCATTTAGTGTGACTCGGTGCAACTGGACTTGATTGCTCTGATAAATGGGATGCACAGAAGAACTGCATGACCACTCAGCAGTCCTAACACTGGTCTGAGGCATAGCGGCGGTGACATATGCAGAAATGAAGATAGGCAGCTCTAAACCCAAATGACAGCATTGAGGGAGTAATTTACGGTGCATGTGTGGAATATGTAGCTGAAGCTCAGTACCGAGGCATGCTGAGAGGCCAGATCCTGCCTTCTTGCTGTCTCCAGCACTCCCTGGTGTCAGTGGGGATTCCGGGTGTGCTGAGGAGGGCAGATCAGGCCTCCTTCATCGCTTGTTTTAGAGACCCTTCGCAACTGAAACCACTTGGCAATAACTGGGATGCATGCTATAAAATCGTTCCTTACCCTGTGCTCCTGGGAGTAAAATAACCAAGTATCACATAGGACTCAGTTCATGCTCTGAACATCTTGGTTCCTTTCTCCTTATAACAGCATCAAACCAATACACATACTCACTTAAACTCTCTTTCTTTTTTGACGCAACTTCAGCTTTCTAAGCCATTGAGTTTGGTCAGTGTGGCAGAAGTGACAGGAAGACGGTTTTAAAAACAGTCTGCCTGCACCAGATATTCTTGGACAAGCAAGTTCTGTCAAACATATCTTGGGAAAGGAAGCTCCTTTGCTTGTTTGTTTTCTCATGAGACATTGTAAACTGCTGCTGTGGCACAAGATAAATTAGGAGAGCAGGGGTGGCTATAGCTTGCACCCCACAGTATGACCAGAAGATTGTATCCTGGGGCTTGGGCAGGATGGATGATGGGTCTTCTCATCAAACTTGAAAGATTTTTATTAGGGGTGGGAATCTTCCTTAGTGATTCAAAAGCATTTCTAAAAGGCTGTTACGTCTCTGGGCGTGTGACAGCTTCCTTAGCAAAGAAGCAGACTGACAGCATAGGCTGTGTTTTCTGACATATGTCACATGAACTGGACTGAGACTGACTGAAATATCATGCCATCCCAGCCTCAGGAGTTGGAAATGGATATGGAGGTATTCCTAGTGCCTGAGTCACTAGTAATGGGTCTTACTAGTCTAGAGAGGCTCCATCACTTGTAGTAGCAGAAGATAGTACCCATTAGCCATGAAAACAGGGCCTTCTGAAAGCAGGTATCCCTAGGCAAGAAAACAGTAGTCCTGTGGGAATACTACTAAATGTCTAAGTTGTGTATAAATGAGTGGTTTTACGATTTGTGCAGGAGTGAAGGTTCTGCTCTTGCAACAAACATGCATACTTTTAGCTTATTGTCATAGTGAATTCAAGTGTTTAAGTGTTGATAGACTGAGAAAATTAAATTAGATCAGTGAACCTTTCAGTATGCTTCCTTTTTTTTTTACCCCATACTGGAAAATAATAATAAAAAAATTAATTGTTTATAATGTTTCTAATCTGCATCACTTAGTTGCACAACGCTGCAGCAACACCTTAATACTTCCTCCAGATTAAGAAAAGTTGCCAGCAAAATTTCTTAGTTGGCAGTGCCCAAGTGTGTGTGTGGGAAGCCTTAAATTATTTGGAGTAATATTTGAAAGGCAACTAGTAAAGGTTGTTTACAGTGAAATAAGTCACTGGCAATGTTCCTTTTTCTTGTAGGGCACTGAACCAGAGCGTACCAGGGCAGTGGAAACATAGTCTTTGCCTGGAAAAATTGCAGCCTAAGAAAGGGTTAGAGAATAGACTACAGATGTGGTGCAGGCAGGGTCCTGGGCTCTGCCCGTGCTGCATGGTCTGACAGAGTTGGGTTTGTCAGCGCAGCCCTGGAGCGATGCTACCAAGCTTGGAGGCAGCGTTTGAGAGCTCAGCCGTGGCACCATGCTTGGGAGACTGCTTGTCTGAAGCATGGGCAAAGCTCAGCCCTGTCTGCCTGCATGGCTGTTCCCTGGGTCTAGCGATCTTGGCGGAATGGGTCTCCTTGTTTGTCCTGTAGCTTCTCCCTTAATCCCTTTTTCTTTGTAATGAAAAGTACTTAAAAAGCTGTGTCGTTAGGAGAATGGATGGGTAGATAGGGTCATCCAGCGGAAGGGGAAGGTACATGGAAAATGTAGTCACAGGAACAGAGAAAACAGAGGAAGGATGACAGTAGGAGAGGAAGCATGATGCTGGAGAGATGGGGTGGAGCAGGAAGACAGAGTTCACTGTGTGATTGGAGAGGCCTGTGTGTATCTAAAAGCTGGCTAGCTTTTACAAAAAAATCAATAATAAAAGCCAGTTTGGGGGTGTTCAACCTTTAGTTGCCTCTCCAAAAGCACTGCTTTGGTTCCTGCAATTTGCCTCAGGTTTGAGCCCAGGCTTACCTTTGGTTATTTTCCATGGACTGCCCTGACCTCTTTAATGCAGCGAGAGTCCCAGGCTGCCCCTGGCTGCGCTTCTTATTCCTGCTCCGTCCTTAGCGTTGGTATTCAGGTGGCCACATGAGGAGCCAGCTCAGGCAATTGACCCAGCTTGCTGGGCAGCCACGTGAATATTTGTGTGGAGGAGGTGGGGACAGCTGCTCTTTCTGGCAGCAGCACAGGTATATGCCAAGATAGAGCTCTCTGCAACGTGTCCTGTCTTTCATACGGGGTTACAGTCTTCCCAGAATGGTGGCTTCTGGAAAAAGTAATGTTAGGGTATTAATTGCTTTTCCAATGCGGGGACCCAGGCTGTAGGTTCCTTTTGATCGATTGTGGTTTTTGTAGCCTTCCGTCAGAAGTAGTCCGTTTGGAAGAAGTTGTGAGAGCTTGGAGAAAATGGAGCAGAAGCATTTCACTGGAGACTCAGTGGCTCCTGGCAAATCGGTCAGTCTGGGCCATGGCACTGCTGCTGAAATTGCCGCTCACGTCAAGAGGTCACCTGATCACAAGATTATCCTAGTTTAAAAATAAAGGACATCATGATTTTTGGACTGTTCGGTTGCTTTCTGGGTTTTCAACCAAGCATGTTTGTTAAACAAAGCAGAAATATCCAGCCTGTTAACACAGCTCTCAGTTCTATAGGCAATTGTGATTTCTCTGAAAAAAATGGTACACATACCCAGTGAATTTACATCCTTGGGTTTGCAGTGGGTTGTTTTGTCTTTTATTAGCAACTGAGGAGTCACGCTAATGTTGGTGCATGTGTTCTGACTTGTCATTAAATGCTCTCTCCTGTTTACCACGTCCTGTCCACTTGCCTGTCAAGAGTTGCTTAATCTCTTTTGCAGAAGTGGGTCATGTTTACTGAAGAAGTCTGGCATGGTTTGTGCTTTTTCTGTACGGGAATTGTGCACAAGTGCTGACATAGAAGCTGAAAATGAAAGGAGCAGGCTGTACTTGTCATGTCAGCAGCAACCTTTCAGGGCTGGCACTTCGTGGGTGCTTTGAAGGTTCAGTTCAGCCCAGCACTTATTGTATTGATTCATTACTTGGTATAGAAATTATAGCTTGGCCATCTCAGCTACAACTGTTACCAAAAGTAGCAGAATTTCCAAAATGTTTTTTTGTCTGGCCATGCTGAAGACAACCTGAAGGCTAAAGACCTTTATATATATTCTCATTTAAGTAGTCTATGTTAACTTTGTAAATCCAAAACGCGTGATATTTTAAATCACTTTCAGACTGAGCCAAAGCTGAGCTAACTTGCACTCCTGGCTGCCGTGGTTAGATGCAGAAACTTCTGATAGTCTCCCTTACCAAAAAGTTATAGATTGCCCAAAGAATATCTTACTTTTTGGCTTGATGTGGAGATGAATGGGAGGGTGCTGTACAAAGGTGCTTTGTGTTGTTATGAAGAGTCTCCTTTGACTGCAGGAAGTTAACATGCTCTCCCACTTGCAAACCTTCTTCAGTTTGAATTGTGATCCCAAGCACCATCGGAATGAATGGGATTTTTTTAGGTAGATGACCTGTGCATAACTACCTTGGCCTTGCTGAAGATCATGGCCCCTATTTTGGGAATTACTGGATTTTTATTGGTTTTGGTTTGTTTCCTGCTGCCCTCTAGTGAGCAATGTTACCAGTTTCTGATGCTACCAGCCTTGCATGCTTGGAACTTAGAGGGCTAGTGATTTTTTTTTTCTTCAGCTGGTGGTGATGTATGTCAGCATACAGTATACAGCAGCCGGTGTATGTCACTTTAGCGAGCTCAGTCCTATGTCAGTTTACTGCTGTTGAGAAATGATGGTAAACAATCCCCAAGGCTGATGGGGGAATACTTCTCAGGATTTTTAGTTGCACATTGTTTACTGCATGGATCTTGGCATAAGGTGGCTAATGTTTTCTGTTGGGGAAGTATTTGTTTTTGTCTAGGAATAGCCTTCCTACTTCTGTTTGTTACAATTACAGCTGTGCTGGGATCTGATTTTGTTATGTAAATGAAGAGTCTTTAAAGCTCAGTTATATTATGCTTTTTTTGGGTGCAACTGTAATTTTTTTAGCCTTTTCAAAAGTTCTGTTTTTAGCAACTTTCTCTTTTGTCCCTGATACTGGTATAAACATCCACTTTTTTTGTCAAGGCGGGTGATTTGTTTAACTTATCAAAAGCAAAGAAGCACCTATTTTCAAGTGAATGTGTATTTTTATTTTTAATTGAGGATTTCTAACCAAGTACACTCTGAAATATGATCAAAATACTAGATTTTTCTTAATACTTTAGTCTTCTCAAGAGGAAAAAAAAGGTGAAATGTTTCAAATCCTAGTAATTTTGTATAGATGATGTGATCCAGTGGGGCAGATGTTCAGTGGACTTGAATTTATGCAGCTCCACTGAAGTCAGGGGCAGGCCCTTGGGTCGGGTAACTACATGGCTCTGGTGAGTTTGGCAGCATTAACTTTCCAAGCATCTCTTTGTGGCCCAGTTGTGTTGAATATTGAATGAAGCTGCAAAGTGGAATTCATGCTACCTTACATAAAAGGAATACAGGGAAACCGCACGACACAAAAAATAAAGCACTCAGCACCACTGAGCTGCTGAAGGTCTTACATATTTCGTAAATTAATTTTTCAGGAATATGTTACGTAAAGCATCCAGCCAAAAATAAATCCTGGAAGAGAAAAAGACAGTGCTTTATTCTTCACAGTCTGAGGAAGAAAACTAATCCTATTTTAAGGAGAATTAGAGCACTATACTTATATCAGTAAGGGAAAAAACTGAGACGCGTGACTTGCCTTTTAGACTTTAAATGCTTCAGAGTACCTCTATGTTCTGTGAAAATGAACAGTTTGTACTACCATTAATTAATAATTAGAAATCAAGTGTCCTGGTTTCAGCTGAGATAGAGTTAATTTTCTTTGTAGTAGCTAGTATGGGGCTATGTTTTGGATTTGTGCTGAAAACAGTGTTGGTAACACACTGTTTTAGTTGTTGCTGCACTAGTCAAAGACTTTTCTGCTCCCCATGCTCTGCCAAGTGCAGAAGAAGTTGGGAGGGGACACAGCCAAGACAGTTGATCCAAACTGACCAAAGGGCTATTCCATACCGTATGACGTCATGCTCAGTATATAAAATGGGGAAGAAGAAGGAAGGGGGGGACGTTCGGAGTGATGGCGTTTGTCTTCCCAAGTAACCGTTACACATGATGGAGCCCTGCTTTCCTGGAGATGGCTGAACACCTGCCTGCCGATGGGAAGGAGTGAATGAATTCCTTGTTTTGCTTTGCTTGCGTGCGCAGCTTTTGCTTTACTTATTAAACTGTCTTTATCTCAACCCACGAGTTTTCTCACTTTTACTCTTCTGATTCTCTCCCTCATCCCACCAGGAGAGGAGTGAGCGAGTGGCGGTGTGGGGCTCAGTTGCTGGCTGGGGTTAAAGCACGACATCAAGTCCAGAGGAAATGCTTCAGTAACAAAGACAAGGAGTTGCACTTACTGAAGTTGCCTGATCAGATTCTGTGGTTCTGTGCATAAAGGAGAGCTTGGGAGTTTGTCTCTCAAGAGGTGATGGGGAACAGCTGTGCAGTGCAACTGTGTGCTGTAGTCTGACATTTTGTATTGACTTGTTTGGAGATGCATCTTCTGCTCAGAGTGAGTTTTCTTCTGCTACCCAGGTCATATTTTTTTCCCAGAAAAAGAGGATATGGTAGGTTTGCTCTCATTAGGCACACAGTTTCAGCTGTATCTGCCAGTCTAATTACCAAGCCTTTCAACATGGAAAGGAGCATATGTGTTCTACATGTTATCCCCGAATACTTAAAAAATGCTGGTACAATACAGAACTTGGGATTTGCATATTTGAGGGTGACTTTGAGGGACCATCACCGTTGTTTCCTTTCATTCATTGTTTTTAGTTGAGCATATAGGCTCATTAAATCCTTGCCAGCCTCTCTTTGTAGAGGCAGAAACAGAATGGGTTGAATTCCAGTTTGGGATGCTCCCACAGTGAAGTGGTTTCTAAATTGTTCTAAATGTTCGAGTTTCTAAATGTTTCTAAGTGGTTCTAAATGTTGGCAGGAGTTTTGTTTCCTCCCTAAAGCCAGTCCTAAGCAGTTGCCTATCAAACTTGTAACTGGATGCTGTAGTCTTGTACTGAGAACTACTGCATGATTATTGTAGAGCTAGGAGCTGGTGGCTCATCTGCATGGTAGCTTTAGGGGTGGGCCTGACCTGTAACAACTTGCCATTGCTTAAGGAGTCACCTTTTGTTAATAAGTGCAACAGACTAAGTATCTGTGGAAGGTAATGGGGGTACTGGTTTGGGGGTTCTTTTTAGTGATATATGTATGCATGTGTTTGTTGTGCTGGATTTAGAGCTTCTTCAGCTCTAATCAGCATGACAGAGATGAAGTTGTTGTTTCTGGTACTGGACAGTAACTTTCATAGGTAGGGACTGATCCAGAGCTCCCTGCTGATGCCAGCTAATACTGGTTTGGGTCTGTAGAACACAGCCCTGCAAAGAGCTGAGCGACTGCGCTTCCCCTGACTGTCCAGGGAGTTGGCTGCTCAGCTCCCTGCAAGACTGAAAACTTTCTGTGCATTCCATTAGTACGTTTCTTCAAGCTAGCAAAACATATCTGCTTTCTAGTATTTAATGCTAAGTAGTGATGGGGAAGTGGGGAAACTTTGTGGCTGAAGATGCATGCACTTTAAGGTTTGCCAGTTTCTTACCCAGGAAGTAGTTCAGGTGAAATCTAATAGCAAAGAACTAATTAGATCTGTGATCTGAGCCAGACTTCCAGAGATAGTCTTTTTCTTTTCCTGAAATCACCATTCTGTAAAGATATTGCCATGTATTTAAAGGGTGATGATATACCTAGGATTTCTATACCACTTAATGAGTTGAGGCAAACAAATATGCCACACATTCAAGGCTGAATGTGCTTGTTCAAACCCAAATTCTGCTCTCATCCCACCTTCTTACGGTCCTTGTCCTGTCAAATCAGCTGCACTGACTGCCAGTGGTCTGCTCTGTGATCTTGGGCACAGCTCTTCACTGCTGTGGTCTCTGTTTCTTGTACCTGTGGGCTCTGTGCATTTCACTCGCATGGTTGATGAGCTCCATGGGGCAGCGACCACGTCGTGCTCCCTAGCTATCTGCTATACAGAGGACAGTGAAGTCTCTAGCTGCCTTCTGGGATAACAGAGCCCAGCAGTACCTTGTACCTGTCTGACCCAGGTACAAAGAACCTGTTATTTCAAACTTTTGAAGGAAGTTTATTTAGTCCTTGTTTGGTCAGAGAAGGTGAAACAAGGTTCAGAGTAAGGAACAGTAAATACTTCTAATGGAACCATTAAGCCATGAATCAGAGAACACCATTGAGAACAAGACGTGTTTCTGAGGTAGCTCATAACTCTTTAGGTTATTTTCCATTTTAAATGTAAAGTCCGTACGTTGTGAAGAGGATGCAGAGTTGCTGTGGTGCACTATATGATCTAGAGCCTGGATACTGAGTTGCCAATGTGCTTATACATAGCAAAACTTACTGACTGAATGTATGCCGCTGCATCCGTTACCCATTAAATTGCTAAAAGATTTTTAGTGAGGTTTTGTTTTCCTGTGTGCAAAAATGTGTCAGATTATTTTATTTTTTCAGACACCATTCACTTGGTGGAGATTTCTCTTAAATGCTTCAGGCTCCTCATTTGCAAATACTGAGCCACCTTGCCAGGAGACATGAGGTGTCAGAGTCTGACAAGGCCTCACACAAATGAACTTTGGATTTAAGCGGTTTTGTCAGTTCTAACTGACACACAATACAAAAGGAACCATCTCCAAAGAAGAAAATGCCGGACAGGCTAGTATGAGAATGCCCAAAGTGGGTCAGAGTGAAGACTGCTTGAGTGGTAACTTGTCTTCATCAGCAGGTAACAGTGATATTTAAAGAGCAGTACAAAGAGAAGTGATCCTGTCCCTGCAAGCCTTTAGCTTCCAGGACTTCTGGTTTAGGAGCCACAGATGGCATATCACTGTGTCACTAGCTCCTGATGAACGATCCTTCCAGGAATTTGTCTAACTGCTTTTGGACCTCTCTATCTCTCTCAATGTGGGAGTGGGGCTGTGGGGAACCACTGGCTTTGTTTTGCATCTTTTGCTTCCTTTGATCCTCTAAATCTCTTGAGTTCCTGCAGGCTAAGAAACAGTGTATGATCACTGCTGTTTCTTTCTCCAAGCCATTTGTGGTCTTACAGACATCTTGCACATTCTCCCTGTTGTATTTTTCCAGGCTAAAGAAACCTGGTGTATTTTATTTTTATCTCAAAGAAAAGCCATTCCAAGACTTTAGGCAGCTTTAGACTATCCTCTGTGTCCCTTCTAGCTTGTCAATGATCTTTTAGAGATGTGGGGACAAGAACAGTGCACAGTGCAATGTCTGTGACATGGCTCGGAGTAGTCTGTCCTTGCTTTTAGTTCTTTGTGCATTGTTTTGCTAGATTTTTTCTTTTTCTCTCTTTTTCTCTCTTTTTCTCTCTGATTTAGTACCTGTATTGAAGGAAGGGAAGTCTTTCCTTGCTGGGCACTGAACTATGCCTGGGCTAGGACAGTGGTCTTGAAAAGGTGCTCTCTTGAAAGGTCTCTTACTACCTAGTAATATAAGTCTAGGATCCCTGCAGGTAGGTCAAAGTTGCCTTTTGCTTTTTTCCTGGTCTTTTTTTTTCACTGCAGTCTATTCTTGTTCTTTGTTTTCTTCTTTCCTTCCCTTATAATATTCCTTGCTTTTGCGCTTTCACTGCCTTGTCTCCTATTCTGTGCTAAATTGTGGTGGTGTTTTTTCCCCCACGTCTCCGTTGTCCGCATACAGCCACCTACCTGCTGTGGATGCTGGGTAATGTGTCTCCCAAAAAAGTATACAGACCTTTCAGTAGATGGTCCTCGAAACAGTGTGGAAATATTTACTCTGTCAGCCTGTAATGAAAGACTAGAGAAGTCCTAAATGCTATCCTCCCACCCTGTGCTGTGTGCTGAGTCTTGAACATGATCCCTAAATCAACTGTTATTGGTGGACTTTTATTTCAGGAAACTTCATGGTTTGTATTGGCTTTACTTCCAAAACCCTGCTGGCACAGTTTTCAATAAAATGTTTGCTCTGCATCTGCCTTTGATGTTTGTTGTGCTTGTAGTCCTTGTGTTTTCCAAGGTGGTTTTCTGGTCCTTCCTGGTTATAAGACTAAAGGGTTTGGCTTAGACTTGAAATGGCAAAACTGAAATGTGAAGACAGTGTTTTAGTGATTTAAAAAGGTCAGGCCTATGAGTCAGGTTCAGGAAAATAAATGTGATTCTACTTCAGTAGCCAGAGCAGGGTTTTACTGAATGTCGAGCGAGGACGGGAATCTGCATATCTATATAAAATGTCATTATAACAAACCAATATTGGCGTTCATTTCAAAAAGGAGGCTGCACAAAAGCTTGTACCTGCCTTCAGGATGCCATATAGCTAATTTCATTATTATAACAAGTGCATTTGTAGCTTTTCTTAAAGCTCCATCTACTGGAGATGACCAACTATGAATGCTTTACTTTACACTGACGAGGGCAGTCTGGCTGTTAGCAATAGAATATCATAAAGCTCTAAAAAGTGCACACATGGCATACACAAACAATACATATCTATTTTAGATCTCATCAATCTTTTACCAGTTGTCTGGTGTGAGAGGGGCCTAGTTCATTTGCTGGCAATAACAGCCACGCTATCGGCACACATCAGAGCCAGACAGTGGGACCTGTAATAGGTGTGTAGAGCTCTGTCTGCCCACCACTGGGACTGGGGTCTTTTAATCTCACCTTGCCCTGCGGCTGTGGTTTAAGAGTCCCTGTAGGCCATTTCTTCCTTATCTTTATCTAAACTGTGATTCCAACCTGGGCTTTTATTTCTCTCATCATAGCTATCAGTGTCTGTCCATTGCTGTGACCTAATCTAATTCAGACTGCAGTAATGTCATTATGGCAATTATTCCTAAGGTGGCTGCAAGGCAATTTTGTACATGCTTATGCCAATGCTGTTTTATCTTTCCAGGCCAGTTAGTGAGCGTTAGCTGTTCAAATAAGGAATTAAATCCTGTAAACAAATGACAGAAAACAAGACTTTGTTCAATTCTTTATGAATCATTTTCCATCCTCTGCAGTGCAAATGTGGACTCCTTTGACATGGAAAATTGTAGACTGGGAGCAGAAACCATTCAAGTATGTGTTTTACAGAGGAATGATAGACAAGTTTAGATTCTATAAAGCCTGTGCCTTTCAGCCATCATTTGTATCCACCACGATGCCATTAAATATTATGGGGACAAATAAGAATTTCTAAGGTAGTACAAGAAGACCCCAAGAATTCTTACTGACCAACATACAGACTGATACCAGGTCAGGAAGGGGCTGTCTTTGGGTAGGCAGATGCTACTGGCTCTGTAAAGCTACAAAATACAGTGCAGACATGGCTGAAAAGCTGATCCTTGCTTTGGGTTCCTCCTTAATGGGTGCTTCCCTGGGCTCCCCCGTTCTGTAAATAGGTTTTTATTGTGTATGTAGTGTGAAGTTTCTCCTGTGCTCGAAGCTTTCTTTTGTAGCCCTACTCAGCTTTTTCAAAAACATTATCTCTATTCCTCACCCCTTGGAGTCATCAGTGGAAGTGGATCTGTCCTGGAGCAACTGTTTGCCACATGTTGGCAGTCAACTGATGCTGCTGGAGGGAGCAGAGTGTTTACTGAAGTTAATAGTCCCCTGTAAAACAAAGGTCCACTCAAGATGGCTGCCTTCACTACACTGAGCTCCCATCTGAAACAAATTTGTCTATAAATTGTCTTTAGTTGGGCTCCATAATCTTCAGGGACAGGCTGTATTAACAGGTCTGTGTGGCATCTGGTATGTCTCTGAGTAGCCAGCATGGAAGCCATGGCCTAGGACAATATTTCATCAAGTAAATATCATTCCTTGTCTAGTTCTTCAAGAGCATGACTCCAAGATGCACTAATGCCCTTGATACCAGTTTCACACACTGCTGTTGGTGCTCTTCCATGCTTGGCTCTTCCATGTATGGCTGCAAGGGATTTACTGAATGCTTCAGAGCAGTGGAGTGTGGCCTGCCATGGCATGAGCCTCTGGCTTGTCACAAGCAGGGAGACAGTGGTTAGAGATTCTTATTTTCCTGTGACAGTTATTTTAGTGCAAAGCTGTAATATAAATTCTTCGAGTTCCATTAGATTTTTATAAAATAGATAAATGCCTTGTTTTGACTCATCAGCTCGATCTTGCCCAGGGACTCTTTCTACCGCCTGCTTCTCACTCAGGTGCTGGCTTTGAGCAAGCAGCGGGAGCCATTTCCTTCACATGATTAGAATCGAAAGCACAGGTTGCTCTTGCAGAGATCCTCATCTGCTTCATTGCCTGACTCTGTTCCCTTCAGCAATATTGTGGCTCTGTGCAAGCGTGCTGAAATGCCAGTAGAAAGGATATGGATTGAATGAAAGTGTAGGATTCAGGAAAGGGAAAGAGGAAATTAAAGTGTCTGAGGTTGAGGGAGAGGCCAGGAATCCTGTGCAAAATGGGTTTTGTTGCTTAATCTCTAACTAATGGGTTTTGATTCATTTTGTCATTATTTCGAAGCTGAGGAGCTCTAGGAACAATCACTGGTATTGTTGAGTGGAGGATGGAAGGATATGGGAAGACAGATAGCAATGGCAGTGATGGAGAGAATATTTTACACGTGTGAGAGCTGGGCAGCATTCCCTCTTTACCTGTCACCTTGGGTTACCATTTTAACTGCAGTACGTTTCCTCTTTTTCAGACAAGTCATATTTTTATATGCTGAATTCCCAGATAACCTTCTATAGCTGTACTTCTTACCATTGAGAAGTGACTATTGATTAGTGCGTTCATGTTGTTTGGATCTAGGTATCCAAAATGTATTTCACCAAGCAAAGTGCAGAGAGCTGAGAGAATGTCCTCTGTTTTCCTGATATAGCGGTGAATTTCGGTGCCACTTGTGTGCAGCAGAAGGACACAATCATTTTTTCTCCCAGGCTTCTTTGCAGAGTCTGGAGGAAGTCCATGCTGCAGGAAGACAGATTTTCCTTCTCTGCTGCATTGTTTCCCAACTTTGAGAATCTCTCTTCAGAGACCCAAAGGAGAGGATTTCATAAAGTGACCCTTCTTTACAACACCAAAGCTTTGACAGGATTTCCCCATGATCTGATGTACAGAGGTGGTGACACTTGAGAGCAGATCCCGGAGGTGAACTTGTGCTGGATTGGGAGCTGCCCTCTCCCCACAGCAGACTGAATGTCTGCTTCCCCTCATGTCTTCTTTCTGATGTGAAATCCAGCAAGTGCTCCATCCCTCTTGCAATGCTGTGTTCCTGTAAAAGGCGGGTTGGGTTTTTCAAACTGGTATGTGTCTAAACAAGGATAATATGAACCAGATTTCGATGTATGTCTGAGCAGCGAGTGCTCTATGTTTGAAACATTGAGAGGCAAAGAAAGAAGTTCACTTTTTCTACTCCTGTGGAGAAAAAGGGTTGGTTTCCTTTTTTTAAAAAAAACCAAACCCTCTAGGATGTATTTTTAGCTTTAAAATCATGCAAGAAGTTTGCATTAAAAGATTCACAGACATAAGAGTTACACGAGGGGCAAAGATCACAGAGGAGAATGGGAACACAAAAGGGTTGGACTATAGTTCCTGCAGACCCTGCTGTAGGGTGTCCACATTAGACTTGTCCCATTTTTAGTTCTGCTTTTAAGGAAGAGAAGCATCTTTTGTAGGAAACAATTTCAGTGGAACTCCAATTTTCCTAAACAGCTGGAGAGGAGAAGCTACAAAGCAGTCATGAGGCCTGTAAGCCAGGCTATGCATTTTTATAATAAAGTGCTACAATAATATAGTAATAGCAGCTGTGAAACATGCTGGTGTATGCATGAATGTTTCCAGTCACTTTGGAGTACAAGAACAGCTGATACATCTCCACAAAATACTTTTTTTTTTCTTGAAGAAAAATGAAAATGCATGCCATGAATCCTTAAGTAATTGAAATAACTGGAGAAAGCTGTATAGGAGTGTGACTGTTCCTGTTACCTGGACACTCGTTCATGGCATCTTTTCATCAGTGTTAGATTCTTTCATGTGGGGCTCCCAAGATGTTGGCTCCTTTCTTGTATAATAAGGCTGCTCTTTGCAGCTTGGTATTAGGGTCTTGTTGTAGTGCAGGTACTGCAAAAATGACCCAAGATGGATATATCTCTGGTGAGCAGCCAGTAAGTGGCAAAACATGAAATGCCTGTGATAACCTTGTTATGTAAAACCATCATTACCCTTCCCTGCTGTCTGCAGAGCATTCCTTGGTGTCTCAGCTTGTCAGCTGCATCACTTATGTGTGGGCGGTAAAGATCTGTGAAAATGGCTTAAAAATCCCAATTTAAATAATGAACGATGTCTGGCTAGGATAGAACAATGAAAAATGGCAAATTGGCTTGGAAAGCCATGCTGAGGCCATCCTGTGCCAGCCCACCAGGATATTTCTTTGATAGCCTGGTGCTGTGTGGGTCACCCAGGTTAGCATGGGCATTTGAGGAAGCAGTATAGCTGCATTGTCCTGAAATGCAGCTGTACTCAAAGCAGAGAACCCAGGTAACAAAGCTACAGAGCTTCCAGTAAACCCTGAGCTTCACACA
Source organism: Ciconia boyciana (assembly GCF_034638445.1). Classification (NCBI taxonomy): domain Eukaryota; kingdom Metazoa; phylum Chordata; class Aves; order Ciconiiformes; family Ciconiidae; genus Ciconia; species Ciconia boyciana. The sequence goes on from NC_132936.1 coordinate 116,418,498, forward strand.
TTTAATCAGATGCTCTGGGGCATATCACCTCCAGTCCAGTTGTGATCAGTGTTTGTAGTTTAGATGGAGATTTGATACTTTGGTGATATAACACATAAATAAGAAATGTGACCCCTCAAGTCTCTTTAAAAGCTCTTGTTTCCATGTTTGTTCTTTTACATACACTGTTTTGCTGGCAGTAGCTTTAATTTCTGCTTGATTTTCTGAAGTGTATGCCTCTTTGGTGGATGTATGTGTCACCTGCCCTGCACCCAGACTTGCTGCTTGCATTGGAAAGCTTTGCTTCCTGGTGCAGTCCACAGAAAGATAGCAGTTTGCATCATGCCACATGTTGGAGCATGTTTGTACATGAGTGTTCCTCCCACTCTGACGGTGCTTTTATGTAATCCTTTGTAGTTACTGCTAAGATAGCAAACAGACCCCTGGAGCTGCATAAATAAATAATCAGAGAATGTTCTTTTATTACCAATTTGCAGGGATAGCTTATGTAAGCAACCTGTGCCAGAGCACTTTGTGCTGAAATACTGGTATCTCTTGAGTGTGTCTGAATGTCACTGAGATAAGGTATATGAGCCTGTATGAAGTACCTGCATGGCCTAATCAGTGAACTTGTACAGTAATGAAGGATGTTTGTTCATTACTCTATTAGCAAGATTTTTACTCTTTTTTTTTTTTTCCTGGTCTGATTCTAAAAGTAGGGGATTTGCCTTGTAATTTGTCAGATTCACCTGTGCTGTTACACAAAACACCTCGGAGGACCCTCAGAGGCCTAAATTCTCTGTATGAAGTTCAGCTTCTTCGGGGCATCTGTTACACCAATGATCATTTATGCACAGCCTGACTTTCTCCTTTTCACTGGGAGGCTTTCTCTACGCATATCTCTCTATCATTCAAACCCTTCCTCAGACATATAGCATGACTATGTGCTAGAAAAATGATCTAGTGTTTATTGGACCCAAAAGGCTCTGCACCGACAGTTGTCATTGAGGTGCAGCAAGTGAAAATAAGATACATCCACCCTGATTGCCATGGTCTCTTACTGCTTCTGAATTTATTCCCGGACTTTGAAGTTTCTTTGAAACTGCTGTGAATTGGCAACAGAGAAACACATCTCGGGAAATCCTTTGTGGCTGGTGGCAGGGAGGAGGAGAAAAAAAGGATGCTGGTGCTGTTGAAACGAGAAGCTGTATTCCTTCCTGTGCTCCCAGGACTCTGCTTAGTGTAAAGGCCAGACTTGCTGCTGTGAGAGGATGCAACTTGTTCCTACCCAATTCTGCCATGGCAAATTTGGAGTAAGAGCTGAGCAGGAGGCTGTGGGCAGGGATGCCTTTGTTTCCTGTGCATGAATAGAGCTTACAGTGGATCCAGTGCCTGGAGCGTTGCAGGGGATGCTCTGTAGCTGTGTGATGAGGTAGGACATAGCACTACTGCCTGGACAGCCATTACCATCTTCTGATTGGAAGTCCCTGCTCTCTGCAGTGATGTGGCCTGGATTAATCCTAGGTTTGTGGGGATCATTGTGGAGTTTTTTCCTGGTTTTCTGTGGTTATTTAGTCCCTGCCTTTGCATTCATATGCTGCTCTCAAAGTCTCCTTGCTTCCCCTTTGTAACGTTTGGCTTGCACCACACCACATGGATTGGGTCCAGATGAAACATTCCTAAAGCCTCCCAGCTCAGGCACCTATGGCGAAAATAAATGATATAAGTGGGGGATCTGGCGCTGGATTTAAACTAGTTCTCTGTGTGTCTTAATTCGGGTCTCAATTTTTTTGCCTGTTTCTCTGATTTACTTTACTGAGCTCATTGGTGTGCAGCTGATGAGGCTGCAGCATAAAAGCACAAAAAATAGTGACTCATAACCCTTTAGTAGCAGACTGCGAGTATAAAATACAAAACGCTTTCATCATCCACAATATTTTTTTAAACAAAACAACATAGGCCAGTGATTCAGCATCAGTGTGGGTTATAGTACATGAAGTTTTATCCTGGAGCCCTCCTGCGTCTGATTTCTTCCTTCATTTCATGAATTTAACAACCCCCCATCCCCCTTCCTTCTTGATGTTGCATGCTGTAGATTTCATAGTAGCTGAACCCCTTGGCTGGCTTACGCATGCACATATATATTCCTATAAAATCTCCTCCACAGACAGATGGAATGCTGTCAGGCTGAGCAGTGCTTCTGTGTTTACAGTGAGCCTCCACACTAAGGTTATATGTGAAGGGTAGCAGGCAGCTGGTTTTTTATTGCCGTAATAAGCACTGGCAAGCAAATGGCAATATTTTGTGCTATGTGCTGCTTGCTGTTCTTTTCAGCATGTTGAGGGATTTCTAGCTGTGCTCTGTTTATGTCCGTTCCTGGGTAGAGGTGAGAGCAAGTGGCAGCTTGACTTTTGCAAGTTGACTGTATTTTATGATGCCTATGTTACAGAGATCGTCTTATTCCAAAAGTTATTTTGGGTTTGTCAGGAAAGTAAGCCCTTTGCATTCCTACCTTCCATAAATGCCCACAGACTATTTTATACATCTCTAAGTAATAATATGATGCATGCTAGTACTAAAGGAGGTCCCAGCTTTTTACAGGCTGTGATGCCTGACAGGAAGAGGTTTTTTTTAAAAATCTGAAAAGATGAGACAAAAAGAACCAGAAAAAAGTAAGTGTGGGAAAGCAGGCAAGTACGCTATAACATCTTCTAGATAAATTGGGACTTTGGCACTGCCATAGTGGTCCATTTTATATGCGTACTTCTATCTCAAAGAATTATGCAAAATTTGTTTTTGTTTTTGTTTTTTTTTTAAAGTTAAATCCAGAAAATATTACTGATCTAGAGAGGAATCTGGATGTTGATTCTGCATGTGTTGGAAAACAAGGAAAAGGAAGGGTAGTAGAATCAAAATCAAGCTGTTCCTTACGCAGCAGGTAATTAGATTATAAAACTCAGTCCTACAGGAAATTATTGAGGCTAAGAGCTTAGCAGTATTAAAAAAGAGGATTATACACTGATTTGGATAATAAGAACAAGCTAAGTCAATAGTTCTTGCTGACACAAATATTGCTGAGACACTGGATACATAGGGTGGTGTTTCAAGACTTGTATTAATTGCTGCCTAATTTCAAGTGTCAGATCACACCTACATATCCTCATTACCACATCTCCGTGTTGTCACCTAGAACAGACCACAAGTGGAGGGGACATACTAGACTAGATATACTTCTGATCTGATCCTGCCTGGCACCCCTTTCCTTTCCCCTTTAGAAAAGAGGAAGAGATATTCCCATTCTGCAGATGGCAAAGCTGATACCAATGCTTTAATGGGTACAACTCTTGCCTTCAATAGTCTGTACCTTGTAAGTACTGTTACTTGAAAATAAATCCTTGGATAATCTGCCCGAAACCAGAAGCAGGAGGGAAACTGAAGTAAGGGCGTTGTTGGAGTAGAGAAGCAGGCAATGGAGGATTGGAAGAGAAGACAATCATTTTTTTGGTCCACAGCTTAGGTTATATTTGTGCATGAGTAAATTTACAGTGGTATTTTACTTTGTTAATGGATAACCCACAGATAGCATACATCAAAAATACAGTAACTTGTGCAGACCTAAGGAATACTCACCCTTAATATGCTGACCTGGTGCCTAGCCCCAAGTCTTTCTGTATTCTTCATAGTATAAACTTACTCTGAATTTAATGATTTAAGCAGTTCTGGTCTATAAAGATTGCAGAGAGATATATCATCTTTACTCCTGGCCATCATGTGGCACAAACGGGATCTGTTTCATGATATCTTATAATCTATAAGTAATTTCTTGAAGGGGTGAACTTTCTTCTAAAGTGCTGAGTTGAAGCAGAACCTGATTTACAGAGGTACCATCTGCAGTCCCTGCTGAATTTAACATTGCTCTACATTGCTTCTTCTCTGGATGTCTAATGAGGTTATTCCTAGGTTAATTTTTCTCCTGATGCAGTTTTAATTAAAATATAACGAAGGCAACAGAAGATGCAAAATAAAATAACTTGAGAAAATCCATTTCATGCTGCACCAGTGCTTTGTGGTAGGATGTTCGTTATTGCTGCTAATTATTATTTTATATGAGACACTTGTCTAATAGTATGTGTGCGCGTGTGAATCATCTGCAGAGCCTGTGGCAGCATTCCAGAAGTGAAGTTAGCTCCAGTGGCTGAGTCACTGAGTTTGCGCCAGTGGGTTTCATTCCTGTGTTAGATTGAGTGTGAGGAAATATTAGGATTCTTCAGCCCAGCAATCTTGGAATATAAAGGGAAATATTTTTGCATTGTTAAGAAATCACGTATTGCTGTTAGCTCTCAACAGTCTGCTGATATGGAGCTAGTAATTTACTCCCGATGAGGACCTAGTTCTGAATGTTTTTCTCTTAAGAAGAGGAATCCTTCTTTAACAGAGGATGAAAGCAAAAATGAGGTTGAAGGTTGGTTCTGATATTCAGAATGTAAGCATCATGCTCAATAATTAGCAGCTGTGAAATGCATACCCACCAGGATGTGTTAAACCGTGTGGGGAAAGAGGGCAAACATGCGTTGTTGGCAAATGTGATTCTTCACACAGAAAACAAAATGCTGGTTTTGCCCGTGCTCTTCCCACACACATGCACAAAATATTCAGTCACTTAAATTCTTCATGACTTCTCTTGTATTAACAATACCTGGCAATGAAATATTTGTAGATGAACCTTCCTGTTCAATTATGGATTAGTCAACTGCTATCTCTACAGCATGCTGAAGAGCTGGTCATAGAATGAGGTGATATAAAACCTAATAGTATCTTTTAGGCAATAATCCACCTTTAAAACTGCATGTGGCTGGTTTTAACACTTCATACTAGTAACCTCCTTTGTTATATCCTTAGTTTGCCAAAATCTTCCTCCCTGTAGCACAGAACAAAACCACTGTGCTGTTTCTAGATGCCAATGTCTAACTTGAAGTGTTGCAAGTCGGTGCTTTCTGGGGTCATAGCAATGGTCTCCACACTCTCGATCGTCCTGTTAAGAAAATAAACTTAGCCACTTCTTAAGTGTAAGATTATTTCAGAAGGAAATCCTTCTGAAAGGATCTGGCAGGAGTCTCTGCTGCCAGTTCACCTTTTCTCAGCTGTGCACTAAAAACAGAATTAGCCTTTCCAAACTGGTACTAATTGAATGTGTAGTGGTCAAACTTAGCGAAATTCTCCGTGCAGCTAAGCCATGCAAAGGAATGCAGTATTACAGAGCTGTACTGCTGCAAGTAGGGGCAAATTTGGCCTCCTTAGAAATATTACAATTCTATGTGCCTCAAGATCCTGCTCATCTTGGAGTAGATATTGGTAAGACCAGAGTGATCCCAAGACAATTGGGTGGCCAAATTTGAGAGAAGATGGAAAGCTCAGTTTGATTCAGCAGCCTTAGTGAAGGGATTTACTCTGAATTTTCCAAGCTTTTTGAAGCCCTGCCAGGCAATAGCTGGGCCCGCCCTTTCTCCTCGCCTCTCGAACAGACCTCCATAGCTTTTCTCAGCCAGCAAGTTACTGGCTTGTTGCAGGAATCTAGTTCCCTCCCTTGATTATTGCATGAGAAAGTAACCAGGCTTCACTGCTGTTTTGGAAGCTGTTACATCTGATAATGTGTCTGGGGTTTTCCTTTTGCAAAACGCTGTTTACTGCTAATTTGAAAACAGTTTTTTTCTGCTGCTCTCTGAGGAACCAATGTGTTCCTATGGATTTTACTTCTCTTCTGGACACTATAAAAATATCCCTAATAGCTCCTGCTTTAGTGACTAATGAATGAGCAACAGAAATGGCCTGTTGCTTGAAACTTAGGTGGAGAGTTTGGATACACATCTGAATACCTCTGTGCCTTGGGTCCAATATTGTGTTTCCACCTGTGATGAAAGAAGGGAGCAAGCAATGAAGCAGAAGCAGAGCCCATCTTCTTCAGGGGTGCAGGGACCAGACAAGGACTGAAGCTTTGCGCGAACACTGCAGGCACCCCACTGCTCTGCTTGGACAGCTTACTGCTGCATACAGTACCTGCCAGGCTTTCCCTCTCTGTGCCTTTCCTCCCTTGCACAAAGAGGAGTAATGCTGTTAGAATAAACACTGTAGGGACTATAGAGTGTATGTCATTGGAAATATTAATATATCAACTGTCAACTCAGTACTCCAGATGGTCACCTACCTAGAACACTTTACTTGGAGTCCAGTTATTGAGGAATAATGCACCTGGAAGGGCATATTGCCCTTACCTGTGGCAGGCTTCAGCAAGCCTTTGCTTTGATAGCAAGGCTGCGACAGTGAGGGGAACCAAAATGGGAAAGGAGATGGTGTGCCAAGTAGCACCCCTTGGTGTCTGCTTCCTCTTCTCATGGTTGGACCATGACCATGGGTCTGGGTGCTGCTCAGTCTTGCCAGATAGGTGCTACCCACACCTAATTAGGCAAGAGCTAAACTACTTATGGAACTTAAATAGTATCTAGAACTATGGCTGGTTGGTGATAACTCACTAAAATTTTAATATAATTGTCTCTGCCTCTTCTTGCTGCTGTTAGTAATCTGGAGAAGAGGTTAATGTTCTCAGTTCTGCATCTGTTAGAATATCATCTATGTGACACTGTTGATTTAACTCTTGCTTTGTCCTTTTCTATAACACGTTGCCCAAAACCATCTTTGTTTTTCCTCTGGGAGTGTTTGCGGGAACATCTCTGGTTTCATTAATGTTCATATGAATATTCCCTAAGGCTCAGTGCGGTCTTTGAAAAATATCACTGTCCCAAATGTGCTTTGGTGCATGTTAAGTCCTCCTTAAAGGCAAAAAACCTAAGACAAAGGAGATGCAATAAACCATTTGTTGTGCCTTAGCTATACCTTGATACAAAGAGCACTCTTGGGGCTGGATGACATACAGCATGTGACACCCTGCAGAGCGTGTGCACCCAAAGGAGAGCACGGAAGCGAGTACTGATCACTTCATTTTGTACGGTGCCTTAGTCTGTAGATGCCTCCCAAAATCATACTGCTCAGTGCTCATTAGAGAAGACTTGACATGGATGGTATAGTTCATTCAGTGGATTAATTTGAATAGATAAAACCTATCTGTGTGGAGCTCCAGACGCTAAATGCATGGCATATGAGTGCTGGAGGAGGGGCATGGGTATGGGTGCTTGGAGAAGAGTTCAAGCCTTGCTTGGGAGATGACTAGGTTTCTCAGAAGCAGCCGTTAACTCATTTGGTGGTCACACACAGCTAATGCTTTTGATTGTCAAAACTGTGGAAGCCTGCCTTGAGCCTTGGACCTTTAAAATGATGGTGAGGGCAAATGGGTTTGAAAAATACTTCAGATTTTTATGCAGGTTGATTGACAGATGCTATATTGGTAATATTGATAACCTGTTGGCCTGAGGCAGGAGAAAGAGGGGTGCAGGTTTTTTCCCATCTACTGATTAAGTAGCCCTTTGCCTTAAATTTAGTTGAACTCCTCACGACTGTATCGAGAATGAACGTGGACTTTTTGGCTAAAAGTATCTTTGGGAAGGCTGTCCAAAAGAGGATTCCTCTGCTTTTCTGGAGACTCCAGTTGTAATTCTGCCCACTAAGGCTTTTTTCTTCATAGTCAACTCTTGTGCTGACCCTATGACTAGTTCCTTGGCTGGGAGCTGGAGTGCTCCCCACACCTCAGGGGCTTTGAGTTGCTTGTGGGTCTGCCCAGTGTCAAAGCCAGCCAAATAACCCTGAGCTGGTCTAATAGTCCATTGTAAAACAGATCCTGGTGAGCTGGGGCATGATGTTGCCCTATGTGAAACGCAGCACGGAGTACACTGAGAACAGGAAAATCTTAGCACAGTCCAGGTCAGAGAGGCAGCAAATCCGAGGGGAGTAAGGGCTCTGCCAGATGACACGTGAGCGTGACAGCGAGCCGGCAACCCGGTTGGGTTGCAGCCAGCCATTTAAATGCTGCAACCTAAATTTAAAAGCTTGTGTGGTTAAATAGCTTGTGAGGCAGGTGATCTGGGGGAGGGAGCTTGGGTCAGTGTTTTGGAGGCTCGAGTTTGCAGTCCTGTCTGATGACTTCAGCTGTGGCCTTACTTTATGCTGGCCTCTGTGTCACCCCATCTCTTTGACTGCCAGCTCTTTAGCACAGTCTGCTTTGCTGTTACTGGAAGAAGCCCTCAGCCCAGTCCCATTGCCAAGGTGGCCAGTGTGGAAGCACTGCAAAGTCTAGTGGCTGCTGGGGAAAGACTTGAGACCCAGGTTAGGATGGGCTGGGTTAGTGCCATGAATGTCTGCACTGATCCGCACTTACTGTGTGATGATATTGCACTTTTATCTTCCCTTGCTACTCCTGAGAATGCAGACAGTAGGATATCAGTGCTATAGTCTGCAGTGATCTGAGAAGCAGCATTGGGAAAGTTGATACAAAGATGTTGGCATCTCTTGCTAAACACTTTTTCAAGTCTGTGGATTTAGGGTATAACAATATTGTTACCTAGATGCTCTGCTCTTTGGGTAATATTGCAGAATGAAACAGCACGTTATCTGTAAGAGAGTATTTTATTAAAATACATCTTAGCTTGTTTCCAGGCAAAAAACTTTAAAATATTCTCCCTTTCTTATGTGCTCAGTAATCTGTTCATCTGTTTTCAGTCATCTTTTTAATATTTTTACAAAACTGGGGAGTGTGTTTTTTTTTTTTTTAAAGGAAATTAAACTCTGTTTTCAGCTAGGGAGCTTTTATTAGACTTAGTTTGTAGCATGTCTCTCCAGCGTCAGGAGATCCTGATACTGGGCTGTAATTGAGTTTTGCATTCTGTCTGAGCAGAGTTCATCTCAAAACATAAAATCTAAGGGAAAAAATAATTTGTGCAGATGGTCTTCATAAAACAAAGGCAGATTAAATCTGGAGCTGTCACAGAATTGCTCTTACAGATGCATCTGCTGCAAAATAATTACCTCTCTTGAGCCCAGTAAGTTAATCAGTGTCTTTTGTTTGTGTCTACAGTGAAAACAATTAAAAGCTCATTTCCTATTTTTTAGGTAAACTTACAGATTCTCTGATTTTTAAGGGTAATTAGATTTATTTGGTTGTGTATCACAGTCCAAAGCGTTCCTGTTGGACAACTAGCTGTCTGTAATATAATTTACCTGTAGCCAGGATGTAATTTCTTTTCAATCACCTTTTTTTCCTTGGGCTGTTTTTTGCTAAAGACTACAAAATCTTTTTGTCTCCTTTCACGTAAATTGCATTTAAAAAGCTTAGGGCTTTTTGTACGAACATAAGAACTGCCATTATTTGCATTCATTTCAAAGTTCTGCAGCATGAGGAAAAATTCTATAATGTAGTTGAGAAAATAAACACTGCTACTACCTTGGTTGTAATCTGTGAAAACCTGTGTTGGGAGTCTGATCTCTCAAACACGGTGAGACACTTGTGCAGTGTGTAAGTGCATGTGGGTAGAGGGGACCCCACTGAGATGGGCAGTGGACGTTAGAAAGCAGCTACTGATGATGGCACCTAATTCCTAGAAGCGCATCTGAAATTCCCAGCAGACTTCCACTGTGAGATTTTCAGTCCCACAGCGTGATTTGCCAAGTCCATCAGTATGGCTCAGTATCACGCTGTGGTTTCCTGGGGGAATAAATCCCACCCCTCCATGCTGAAATGACTTGTGCAGGGTGGAAAGTGGCAGACCTGGAGAGAGAGCACCACTTCCCTCATGGTCCAGAGCAGCAGAGCGTGCTTCCTCCCCAGAATCACAGCTCTCAGGGCGGGCACAGACGGTGCTGTGGTGAACCTATTTTCTGCTCTGACGGCTTCCCTGGTGCATGGACCAGGCGAACATTGCATCTCACATGCATGCACTGTTTTAACCATGGGAACGCTCATCACACAATTGGCCACACAGTGTGAACACTGCCACAAAGAGTGAGACTTTGAAAGGAGGCAGCACGGGCTGATGCCACCATTTCTGCCAAGCCTCTCTGCAAGGTAGCAAACATCTTAGGTCTTTCATCCTGCTTTACACAATCCCTGCTCCTCCAGGACAGACCACTCCTTTCCTGTCTTCAGATTGACTGTGCTCCCTGTAGTGTCAGTGTTTTGTTGCAGGAGCAGATTTAAATAACTTTTCCTGTGCCTCCATTTCCTCACGGCTTGGCAGGAGGATGAATAAGCCTTCATTGTTGCACTGGAGGTTTAAAAAAAAAAAAAAAAAGAAAAAGAAAAAAACCCCAAGATCTTTTCAACTCTATAGTACATGGTAGTGATGATGCAGTTGTGTTTAAAAAGAAGAACAGGATCACATCCCATGATTAACCTTGCATGTATTCTTCAGGATGGCTTCACTTTGTTAGCTCTTTGTGCTCTGCTTGTGCTTACACGCTGGCATTAGATCACAAGTGCTGCTGTCACTAAAATGCACCTTTTGTCTCCACCTCTGTTTGAATACCTTAATCTCTGAATTCTTTCAAGTCTGTGCTGCAGCAGACTGGCCTCTTATCTTTTTATTATAAAGAATGGGTGACAATCACTTGGGGGGGACACTAAGGGCACAACTGAGCCTCTGTGCAGACAGACAGATACTTGTTTTATTTTAATTCTCAGTGACCTTTATTTTATTCTGGTTCAATTGCTCGCTTAAGGGCACCAGCCTTTTTTGTACCCTTAATGCATTAAACATTTTCCAGCCAAAGAAAGCGTTAAGGTATATCTCCTGTTGTCTTAAGAATAATGATTAACCTTCAGCAGTAAATGTGACCAAGAGGAAGTGGAAGAATGTGAAAGTGGACACTGTGGATTTGTTTGTAGAGTGGAGGAAATGAAGGACTCCAGCACTATGATCGCAGAGGTTTTAAAACTTCAGAGCTAAGGATCCCCCGAATGTCAATTTTATTTTCTGAAAGCTGTTCCTGACTTAATTCAATTAATGGGAAATACACTTACCCATCTTATTAGTAAGTTAATAATGTTCATGTCCAAGTCATTCTTGGATATGAGCATTTTCTGGTATGCTCTTATACCTGTAGCTGCACCTTCTTTAAGAGGCACAAGTGTCTATACACTCTGCAGAAGTGTCCTCCCTTATGAGAGTACTGAGGCTTTGGGGATGACTTATGAAAAATCAATCCACTGAGGAAATGAGAAAATGAAAGAGATTAAGGAAGCAGGTTGTCAAGGTAGCGGAGTGCAAATTAATTACTTACGCCCTTGGATTCCTCATGTTGTCCACACTTAATCTAAAAACACCTATTAAGTAGCCTTTGAAAACCAATCCCAAAACTTGAGCTGAAAATGAAGACTTCACTGAAGTCTTTGTTTCAGAATTCCCTGCTTTATTTATAAATAAAACAGATGTATTTACTACAATCACAGAATCCAATCTGTTTGGATTATGTTTTCCTTAGGCCCTTTAAAACAGAATTCTTAAGCTGATCATAAATTTTGGGGGTTAAAAAAAATTAAAAGAAAATGACCCAAATATATGATCAGCTAAATTATCTGGACTGTCAAATCCAACCCCACCAACCAATCTCAAATAAGAACCAGGAGACTTTAGCTTGTACTAGAACACAGCTGTCAGGAATATCTCCAGCCTAGATATAAGAAACTGAATAGTGGTAAATTTACCATTTTATTTGAAAAATTGAATCTACTTTCACTGTTAAGGATCTATTTTATATCATACACATATCATACATACCCAATTTTATCATTGTATAAAAATGTCCAATATTAAGGCATTCATTATATTAAATATTTGCCTTTTCCTTTGAGTAGGTGAATGGCTGTATTAATATGATTAATTTTATTAATTATGTTTGTATTAATGTTTGCCAGGAGTGCTAATCAGTGGTGAGCAGTCATTAATTAATTGATATTTTTAAAAGAAGAGGAAATGTTACTCCAAATTATGTGTGAACTTCCATTGTTCGAACACCTGTCTGAAAATGAGATTTGATAGCTGAAGTTGGCAGCTATTTCCATTGCTGGAATGAGTGAGTTTCATGGTTTGATCTAAGTTATCTTCAATTTTCTGTATTAGTTTTAGCCACATTATAATTTGACTACAAGTAGCAAAATGTGCACAGCCCTATCATGCCAAATTTTTAGGTGTCGCTAACCCTCCTTTCTCCATCACTGAGAAGTAGTCCATCGGTTCAGGCTGTGCATGTGGGTCTGGAAAACTTATGGGCTCCCAGAGACTCCCTGAACAATTTCAGGGCCTGGATTGGTGCTGAATTATGAGCTCCATAGATTTGAAGCTATTTTGTTAATTAAACTGAGTTTTCAGGCTTCTGTAACTGTTTTGCTCCGTGTTTCAGTGAGAGACATTCCATTTTGTAATGGCTTTTTCACCTTGTTTAGTTAACTGGCTCTCAGAGTGCTAAAAGTAACTAAATACCACCCTGATGGGGTTTAATTTATATACACCTCTGCCTTCCATTTCAGTGTAGACTCATTCCAAAACATGTTCTCTTTTCAGATTATTTTTTCACATGGGCCAGCAAGCCTTTCTCAACACGTAGAGCAATATTCACAAGCATGCTGTCCTTCCCCATGCTTTTTAAAATGTTTGTCCAAAAACAAGATGCTGAGGTATCTTCACTGGTTGAGATCAGAGTAAAAAAAAAAAAAATCTTTGAGCAAGGCCACCATATTGAAGGAATTTGTTGTTTCTTAAAGAGTCCCTATCACTAGTTTAAGGATACCTCTAAACCCATCTGATTGGGGATTCCTGGTGCAGAAAGCTGGTTACATGGCCAGATAGCTGTGTTGTTTTCAGTTTGTGTGCTGTTTTTAGGAACATAATTTTCATGCATTTAGCACCTCTGCTGCAGCCCCTGGTTGTCTGGACTCAAAAACACTCTAGAAAACTCCTTTTATCTGTTGATTGCCTGTTTGTTCAGATTTACTCATGTTTATTTTCATCATTTTTATTTCTTGTCCCTTTTTCCCCTCTGGTATTGTTTTGGAGGGAGAAGCAGTTGCATGTGGAGACCCACCCGTGTTCTCGTTTAGATGACAAAAAAGCAATGGGAATTGCTAAATGTCCCAGTAACATTGTTTGCTTGACATTTGCAAAAAGAGCCAGGCAATTTAGAGAGTCTGATCAATAAGCTACAAATTGTGAACTTACTGGTGGTTCTCAGTGTCTGGGTGTCTGTTTCTATAGTCTCTCTAGCCCGAATTCAGAGAACAAATTCTAAAAAACATTATCATAATTCATCTTACTACTCTGTTGAAAGTCATACGAACGCTCTTACATCACCTTGAAAAGTAGTTGGGATGTTGTTTACTGTTTGTAAATGGTGCAAATATTTACACATGCAAATATCAGATGAATTATGAAAAACACACATTACAGTGTTCATAGATCCCTGCAGTAACAAGCCCTAACTCTCCTATGTTTTTAAAAGGAATTTTATCTTTTTCCTTACCTTGCTACTTGTGTGATTATTTTTGAATGAAGTAGGTATTTTCAGTTAGGCAAATTCATGGCCTAAAGTAGGTGAAAAATGTTTCCTTTAATAAAGGAAAATTTGAATTGCTTGCTCGGGCTTATCTGTCCTTTTGTTTGCCTGGTTTTGCAGGAATGAATTAACTTTTTTGTTCACAGGTATTTGTGTAAATGTTTTCAAGCTACATGTGGTAATGCAAGATCTTAGTATGCCTATCTCTTGTGTGGCTTAAAAACATCTGTGCAATAAAAGTGTGGCAAAGAAACATTGTGTGGTTGCAGTAACTGTCACTAACCACAGTTCGTCAGTAGTTGAAGGTGTTACTGAAAAACTGTCCAAGCAAGTGGTTCACACACAGCACCAGACTCTTTCCTGATAAAGTCTGTGCAGTCTCTCAGCAGAGCAGTCCCAGTGCAGAATTGCTGTTGGTATGGGATGGGAAACATTCGGTTTTATTTTGTTTGATTTTTAAACAGGATTTGGGCTCTCAATGACCTTCATAGTTTACCCAGAGTTGTGTCCACTAGTAATTCAGGTGAAGGGTTTGGTTTGGGGCAGAACTGAGAGGTTTGAGTGCACCCAGATCTGCTCATGGCTAAGAAATTTGCTTAAAAAGCAGGAATAATAGGCTACGCAGCCAGCTAAAGGGATGCAAACAAATCCTGAGTGAGAGAAACCTTTTACTGTTTGGCTTTAGAGGGCAAAGCTGAATTATAGCAGAGAAATGCCTGTATTCCTAAGCCTTTCTCATGACTGGCTGAGAGGACAAAGTGAGGAGATAGGAATGGAGACGGCTCTAGTTGCTTGCTCAGTGATTTTTCTCCTTTTTGGCTTTTGAAGTCATACTCCTTTTTAAGGGCTTTCTCCTTTCTCCCTTCTCCTCTGCTGTTCACATTTTTTAGTCCATTCAGAGGCATATAGAGTCCCACAGCCATGACACTGCCTGAGAAAAGTTTGGCAGGTGAGTGCAGTCCAATAAGGCCCTGAGGATTCACTTCCAATTCAGTTCTTACATGATAACTATTTCCGATTTCAGTTTTCAGGTGCTTGGTTTATTAGCAACACAGCAATTCCTGCAGAAAGCTGACTGATTAAATGGCAAAACACTTCTGTTCGAAACCTAATTTTCTATCAAGCTGATTCTGATGGAAGAGATTTTCAGTGATTCCCAAAACAGCATGTAGATAATTAAGAAAAAGCCCTTGTGGTTCTCAAGCCTCTAGAATTGTGAATGGTCTCTAAATGTGCCTATTGCTCTAGTCCAATAATCTTTCTACTCATTACTTGATTTCAAGTAATACTGCAGCAAAACTAGATGGCTCAAATGTTTATTCAGTGTACTTTCAAAGTGGCAAGCCAAAATGCCACAGACTAGTGATGAACAAATGCCTCTAAGTTATTAAACTTGTATATCTTGCTTGCTTTTCATTGTATTCTGTTGAAATTGCATTTTTTGTCTCTTGAAAATTTCCTTGATGACTGTTTGATGTATCTGACTCTCTGATTTCTTCAATATGAGGTTGTTTCATTTATTAGCCTGTGGAAAGCTGATAGGTGGAGATTGGTATCTTGCTTCCATTCTTATTTTTGAGTCTGGTTTTTCATTTTTGATCAATATCTGATGCATAAGTTTCCTCTGGCAATGCAGAAAAAAACAGCCACAAGCTGTGTGATTCCACATCCCACACGGTGGGGCTGGGGAGAGGACAGAGCCATAGGTCTGCTCTTTCTGTGCCAGGGCACTCTGGGCTGGCTACGTCTCTGCACAGCCTGTTCAATGTGCACAGCCGCGTCAGGCCTGCAGGGAGACTGGGAAAATGCCTCACTCTACCTTCAAATCTTTACCAGAGTATCAGTGGATTTCTTTACCTTTGTATCTGCTATTTGCCTGTGCTTTTTAAGATTATTTTTGTGGTTTTTTTCTACTCCTGCTTCTAAAAGAAGTGCAAGCCTTTCTGTGCTTGTCTGACATGCAGCATATTTTCAGGAGCATGACACAGACAAGAAGCGTGATTTTAAAATCATCTTACTGCAAGTAAATTCAGGACACCACCTCTGCAAGTGTTCTGTTGTTCTTAGTAAAAGATCAATCCTGACTGGAGGTAAAGAGCTTTGATCTGAAGAGGGACAGGCTGCACACATTCAGCTATTTCTGTCACATCTATAGAGAATCAGTCCATCTGTAAGCATTTCTTGTGGTATTCCCACACTCATTCTTTTGGCCTTAGACAAAAACAAAAGATCAGGACCGTAAAATCTGAGAACCAAAAGGTACCTCTCTTATTTTTTTGTTGTACAACTTGTAGTGATCTGCTGCTGAAGAATTGGTAAAGTTAAAGTTTAGATGGCATTGTCTTCAAAAGAGCTAAAATCTCTATGGCTTCTTTTAAATTTGGTGAGAACATTTGTGTATTCAGCACTTCTGAAAATCAATCCACTGATTTAGGATCTGAACCTAAATAATAAGTTGGTAGAAAGTTGAACAAACACACACAGATGCATTTGACTAAGAGACATACAGATGTGCAGGTTGGAGGGGGTCAAGAATTGGGAGGAAGTTATATTTAAGTCAGCCTTCACCTTCATCTGCCTTATTTGACTCAGTTTTCAACCTCCACAGTTTTTAGAGCATTTTCTCTTCCCCACAGCAGCCATTTTACAGTAGATGTCCTGTGGTACCCAGGCATCAATTCCACATCAGGATTCAGGCCTCCAAGTGCAGGCCCTCCCATGAAGATGGCTAATGGTAGTATTATAGGTCATAACTCTCTTGCTCTCAAAAATATTTACAAGTAGTATAATTTTACTTACAATTCAAGAAGGATGCTTAAAAAGTATCTTGCTTTGCAGTACATTCTTTGTCTAGAAACTGCCTTTCTGCCTATGAATCTCATGTCACTTGTGTCCACAGCTGTGCATAGCTGGTTGGAGGCAGAGCTGAAATACATGCAACTCTCTGCAACATAAACTGTATGTATGTTTGTGGGTGCTGACATTGGACTTCCATGTGCTATAATGGCAAGGGAAGGCAGTGTACACTGAACAATCCCCCCACCTCCCCTTTTCCAAGTTCACACAATCTGTAAATAAAGCGTATCTTTTGCTAAATTTTATATAATATTTTGGTCCTCTAGTCTATTCTTCTCATTAAAGAAATACTGTCATGAGAGGCTCTTCCTCTTCTATTTTAGCTGTATGAATAGCATCATATTCTTGTTTTTCCAGGCAAACTGCCATGCATGTCACTCTGCAAGGAGATGCAGAAGGTAGAATTTTTGTAAACTGATGTTGAAACTTGAGCTATTGATCTCCAGTGAGAGCTGTCTGTTTATTCATATTCTTGCCAAAGGCATCAGCTGAGGATTGTCAGTCCTCTTGAGTACTGAAAATGTGTGACTGAATGAAAGACAAAGTTTTGAATATATCAAGAAAGGATATTGCTTTGGGTTTTGTTTTCTTTTTAATACTTGCAAATACAGAGATATTGTCTTACTCAGTAATACTTGTAATCTAGGGTTGCTTCCTGTCATTGGCAGCGGCCATTACTGAATATTTCAGAGTAAGAGGCAGTTTTCCTCTCTTTATTTCATCCCCATCCTCCAAAATGGGTGTCTACAGCATACAATGTGTTGCGTGTTGGGCCCCATTCTTGCCTCTAGCAGAGGATTTGTTAAAGCCCCAAAGAATGGGATTTAATAACTCTTCCAGATTTTTTTTTGCTAGACTTGTCTATGATCACTAATTGTCATCCAGATAGATGTTCAAGTCCTCTTTTAATTTCAGCTCACAGCTTCATCATGCAGTTCTGCATGACAACATCTGCAGAATGTCGAAAAGTACAGTATCTTTCCTTGCCAGAAACAGGAAGGATTTTTCGCTGCTTGTCTTTTACCTTAGAACTATGAAGAATGTTGTCTTTCATCAGTCCCTCTTCATCTCTTTGAGAGGTCTCCTTGGATGACTCAGGTTCCCAAGGGACTTTCTCATCTCTTAGCTGAAGAGGTGGGCATAGCAAATCCTTTTCTGAATTCTGGAGTTAACTAGCTAGTAATTGAACCCAGGGGCTGAATAAAAATTCCTTCCCTCTCAGTTAATTAGGGTTCTTTGGGAAAGTCTTCTTATGTCAGAAAGCTAACAGTTCATGAAGACCTGACTCTATAGAGTCAGCTGGAAAGAAGAGAATAGACGAGACTGGAATTTATAATTTTTAGGCAGGAAAAACATATGAAGGGAAACAACTACCATTTGCTTTAGCTGTGCAATGTGAATAAAGTGAGAAAGCTCCTTCAGGCACCATAAAATGCAAACCCTGGTTTTCCTTCATAAAATTCTTTACAAATCTTAAGCAGTGAAAATCAGGCAGGCAGAATTGTTTCTCACTGGTTCAAGCACCAGACTTTTGTGGTTATTCTGAAATAGGATGGGCTTAAAGACAAATATGATCTGGGGCTAAATTAGAGCCTTCCATGTATAAAACAGCAACGCTGCACATTACTGATTAAAAGAAGGAAAAATCGATCTTTTTAATAGAAGGCTTCTGCCTGCTTATGGGAGGAAAGGGCTCAAACTTGACTCAAATGGTGTGAATCCTCCCCATGGGCAGAGTGATGCTGTGGTCCTGGTGAGTAAGGGACTTGACATGAGAGGATGGTTCTTACTTTCACCTACAGAGGAGGCAGAGGCTTGGCTTGGGGATGCTGGTGTTGAATCCTGTCTGTCAAAGATTGAAAGCCCATTGGGATGTTTTGCTGTGGCTAAGGAGAGGCTGGTCCACTACAGCACTACTGTGTCTGTGCACATGAACATGCATGGTGCTATTCTTGCAGTCACTTCCCCACTCTCTCCTAATACCTAATTGGAAGCGGAGCAATTAGCTTAAGAAGCCTTGTCAGAGTTTCTTTTTGGAAATTGGTGCCTTTAGTGTTACACAGACAAGGTGAGTCTGGCTGTCAGATCCCAAGACTGTATATGTAATAGGAAAGCAGCAGATAGCTGCAGTTTAATAAAGCCCCTTGATGCCCTCATCTGCTGGATAATAACTTTAATTGACAGTTAATGTTTTCAGCTACATAAACAGGTTTTTTTATTATTTATGTTCCAGAGAAGGGTTATTTTTGATAGTAGAATCTTTAACCTTAGATCTTAAGAAGCTTTTTTAAAATCACAATTTGAGACAAATAGGATGCTTTAGGGGTTTTTGCTGGCTACAGAATCACGTAAATTAAACCACTCTAAATATACCTATTTGAAGAGTTCTTAACTTTGCTATTTCTATTTTTGGAATCGTGATGAGCTCCAAGGCAGGAACTTGCCTTGTAAAAATAAAATCTCGGGCACCCCAGTTATGTTGCTGCCCATCTCTTCAGAGATACCTGGCATCTTTGCAATGAGAGATGTTTCTGTATGCTGTTGCACTTAGAGCAGCTGTTCACAGTTACATCCAATGCCCATTGCTCTGGGGCCTGGCTAAGCATAGATCGTCAGCAGGCTCTTGGGGCACAGCCGTAAGTGATAGGATTTATGATGCTGCTGCTGCTTCTGCCCATACCTATTGCCCTGAACCACGGGCCTTGGTTGCTTAGGAACAGGTTTGTGAGATGACAGTGGTGCCTCTCTCTTGGCTTTCAGCAAATAAGGAGTGTTAATTTGTAGGAGTTCATATTGTAGCTGAGTTGCTCTGTGGTTTGTTAAATCCAGCGTGTTTAACTAGTGCGTTCTCTGAAAGATTTCTTTTAGCTGAGTTTTCCAGCTGTCTTAAAAGTATGGCGCAGCATGCATCAGCTGTGAGCTCTCGGAGCACGGCAGAGCTTAATACCAAGTGTGACATTTGGAAGAGCGTCTAGGGGGATGCGTTATGCCTGCTTACTGCATTTCAAAAGCACTTTACCATTTGCCAGGCTTTTTATTTTTCTTGAATTTCAAATTCCTAAGGGAGTTAGACAGAAAGGGAAGGTTTTATGCTTCCCCAGAATAACTGCTTACGTCTTATCCCACGCAAATTAAAGGCCTCCCCCCAACTTTTCACACCACAAATGTGCAGCAGGTAGAAAAAAAAGGCAGGGAGCCTGACTCAGTACTGGTCTATACCCAGGCTATTCCTCCATCACTGCCTCCCTTTTCTACTCCATACCCCAAATTCGTCCAGCTTCTTCCTTCCCTTCTTGCTGCCTTTTGCCCACCCTCCCACGCTCACCTCCTCCAGGTCTCCTGACAGAGCAGCCAGCATTTGCACAGCTCCCGGCCAGCTCCTCAGCAATCAGACACAGCAACATGTGCCTCTCCCATGGGCTGGTGGATGAAGAATGTAGCCAGTTATGTCATGTGTAAAGCAGAGTCTCACAGATCCTGTCTTGTGAGCTATAGCCTACTGCATATTATGGCACGAGAAGGCTGGTTTGTGTGTCATCAGGGAGACAGCAAAGTAGCAAGGCTTATTATATTCTTATTTTCACTTTCAGTTCACAATTTAAATACCCACAAGGAACAAATTTTCCCTGTTTACAACAGACTTTTTGAATGATAATGTAATTGAAAATTCCATTTTGCCTTTGCTTTAAATGCTGGAAGGTTTCCCAAACAATGATGCAAGAAGAAAACAGCTGTTTTCTGCAAGGCAGGCATGTGTGCAGAGAAATTGTAAACTCTACCATAATTCTTCAATACTGTACAAGAAAGGCTTTAGGATCTGTAATTTTCTCAAAGTGATAGGTGTTTGTACAGCACCTAGCAGAATGATACTTGGTTTTTTGATACTTGTTTTTTTGGTGCTATTCCAATATAAATGTTAGTAATGGAAATCATACAATGCAAATATATTCCAGTTGATGTAAAGGGATGTAATCAGCAGTTCACACATGGTTTTTAACTGTTGTAATCAATGGAAATTTTATTAATGCAAGTAAGGGCGATACAATTTGGTCCCAAAATGTCTAGCTTTGCAATGCCTGAGCACTCTGGTATGCTATTACTGGCAGGCTAAGATGTTGTGTGAGGTTGGGGTATAATAAGCTCCTGCTAAATTCTCCTTACATTTCTTCTTTGGAATTGCCTTACCATGATGATACATGCAATCCCACTGGAAATCAGCCAGGTGGAAAGAAAAAAAGATGGTTTTCTCTGCATTAGCTGTCTCAAGTGCTCAACACATGTAATTGTAAGGTGCACGGACATGTAAGGAGTTCTGCTGTGAGTTCTGCTGGGACGTGGGACCTGTTCTTGCCTACTGTGCAGATAGATGCATCCCCCAAAGGATGTGGTTTGGCACAGACTTGCTGTCAGTTGAGAGCTCTGCTCAAGCCCAAGTAGTACCACCTCTGCTTGAGCTTTCCCATGCCTTATGGACATGTCTGATGGAGAGGCAAGAAGGGATTTTCTAGGAGTGGTGAGAGGGCTGTAGCAACCCTCAGGGATGGCATCTGTGCGCACTTGTCTTATCACTTAATAGCATCCACAAAATTAGGGACCCTTTCTTATGTGTGGATGATTGTTTTCACCCCATGTACATCCTGGCAGGTTGATGGGAAAAGAGAAATAATACAATCTGTGAGAACTTCTGAATGGCCCTTTTTTAATGGATGCCATCAACCAAAACAACTGGTAACTTTTGTCCTTCTTGTATGACTCATCATTGCCCATGGATGTCAAGAATGTGTTAACTTTAAATGTAACAAGTCACAGTGGGGGGGAAGACTCATGTGGGTAGAAAGAGCACACTGAGGTACAGGTGGCAGTGTCCAGGGCAAGAAGTGCCTGATTTTGTGACTGACAGAGGAGAGTCTTCTGTCTTCCTCTCTCAGGAAAAGTTTGGGAGCACCAGTTAACTGCGATGTGCCAAAGAGGCAGGATCTGTGGTTTCTTGGAGATCTTGAACTTGACATAAAATCATGGTGGTGCCTTGAGCAAGGCAGTATTTTAAGCTCTGGTATGGGAGTCCATAGCTGGAGTTTGTCTCCTCAGCTAGAACATGTCTTCTGCTTCTGCTCTTCAGCTACTCTGAAAAAAAGCTGTATTCAGTTATGCTCAGCCCCATCTACTCCCAGGAAGAGTAGGTAAAGTATTGGTGACTTTTGGGATAGTCTCACCCAAGGAAAGAGTTTCTCTCTCATCTAGCTCTCTCCTTTCCTTTGTTTTTCCTTCCCACTGTTGTGTTTCTCAGTTCTCTGGTAATCTTTGTTCAGGGACATTTGTTCAGACAAGCTGATCCTAATGGTCTCTTCAGGCCTTCACAGCCAGCAGGATGGCTGTAGCAGGAAGCAGACACATGTTTTCTCAGTACACCATCTGAGTTGAGTATCTAAATAATCTCTATCACTCTGAGATACTCTGGATAACAGTCCTATCATTGCCTTTACAACATAGGGATGTGCTCTAGCATCATCTAACCAACATCTGGCTGAACTTCAATCACTACTGTGAACATAAGGGCAATTTGTATGTCTCCAGATTAATTTAGTTCTATTCAAAAAAATGATTCGCTTTTCTCAGTCTCATAGTTTTCTTGGTCCTTGTTTAGGGTGGCACAATAGAGGCACCCAGAGAAATTCAGCCCTTGCTCCAAGTTATCCACAGTATGTGATCAATGAAATGGCTGAAAGGGGTCAAGGGCTTGAACCACTTAGAGGCAGGGCTTGCTGCCCTTGTTGAACGTGGCTGTTCCAATAGTGTCTAACACCTGGGAGCACCAGAGCAGCTCTGGGGTGGGTATGGGATTGGCATTCATTTTGGTGGGCTCGGACTCAAGCTCCATCTGTGCCAGGGATGAGTCATTCCTTGGCCCTAGAGCAAATGATTCCTGCCCTAAAACAGGCGATGTAATTGCCCTTTTCACAGAACTGCTGATGACAGAGACTGTAATTTAGCTCTCCCATACTCAGATCTAAAGTGTAAGTCTCCCAGACCCTGATAGGATGGGCCTTTGTGGACTGGGCAGGAGGGTAACCACATGTGCTACAAGCAGGGTCCCCGGAAGGCAGTCAGCCAGTGTGGGAAAGGGCAGGAGGCTTCAACAAATCCAGCTACAGATGTTGTAACTAGAGAATTAGCAGCTGCTAGCATCCAGCTAAGCCCCTGCAAGGAACAGAGACAGACATCACAGCAACACCAGCTCTAATGAAGCACTAGCAGCTGCAGGGATTGCTGCCCACCTGAACTGGAGGGGATTTATTTCCCCAGAAAGCCAGCCATGTAGGAGCTCTGCTGTTTGAGGAATGTCTTATTTTACACTCT
Source organism: Ciconia boyciana (assembly GCF_034638445.1). Classification (NCBI taxonomy): domain Eukaryota; kingdom Metazoa; phylum Chordata; class Aves; order Ciconiiformes; family Ciconiidae; genus Ciconia; species Ciconia boyciana. Next base: position 116,441,178 of record NC_132936.1, read on the forward strand.
GATTGTATGTGCTTGAACACAGTTCGAACCGCTACGTGAGCTGCTTTTGTAGAAGTGCAAATAATAATATTGCAGAGTTGTTGCATCACTGAAAGTGGCCCAAGTCCAAAGCAGGGTGGTTGTGTGCTTCGGGTGGTAGGGTTATGTGCTTGTACCAGATGGAGACTTTAAATTTTCATCAGCAGGTTTATAAACACAAAGAATATCCTTTTATCAGCCCCCAGGTCTTTTACTAATAAGCTGCAAATGCTGAACTTCAATTAGCATGGAGTGGAGGCACAGATGAAATAATATACATTCTTACTGATGATTATCCATCATATGAGAATGAAATCAAGACATAAGTAATGACCTGCTTCAGTTTTGGGGGCTTTTTGTTTGGTTGGTTTGGTTTTTTTTTCCCTTTAACACATGGTTGGTAGTGTAAATGAGTGAAAATTGCTAAAAATAATTTGGGCCAAATTATCTGGTGATGAAACTCCATTTCAGGCAAATGGAGTGTGAGTTTTCAGCCCTGCTCATCTTTGCATTGACCTCTGTAGGTGTTGGGTCAAGCCAACACAAGGGTGTGTGACAGCTGTGTTATTAAGTTTGCCGTAGAAGGATAAAGAGTTTACAAAACTACATTTTTCCTGGTGCTGAGAGCTGGCCAGAGAGTTCTAAGCTTTGAAGCAATGCTGCTGTATGTTATCAGGGAATCCTGGCTTTCTTGAGGGGTGCAGGTGCATGGAGAGGGAAAGGGATTGATTAGTTTAATGCTGCCTTTGCCTTTAGCAGCACATTTGCTGGCCTACGTGGCATGCTTCTGTGCTGTATGTGTGCCCCAGCTGAGAAGCTCGCTCTGGACCCTGCAGGCATCCAGCTACTGGGCTTGTGCCCCGTGGTTTATAAATAATTCAGGAGATTTGTGCATTACAACAGCAGTATCAGCTCTTTAGAGCTGATATCAGTTGAGGAAGGACCTCTACCTCGACTGATATATTTTAGGGAGGAAAAGGGTTGAGTGTATTTGCAAAGGTCAGTTTTGGCACATAGTTTGAGAAGGTATTGGGAAATTGTCAGGAAAGATGAGGAAAGGTGCAACTTCGTGGGATATAGATTGGTTCTGGGAATTCTGCATCTAACTTTTCATGTCTTGCCTTAAGAAGGCTTTCCTGGAAAAGTAATCCACTAAGAGGATAGGGCCTACTGTTGAAAAATAGAGATACATAAATTTGAATCAGTAACTGAAAGAAAACTGTTCTCCCAATAATATAATTGAGTGCTTTCTCACTAATCAAACCCCAAAATATACCCCTGAAATACTTACCGGTCACTTCTTTGGTGGATTGTGCTTCAACAGAGGATGGCTGCTTTATAGGTCATACTGGCTTAGAATAGAATAGAATAGAATAGAATAGAATAGAATAGAATAGAAGAGAATAATTTAAATTGGAAAAGACCTTTAAGATCATCAAGTCCAACCGTAAACCTAACACTGCCAAGTACACCACTAAACCATGTCCCTAAGTGTCACATCTACATGTCTTTTAAATACTTCCAGGGATGGTGATTGAACCACTTCCCTGGGCAGCCTGTTCCAATGCTTGATAACCCTTTCAGTGAAGAAATTTCTCCTAATATCCAATCTAAGATCGCGGGAGAAAGGCAGAACAGCATTGCAAAGGTCTCCCCTGACACCATGAAACCAACAGGATTTTGCTCTTCCCAGATCATGTAGGGTTGAAATTTGTAGCTGGAGGCAGCTGCTGCTCTTTCACAAAATATGGCTGTGAGCTATGTGTAAGAAGTAGCAAGATGACAGCACGACACAGGGGTTTGCAATTGCCACAGGAGTCTGAGCGCAAGTGCCACTTGATTGAATTATCAGAGATGCATGAGGCTTCAGTTCTAACTTAACATAGGCACCAAGGCTGAGAGATTAGTGAGGCAAAATGGACCTGTTCTCTTTGACTAGCTCTGATTTGCTACCCTGATGGCATATATCGACGTTAAAAGGCGGCCACTAAGCTTTTCTTTGTACTGCATTGGAAATGACACATTGCAAGAGGAGAAAAAGTTCTATTTAAAATTGCAGAATTGGAGATGAAGTGAAATTGAAAAGAAAGATCAAAGATAGAAAGTAAGGGGAGGAAGAAAGAGGCAATGTACAGTATGGCTGCACAGACATCTTAATTTCATTTTAATGAATCTCTGACCACTCAGGAAGGGGACGGTAGCTCTTTGTGTACTGGGAGAGAAAGAACAGCCTTCTGCCACCGCACTGAGATTTCCTTTGAACATGGTCTCTTACTGAAATGAAGGACTGCACTCTGCTTCCTATTTCACAGAATTAGAAAAGACCAAGGTATTTTCTGAATCCCTGCGTCCTGCTTATGTAACTTACAGATGATGGCTGTGCAACCTGTGGCTGAGCCCTGGAAAATTTTCTTGTCAGTGACTCAGGTGTTTGGCAAACAGGCTGGCATGGTGAGCTTGGAGGTGAGATTACAGTTAGAGGCACTCCCTAGGTACCAGAGCCCAATTCAAGGTCCCTTTATGGAGGCACTTCATACTAGAAGCTGTGTGTGGCTTGCTGATCATCCTGGTCATGTCATTGCCAAGAGTTTCTGTGCTGATGCTGTATTAATTATGTGCAAGTACAAAGCATCCCCCTTGACTGAATTGGAGCAGAAGAGAACCATAGCCCTGACTGTTAGCCAGAGATGTGGGTCAGCAAGGAAGGAGGAGAAGAGCGAGGCAAGAAAGAGTCCTTGGCCTTTACATAAATGTTATCTATAAAGATTCCTGCAGGATGTGGGAAAAGTGTTTAGTGCAGCTGGACTGCAAAAATGGGACTTCATGGGGAAGCACAAGGTCTCATTTTGCAATCCCCATTCCCAAACTCTGTGCAGTCACCATAACAGCATTGGTTTCGTGGCTCGAGATCTGGCTGAAAGCTGAAGGACAGGACTGCACGTTGTGCTGTAGGAATAAAATTGAGAACTATGAAAAGGGAAGAATTAGACCCAGGGACAAAGGGAGAAAAAGGAAACAGGCAAAACTGTTTCAGCTGCAAACTAGACTTTCCTGTGGGTCAGCTGTTGTCTCCAGCAGCAGCAGATCCCGATTTCCACCTCTTTGGAAGTATCACTGAGAGGAGCTAGAAGGTGTGTACTACCAAGTAGGTTCAATCACTGCAGTAGGATGAGGCCTGGACAGCTGTGAGATCCCCAAATACAGCCCATGTTGTATGAATCTATGCAGCAAGCCCCTCTGGCAGTCCAGCTGAGTTTAAAGCAGTACTTAGCTCGCTCTCCTGCACAGAGCCTGTTTGCCAGACTGCAGTGAGGGGGGACAAAAAAAGATTTTGCCACAGGGATGACCTGGTGACTAATGAGTTTCATTGATCTTGTGCTTGCAGGAGAGAACAATCTACCCTCTGCAGTTCCTGCGAGCTTTTCTGCTGGAGGATCTGAGAAAGCAAACGTGAGATGTTATCCGAAAGCAGGGCTGTGTGAGCCCACTGAATGTAATGATGCTTCTCTCTCATGGATGTATGAACATGATAGTGTGGAAGATACCAGTGTCAGGAAATCTCTTGATGGCTTCTACAAAATGTTTTGCAAAAAACGGCCAGACAGATTGGCTCCCACCTATGAGGCTGCATCACGATGTCTGTCACAGAAGATTTCAGAGCTAGCAAACCGGGATGGAACAAAATATGCGTCACGTTGCCTGCAAATGGCCCAGGTGGTCTTGAACAGAGATGGGTGTAAGATCTTTCCAAACCACCCCAGTACTGCTTGTTTTTCAAAGCCAGCTGAGGGAGAAGTTGCCTTCGAAGACAGAAAGAGAACACCTGGACTCTCAGATGACGTCCTGCAATTCCTCTTGAAACAAACACGGACAGAACATAGCCCTGATGTGCCACATGAGAAGTGAGCAAGGTGCTGGTTTGTTTCTGTCATTGGAGCTTGACTTTCATTCCAAAAAGAGGTGACTTTCTTGGAAAGACACTGTTCCTCTTAGCACCACCTTCAACAGCACATATTCCACAGAGGGGTTCATCTGGAGCAGAGGCCTTGGCCTCTGCAGGGCAGCACTGCATAAGGAGCATCTGTGGTCCCCATGTAACTGCTTGGGATGTGTTGACTAATCGGGATGGGTGATGGGTGATACAGTGTCTGTTGCTGGGACATCAAACATGATGATTTCTACATACCAGGCTTTTAAATTGACCCACATCCCTACTCCAGCTGAACAGTGGCCCAGCCCAAATTCAGCCCCTGTGTAGGCATGGAAGTCCAAGTGCTGTTGACTACAACAGACTGATTGAACGAGCTTGGCACAGTATGCCCCAGACCTAGGGAGGAAACTTAAGATTTTGTTCTGTACCCAACTGATACTGTAATGCCTATGCCTCCATGAGGGTGCCTGATAGCTGTGTATGTTTACCTACAGACACATGATGCCACAGGTCATGATTGCAATGCAGGTGAGCTTTTTCAACAGGGAAGGTGTGTGTGTGCATGAGAGAGAGGAAATACAGCTTCTGAGCAGGTTATTTTTTTTAACAGGAGGGATAAAAAAAGAGAAAGAAAAGCTTTATTGCCTTAGTGATGTTTCTAACACTTCAAATGCACCAGCTGAGCAGAATGGTGATTTTTTCCTATCTATATGAGCTGGCTTAAGAGCAACCTGAAATACATTCATGAGTAAGGGCTGTGCAGAGGTGTCTATAGGGAAACTGCAGAGTTGGTGCCAGCTGCCCTGGTAGCTGCCTGCTGTAAGATGCAGAGTATCTAGGAAAAGCAGAGCTCACATCTCAGCATGCCCAAGACTGTGGGTCTCTTGGTTGATTCTGTAGGGGCAATGCTGCTTTCTCCAGCTCTCTCCCTACCCATTAGCCCCTGCTGATTTCTGCTACCATGGGGTCTGAGCCCAGAGCTTTCACAGAGAGGAAGCCAATCCTCATTGCTTGAGTACACCCTATTATCTTTGCTGGCACTGCACAAGACCTTGTAATTACTTTCCTGATGTGTTGATGGATGAAGGAAAATGTTCTGTGAGATGTTTGAACCATGGAGGTAGTTGCTCTCCAGTAGGGATCATCTGGCGTTGCTTGGTTACAGCAAAGGTTTGCTGCTTCTAACAAGCTCTGCTGCTGTTTATACCCAGAACTTTCTTGCTCTGGCTTTAGTTGGCAAGATCACCACTGACTGCAGTGAAAACTGGCCCAATGCACTGATTGCCCAGCTTGAGTTGTGGTGACTATTGCTTGCCCTATGACATTAAGAGGTGACCTGAAGGACTAATTCCCAGCAGTTGGTTTTGATCACTGCCACCTGGGGAATTTAAAGTGCTCTGGGTCTGATGCATCGCTATGAATTTGGCAGGCCTAATTCTCCTTTGCTTTGTGCTTGTGGAAACTGGGAGTGAATCCCAAGGAAAACAGCAGCATAACGGATGCGGGACTGGGCTCCCTCTGTCAAAGCCTTGGTGGGAAGGGTGCTGCTGTTGCGCAAGGCTGCAATTCAGGCCCCTCTGCTCAGCATGTGGGAGCCTTTTGAAGTGGTCAACCAGGAGCAAGCAGAGCTTCCAATCCCTCTCTGGACAGGTTGTCAGTCATTAAAGCTATGCTTTACTGACTGCAGTTATTCTTATAAATGTTCTGCTCTTGAATAATGTATCAGGCTCTAGAAGAGACACTTGGGTGGGAAAAGATAGTTACGTGGTAGTCCTTACCACGGTTGCCAGGCCCACTGCTTTGATGTAGTTTTTGCTTTGTTTCACAGCTTGCCTGGGGGGCTTGCAAGTCAAAGAAACCTTCTGGAAAAATTCTGAGCTTTGTCTTCTCCAAACTTTTATTGTTAGATTTTCATTAAAATTTAGAATAAACCTAATTATTTTGTGGCAGATTTTCATATTTTAGGTGCTTACAGAAGCAGAGCAGAGCTCAGCTGGATAAATTAGGCTCCAAAATCCCATTGATTTTAATGATAACGAAACATGATAGAGTTTAGAATACCTGATCATTCCTACTGTGAAATGTACAGCTCCATTTCTGCAGAAACACTTAATTTGAGGAAGTGTTTCACTGGAATCTTATGGTTCATTCACTTTTATTAAGTTAAACAAGACTGCAGCACAGAGAATAATACTCATCACTCCTTTTCCCACTCCCTGCTAATTAATTTTTTACAAACCTGTGCTGGAACCTGCTGTATGTATTTCCAAGTCTGCTGAAAGCCAAACCATTTGTATTACTCATTTCCTTGATAAACATCTCTCCTCGATTTCTTCAAGACACGGGGAGATGAATGCATCCCTCCCCTTTGCCACGTGTTCCAAGCAAGACTCACCAATTGCTTTGAACAGGCTGTACATGAAAGAAGCACAGTCCTATTTGGCATTTTATGATGGTACATAGAAGAAATTGTAATAATGAATATTACCTCTGGTAAGCAATAGCACAGGGGGCCTAACACGTCTGTTTGAATTTCTTAAGCTGAGTTGCAGTAATAACTAAGATGTGTTGCTTCGAATTAACTGAGTTGGATTTCTTTTTTCCTCTTACTTTTGTGAGTTCTTTGCTTTTTTTGTGTGTTGCATTTGTGACTTTTCTCAGCCTAATAGCGGGCAATCTACCATGTTCTGGATCCACTAAACTGCTCTTCCACAGACTACTTCACCCACTTCTTGCAATGGAGTCTTCATAAAAGTAGAAGCAGCTTTCAAGGAGCAATGAACTTAAAATGTGTAGGGCTGCAAGGATCCTGTGTCAAACCAGTCCTCAGCACTGCAGAGTGGGACAGCTGTATAACAAGGCCAATGTGCCTCCCACCACTGCAAACACAGTCACGAGTGCCTTGTCTTCTGCTGCCAGTTGTAGAGGCACAAACTTAGCCAGAGCTGCTGCCCACCACAAACAACAGTGTCCAGCCCGTGATGGAAGAGAGGAGGAGGACAGATCCCAGGAAGAGTGAGAGCACAGGGAGGAGGAGGAGGAGGGATTTGGCAGGGGGAAAACTGCCCCAGGAGCATAGGTGGGTGAGTAGGTGCCTCAGATTGAACTTTTGGGCAGCTGCTCTCCTGGATGTTGCCCCCCCACCCCAGCCACTCACCCTGCAGACAGGTTAAGGAGGCAGCCCTTCCCTGGGGCAGCAAGGCTGTCCCAACAGGGCAGAGTGCTCCCAGGCTCCTTCCCCTGCCAGTTTAAATGCAGCTTGACAGCGCTTCTGTCCTGTTGCCGTCCCCACCATCACCCCTCCACCAACCTCCAGTTCCTTTCTATCTTTCATGATGGTGCTAATGAGATCCCTGGAGGAGTTTTCCCTTTAAAATGAAACAGATCTCTCTGACCCCAAAGAGCCTGATGTCAGTCAGCAACAGAGCAATGAACCCCCGTACAACCACTTAAGGTCTCTCTTTTGGAGTCCTCCTGTCTCCTGGCTCAGTGGCTTCTTTGCTGCTTTACTCCCTCTGGCAGGAAGACATGTGCCTTTGTGGATGTTTTCCACCCACTGGTTTGTCCACTGAAGGGGTGGTTTGCAGTCGTGATGTTGCTCGCTGACTGGGGAAGCCATTCATTCTCCAGGTTGGATGTGTTCAAGAAAGCACGGAGGGAAAGAGGAATGGATGTACAGAATGTGACGGCATATGGGCAAAGAAGAAAGAAAAAAGGACAGTTGAGATCTCAAAGTTCAACACTTAGGTTCCTAGCTAATGTGGTTACTCCAGTACAGCCATGCTGCTTGCACCAGTTTTAGTATTTGATCTTCAGCATTTCAGTTTGGAGATAGCTCTTACTCTGCCAGCCCAGCTGCTGAGACCTCTCATCTGTTCCCTTTCCACACTGGCCAGATCCCAGCATGGGTGTTTGCATTTTGTGCACATCAGATTCTCTGCTGCAGTTTCACATGGGGCTGCTACTCCTGCCTTGCTGCCCCTGGCAGATTGGCACAGCTGCTGTGCTCTGCAGGTGTTGCCAGCAAAGGCAGTGGAAATCTGGCTGCTGACTTTAACCAGAGGAGGAGGAGGCCCTGCTGGCCCAGCTGGCTGCAAATTATGGCCAAGATCTTTGGACTTGATGAAATCTCTCTTTGCAAATAGATTTATACTGGGACTGTCTGGGTTTAGGTTGCTGTCCTTGAGTCATTGTGAAACTGATACATCTGGGTTCTTGGTGGTTCTGCTTGATGTGTTGCTTGCTTGCTTTTATGGCAGGGGTGTTGTACATATGCTGGAGGGCACACAAAATATTGGAGCAGACCCTCAGCTGCTCCCCCAGCTACTCAAGCTAATGGTGCTAGGGGAAAAAAAGGAGTTGAGATGAGGATGCAGATCATTTCTGTAGTAAATATATCCGCGGGTGCTGGTCTGTCAGAATCAGAGAAAAGCATCCTGCAGGCAAAAATTGTGGAGAAAGGTAAAACCAACTGCTTCAGCAATAGATAGAGCTGGAAAAAACAAATGTGCTCTTGAATGTGCTATCAGTAATTACAGTAACAGTACTAGCCTCTCCCTGCTAGCTTGCATTGGTTAACCACCACAGATCTGTCATGGCTACAAGGGCATTGATACTGATGGATGTAGGGAGCTATTGGTAAGGATGTACAGGGAGGAAGGAAGGTCTTCAGTGTGAATCAGATGTTGTTGCTTATAATTTTTCACCAACATTTATGCTGTTCCACACAGTTAAATATTAGTTGCTGTGCAAAACCTTTTAACTGCAATTTTAAGGGAAATAACCTCCCAGAAAGAGAGAGCTGGAGAAGTCAGAGGACTGCATCTGAATCCCTTCAGTTGCTGTATTAAGTTTGGTGATGAATTGGTCTGTGCTTTGATTTAGCTCTAAAACCACCTGGTCTCCTAGGCAGATTTTTTTTTTTTTTAAAAAAAAGCATCAAACGGACCCAAAAGAAAGGTCAGAGCAAATTATGAGGTTCCTGTTCTTTAGGAGAATGCTGCTGCTACTGATGTTTGAGAGGTACCTGCTGGGTTTGATGGAAGAGAAGAGAAGTCCTAATGGACTCTAGTCTGACCCTAGATTAGCCCCAGAGCCAGACATGGCCTTCCCCACTCATAACAAATGTGAGGTATCTGCCTGGACCCCCTCTTCGGGGCTGTGAGGAGAAAGGGTGCACACAGGGTGCTCCTCCTGGGGCCTGGAAAAACCTGAGCTGCCGTCTTTTTATCCGCTTTTTGAATGAGATTTAGAAAACATTCGAGGGAATAACTGTTCATTTGTTGTTGAGGGTTTTAAATGATGGCAAAATGAGGCAATCTTAGTTTGGAAGGTGCATGTCCATGCAGGAAATTAATCTGGGGTCCCACTGTGGGGGGTCATGCTGCTTTTGTACACACCGGGGGCCAGAGGGGAGGCGAGGCACCTCTGGAGAGGTCATGCTTCTGCTTCAGCTCCTCCGGGCTCTTGGGGCTGGTGAGCCACTGCCTTTAACATCCCGGTTTTCTTATTAGAAATTTCTGATGCAGCAAGAAGAGGGATAAGAGGACTCATTACTCTTCAGCTCTTTAGAAAATGAGATGCAAGCAATGACAAAACAGAGAATAGGTGGCTGCTGAAAGAGCATGAAGATAGATACCAGCAGAGGAGAGCATGAAACTGTTGGATTTTAAGGAGCAATATAGGCAGAACAGACTGGATCCAGCTGAAAAATTTGGATTATGACTCACATCTACAAATCTTGGCTGGCATCTCCCAGAGGACGTGGTAAGCTCTGCACTACCGAAACACGCAGTCTTTTGAAAAGTTTGTGCCCCTCACAGTCAGGAGCGCCTGTAGTTCTGTGCACTGCTCTGCTCACTTCCAGGTACAATACTCAGCTCATGCCAATAAGCCTGCCAAAAATAGATGTGTGTCTCACACTGAGACAGAAGGAAGGGCAAAGACAGGGCCCGTTGGAATAAACATCTCTGGAGCAGGTGATAAATTTGACGCAGGTCTTGTCTAGAGGAGAGGGGTTTTTTTCTTAACTGTATTTGGTTTCTTTGGACTATGCGTCTGATTCCTATGTCCATGCTGATTTGCATGGTAGGTGATTGAGAGGCTAAGTTTTGAGGAAGGGTAAATTACCTACAAGGTAAATGGATAGGGGATAACTCTCAGTTCAGCACTTCTTTAGGTGGGTGGTAATCTGGCATCCTGGGATGTGGTTTGGAAATTGTTGGCCAAAGGGATTCTCTTTGCATGGTTGGAAATGCTACTGCAAAGCACTTCTAGGTTCACTGCTTTCACAGACAGAGCCCCCACACTTACTGCAAAATGAAGGAGAGGAAACTTGTGGCTTTTGTGAATAAAACCAGAAATTATGTGCTTGGGGCACCTTCCTAGAAAACAAATGAAAGTTCATGAAGCTTGAAATTCCCTCCTGGGATGGGAGGGAATCTAGGATATCTAAGTTCAGATAGTTGTAGCAGTTACATATAGAAAGACCTTGCACTGTGGTTATTTTTCACCCCTTGTGAAGTCAAAGACATGAATCGACCCATGCTCTTACTCCAAAGGCCCAATGCTTTTGAAGTGACCTAACTGTGCCTCTGCCCTATCCCTATGTATAAAAAAGGATGAACGCTCCCATGCAAATGTTCCTGCCCTTAGACATATCTGGTCCCAATGTTCATGTCCCAGCTTTGCTGGTGCCATGACCCCGATACACTGCTGAGTTTACACTATCTGGGTATCTGTTACTATGCAAAATATCTGCCTTCTCCTGTCATGTTGCTATTCCCTGAATGTCAAGTATTTCATGAATTTTCAGCCCTGTTGCCTTTTGGGTGGGTTTTTTTTGCGTTCCGTGACTGGAAGAAGCCACAGAAGCACAGTCAGAGGCTCGTTAGTTTTGATATAACTCTGCTTAGCTGCCCTTGGAAGGACTGAAATAGTGGCCTGGAAGTATGGCCATCCATGGGTGGATAGATGATGGCTCCTTCCAGGTAAAGAACACTTTTTTCTGGGTGTTTAAGTACCAAGAGTGGTACAAGGCCCTCACAGAAATGTCCCATGTTCTGTACATTTCTCCCCAGCCTGTGCAATAATCTCTGAGAAATTGTGTTTCCTTTTGAGGGGGTGAAGTGCTTTTCTCTCTGCCTGGCTTGCACTTGACTTAGCTTTGACGCTTCCGTGGTTTCAGCACTCGGCAAAGCGCAAATCATCTTCTTCTCAGAGGCCCTTTGCTGTTGCTTTCTCTCCATTCGCTTTGTTTGCTTCTGTGACCCACCCCATCATTTTATTTTTTCTCCACTGCATTATTTAAGACAGGAAATAACCTGTTTCCCTGGAGGCAAGGAATCAGGTGATGCCAGACCACTTTGTACCCTAATATGCTCCACCACCATGAGCTCAGTAGACAGCTGGGCTGCTTTGGTTCAGGTTTCAAAAGCAGACTTAGCTGTAACCACTGAACGTTTAGCCACTGGGCAAAAAAATGCACCCGAAGTTATAGTCTCCTTGAAACTCTCCTGCCAGTTGTTGCCTGTGCTGTGTGCACACTCTGGGCAGGATGGCTTGCAAGTGGCACCTTTGCGCAGTAGGAAACATCCCTCCAACTTCCTGCTCAGCGGGGCTGTGTATGTGATCCCAGGGCAGAGATGCCTGTCAGGGTGATCCCAGGTGCTCTCAGCACCCTCCTGCTCTCTGCTTCCTGCCCTCTTCAAGAGCTGTAGGAGGGAATTTTCCCAGCTTTCCCTGAATCATGCTGCTGCGGCTCTGGCAATTTGCACAGAAAGGAGAGCAGGGACTCTTGATTCCTGTTATGAAGGTTGTGCACATGCAAGTCACATTTGTTTCTTCCTTTGTTGCAATGACCCCTGCCTGAAGCAGCGAAGGCGTCTCCTCTGCAGCCCTTGTTCCGTCCACCCACCTCCCCTCCATCTCCCGGCATGAGCCCCTGCAGCTGTGTGCCCTGTGCCATCCCAGAGCTATTCCCAGGAAGCTGTGCCTGAGCTTTGGGCTTCCCATGACCCCACTGTCACCTCTGTTCGTCTGCCTGTGCACTCTGGTAGTATGTGGCAGCTGCTTTTGCAAAGGCATTTGGTGCCTTCTGCTGCAGAACAAATCCAGAGGTTTTTTTCCTTGTGCTTGTTCAAGAAAGTGTCCTGACTCAGAGCAGAGGAGCAGTGCTCCGAGCCTGGGTTAGGACAACACCTAAAACCCACAACACTCTTCAGGGCTGTGGGTATATGAGATCCCACAAGATCTTCAAGTGAAATGTGTAAGTGAAGTAAAAGATGGGGAATAACATCAGCCCCATAAGGTATGACAAGCAAGGCCAAAAGTGATCCATTGTTGCCGAGTAGGAGGAACACAGGACATGATGAGGACTTGACAGCCAGTGCCGGAGGGGTTTCCCTGCTGTGTGGCCCAGATCCAAAGCCCACCCGAGGTCTGTTAGAGATGTGTACACTTTGGCTTGGGTATTTTCCAACTGGACCAGCGTCCCTCAGTGTCTCAGAGGGGTGACTCACACTGCTGCAGGCACAAAGGCCCCTGCCCATGCACACCAGCTGCCTGAGTTGCCTTGGGGCTCATCTTCAGACTAAGTCTGGCAGGCAGCGAGCACTGCCTCTCTGTTCCCAGAATGAACCTTATATAAATGCCTGATCCAAACTATTTTGTCATCCTTGACAAATCCTCCTGCTATTAAGTCATTCCCCACTTTCCTCAGCTCAGAGCTCCTCCAGGATATTTGGTATCGATGGCCTTGCTGATGCCTACTCCAACAGAATTTTTATTTTCCCTCCCACACAGCTGCTGGTGGGAGGCACTGATTCATGCCAATGACCTACCTGATCCTGGAGCTGAAAGGCAGCCAGGGAGAGAGCTGAGCTCCTGCAGCAGGCAGGTGCCAGAGCAGATCCTCAGCAGGCATCAATGAAGTAGCTCCCAGCCTATGAATGGAGCCTGGACCATTTACACCAGTGGAGGATCTTTCCCCAAGAGTTTGAGGTGTTCTGGTATGCGTGGGTATATCAGGACATGTGGTTGCTAAAATCAGTGTACAACAGGCAGTATACATCCTATATAAATGTGTCTATTTCATTACTGAGCATAGGTGATTTTGTGTGGGGCATATGTTTTCCCACAACACAAAAGTTCATTTTAAAAATACCCTGTTCTGTAGGCTTTCCCTAATGACTATTTTTCCCCACACATCTATTAGCCAACAACATATGCCAGCATTTCTTCCTTAAAAGTTAAAACTGGCACATAGCACACAGAGCATGAAATAATAAGATGTGATTAAGACAGTAGCTGGAGCTAACCAAAGCCAGAAAACTCATGGCTGAAAGGTCAAACCATTATTTAAATTGCCTTTGCAATGGTCTATTTATTTGCAGGTGCTGTGAATTAAGAGGGAAAGTCTTGTAATGAAAGAACATCTGGCATGGAAAATCTCACCTTAGTTCAAGCTGAACAAAGTTTCACTCACACTAGAAGGTAGGTTCTTGTAATGGGAAATGTTGGTCAACCTCAGGGCAGGTAATGCTATCCAGCATTATCTGTAATGACGGCATTTCTGGGTAAGAAGCAGTACATGGGCCAGGAATGCTGCTAAATGGGGCTAAAATCAGCACCTCCTGCCAGGGAAACAGGATTATTCTGTGATTAAAGATACTGAGGTGGGGATAGGGGTGATCAGTGCTCTACCCTGCAATGCATTTTCAGTGTGACCGTCACAAATTGGTTTGTTCTGTGTTCCCACCAGCTTGTTCTGGGTATCTGAGAGCTTTGAAGAGACTGAGAGGACAGTGCATTTACACCCACATCTTTGCCTAACAGCAAATCCCCTAAAAAGGCTGCAGTTAGAGGATGAAATAATATGGTTTTGTATCTGTGATCCAGGCCCCCTTGTTTAAGAAGCGACTCAGCATGTGCTCTGTGAGGCTGGTGTGTTTTCACGTCCTTGTACCCTTGGCCTCCCTGGGTCTGGGGCGTCCCTGAAGGAGCATCACTGCTCTGGGCATGGGCTGGGAGCCAAGAGAGTCAGGGCACAGCTGAAGGTGGCTGTGGAATAACTGTCTACATATTCTCAAAGCACTTCTTCCCTCCATGGGATGGCTGGATCTATAGGGGAGTTGCTTTGGTTTGTTTTTTTTGGGGGGGAGGGGGGTGTGATCTGAGTTCTCACTTTGGTATGGAAATGTTGGTCTTAGGTTTGAGACGTATTGGTGCTGGAAGCAGAAAGAGGTGCCCACGAGGCAAGTACCATGTGGAGTGATGAGAAATGTGTGTGTGTAGACAAGTCCCACATCTAGGTTTTTGTCTCCCTGGGTGTTAATGCTGGTTGTCTGGTGTTCAAGAGTAAACTTGTTGCACAAGTTTGAATTACTGAGAAAAAAAAGTCTTCTGGGATGAGGAGACACAGACTGTGGCTAAGAGCTATTTTGAAGGCTGGGGGAGTCTTTCCAGAGGCAGGAGTGGTGGATCAGCCTCAGAATTCAGTGGTGTGCTGGACAAGCGTAAAAACGATTTTTGGGCCCCTTCCTCCCGTTCCCGCTACCGTGGTGCTGGCACTCAATGAGAGGAGATGGCATCAGTGCCCAGCCTGCCACGAGGAGAAGGAAATGAAGCTGCTAAGCACAGATGCTTCTTATTCAGTGTTTGAGTGCAGCAAGCATCTTTGACAGCCATGTCCTCTGAGCAAGGAATGAGGCTGCTAATGTTATTAAGGCCGAACCAGCCCCACTTGCAAGGCCCTGGCGAGGGTGGCAGGTCATGATAGGGACCTACTGCGTGATTGCCCTTTTGGGGCTGGGGAGAAGGGAGGGGCTGATGCCCTTAGCAAGGAGGGATTGGCTATTTTTGGCAGCAATATCCATCAGGCTGCAACCAAGAGTAGCCTGTGGGCTGGTGTGGTCCCAGGCTGTCCTCGGGGCTGCTCAGCCTGGGTGGGACAGTCACCCATACACGCTGGCTGGGCAGCATCGGGTGCTCCTAACCTTGAACGAAAGTGTCCTATTAACTTTGTTCCCAGTGTAAGTTTGCCACACTTGACCCGTTTGAGCTGAAATACCCGCCCTGAGGTGGCCACCTGATGCAGGTCTGCATGGAGTAGGAGGTGTGCAGGAACTGTCTCTTCCCAAAGCCAGGGCATGACACTTTGCAGGCTCAGTATGCCTTGTGTGAGAGCTGGCGAAGCTAGCCACTATGGCTTGCTCTTTCCCATGTCCAGGGTAGCAGCGGTCTCTTTCAGGGTCACTTTTTCTGCTTTTCCCTCTGCATCACCTCTCCACCCCCAGGGTTACAACTGGATGCTGGGCCTTTCATCAGAGCTTGCACCAGCACATATCTTTTTTTTCCTCCCAGAGTGTTTAAAAGGCTTTCTGCTCAGCCTTTCAAACATCACATGGAGTGGCTGGACTGAGTCACCCCCGAGTGCCTCCTGTCTGAGTGTGGCCAGCACTGGCTGCCAGCAGAAAGGCTGAGGAAACCCTGGGGCATTGCTTAAGGCTGAGATACAGGGCCAAGCCCAAGGGAGCAGGCATGGCCACTGATTGGAAATCCAGACAGATTGTGCCAAGGAGTATGTCCTACACTTGCTTTTTCAAGAGACAGGCCTGAGGACCAGGTAGTGCCAACACAACTGGCAGCAAAGGTGCTAAGGACCTCAGGGAGAACTGGTGTCACTCCCTGCCCATGGGAGCTGGGCTCCCAGCTGGTCAAGGCCACCTTTGCAAGGTCTGGAGAGGGAAGTGGTGGGAGGTTCCCACATTAGTACCCTGGGATAACAGGTTATGGCTCTTGGCATCTGCTGGTTTCCACCTTGTGAGGACATTTAATCTTGAAAGAGCTTTTTTCTATATTCCCTGGCAGGCTGTGTGGTGGCTCTACATCCCTGGCTGGGGGCCTGGAGCACATCGCAAGGCGTTTTGGCTGGAAAGCTGCAGAGGCAGACATGTGTGATGCGTTTTTGAATGTCAGCAAAGATGCCCATTGCTCTCTGCCTGGTACTGCCCGTATGCTGCCAGGTGCCATCTCCAGTGAACCTCCGCTGCTTGCAGTAAGTGGTGCTCCTTGAACATTGGTACTTCTCCAGGGAGTGCAACGGGAACCCAATATCCGCTCTCTGGCAGCCACAAATTCATAAACTTCTCATCGAGACCAGCTAGATGGATAGGATGGTGAATGAGTGCCAGGCAGTGTGGAGGTGAGTTTCTGCCAAATCATGCTCCTCTCCCTGATTAGGGAGAGGTCTTTGGAGAAGGGACAGAGTGGTGGCCCTGGTGTGGGGCCACGGGATCCATGTGTAGCATCTGTGCTTGGAGCTTTAGTAGGCCAGTGCTGCCTGGCTTGTTTGGACAGAGGTGGTAAACCCAGAGGTTTGTGGCCATCCGTGTTTGAAGAGAAGGACCTAAATTAATGTTACTGGCAGATGGATAGAGAAAAGAGACCCAAATTAATGCCTCCTTGAGGGAAAGACGATTAAGTCAGCTCGTGTCCATCCTGCCAGCCAGTCACTCAGCACTTGTCCTGTCAGCCCGTCAGTACTTGCACAGCTCCAGACTGCACCATGCCCAACCAAAATGGTTGCAACAAGAGGGAGGGAGGTGGGGACAGGGAAGTGGAGCAGGTGGATGGCCAGGCTAGGATGCAGGAGCAAGGTGGGATCCCTGGGGAGAAAGGGGACACATTCAAAATCATTGAATTCATGTGTCATTAATTCTGTCTCTTGCAGAATAGCTCTTCTACTCTGAAAAGATTCTGATTATCCTTGAGAGGCTGCTTTCTTGGTTATTGCAGGGTTGGAGGGAAGGTTTAGGTTGCATTTGAAAGCCTTCGCTTTTGGGGAGCCAAACTCTGGACACTCCTCCTCCAAGAAGAAGTGGTTACTGCCACTTGGCTTGCAGAGCCGCTATCTGTTGGGCTTTTTCCCACTGATTGTTCTCACTCCCAGATGCTCATTCCTACTGATTTACGTATTATGGTGGCTGCTTTTCCAGAGGCTGGGGGGATTGTGATCCTGGCTGCCATGCTGCAGTGGTAGGGACGGTGTTTTGCAAAACATCACATCAGCGCTGAAATGTGGTTCCTCTGCTTCCTCTGCCTCACTGTTGGGGTGAATTATCTGAGGACCTTGGAGTTGTAATGGGGGAGAGGAGACTGGAAAAAACTCAGGAGCAGAAGGATGATGGTGTCCAGTGAACGGGGGGGTTGCGTGTGAGGAAGGCAACATCCCTGACAGTCCCTACCTTGTCCATATGGCATTTTGCAGAGGAATTATAACTACCATTTGCCTCTGGAAAATTGTCCCTACATCACAAATACAGGTAGTTATCGTCTTACCCAGGAGGGAATGCCTGAAAACTCGTGTGTCTACAGCAAAGCCTAAAATGACAGGCCAGGGATGTGCTCTCTGGTCCTGGCTGTCAGCTGGTATCATTTGAATGTAGTCTCTGAAGTGGATGGAACTAGGCAAATTTACACTGACGGAGAATCTGCCAGGTATTTTCAGTTCCCAAGGCTGCCTTTAAACATAAGCCTCTTAAGCCTTTTTTTATAAGCACACAGCATTTCACAAAGAGGGCCTAAAAGTCTTAAAATCAGGGTGTGCAAAAGAAAAAAAGGATTTTCTAGTGGGAAGAGGTCTTAGCAAAAACTCCTCTTGCGTTTTGCAGGGTTTGCTCTCTCTTTCATAGGGTCTTTTTGCAGCTGGGTTTTTAGTGCCAGTGGTGATTGAAAAGAGGTGATTGAAAATTTCTTTGGCGATTCCTTTTGCTGTGTGAGTACTGGTGTCATGAAATAGATTTCTCAGCACTGTGTTTTCAGTCTGGAATTATGTGCAAGGGCATAATGGGATTTTTTTTTCAGTACATACTTTGTTCAGCAATAAAAAGTTCCCTTTGAAATTGTTACAGTATGTTGCAGAAATCTATATATTTTTATCTTACAAAATTGAAATTTGCCTCTGAAATTTCCATGACACTATCAACCACAGAACAATATTGTTCTTACCAAACAGAACCCTTGCTGAGAGTCAAAGTGCTATAAATATTTAAAGAAATTAATTACTAAGTAAGCCAGACTAGTGCCCTAGTCTGTAAATATTAAATGGAACATACACAGTTGACAAAATGCAGGCAGAAACACTGAATGGGGCTGTTTCATTGCCTAAATGAAATAATTTGCAGTGCAAAGGCAACTGTAAAAGTAATTTTTGCTTAATGACAAGCAGCACTCAAAATACAAGGGCTTAAGTCAGCATTTTGCTTGCTGAAAGAAATTTCCATCCTGTTTTACAGTTTACTGCACAAGCCCCAGACTCCTTCACCAGTGAGGTTACCAGCGTGGTTAATTGCGTACTTCAAAAAAAATGTTGGGGAGGGGTTGTTTTGTGGGGGTTTTTTTGGGAGGTGGTAGATCTAGGTGTGCAGCTCCACTGTGCCCAGGCCGGAAGGTGAGAATGCCTCACAGCTCTCAGGCTGCTCTCTGGGCATCAGCTGCCTGGGAGCTCCAGTCCTGCAGCAATGCTGAGTATCTGAAAGCCGAGCCGGGGGAGACATGCTGGCGGCTTTCAGGGGTGCTATTGCTCTTTGTCCAGGACTCATCTCTGGTGAGGAAGGTGTTGGGGTGCTGTTAACTCCCCCCTTGCAGAGAAGGAGGTGTCTGGGGCTGCAGAGGTTGCTCCTGTTGTCAGCAAGGCAATTTCATTACAGCTGAGGCTAGGAGAGGATTTAGTCATAGCTAGATTCATAAAGCCATGAGTAATCATGTAAGGGGTCCTGTGGATCCAAAGCTGCATTTTAGCTTGATGATCGGTTCATCTGGAGTGGCAGGTTTTGACTGGGACTCCAGCATATCATTTTCTGACAGCAAATCAGGAATTTATACCAAGGTGAGAAGTGGCAGCACAGATAATAGGAAGAGACTTGTAACTGAAAATCCCAGCAATGCAATGGTATTTAGGCAAATTCCTACTTTCTCTTGTAGGAGGGCAGGAAACGTGAATGTTGTTTCACATCAATGTTATCTTTCCCATGGATGCTATACCAGTGTAATTGCAAGAGCTAAGTTGCATTTACTGCCTGGAGCAAGCAAGGTTGGCGAGTTGCTGTCAGGGAAGAACCTAGGAAGTAGCACTGCTTTTTAGTGGTAATCATGCTGACAGTGCAGTATGGAAAAACTGTCCTTCATTCTGTAGGCCCCAAAGTCTGCTTTTTATTTATGTATTTATTTTTGTATTGCAGCATAATCTAGTTTTCTTCTATCTGAGCTGACAAACACTGAAGGAGGAATGGCTGGGGGGGTGGAGATAGGTGTGTGTGTGAGTGGCATATGTGAAGATGTGGAAAACCTGGGATGTCAGGGAAATGGTTGTGTTCAGACTTGGTCTTCCCTCTCTCACTTACCTGTGTTTTGGGTTTGGCTTGGTTTTGGTTTTTTTTTTTTCTTCATTCTGATGATATCTTTACAGCTTCTGTAGCCTGTGAGTGTATCCAGAGGCCCTGAAGATTTATGTCAGCTGGCATAGGGCTTTTTCCAGAAGACCATAGCAGAGTCTGTGCATATATTTTTAATATCCCTTAACAGTTACTACATGTCTTATGGGCATATTTTAAACCTCTTTTCAGTTTGGCCATATAACACTTGACCTTATTTCTGTGGTATATATATATATACCACTGAAGAGCTGGAGCTAGAAGGATCCTGCGTGGAAGAGAAGAGGATTACAAGTGAGCAAAATCTTTTTTTTAAAGAAGACCAAGAAAGACAATTCAAGAAGAGTCAACCTGAACTTTTAAGGTTCTCTTGGTTCTGAAGCAGAAATATCCTGTAGATTTTGTAGATTTTCTTTGAAGAAAGTCTTGGAGACTAAAGACTAGCAGTTGTTTCTAGCAGTTGTTTCTGTACTGCCTAAAAGCACGTGGCATGAACAAAACCAGACTCTGTGAGGTATGATATAAATATAGAATGGAAAAAAAAATAGTTGCCCATGCTATAGAAATTGCACATCTGTACCACACAGGGTCTGTTGACAGCTCCTCTGTCTCTCAAATGGAGTTCAGTTTGCTGGACAGTTCATTGATACCATGCGCTGAGGCCGCAGTGACAGGCATATTTAACTTTCAGGGGAAAAGTGACCCAAAAATACTTCAGTGGAGGCAAAAGATGTGCATTTTAGATTTAAATTGGAAGCTGGTTATTGTGTCAATACAGAATTAGGCATTGCTTAATAACCTCAGTGTATTAAGGTGATTTGCATCCCATGGACTCAGTTCTACTATGAGGGTACATTTTTTATCACTATTGGATTTTGGATGACAGGCTAAACCAAAATGTGCAGACTGACCACCCATTACAAGTAACAAACTGTACTAGCCCAATCCACCCAAGCACAGGCTGCTGCAGTGTGTGCTTAAAAGCATTTTGCCTTATCTAATAGAAGTATCATTTCATCTCCCATGGATTCAGCTCAAGCAGACACTGTTCCTGATACCTCTGTCCCTGTCGTTTGTCAGATCCTCCCATAGCTCATCAAGCAAGCTCCATTCATTAGCATCACTGCAGGTGCCTGATACAGCATAAATAGTCTTTGCTCAATAAGAAGGAGGAGGTCTGAGTGTTGTCCTGGCTGCCAGCTCTCACAGAGGCTTTGGCTGGAGGCGTGCAAAGATTTTGGGGTGTATACAGGCATATGCACCCCCGAAGGTTTGTCCCTTCTGCTTTGCCAGGCGCCCTGTCTGGATGCAGTGCAGACAAGATCCAGCTGAGCACTGGCCTGTTCCCTCTCCAGTGGATGTGTCTGATCGATTTTAACTCCTCTGAAGTCTGTTACCATACGAACAGGGAGATGAGCTGGCCACCTGATCCTGCCTCACTGTAGAGCTACTAAGATGATAATTGAATTCCTGGGGCATGGTTCAACTACATGTTGCACCAGCTCTAAGCCACTCTAACAGTCGGTATTAGTGAGTTATGGGTAAATATATATATGGTAATGTATGACGACAGCAAAGCCTATGCATCTGTGCAACCCCAATGCATTATGTTGCAACTGGCATTGCGTATGTATAGACCTCTGGAAGGATTTTTGCTACCATTAGTGAAGCTGGATAGATGGTGTCCCTTGAGATGCTGGCTTTTCAGATTTGATTGGTGTTTTTCTCCAGATCCATCCCCTTAGCACCTTCTGAATGAAAGAGATGAGTTTGTTCATGAAATGGGCTGCAGGATTTTCATTCCATGAAAACTAATTGGCATCCAAGAATGAAGGTAATCCCACTAGCACATCTAATTAGAGAAGAGCAATCCTCATATTCCCTGAGCAGTCTCCTCTCAATTTAAAAGGAGCTCAGACACAGAAACTCGCTTGTCATCCTTTGAAGTTCTAGCTTCTAGCATGAGCCAAATGTGTATTTTTTTAAAAGTGTTTGTATTTGAGAGAATCCAGCAGGATAAATACTGTTTATTCATAGAGCGATAGATTGTCACAACATTATGAGGGGTGTATATCACTGCAATCAAAGTTCTGACACATCTGAGAAGGGAGGTTGGGGTGTGCAACTCACAACCAATCGAGTGAAATATGCCACCGCCTGCTGTAATCCTGACTTAAAGTAGTCACATCTCTTTCCTAACCTGAGGGGAAGCTCATGCCAGCTGATACCTGGCTGTAAAAGTCCGTGTGAAGAGACATCGTTTTGCAAATACAGGCTGACTGAATTAACTGCAGGCAAGGTGCTTGGATTTTCTCTGGTTTTCCAGCACTGGCAGAAAAGTCTGTGGGATCATGTTTTGAAATCCTACCCTTGGGTGCTGAAAATGAAATTAGATATACTCCATCCAGTTGTGCCCTGCTCCTGTCACAGACCTCTTGGGTAACCTCCTGCAAAACTTGCAAATCTTTGTAACCTTGATTCTGATCAAATCTGGAGGCGTTAACATGTGCTCCCAGTAGACCCTGATATAACTGATGGCAAAACATGTCCCAGCAGTGCTTTAACATCTTCTCTCATCAACAGCAAATACAGGTCTACTTGATTCTTCGGGATCAGCCCACACAATGCTGAGGTGAGGGAGCGTTTCAGAGAAATCCTACAAGTCAAATATAAATAAACAAACAAGTGCAGACAAAATGTCTGTGAAGCCCCAGTGATTGCTGCTGCAGTGCAAGGGATGGATTAGAAGCCACATGAGGCAGGGGTGCGGGACTGCTTAATCTCAGCTGTGTCTTTTGCAGCAAGAAGGCTTCTGTAGTGGTGGTTGTACTGACTATCAACAGGACTCGTGCGATACAGGTACTTAGTATGAATACCTCATAGATACTAAAATAGCTGGGTATTTTTATTCAGCATCTTTGTATCACTTGCCCCTTTTGACTGTCATGTCCAAGATAAGTATAGCCAAGCAAATGCCAGAGTGCTATTTATATGCCTGGGGAAGCAGAGAATGCTTAAATGGCAAATGTTTCACCTAAAATTCTTTCTTGTGAGCAGCTGAGGAGGTTGAGGCCAGGCTGAATCCTCACACAGACGGGGGAGGACATGGGGGCCTTGGAGCCAGTGAAATTCTTCATAGTCTTTTGAATCGGGCTCTTGACTTCCCACAGTCAAGGCTGGTGATTTCCAAAGAAGCATCTGCCTGTGGAGATGGGGCTTGTATAGGCTGTATGGGAACAGCATGCAGGAGGGGGAGGTTGAGGAAGCAGAGAAGATGTTGCAGTGTTGAATTGTTTTTCATGATGGCCATGTAACTGGGTTTTATTACTTTGCAGAAACTGTAATCTGAATGCAGGGTGAATGAGGTTTCTGGCTTTGCCTCCTGGAGTTAAAGGCTATCTTCTGAAACAAGCTTCAAATGGAGCTGAAGTTCCTGGCTTCCTTTACGCACAGATGAAGCTGCATGTGAGTTTTACTGGAGTGTTGTGTCCTTGTGTCCTGTTTTATATGTTTAAAGGATATATGGTTATAGCAGCCTGGCATTGCTAATACACAATATAATAGTACACAGAACAATAATAGAGATAACTCCCATTTTGATGTATAGATCCATTGTCCTCCATGAACACTAGCAATTAAAGGGCCACCTGCTTAGCACTGAGAACAAATAAAAAAGAACAACTGAAAAATACACATAATTTGGAGATGGTCCTCTAAGAGTTAATGGAAGGAAACGCAAAAAAAGTCCTGGTCTTACAATGTCTTTGCCTGGCTCTGAAGGGAACTGGAGGGAGTGTTCAGACTTGCTCTGTGCAGAGCTCATCGTAGCTTGTAATTTGTGCTTTCCAGTCCATCAAGGACTAATCGGGACAGTGGGGGCTGTTTAAGAAAATTGTGTAAAACTTGATCTCTGTAGGTTTGCTGTGGCTCCCCAGAGCATCATCACAGTAAATAAGAGGTTTGCCTGTGGAGATGGATGCTAAGAGCAGTGATTTCCCCGGTAAAACTCTTGAGGAACACTGCGTGTCATTCACCAGGTAAGTATGGGGATCACTTTCCAGTTGTTCTAAGTTTGCTGTGTGCAGGGGGGGGGGCAACGATTTGAGTGGAAGGGACAGAAACCTTGCAGGAAAAAAAGGCTGCTGCAGCAGCACCTGAAAAGGCTTTGATCAGAAATGGATGTGGAAATGCAGCGGTGGTTTCTTGTGAAAGCTGTGCCAGAGGGATGGATTACCGCACCTCCTCCCTGTAGGTAGAGGCTCAGCATCCTCTGACGATGGGAAAGACCCAAGGATGATACCGCATCCTCTGAGCTGGAGAAAGGGGCAGGGAAACCCCGCTTTTCTCCTTTTCTGAGAGGATGGCGGGGCCGAGGGATGTAAAGGGGTATTAGGAATATTAGGCGGGGGGCAGGAGGAAGAGAGGCGGTAATTGCAAAGGAAGGGAAAATGAGCTCGGCTTTCCCAGCCTGGGAGAAACTTCCCCCGTGCTGGCGAGCTGCGGGGGCCGGGATGGAGGGGAGGGGGCGAGAGAGGCGGGACGGGGAGGGGGTGGCCTGGGCCGAGGGGGTCCCGCGGCTGCGGGCGGTGCCGCTGTGGGGGAGAGGACAAGGGGGGGCGGGGGCGGCGCCGCCCCCGGGGGCTCGGAGTGACGCAGGCTCCCAGTGGGGCCCCCCGCCCGTCTCCTCCGCCCCCGCTCCCCCCCTTTAAATAGCGGCGAGCCGCCGAGCCGAGCCGAGCAGAGCCGAACAGAGCATGGGGCCGCTGGCGCTGCTCGGCCTCCTGGGGGCCGCTGCCCTGGCAGGTGAGCGGGAGCGGGAGCGGGAGCGGGAGCGGGAGCGGGGGCGCGGCCCGCCCCGAAGGGAGGGCGGCCGTTGAGCTCCCTCAGCGACGAGTCCGGCGAAGCCCGCTCTCGCCGTGAGGGAGAGGCGAGTGAAAAGCCCCAGCGGGCGCGGGGTGGTGTGAGAGGGGTGGAAAGGTTTGCCTGTGAAGAGCGGTGGGGCGCCCCGCTGCCGGAGGGGTGACGGCATCGGTGGGTGCATGACGTCATGCCCGGCCCGCCCTGCGTCACCCCGGGTCGCCCCTCCGACCGGCCTGGTGAGAGGGAGAGTGAGGTAGGGCCGGGCCTTGAGGAAGGCGGCAGCGCTACAGTGGGGGGCCCGCCGGGCTGCCCGGAGCTGTGCCCCGGCTGCTGCCGCCCCTCTGCTCGCCGCTGCCCGGCAAACGGCAACCGGCCTTTTCCCTGGCGCTGTGGGAGGACTAGTCGGGTACTTCTAATTTATTTTTCTCCCCCAGTACAGTTTATTTCCACAAAGACTTCTCGGTATAATTTTATTCGAGCAGTGCTGCTAGATTTTTGCCAGCAGTTCTTGATCTGGGAGATGATTGTAAAGTAGCAGGTCTGCAGCTTTAACTACCAGAAAATTTTTTTGGCATGCGGCATTAAATATTAAAACCACACTGTGAAATAAAGATTAAACATAATGAGGTGAGGTGATCGCTTGGCTTTATAGCATTTTATGCATACCACATCATTTATTGAAAGAATCGGTATCATTCTGGGTTGAGTAATTCGGCTTTAGGTATTTTAGAGGTCTCCACGTGGAAACGCTTCTGGGACTTGTACAGAAACTCTATAATGAAGTTGACTACCTTCAAGTGCCTTTATTGTAATCAAAGTGGGGAGAGACCCCAACCCAGAGAAGCTCACCAGACTTATTCCACAGACCCCATGGGGTTTTCTTACAACATATTTTTTCCTCTTTATGCCATCAAACAGGTCAGGTACCTCTTTACGTCCTTTTTGGCTAGCTTGCTTTCTAATGTCATCCAGAATCAATGAACTAAGGAGTTTGTTTGGGGCTGGGAATCAGTGAAAATTTAACTTCAAGAACTTTCTAGTGCTCCTTCTGCAAATCAATATGCCAAAGTTTCCGTGATCTTTCCTAGGAAGGGTTTTTGCTGACATTTTGATGAGCAATGGCACTGCACTGAGTCATCGGCATTAATGAAACAAAGCCATGTGGGGATTTCATCAGGGACCCACCAAAAGATCTGTCCCAGTCTTGGAGATGCAAGCAAAAGCTGCATGAATTTGTTCTGCATTTCTCATTCTCCTTCATGATTTTCATCAGCTCTCAGCACTTCTGCAAAATCAGATAATCTGATTGTAATTGCCTGGGCAGATTTGGTTCAGGAGGGGGAAGCAGACCCAGTAAAGCTTTGCTTTACTTTGTGGTCTCTGGTCTGGTTTTCTGCACGGGCAGGGGAAGGATTTGCATCTTGGTGCGTGCTCTGACTTTGTTTCTGCTGTGAAACCCTGCAGTTGTACCATCTGCTGTGTCCCTGCAAGCCTGGTGGGTGGGTGCCCTGCCACCCGATGGTGTCGGTGGTGCCAGGGTGATGGCTTCACCCCTCCTGAGCACATGTGGAGAGGAAGGCAGAGGTGTTGGCCATCCATCTCCAGCTGGCAGGTAGCCCTGAGGGCGCTCGTGCCAGCTGGCACAGGCTAGCACTACCAGCACTGGTGTAAAGCGGGGCATGCTGGCTCCCCACAGGCTTCCTATCTCAGCTCTGGCAGCGCAGCTGCCTCAATATATTATTTCAGGCTCTGGGGTGGATTGGATACTCATTTTGTTCCTCCGGGCAGGTTAATCTGACATATGTCCAATACCATTTGCTTCTTCTGATATTGTTATGATAGCCTAATGCTTCCTCTTTGTGTATGTCAGCTTTCATCGTTAACCAAGCACTTGCTTAATGGTCATTAATCTGTCTGTAAATCTCCTTGGAGAGACAGGAGCTTTGGAATGACAGGGCAAAGGCAGTGAGTACAACCTGTCTTTATATTCCCGCACTGCTGACATAGTGCTCGAGAGGCAGCCTGAAGTTGGCATCTCTAATAGCAAAAGATGTTCAGAAGTTTTTCTGTTCTGTGCTTTATCACATCAACTGGGTGTAACTCACAGGAGATGTGCTGTGGCAGCATCACTAAAAGGACAAAATCAGATGTTTGCCGTTGTACGTGTCATGATTTCTCATGGGCTGGGGGACCAGAGGAGCCTCATCAAGAAGAGGCAATGAAGGGGGTCATCCCCTCTGCTTACATGTAAGTGGTGACTGTGAGCAGCTCGTGCCATAAGAGCAGTGTCTCCAGCCCCTGTGGGATTAGGAGAATGTCCTTTTAGTAGATAACACTATTTTTAGTAGGAGGGACTTTGCTGCCAGTCTCCTGCCCCCACGTGTACATACATCCTTATCCTCTGTGCTCAGATGGAGGATGCAGGCAGGTTAGACTGCAACGGCATCAGCACTGTGCAATGTGGTAGTTATTTGCATAATAGGTTAGTAAATAAAGTAACCTAAAGCCTGGCTCAGTCAGCACTGAATGCAAAAGATGGGGGAGAGGGTTGGCTCTGTATAGCACCATCTCCCCCATACACTACCTGGCATTCTGAGGAAATGATGGCGTAGGGATGTAGTGCTATTTTAGGGGAATCCCTTCTGTGCTATCCTTGTGTGCGTTCCCTTCTCTGATAGCAGTTGCATAAGTAGAGAAGAGACGGGGGCTGGAGAAACACATTCCTACATATGTGATTGGGGAAGCAAAAATAGAGGACAGTAGAAATATCAAGACTTATTATTGTATTGTGTTCAGTTCTTACAGACAGTGTCAGTGCTCAAGGGGATGCCTGCTTCCTCTGCAGACACAGAAAAGAAGAAAGGTTTTGCTGCTTTCAATAGTGCAAGGCTACATGCTCCTGTCTGCTTTGCAGGAAACTTCCTTGGGGCAGTGTTAGTTTTCATGATGCTGTAAGGTAAACTGACCCCCTTTGTCTCCATAATCTGCTTTGTGTTCATCTGTTACAGAAGATCTCTCACTGTCCCAACCAAGCAGTATTGCAGAGGGGGTGATAGATGTATTTAAGACTATCCTGACGTGTGTAAGAACTTCAGA
Organism: Ciconia boyciana; assembly: GCF_034638445.1. Taxonomy (NCBI): domain Eukaryota; kingdom Metazoa; phylum Chordata; class Aves; order Ciconiiformes; family Ciconiidae; genus Ciconia; species Ciconia boyciana. The sequence goes on from NC_132936.1 coordinate 116,468,514, forward strand.
ACTGCACCCCAAGCTGTACGTTTGTGTACTGTGATTATATACCATGCGGTAAATCTGTGAAGCCATGATACAATAAGCCTTGTTTCTACGTAGTCATGTGTAATGAAGGCAGACTTGCTTAACTTCAATTCTGCAAATCTCAACGTGGATGAGAATTGACACAGTTTATTAATAATGCACAGCAGTCAAGCTCATTAACCAGCTGGAGACATATTGCAGCAGTGACAGCAAAATAAAGCAGCATGGAGGTTTCATTTGCAACAGCTTCTTTCCAAAAGCAAATACCTTGGACCAGGTACAGTAGAACTGGTGCAAGGAGGTGCTACTTACCCCATGTGTCTTCAGGACAGAGAGAGAGATGGCTTGTACAGCTTCCTTCCAGAGTAGAGTTTTCCACTGGGATTTGATTTTTTTTTTTTATTTCTTATTTCTTGGGGTGATAATGGACCACTCGGTGAATGGAAATTTTCCTGTCCCTTCTGGCTCTGTTCTTCCCTCCAGGAGCCGCCTCCTATCCAAGTGAGACAGGATTTCTCCAGTAGGATTGGGACAGTAGTTGCTTTAAACCCTTGAAGAATGGTCTCCTGTTGGGGGGGGGGCGGGGGCACCCACAGCCACTTGCAGAAGCCAAAAGGTTCTTGGGGTGCAAACAAGCCTTGCTTGTTTCCTGTTTTTTTACCACCAAACAGGTACAACTACATGAAGACCTGACTTGCAGTAAAGCTCCAGTCTTGGAATTTAAGCATTGCTTTCTATTTTTCAGTGTATATTCTTTTTGTGCTATAAATGTCAACATGCCTCTTCCCTCATGCTAGGCTGTAACTTTACATTGCTTTTCCATCCTGAATAAGAAAAGATGTAATGCAAAATGTATCTGGTATACTGACCTGCCAACCCAAAACTCAAGCCATCTCATCAGACCAATTTGACTGAGGACTGCTGTCAGGGATGCTTTTTGCTAGGATTAATGAGTCTGTAATAATTTGTTTTTCTTCTAGGTGTCAGTGCAGTGCCAGTGGAAAAAGACCATATTGAAAAAATGGTGAGTAGCTGTATGTCAAAGCAAATTTCAGAAAATATCAGTCACATGCTCTCCATGTTTTGTCATTAAACTCTCAGGGTAATGCTTTTTTTTCCTAAGGGTAGACTCTTAAGACATCATCAGTGATGTGTAACTCAGAGTCCCTTTAGCTGTCAGAAGATACCTGCATGCACTTTGGTGCATTTGATGCAAATGGAAGCTGGCTTCTTGTGTCAGTGTGGTACTTTTGAAACTCCTCATTGTACAGCTGCCCGAAAAATGATCTGAAATATTATTTGATGGCCCATGGTATTGGACTGTAAAAAGTGAGATGGCAACTTTGAAGAAAGATGAAATATCTACAGTTACCAACTATGTAATGGACTTTCTAATGCAGTTGTCCCATCTCCTGCTTTGGAAAGAGATTCTTAACCTGTTTGATTAAATAAATGCCATTAGCTGCTCTCAGCACCTGTAACCTGACATCAGACCCTCTCCACTGGTTGATAGTGTGATCATTTAGATTAGTAAACACCTCATAATAACTAAAAACAGTTAAAAGACAAACGGCTATATAAATGTTGTATTGTCTCCTCCCATCCAGCCACCCAGATTGTCAGCCTGAGACTCTTGTACCCCTGACGATCTGAGCACTCACTCACAACCAACAACTTCAACACTTGAAAATAATTTTGAATTAATTTGTACAGAAGAGCTACTTCGGTAGCGCTTAGGATTAGAGGAGATAGTGTGACTTTCCTAAATCAATCAATTTCCTCTGCTTCCAGAAGACTATCCAGTTGAATGTTAAACATTAAAAGAGGCAGGGCTTACAGCACACACATGTGAAAAAAGACTATCCAGTTGAATGTTAAGCACTAAAAGAGGCAGGGCTTACAGCACACACACATGAAAAAATGGGAAGCATGTCACTTATAGAGGACACAAAGGTGTTTTTGGTTTATTGGCAATCCAAGCAATACTTCTGGTAACACCTTTGCAGCATCCTCATTTCGACAGATCCTACAGGATGATCCTCATCTTTTGAACATGTGTTGTGTTGGTTATTTTTTTTGTCGAGTGCTGTTACCACGTATTGTTTGACTCTCCTTTGTACTGAACAGGGTATTTAATATTTTAAAAAAGTACAAAAGGAGCCTGTTACCTATGCAAACAAAAGGGGAGATACAAAGAACTAATGACTATCCTCTTCTTACCGGTATGGGAGTGAGGAGCAAAGCACTTGTTGCCTAAATGCACTGGAAGTTGTAGTAGAGCTGGGGATTACTCAAAACTCAAACATTAGCCTGAACTCTAATCCTAAATTAGCTTTCTTCACTGACTGGGTCAGAAGTAGGATTTCCATTTTTGTCATCAGAATTTTTTATCCTATCTTGTTTCTTCTAGGTAACACAGTGCATAGTGGAAGTTCTGTCCAATGCTCTATCTAAGCCAAATGCACCACCAATTAATCCTGAATGCAAAGAAATCCTGAAGAAGAGTAAGTACAACATTATCTGAACTTGTGAAAGGAATTTGGTAGATGGATTCTCTCTTGTGTTGGAGCTGGCGAACTGTTGTTTCAGCCCGTGTGAAACTGGTGCCTCCAAATTTCAGTGTGAAAATTCTGATTTCCTTCTGTTTAGTCTGTCTTGCTCAAAGAGCAAACAGCCTGACATGGTAACTGTCAGGGATTCTTGGCTAACACGTGTGGCTCTACTTAGGCCACCTGGAGAATCTGAGAGAACTAGACAAGCTCTTTAAGTAGCCTGAGAGGTCAACAAATGTGACCGGGTTTGGACCACATGCTGAATGCATCCCAGAGGGTAGGAACTGGCTTCAAATAACCGCCACTTAAATCAACAAGGCTGCTGTGCCTGGCAGCAACTGAATCCACACCTAGCTCAGGAGGAGGGAGTCATTTTCTCAGCCCAGAAATGATTAAGTTTGTGGTACTGATTCTGGAGGTCTGGAGACAGGTGCTGAAAGCTCCCTGTGGGAGCGCTCATTTCAGGTGAGCTCATTCCCACAGCATGGTGCTTAGTGGCCTCAGTGTCGAGGTGTAAGCCTGTTTGCATGCTTGATTACTGTCTGTAGAGAAGTGTGGTTAAGTTTGACACTGTGCCAAACTGCAGAACGCACATCTTTCTTTTCTGCCCAGTTATATTTATTTGATTACAGAACAATAAAAAGGCTCTTGAACTTACCTGACAGCAAGAAGCAATAATGAAACCCATCTGTCTCCTGCTTGTTATAGAGGGAATAATGCATAGCCCTAATACAGTCATCAGAAGAGAGTGGGTTTTGGGCTTTGGGAATACGTGTATTTGTATCTAACAGCCCCAAATTTCTAGGAGATGCTGAATGCCATCAGTCATCAAGCTTTGTTTAAGACATTGTTAGTTTCAGAAAAAAACTGTATATTTGCCATGTTTTGGAAAATTAAAAAACACTTACTGGAAAGAGACGGTAAGGACCATATTTTTGCCATTAGACAGATATCCTCCAAGAATATCAGATAATGAGAAGCTTTTCAGAAATAATGAGCTATTTTTAAATCTGTGCAGCTATTGTCTGAAAACTTTTAGGATTTGTGATCTATTTCTGATGTTACTCAGACACAAGTGAAGCAGAAATATCTTCATAGAAATACACTGTTACCATTGTGGTCAGAGTCAGACTTTCATTTAGCATTTTGGAAGTAGTGGAAGGAGCATGATTTGATTAAACATAACTATTACAAAGTAACAGATTTCTTTTTTTTTTTTTTTCCCAGTTAATTTAGAACTTTTAAAATGTGCTAAAAGCCCCAGGTATTTTCAAGTAGCTTGAAATAGATGGTTGTCTTTTTTGTGAATAAGCATATGTGATGGATAAGGCCTCACGTTCAAAGAACTGAACACAACTCCAGATCCCATTGATTTTTAATGGGAACGAGCTAATGGTTAACTTAATTCAATACTAAAAATGTGATCACAAACAAAGAAAAAAGCCAAAGAGGAAAAATTATTCCGGAAATTTCAGTGGAACTTTAAAAATGCCTAATTAAATGAAAATTAGTTAATGCTTTTGCAGGCAAACATACAAAATATTAGGAAATGACTAATTTTAAAAGCAGAATTAAAAAATAAATTCTGTCCACATCTTCTTGCTACTTTTGGAAGCCAGTTATCTATTTAAACTGAAATAACGCTTCAGTGGAGAGTTGGATTACTTTATTATGCTGCTTTTGTTATCGTAGGTGGTAGAAATGACAGAGAGAGAAGCGAAAACAAACAACTTGAAGTGAGGCATTTGAAAGACCCAGCAGAGATTGAAAAATATCATGCTAGGAATGTGGAGAAAGAACAAAGTCAGGCAGAAGAGGAATCTAAAAAGTACGTGAAAGGAAGTGATGAGGAGAAACTTGCTCATGAGGAAGATACAAGCAAGGAAGAAGAGGATGGACACCACACACCTATTCAAGAAGAGAGACTTCATACAGAAGAAAAGAAACACTATCAGGAAATTAGAAGAGAGGAGGAGAAGAGCTACTACAGCGAAGAAGAAAGCAAAGAGAGCAAGCATCATGATGAAGAGGTAGAGCATGCTGTTCTCAACAAGAAGTTCCACTCTGGAGGCATGAGCACAGAGGAGTTCCCTGATGGGAATGATCAGCGCCCCATGGGCCACTGGCATTCAGAGGAGGGAATGCAGAGCCCTTACAAAATAATTCATGAAGGTGAAGAGGGAGGGGCAGAGGAAGAAAGAAGTGAAAAATACCACCATGAGTCTAAGGAACGTGATTTATCCCATCAGCAAGAGCATGAAGAATCTGATGAGAGTGAAGAAACAGAGGAGGAAAAGCAACCCTACAAACCCAAACATTATAATGGGAAGCACAGAATGGGTGACTCCTCTGAAGAGAAGAGGGGCCATGGTGGTGAGAAAGAGGAACTAGCTGAGGAATCAAACACAGAGGAGGCCCATCTCTGGAACAAAAGGAACCACCATCAGAAACATCATGAAGAGTCTGAGCAGCAGCGTGAGAAGAGTGGTTATCATGGGAGGCATGGGTCTGAAGAGGTAGAGGAGAGGAGGCATGCAGACCAGGGAAGTGAGCAGTACAGAGAAAGGTGGCAGCAGAGTGAAGAGAGCAGTGAAGAAGAAAACAAGAGGCATCGCCACAGTGAAGAAAGTAATGAGAAATGGCGTGAGGAGAGGAGACACCATGATGGATCACATGAGGCGAGGAGGCACCATTCTGACGGAAGGACGTATCTTGGAGATGAAAGTGAGGAAGAGCTGGACAGGTATCTCAGCGGTGGCAGCAAGGAGAAGCAGCATCATGCTGGAGGAAGATACCCCTTGTGGGACAATGAAGATGAAGGGTCACAGAAAGCGTATGCTCGAGAGCGCAAAGGGCAGGCCAGAAGACACTACAGCGCTGAGGACAGTGTAGAGCAGCAGCACTACCCTGGCAACAGTGAGGAGGAGGAGGAAGTAGAAAAGAAGCATCACAGCAGTGATCAGATAGAAAATGAAGAGGAGAATATGGAGGAGGGAAGATATGCAGAGAGGGAAGAATACAGAAGCCAGCTCCCTGCAGAGAATGAGAAGAGAACCACAGCATCCTACAGCCCTTTCTACCCGCTGCTGTGGTGGAAAAGCCGGCACTTTGAGAAAAGGGACAGCACAGGAGAGCAGCTTCTGGAGGGCAAAGAGGAAGGCAGGCCCACCCTGAACGAGAAGAGTCTCTTCCCTGAATATAATGACTATGACTGGTGGGAGAAAAAGCAAATCCTAAGTGCTCTGAACCACGGACGCACCGAGAAGAGGAATTTTAACAAAATGAACAGATACGATATGAAAAGGCAATACAACAAGATGGATCAACTCGCACAACTTCTGAATTACAGGAAGAAATCAGCTGAATTCCCAGAGTTGTACAGTTCTGGAGAAGACATGAAAAAACATCATGTAATCAGGAATGACAGAGGAAGTCTGAGCCAGAGGCCTCTGACAGAAGAGGAGGTATGTGTACAGGTGTTTCTCTGAAAAGCTGATTTTAGGGGAAGCTGGCTTTACATGCACATTTCTAAATCCATTCCCAAGGCAGCTGGTAAACTGTGCATGGAAAAACACAAACAAGATTAAGTTACATTGAAAGCCAGATCTTCAGTGATTTGAAAATCTGCTTTCTTTGAATTAATTCAGTGGAACTACCCCAGGGCACAGTTTGTAAAATAAAGACAATGTGCCTCCTCATTAGCTTCTGTGTGCTGCAAGACAGGAAGAGGAAGGAGATTTTCTTACTCTTTGGGCCCTACCTCTCCCTCTGGGGTCTTACAGACTAATAAAACAAAAATGCCATTGCAGCAGGAGCAGAGAGGTAATTAGCAAGCACCACTTGGTCTGTCAGGCTGTTTAAAGTGCACATCTGAAAAAGCAAGTTGGACAGTTAGAGTGAAATTCAGCTGTCCATTGACTTCCCAGCTGTAATTGCAGAGCAAAACCTGGCTTGCCCTTGTAAGCCTGATCCATGCATGTAGTTCCCATGTATGTGAATCCTTTTCTTGTTGGACTTCCTGTTCTGCTTCAGTGTCCAGGAAAACTTGAGTCTACATGCATCAGCTAGATGCGCCTTGTGTATGTCACTGTATCTATTGCATAAAGCTGATCTGGGAGCAGTGGAGGTTTAATACTAATTTATATAGAGGTTAAACAGTGTTAGCAAGTCATCATAATAAACAAGAATTGCCTGCATAAATTTTTTTTCCCCCTAGCATCTGGTAATGCGGAGGTGTGCCTCTTGTTGCACGCTGTGCTTGCTGTGTGCATAAGCCAGAACCACTGCGATCGTAAGGTTGTAGCCTCCTAAGGGACCTTCTCCTGGGCAGAAGTGACTGCACACTGCAGGGGGCAGCCCCTGTGAGAAAGCAGGAGGTCATTACTACATGCTGGTGCTTTAAAGCTAAAAAGATCAAGCTGTAATTAGGGCCAGCTCTCAGAATGAGTATTTTGATACTTTCCCCAGCCCTAATTCGGTTAAAAGCATGAAACTGCACAAATCTCCAAAATATGTGCCGCACTGCTGTTAACACCCCCCACCCCAGCAAGCTGCCCAGGGACCAGTAAGTAGCAGATGTCTGCCTCGGAAACGGTCTTTGTCTCTCATTTTCATGGAACAAAACATTTGCCAACGTTATTTGATGTGTAAAACACTCTTCATGTTTTCACAGGAAAAAGAACTGGAAAACCTGGCTGCTATGGATTTGGAGCTGCAGAAAATAGCTGAGAAGTTTCGTGACAACAGGAGAGGCTGAAGATGATCTGCTTTGGCGTCTCAAAGCTAGGTGTAGCTGTACTCACAATACCTGTATTTTGTGGTAAATTCACTGCCACTGGATTGTTGTTTGCCCTAAAACCAGGAAATACTATTTACTGTCCACTATAGTGTAGTGATTTATACAGCTGAAAATGTCTTTAATTTGCTATTATGCTATTGAGATCTGAATAGCATGAATTTTAGTATTATAACCTTTCATGTAAGGCAGATATTTTTAATATGCTTGTGAAAATAATTGTGTTAGTGTTCTTCAGAACTATATTTGTCCGAGTTTGAAATAATAAAAGCCATTGATTGATCTTGGACCAAACTTTCTCCTTGCTTATTTGACTGATTGGGTTATTTCAAAGTAAGCTGTATCAGATGGATAGATATGTACAAAATGTTGACTTGTGGTTCGCCAATATTTTTTAAAAGTTACAAGGAGCCTATCTGTGCCTTTTATTTGCCAGTTAGCAAGAGCACGAGAGGTAAGAAGGAATGCCAGTTAATTTGCTCCAGTAACTCAGGAACGTCCTGTGAATTATTTAGTTCTGGAAATCAGTCATTGAAGAAGCAAAGAGGTTGCAACACCAAATGGATACTTGTTAATTTGGAAGGCATGTGGTGCTTCAGAATCAATGCATTACGTAGTGGATTGGTTTTGCCACTCGCTCATTCAGTCTAAGTGGTCCCGTTAATTTAATCACCTACCAAACATGCTTTGCTAACGTGTTCTGCCTGCTGCAGGCAAGCAGGTTGTGGTGGGAGTGTAACGGAGCCTGTGCACTGCATTGGAGCAGGGCTGATCTGGCACAAGGTGAGTTTCTCAGCAGCCAGCGAGCTGGGGGCAGGATGGGCTCTGTGTAATAAACTGTACTAGATGTCTTACGGAGAATGAGTGAGTGGTGTGTGGAAGGAGCCACTTGGTAATCTTATGACACTATGAAGCAGTAAAAGAAATGATCCCGTAATTAGTTTCAATTGCTCCAAATATCTGGGGTTCAATTTAATTTAACTTAACCAAATGTGTTTTTTTACAGACTTTCTGCTGTGACAGTGTCTTCAGTTGCTCGTATAACACCACACACAGGAGAGAGGTGCTATACAAAGAATTCAGCTGAGGCACATTATCAGTAAATGTGCGGTATCTGTCATCCCAGCTTAACCCATTTAATCCACCTGCTCATTAAAACACAAACATCATCTCTGATGAACTGAAAATACTCAATGAGCTGCTGATCCTTGAACTGTCTGAGGATGTCTATGCCTAGGGATTTTGGTGAGACCACTCAAATGTTTCATCTTGTTTGGTTAAGGTACATGAAGTTTGAATCCTGGTTCAAAGAAGTTGACAGAATTTTGACTTCAGTAGGACCATAGTTTCACCAGACTTTTCCAGCAACAGTAAGGACTAGAAAGTGTCCTAGCTGCAGAAACACTTTGTTTGGTGTCTTCAAATTCTGAGACTCTCCCTTTTAAAATTTACAATACTGTACAGTATGTATTGCAGCATGGTACTTTTTTTTTCCCCCAGCTAGTATGAGAGAAAGCATGCCTTTGAGTATGTAAATACCTAGAAGCAGATAGCTTTAGTTGTAGCACGGAAAACTTTAATTGTTCAAGTATGTAACTTTAGCAATTATTTTTTTTTAAAGCTCAGCTTATGCAAATATACATTCATGAATTAGTAATGTTTTGCTTAAAAGCATGTCCCTTGAAAGACATTAAAACCAAATATCATTCAATGGCTTCCGAGAGCTTTGTGACAGCCATTTCATCTGTCGCCTTTCTCTGTTCTGCTTGCGTTGCTCTGCAGGGCTGACGCCACAAGCACTGAGAGCTGAGTAGCTGTTCTGACTGCTCCTGCCTGTTCCATTTTTATTTACACATTTGCATTGCCTGTTCAAGATTTTTTGATGGGTAACACTAGATCTTTTTTTAAACAGCCAATGCAATTTACATTAATTTGCATTATTTAAAGGCAAATTGCCTGCTTTTGGCATTGAAGCTAGGTGGTACAATTTAAAACAAGTGCTGGTGTAGAAGACGCATAACCTTGTTCCAGGAAATCAAATGAAGCAGAAATAGTGGTTTTGGCTTCTGAAAAAGTGTTGTCTCGCTTCTGGCTCATGCACCCCTGGTTAATGGTAAAGCTGATGTGTGTAGTTTTAGTAAAACCCAAGAACAGAAAGCTTGGTAACTACTTCTTCTAATCCGCTCCTATTTTCAGCAAATTTGCATAGTGAAGGCAGTTGTATGCTCTGCTCTGTGACTAAAGAGAGGAGTAAAAACAGCTCCTGAGTCTCTCTTTAAGTGCAGCGATACCTTGACCAGACCAGACCCTGACCCTGCCAAACATCCACAGTGTATTATAGAAGCTGAGGCTTGAAAGTTTGTTGGCTGATGAGCTTGGACACTGCCAACCTCTAGAGGAAGGCTGAAGTTCCTCTGAGGTGTAAACAGCACCTGGATTTCATTTGCCACCTTCACTGTGCAGATTTCAAGCTTGAAATGGAAACTTCAGGAGATGGAAAAATGGACAGACATACCCGATACACTCATTTCCTGACCGCAAAATAACTGCTCTTTTCTGATGAAAGTGGCCCATTTCAAGCTGTAGGCAAGGTTTTAAAAAGTATCATTTGAAGGCAGCCACAGTTCAGCTAGGCTGCCTGTAACCACAACTGAGATAGGCCTGACTAGCGCTTGTGTTGTAATGTAACACGCCATCCCGGTGATGGCCCTTCATACAGCAAATGAGCCCAAGTGGGGGAAGTTAGCTTTTCAGCCTGCCCATGCGAACAAAGTTCTCTGCCTCTTCAGAAGCGTGGCTTCTGCACAGCTCAGTGGTCTAAATGTTAATCCTGCTTTAAGGAACCCATCTCTGGTTTAATATCCACTACCTTTCCCCAGTCCTTATTTACATGTCATTGACCAAAATAAAATTATACCAATTTGTTACATTTTATAACCTCCAGAGACAGAAACCCTTGGACTTGAGGCTCTAGCGATTATCAGGGTCCTAAGCTATGCTTTATGGAGACTAAATACAGGTATGCAAGTATTGCCTTCCTTTTCCTCACCCCACCTTTTGTCTTTTCTCTTAGAGATGCTTTTCATTACATCGGTTATTTTCAATGGTAAGATCTTACAGGATGCACTCTCCTTCTTTTGTTCTGTATTTTCCCTAATTTGTTACTTGTAAAAACATAAAGGCTCCCTAGAGTTTCAGCCAATCATAACTTGCATTTCAACAATGCTCCTCTCTTACTATAGTCTTTAGTTTCATTTATTCATGTTTCAATTCAAATAGGAACAATGTTACATCAAGATGTGCTCTTCCACTATTATATACAGAATACATTCCATCCGTTTGAAACACCAATAATTTTAAATATTTTACATTAATTTTTTCTTACTATCTTTCATTGTTACAAGCATTATGGTGCATTTTAAAAATGAGGGACAGGATTCAGTACTGAGCGTGTTAGTGTTAATGCCTGAGAAATGAAGCCAGTTTGACTTTCATCTAAAGTAATTTTTCAGATTTTCCAATATTGTTTATTTCTCAAAACCGATCTTTTTATTATACAAATAAAACAGATCTTTTTCCTCAGGTTGTTATTTTTAGCACATTGTATATGATAAGAATTTAAAACATATGTTGGTTGCTTAACCTAACTTTTACTGTGTAAGTTTTTACACCTTCGTAGTGCTATAAATATGATAGCCCTGTACTTACCAGCTCAATGGAAGGGGCAGAGAAGTACCTATGCCTGCTTTACAGGTAAGAAAACTGAAGCAAAAGATAATTTTTCGGTATTAATCTCCTCTTTTACATGGATTTCGTCATTTTCTTGCCTTTCCCTAGCTTCCAGGCTCCTAGCTTCCATTGCTCTAAGCTAGGTTGTCTCAGAATTTCATCACACACTGGGTGTTGGCTGCTTTCAAAGTCCCAGTTTACCTTCAGCATGCACATGCGGACATAAAGGAAAACTTCTCATCCCTCCCCCGTTTCCCACTAATTCTTGAAAGAAGTTGAGAAATACAGCAATTTTTTAAAAACTTAGTAAAAGCGACACCACATTTCTATTCCCTACATGCAATTCGCAACGCTTACAAAGGAAAGGCGAGAGGCGCAAAGCACATTTTTCAGATCCACATGGTTGGTGGAATGCAGAGGAGATAGATAGTGAAACCTACAGTCTCTCCATTTATGGTTTTTTTCACATAAGTTAGAGAAGAAAAGCTTTCCATAAAAATAGGAAAAAAAAAAGAAAGGTGGAAGTTTACAAAAAACAGAACAGAGGCAGACAAAAACTTGAAGTTACACTGTACCTGTTCACCTAAGAGAAATCCTTAACTGCTTCTTTACAGAAAATATACCCTGTTTTATTTAGTTTTGAGCTACTGGTGTCCTAAAATAGCATTACTCTTACAAATACACAGAATTTTACAGCTTTATGAAGTCTGATTACTTGATCCCAAAGCTCCAGATTCCCCCTGAGGAGTAAGTCCAAGAACAGAAGCCAAATCCTGCTGGCTCTACTAGCTCCCATATGGGCCTAAAGCTCCCCACTGGCAGTTCAATGGGGTGCAGCCAGCAAGGGTATTCTCCTCCTAAAGCCTCTGCTAGACCTTTTTATTTCCAAAAAGAGGGAAAAGTAAGAAAAAGGAAATAAATCTCATTAGGAAAAACATGCTGCAGTTTAATTGAAGTGGCAAATGCAAAGTTAAAAAAAATTAATAAAAAAGCTACACATCATGAAAGATAAAACAGTAGAATAAATATATATACATATAGTGGTTTTCAGAATAGTCATATCTTAAAATAAAAACATAAAACAACTCTCAGGAAAGTGACAGGCAGTACTAATAGAGACATTCTGTTTAAATATTTGGTATTTTAATTTACAAACATACACTTTCCTTCTGTATTTATTTCAGGAAAACATGGGGTCATGCTGTAAAGTTCTGGTATTGGTATTCTCTTTTTATTGTTCCTTTGGAAAGAAAAGTGTATGATTTTTGCTGTTCGTTCTACTTCCTTAAATTACTGAACACAGCCAGGTTCTGTGTCCAAAGAGGGAGCAGATCACTACGTAGAACGTTTTACCCTGATGCTGTTCTGGGAAAATGGGAAGCTAAGTTAGATGTGTTGATTCGGACTCAACCTCTTAAAAAAACTACTTTGTCATATCCACTTAGGGCAACAAACAAACTGAACTAGTTCTCTTTTTTCTCTCTCTGAACTTTAGTTCTCTTCTTTTTGAAGTTAGTGTGTTTTCAGTGGTATGTTTGCTTCCAGGGTTTTTTCTTCGCATTCTGATCATGTAAACTGGTAAAGAGCGAAAGAATCCTCCCTGCCACGCAGTTCTGCTGCTTTTTGCTGATAGATGTATGACAGGTACAATTTCTGTGCTGTCAAGAGCACAGAAAATATACTTGGTATTTTACTAACAGTAGGACTCCTGAGACCTAAAAACCAAATCAATTCTTCAAATGTTAACAATGATGGTCCTGAACTTTGCATCTTTTAGACGATGGCTCTTCCATCTTCAGTGCTTCAAAATTACTGGAATCAGATTTGCCCTTATCCAAGACAACAGTTATACCAGATAGAAGGTAGCCTCCACCTCCACTCATTGTCAGTTTTGGATGGCTTCGATCTGGTAAGACCTTTAAAAAAAACAAAACCCAAAACAAACAAAAAACCAAGCATCTGTAAAAACTCACTATATGTGCACATCAAATTGTGTAATTTAAGTTTACAGTATAAGATGTAATTTTTTTTCCCAGCCACTACCACAAATAGCCATTTGGAAAGTGTATTTATCTTTAAAGGGCAAAGTATCTGCATACCAGAAACCAGCTATAGAAATACAGAAGAATACAGGCTACTGCCTTACTGATTACTTCTTCATGGCATTTCCAGCAAAATTATGAAGTCAACGTTTGGGATACATGAAAGTCTCATTAATGTGCTCAGAACTGGTGTACTTGCAAGAAACCACAGCTGATCTAAAAAACCAGCATTAATACAGTAATTTCCAGTTCTGTCACTATAATCTTTATGTAGCTACTCTTAAGGTAAGACATAGCAATGAACCATCACTTTCAGCTACATTATACTTTTCTGTAAGCACTTTCTCTTCAGTTATGCTTCCTCCTTGCTTAGACTGCCATCACAGGTCTAAGCTGATCTACGTGCGTCCAGGAGATGGTGCAGTATTGTTCCTAACTGCACCTGGACAGAGCAACCCTTGCCAAGCCTCACTTGTGTGAACATCTTCATCTATCAATCTCCTAATCATTCCCAGTTTGGTTGCCTGATCAATAGTCAGTAATCATAGCCACCCTTGAATTAAGTCATCCCCTAAACAATAACTCCTTACGGACTCCAGAAGCCTATGGGCAAGGAGAAAGTCAGTAAAATGCAAGAACCTCTTCAGAGGTGGTGAGCTGCTTAAAGATCAGACATGCTTCTGCTTCTTCATAGTTGAGAGGGTACTCCACATTTGCAAGCATCTTGTTCAAACAAAGTTAGTTGAACTGACATTTTTCACTGTGGAGATGTTTCCCCCTCTCATCTTGTTTTCATTGTTCAGCTCCCAGACCAGAAACTTCTTGTTACTTTAGTTCCAAGAAACATGTTATTTGAAGACACTGACTTTGTAAGTCACCACCAGTCTTAACGAAACAAAATTTTTTTCAGCTATCAAACCAACTGGAAATGAATAAACACTTCTAATATTTTGCTACATCTCTCTTACACAACATTAGATTGTCCCTCACTTCAGGCTACCCACTAAAGCAGCACAACTATTAAATCTGTCAGTTTGCTACAAATATTTCAGCAAATGTCTAAGTGAAATGCTTTGGAAGAAAAGAAAGTATTTCCATTTGCAATTGTTGCAATGAAATGTTAAAACTCTTCAGAATATTTTCCCACTGCTCTCAGGTAAAAAAAAAAAAAAAGCATAAGCTTGTACATAGTTTCAGCCAAAAAATGTCTTTTCGGAGAGTGTTTCACTCCCCAGTATTCATGCAGCTTTGACAACCACTTACTGCAATCCTTACCTGGTAGTTTCGTAGCCAGGTTTCAGACAGCTTTAGGTTAATAACACCACCTCTTTCCCTCAGCTTTGTGTAACATTCTAATAATGGCTTAAAAAAACCAAATAATAGGTTATACAGCAGAATAGTCTCAAACTTCAACTATAACAGCTAAAATAACATACTTGATTTACCTCCTTATACTGGCAGTAGACAACAAAAGGCCTTGAAGGAGCAACAAATTCCAATAAAGGAAGTAATAAAGGAGAGGGATGAAACTTGCTGGCTACAATTAAGCTGCAAAAGAAATTCCATGCACATTAGTTTTCTGCTTCTAAAGCCTGCATCAAGTGACATTTTCTCCTACTTAGCACAGCGATCAATTATAGCTTAAATGTTGCCAATCAGCATGTTTTCATGGCTCTAACAACTCCCCAAATATAAAAACAAATCATGATTTCCTACTTGTATAATTAAGAGGATAAAACACTTGTTGTCTAAAGTGCAGTATATTACATTGCAGAAACACTCATTTCAGCTGTGTTGAGCTCCACAGTAATTCTTGTGACCCAAGAATTTGCATGCTGCTTTCTCTACCCTAAGACCATTGTCCAAATATAATTAAAATTTTGTGACTTCTAATTGTTGTTTAGAATGTAACCTCAGTTGTGACTCTTTAAACTGGGTAATCTTCATTAAATACAGTTTTATATTAAAAAGTTATTTAAGGAGAAAATAATCCCTTAATGGGCATGACTAAAAATCTTTTAAAAAGAAATTATGTCCTTGCCAACTTAAAGGCTTCATATTTTATTCTCCATCCTCATTTTAATGTCATAGTATAACTTGGATTTACAGATGGTTAAGATTCTCTAGATATCTAGAGTTTTAATTAAAAAAAAGCACTGCTAAACTAGATTGCAAGAAATGGTTGAGTAAATTAGTTAATAAGTTGTACTTGTGCAGAAAGAATGGGCTAATTAAACTACTTCTCCAGTATACAGATACTATATGAGACAACCCATCAATTAACATTTGGTCTCCAGGGGAATGTACAGCACTGGAGACACCGTTAAACCTACCTAACAAAAGGGAGGTAAAAATGGATGTTCAATTTTCTAAACACAATAAAGAGGTGACACAATTCTTTTACAGTTGTTTCCATTCCGGGTTTCTGTTGGCCATGGCCTTGCGGGCCATTTACTTCAAATCCAAACTTCATAAAATTTGTGCTCAGTAATTAACCAAGCAGACCATCAAGAAAAAAAAGACTCCAGACTCTGCATCAGAAGGCTTGGGGTGCTGCACTGAGACTGCCAGGAGCTCTGCCAGACAACAGGAAGGTAAGTGAGAGATGAGAGAGACTCTGAAAAATCAAATTCTGTTCTCTCATATGGCAGCACATATTGCTGTCAGCAGGTAATCTGGCCAGTTGCAAAATTAATGTAATGGGTGAGAGGGGAGAAGGAGGAGGTAGAGAAAGGGTAGGGAAGGGTAGAGAGAGGGGGTGTGGTCTAATTCTGAACACCTGAAATGTCTAAAAACCAATTTCTGCTTTCATCATACCAGAAAAATTTAATAGTCTATCTCGAAAAAGTCTTCTTTAGAAGAATACCAAAATCCCTAATGAATGTCTTCCTTTTTCCCCTTCAAAGACCTGACAGACATCAACTCCCATAAATGGAATTGAACAAACAGGTCTAGTAGAAGGACTGTTTTACCACCTAACAGCACAGAAGACATAAATTTTAATAAAATTGTATCTTCTACATTAAGTAGTAAATATTGTAAAATTCAGGACTTCAAGAGTAATTCTCCTATATTTGGTGCCCATCTTTACCTAATGACCAGTTTTTCTTTACTCTGACAGTAAGTCCTAATCTTTTTCCCCACCTCCAATGTTAACCAGCTTATACCTATCTTTTCCCTGTTTCTCTCTGGCAAAACAAAACAAAATCCTAACTTCCCTGCCTGCTTCTACTCACATGCCAAGTCGTTAGTTCAAAGCATTTCTTTATTCCAAGACAATTTTTCCTGGCTTAGCAGTATACGTACCCTGTGGCTCTTGATCTAAACAAATGGTGAGCTACAAAAGGCAGATGACTAAAGAAAGGTGATCCTGACTGAGCCATCTGGGACAGTGCCTTCGGGCAACCATAAACTTCTCTTCCCCCCTATCACGCTGAAGACTTCCTAAAGCAAGAAATCACTCATCTCTTCAAGTATATAATTTGTTATAGCCTTCATGCATTACAAAGGACAAAAGAAGTAGACAAGTGATTGAAAACAAATGAACAAGAGACAAATACTAAATAGGCTTCCTTGAACCCAAACTTAATCAACAACCGAATACACTATTTTACACTACACGAAGAATCAAGTAAAGTCAAATATTAATTTTCACTTCACCAAACCATGCAGAGACATTAATTATAATGATGGGTGCAGGAGACAGCGGTAAAACCGTAACAAAACACTACCACTGTTGAGGCAGCTTAATGGTCATCCACAGGCATCACCAGTGGTGCTGCTGCTGCCAAAGAGACATGCAGTACTTTTTACAAACCTCTTTTACCATTTTATTGCTTCAGAGAACATGGAATGACCTATCTCTGCATCTTTATAGAAAAGGCTAATTCTACCACTTAAATATGCTAGATGAGATATACTAAAATATGAGTGAGCATGAGTTAAAACATTTCATAATAACAAAAACAAAAATTATACGCAAGCATTTAAACATAACCAATAAATGTGTATTAAAATTTATCCAAGCAGAACAGCTTTATTCCCAGTGAGTCAATATCCTTAGGAGGAAAAAATGAATATGAATGTTATTAAATTAACTAAATCAATGTTACTTGATTAACTCAAATCAATTCAGCATTTGTTAAGAATATCGTGAAAAAGTCACAACCACCAAGTGCTCTTACACTATTGGGGGGCTGAATTTCTTGGAATATGTTTATCGTATTTGTTTTAAACTTCTGATATTAAATCCTCACGTTAAATTATTCCTTGGGAACAATCGATCCTGGCTAAAGCAGGTAAAATGAAGTTATGTGTTTTTTCCTGTGTAAAAAAGAAATTAGTTTCTAAAAACAAACCAACGAACCAAACCCCAAAACAACAAACTTAGTTCCAATTCAATAAACTTAAAACTTCAGGTTCTACTTTGCCAATTAGAATCCTGTGATTTTTACTGGCAGTCATTTAGTATTAAATTCTACCTGGATTCTCTTTGGTTTCTCTTTGGATAGAATAGATTTGTTTGTTTACTCATAACTAGTCAGGAAACTATGACTTGTAGATCATGAAATTTCAAACCATTTAAATAACAGAAAAAATCTCAACCAGGTAAGAACGAAACGATACCCAAGACACACCTGGGTTGACTGCTTGCTTGTAAATATTAAGAAAAAAATTAGGGTATTTTTAAAACAAAGCTTTTATTTGTTTGAAAGGAAATCATTTTCTGTAGATGTGTTTTCAAACAGAAGACCTTTCTGACTACAAACAAACTCACCCATCAGCATTCTTCTCTCTCAACAAAGCAGCAGTTTCTATTAGCTTTTTCCTTCTCTCCCATTGTTTTCTTTGCTTTTCCCGAACCTTTGAACAACAAAACACATAGTTTGCACTTTATGGACTATTTCATGGACTGAATTTTCATTTTTTGCATCTTAGATGGCTTAACGTAAGACAAAAGACAACTTCCAGAGTTCCATTTTAACACCTGAATAAGCTGTATTTCAGCATGCCCGATTCGGACAGCAGAATTTTAAGTATATAGATGTCGTAAAACTTGAATAGCCACAACAAGTATTCTTACATTTTCTTTATTTTCTTTTTCTTTGTTCTCTTTAAAGTCTACATCTTCAGCGTTAATGTCCATTGTTTCTTGCTCTTCTGTTTGGTTGATCTCCATAGCTGCTTCAGTAGTAGATTCCTCTTCTGTTTCCTGTAGGGAAGTCTGCTTCTCATCAGTCAATCCATTGCTTTCTTCTTCCACTAGCGCGTTATCTTCAGGTTCTGAAGGCAGAGCCTCAGTAGAAAATGTCCCAGAGAGGAGACTATCCACTTTGCTGAGAGGAAATTCATGAAGATTATCGAAAAACAGTTTTGGAAATCCAAAACAACTGGTAGCAGCTCTAACAGGTCCCCCTCCTGGATACATCTGAATAATGGATCCATAGCCTATGAGAGCAAAAGAATCAAAACCACATTGGAAAGCCAGAATTTCTTAAATTGCTTAAGCATTTTAGAAATTTAGAAAATTTAAATGAAGCATTCATTTAAAAATAGATAAGTAAATTGCCTGCTCTTAATCTAACTTTCATCAAATTTAACAGGCTGCTGAAGTATGCCTCAAGTAGAAAATCTTTATTGGAAGGACAACAGTTACTGCAACTCAAAAGGACAAGGTAACTCAAAGATTATGCACATATTAAACATGTATTTAGGATTAGCACAGAACATATAAGCAGTGACAAATTGTTAGAAAAGCTAATTTAATTAAGAATTAAAAAGACAAATTTTCTACAGTATTTGTTACTTATAACTGTGGAGTGGTTTTGATAAAAAATAAAAGCTAATTTAAACAGCATTAATAAGCAAAGAATTTTTTCAACATCCAGACTCCAAAGGAAGAGATGTCAGATGCTTAAACATACTAAAAAGAACTTTTCAATAGTTATATTGAAATTCCATCTTATTTAATTCACTTCAGAAACTATCACTATGGCTAAAAATTGCTGAAACAAAAACAATTTATAGTATAACTGCCTGCATGCTTCTCAGCCAACAGAGAGCACATCTGGGTGCACAACATTACATGACACTTCCTACGTTTCCGGGCTTCTGGAATATAATTGTCATCTCTTGTCTTTGAATGTCTAGTGTCTTTGAATTACTTATGATGAAATTAATTAAGTCTGAGAAATAAAAAAATCAAGTCAAACTTCTCCTAGAATACACTTACGAAAAATGTCATATACGACTTCTAAAATATACATTTTGCAGACATTAAATCTCTGGTGCAGTGAACAAGAGGAATGACAACATTTTCAGTGCTGCGGACTGTCTGAATTCCAGTGTTACTACTCCTGTTTTCTGCCATTCACTTTCCTGGACTTCCCAGGTGCCTGGGAAGAATCTGCATACAAGCTGCATACAGCCTTTTCTGAACACAATGTCATTATGCTAAGACAGAAACTAAAACAGATCTACATACAGTGATATCAACTTTAAATTTCTTTTTTTTTTAAATAGTGAAAAATAAATCCAACTTAAATATGCAAAATACAACTTTCTCCAATGGAAAAAACAAGTATCTCCGAATACTGGAGACAGTAAAAGTAGATTTTTAAAACTGAGAAAGCATTTTGAAGTACTGCCTTTTAAAAATAGTAGAGAGATGCGTATTTCTTACGTTTCAAGTAAGCCCTCAGTCTGTACATTACTAAAGCTACTGTGTTACTCGCCTCCCATTCGCTCCATCACCGCCCCCAGCACAAGGCCTGCACATGTTTCCATTACAATCATCTTGTTGCCAGCACGTATGTTTCCTAAAGTCAACATCTGAGATAGGGTGTCATATCGCAAGTGGCTAGAAGACAGAAGGTTTTAAGAAATACCAAATTAGTTTTCTTACAGTTAGAAATACTGTGTATTAGCTCAGGAGCCTGTCAAAAAAGCTGGATTACAGGTAGATTTTCAGGAACAGCATCAGTGGCCTTCAGAGTCACCATGCAGAAACTTGTCATTAACCATCTGGTAATAAAGAAGCACTCCAACCCGAGCCAACAAGAAATTAGCAGGGAATGGGTGTTTAGGTTTACAAAGAAAATAGCCGAAGTAGGATATGAAGTAGGGTGCACATAATAAAGCACACATCTCATGCTGTGCCAGTCAGACAAAATATTTCTTAAACTTCAGTTTTTTGTTGTTCTCTCTAATGTCAGTTTTGTAAAGAACAAATGGTATGTGAATGCATTTCCTAATCCAGTACTGTATCCTCAGTGATTTTAATCTATTTCACAGTAGCACACACCACCTGCAATCCAGGATCAAAACCTAATGCTACTGACTGCAGCACCTGCACTGACGGGACTCAGTGATGGCCAAGGAAATTACAACTGATCTTAATAGAGAAATAAAGCCAAGTGAAGGAGATGAGGGAAGGAGAAGGAAAAAGGTTTGAGAAGCCTTAAATAACATAAAGAGCTGTTTTTTCAGTCTCAGCATCTCAGATCTACTTTTACTACTTTAAAAACAATAAATCAGTCCATCTTAAACAATGTCTGGAACAATGTATCCTTTAATTTAGGTAAGTGAAAATCAAATGCAGCTAGATCTCTGCCCCCCACAATGTTAACCACATGTTTTTAAATTCTGGAGACTTCTGATTGAAGAAGATTTGATTCCCTAACATGTTAAAGGCAAAAATTCCTGTTTCTGGTAGGTGGCTTGTTATTTAGATTACTGAGCCAGAAAACAGATACAATATGCCACTGACCAACACAGATAAGAGATTCCTCTGCAAATGCAAAGAGCCTCTGTCTACATTGGTGGTAGGGAAATGGTAAAGCTGATGCGGCATGCAAGAGAGTTTTCTCTTCACTGCAAAAGCATATTGATTCATTTTCTACATCACGTTATTTTTCATTAATTTACAATCTTTCCATTAACAGGAAAAAAAGAATAAATGTGATGAGTATTATATACTCTGGTACAATACAGGTATTTTGAAAAATATTATAATATCTCTCTGTTATAATTTGAAAAAAGAAACAAAATGAAAACTTACTTAATTTTTCCAGGTTCCCTTGCATAATACATTGTTGAAAGAATGCGAGTGGATGGTTTCACAATTGTAATAACTGCCTCATATCTGTAAGAAACACATAGTAACAGTCTTATTTCAAGCTCAACAAATTAGAGAACTACTAAGTATTTTCCAGATTTTAAAATTCACTTACTTTTTTTTCTTCTTCTTTATGTATTTATCTTGAGCAAATTCTGTTTTGTCTCTGAATGTTGTACTGTTCTCTATTAACTGTTGAACTATTTCCTTGGAAGAGACAATTTATTTTTATTATAGCTGGTATTTATTTTTCATTCATTTAATATATAGTATTTTTTTAAACAAACACTGAAAATATTTTCTTCCAATAGAGGCATGTATACCATTAACTTCTACTGACATTAATGGCAAAATAAATTTCTACTAATCAACATGACAAGTGAGGCACTACCCTATGTGCAGCAATTTAATAATATACTTCTGCCTCTGGGTGTTCTTTAACTACATAATGCCAGCATAAACATTATAAAACTGAAAATGCTTATCCTGGAAACAGGGTATTTTGTGGGGAAGAAGTCTGGCAGGTGCCAGAACTAACTCATGAGAGAGGGCAGACTTGTATGGCCAGAAATGAAGAAAAAGCAGGATTGTTCCTTTCAGCATCACCAAGCCATTACTTCAGCTCTTACTGTGAAGCCTCAGTACCTACATATTCTTATCCTATGCTGAATGTCAAGGAGACTACCCTGCTTTCTCTAAGTGATTAGCTATTTTTAATTTAATTTAATTTATTTAGAATGAGGCAGAGTTATGTTTATTGTCAGTTATTATGGAACAACTGACACAAATTCTGTCAGTCCAACATCCCCCATAGTAACTGGTTTGCATGACAGTACCCCAAGTCCTCTGTGAAGCTATACAGGCAAAAATATTTTACAAAAAACAAAACAAAACGAGGAACCTAATGTCATATGTAATATTTACTTTAATTCAACTCCCTCTTTGGGTCTCTTGTCTGACTTTAGCATCTCTATGTCTGAGGCTATCTTTTTCCATCTTGTGCTAGTTCTTCCTCTATACTCTGGCTATTTATCAGACATCTCCCTTACCCCACTGACTTCTTCTGCCTCCCAAATTGTGCTAGACTCCTGTACCATCTCCTTGCACGATGTCAAACTCCTTAGCATTTACTATTTCCTACAATACTCCCCCTGACTTCTTCCTTCTCTAGCTCCCAGGTTTGCTCCCGGATCTCCCCAGAATTCCACATTTTGTTTCCTTATCTCCTTGTTCTAATCTTCTCCCTTTGCCAATCCAACTCTTCTTCCTCATACTTTCAGTTTCCAGCTGGAGGGATCATTAAGACCTCCAACAGAAAAAAGCTTTCATTGCTCAGGGTTTGTCTCCATGCCTGCAATACAAGAACAAATGCCGCAAAGTGCTGTTTTGGTTGTTGTGATGAAAGTAGTTTAACTGCTAAAATTGTAAGTTTATATTAAATATGTAGGAAGAGCAATAGTATAACCTGGCCTCACAGGAGTTGGGGGGGGGGGGGGGGTGGAATGACAAAAGGAGTATTTTCAATGTGGACACTGCAACACTGCATCTCCCATTGTGCTTTAGGAACCTGCTCCAAAATATAGTGACCAAGTACTTCTCACATTCTATTGCTATTTTTCAAGCCATTATTTCTTAAAGCCCTTAAAGCACTTAAGATGTACTATTAATGGCATGAAACAGCGTATCTTCCTTTTTTTGACTTATTCTTGGAAAAAGTTAAACGCAGTGTCTGGGTTATTTGGGGTTTTGGTGGCTTCTTTTTTTTTCAGTAAAATTTACAGCAAGGAAACTGAGCAGTATTTCTGTAGGGTACGCAAAGCAAGCCAAAGGGAAATTGCAGCACGCAATGCCCTGGGAGTACATGCCACTTGAAGTCTGCATCCTAATACCTGTCGCTCAGGACCTGGGAAGGATCTGGGAAGTGATGGGAAAATCAAACCCCATTAACACTGTGGTTCCTTTATTTCAAAGAGCAATCACCTCTAAAGTGAGCCTGCGTCACAAAGACATGCCATTCACAAACATGAGTTCAAATTTTACCAGACATTTATGGAAGAATAATATCTATTACTGCTAATACAACACAGTCTAAAATTAATATTCAGCTACAGTTCAGACACCAGAGTTAACAAAGTAAGATACTTTAATAACCTAAAATAACAGTATAGTAGATGTATGGCACAGACATGCTGAGGACATGCATAAAAGCCAGAGTGATCTTCTGCCACGGATAACAAGAACGAATAGAAAACATCAAAGCTATCAGACTGGTTAGTAGATTCTTCTCAAAGAGATAACACCATGAGCAGCACAACCATGGAAACAGAAGAAATACCATTCTAAACTCCTTGGACCGATCCATTATTAAAGCAGGCAAAAGCAGAACAACTGCTCTGAAGAGCAGCAGCAAACAGCAAGATGCAAAGAGGAGATGAACTTGATGTAAGCATGAGCAATTTCTTATCTTTATTAGAAAGGGTAAACCAAAGATGAGAGAGAATTTTGACTGATAACATGTGCAGAACAGAATTGGCTGCAATGGTTTATTAACATTTAAGATGGCCTCACTCCTTGTTGACAAAGTGCGGGGTAAAATCCATTCCCTTTTCTAACAGAACAGAACTGATCTCTTGAGAATATTCTTAGTTTTTGAGGTGCAGATAAAACACAGGCATCACATCTGCTTGGTAGGTACCGTCTAGAGGCGCACTGATAGTACATTTGCTACATATAGTGTTATTTGTTAATACTTTGGTGTTTATCCATATTCCTTTCCTTCTCCTTTGACAGTTTAATTACTGCACGATTTTAGTATGTCTGTAATATAGAAATAATATTTTGAATCTTATAAACAAACAAAACTAAAAGGTGATTATGCGAGCTGTATTTCCTTAAAAGTTTTAATATTTCTTTTTGTCTGTTATGACTTCTGATGCAGTAAAAATTCATACTTTACTCTCTGTTGACAAAGTTGCCAACCTTACATGAAGTTTTCTCTGAAAATAGCCTTTGCATTTTTGTGAAAACAGATCTTTAGGAAAAACATGGCTTGAGCAGAAGAACAAAGAAAAAGCACTTTAGTCTATGCACCAATAAAAAGAATAGCCTATTTCATAAACTAACATATAACCATCAAGGTAGCACAGAAATGACACCAAAACCTTATTTTTACCTGTCCTTTAATACCCTTGTCCTTCAAAGCCTTTATGTCATCATGAGTCAGTTTTTGAGACTTTCCGTCGTCAACTATGTTACGATTATCTGTACCTGCTTCTTTTGTTTCTAAAGGAAAAGGATATAGACTTGTAAAATCTAGCTCTAAATATATTTTAAGTTGGAGAAACATATGATTTTAGTTTCACAGAAAGCAGACTTCTCAGGATTAAACCCACATGCTTCACAGCCTTGCAAAGTATTGCCTAAGCAATCAATGAAATGTAATATGTAAAATACACCTTAGTATATATATATTCACCCCAACTAAGGTTCAAATTTTCTCCCATATTAAAAAGCTGATTTGTTACAGGGCTAGTGAAACAGCAGATCAAGACAAAACCACGCACTTTTATGACAGAAAGAATATAAGTAATGTTAAGTTTACAAATGATTAACAGAAAGCTTTTCCATCATCTTTGGTATTATCAAAGAAACAAATTAATTAGAAGTCATTCTTCCAAACACCAGTCAATCCTCTGTAATACCTGTGGTAGTCTCTTCCACCTCTTGCTTTGGCTGGAGGTTTCCACCACTGGTTACTTCAAATGTAGTTCCATAAATATGTCCAATGGCATTATCCAGATAGAACCACTGCTTCTCAAAAATAATTTTTCTGAAATAATAAAAAAATTAATTATATTAAAAGCATTATTTTTACTATGTCTGAAACCCTCATGCCACAATAGTTCAAAGTAAACTATAGCTTCATATATGCCATTTTTATCTATATCCTTGAAGAAAACCAGGACAAGCATAAAAAGTGAAATACTAACTACTATTAACCACAAAACCACATTAAACTGAAACTTGTTAGGAAAAGAACAAAGAACTTAAATCTACTATACAGTAATAAATTTTTTTTTTCAGTTCAAAATAATTCTAAAATGGCAGATAAAACAGGGATATAGCACTTGAATTATATAGTACCACTGTTGACAGAAAGTCAGAACAAGGCAAAGAATGAAATTAATCTAAAGTACATTAAATCTAGGCTGGGTCATGCAGATAAGTGTGAAAAGATAAGCGTGAACCTGTATTTTTCAGAGCTCCTTTGAAATAACATTTGTCAAAGGACTATGAAGAAAACAGAGAGCAGAGAGTGTCATGTGTCATCCTAGAAATGTTTAATAGAAAAAATATATATATTTTATTATCCCTTTCATTTTGATTGCACTGATGGAGGTTTGCATTCTTCCTTCTTCACACAAAAAAGGACCCACAAAGCCTTTAACTTTCAGGCTGATCTACAAAGGTTTCCTTGCTGACCAGAGAAATACCGATCTTGCCAAATGAAACAGGTACCAGTGTCTATGCCACACACATTTGAATCAAAACTTACCAATATGAGCTCTTATTATGCTGATTATACTTATCACTAATTCTGAAGCTAAGCAAAAAGGTTGAGTTCTTTGTTATTTCCAGTTTCCTACTGACTGAAGTATGCAATTCATGCATATATTTTAAATATATTATTTGCATCCCAAAATAGAATCCAGAATTTAAATAAAGCATAAAAATAAAAAGTTTTGTCAGAGGCATTACCAAACCCTCTTAATAAAAAATTAATGACATTATACTTGCTCACGTAGTCTATTAATCCCTGCCAACCCAGATTTTAAAAGACTAATAAATTATTATAAAAGACTTGAAACGACTGAAAAGAATTTAGATAGAAAAAAAATTGTGTGCATGTGCTGAAAATTCATTTTGACAAACATTCTAAACAGAATATCCAATCCCAGCTATTGTCACATGTTCTTGGAGTGTCCTTACCCTCATCAGATTATAGAAAAGGAAAAATTAATGCAAAACTTATTTAATTTCCTGTGGCAATATTTACTCTTTGATTTCTTTATTATTTCTTTTATGATAGGGTTTTTAAACAAAAACTGAAAAGGGACCTAACAAACAGATCTTGGCAGCACTCTGCAGGCTAACAGAGCAACTACCTGATTTTGGTGCCAGATTCTACTGGTGAACGTTAAGCCTGTCAATAACCAGATCTCCCAAATTCCTAGGTCTGAGCTGTGCCATTTTTAAACCAGCCTCATTCAAGCATAGTACCTTTAAATCTCCATGCTACTGAATCAGACGTCTGGCCACATTACCCAATACTGACTTCTACACATTGGTCTATAAAATTGTCTGCTGCAATGGGAAGAGCCCAGGCTGTGTCCACTGATTACAGTATTTCCTGCTGGGGTGCAGGTGCTTCTTGCTATGCCAGTTGGCCTAGGAAAAAGAAATAGGAGACCTTTCATAGCATCCTCTCCAAAGCAGTAACTATCCAGAACTGACAGCTAGCATCTTCCTACAGTCTAACACCGATGAGAACACTGAAGCCAATCCCTATTATTAACAAGGTAATGCTGCATCTCGCAGAAATTACACACCACAGCGAGATAAACAGCATGAAGATATGCTTCTTGGGCTCCTGCGCCTTTTCTCCTATTCAATCGGTACCAGTTTGACAATGACAACACAAAACCATCCTAATTATCTTTCAAATTCTTACAAGAAACGCAGCCAGGAGATCTTCTGGGTTTTTTCGTCATAGGAACTGAGGCAGCATTAAAATCCTTCACGCTACCTGTCACATCGGCCTAGCGAGGCCGTTATTTCTGACTGGCACGGTAGAAAGCTGTGGGTCACATCGGCCGCACCGGGACCCCCCTTCCCTCAGGCGGAGCCGCGCGACGACCGAAGGAGCTGCCGCACAGGCGGGGGGGGTGGGGAGGGGACGGCGGGGAAGAGGAAGGCGCAAACCTCGGCCGAGGAGGCAGAAGACAAGCGGGATCGAAAGCCCCAGACCGGCCCCTCACCTCCGCCGTAGCACGGCTACCGCTTTGAAGACATCGTCCCGCTTCAAGACGGCGCAATCCCCCTCACAAATGCGCGGGCCCGGCCTCAAGCCGTCCTCCATCGCCACCGCTGCTCGTGCGCCTCCTGTCGCGGGGGTGGCCAGCGCGCAGGCGCCGCCGACCCGCCGCCGGCCCTGCTGCGCATGCGTCACTCCCGCCAATGGCAGGGCCGGCGGCGGGCCGACGGCGCCTGCGCGCTGGAGCAAGGCAAGCTGAAGCGGAGGGCAAGTAGGCGGAGAGAGACCCCGTCGGAAGGGAAAGAGCAGGCCAATGAGGAACGCCTCCTGCACCATGGCGACGCCATATGCTCCCTCGGGATTGGCTGGGGGGCCGGAAGTAAGGGATCGGCGCCAAAACGGAATGCTGAGGGGGAGAAAGGTTTCCTTGTCTCCTCAGGCGATCCGTGGCGGTACGGTGCCCCGCGCGGGACAAAAGCCCTCGCGAGCAGCGGCTGTTGCTGTGGGAGATTGGCGCCGTTGTTTCGTCCCCTCATCGCTGGGGCCGCGTGGCAGGGCCGCTTAGCGGGGTTCCTCTTTGCCTCCCCGGACCCTGTGGCGGGGAGAAGGAGGCCGGGTCTTCCGCAGGGCCTTCGAGGCACCTCAGGGCCTTAACTCCTAGCCCCGCAGGCGAAGTCCCTCTGGCAAATAATCCTAGTTTAGATTAAATATTTTCTGGTAAAATTTATTTCTTTAGCTCAGTTTGCTGTTGCGTCCCCAAACTGACGCCTGCAGAGCGAGATGAGTAGGGACCTTAGAGGCAGGGGATGCGCCCGGGGAAGAGGCTTTCAGGGTTGGCGAGGTGGATGGCGAGGCAGAGGACAGAAAGGAGAGTGGAAAAGAATGCCGGAATCTGGTAAGCCACCTCCTGTGCTTCTCTCTCTTTTCTGAAGCCGTAATGCTTTCAGAACAACCTTTTTTGTTTGACCTACCTTTGCACTGGGTGACTACAGCTGATTGCCTCCTGGTGCTCTAAAGGATCACTGAGAATAAAATTGCAAAGTTTTAGTAACCACATTGTTTTAGTCCCTGTTTTTTTTTTTTTTTCAGTAGTAAGATCTCGACTAGTTCAATCAACGTTGGATCAGTATATTCCCTATAAAGGCTGGAAACTTTATTTCTCTGAAGGTATTTTTAGACCCAAATTATATGTAGCAAGTATTTTATTCCATTTTTTCTAGAACTGATTATAAGTAGAGGGGATAAGTTCAACACAAAGCAACTGAAATTCCTATTTGTTACATAAAAACATGAATGCAGTAGAGATTTTGGTCTTGTGGCATACTGTAATCTCTGCAGGCTCCAAACCTTGGAAAGGAATCTTGAATAGCGTAAAACATGATCTTAAACCTATCAATTAGCCACATAAAACCTGCAGTCTGTCAAAGACTGGAATATACATACCTCTGCTGTACTTTTCTTGATCCTATGTGCTTGTCTTATGTCACCTTAGACGAAGTTCTGCTTTATAACAGGTCTTATAACAGAACATTACTGTGATGCTGTAGAGTTCTATCATCTTCCTCAGTTTTTGGAATGCAGAAAAATAATGGAAGAGAAATTGCTTGTTTGTTATTTTGTGAAATGGAATTAATTATTTATGCCAATTATTAATGCAATGTGTTTCTAATTAGCTTATGCTGACAAGTCTCCTTTTGTCCAGAAGACTCAAGCCTTTGAAAAGTTTTTCATGCAACGCATTGAGCTTTATGATAAGGTAAAAGCAAAAAAAAAAACACCTCCCCCCCACAACCTACTGATCACAGATTTTATGTATTTTCTCCATCAAAAATAATCTCCATCATAGATATGAAATGTTTATGACATGATTTGGATGTGTTGTGTTTATAATTTTAAGTGTATTTAATAACTTAAAATGTTTCACAGGATGAAATAGAAAGAAAAGGAAGTATTCTTGTGGATTATAAGGAACTGATACAAGACAGAGAATTAACTAAATCAATACCAAATATATCTACTGAATTAAGGGATATGCCTCAGAAAATACTGCACTGTATGGGTCTGGCAATTCATCAGGTAAATACGATGTTCTAATACATAGAATAACCCTCACAAAGAATCAGCGGGACTTAAAGGTAATTATGTTATAAAACCCAAATCTCTGTTTTTCTGTCTTACAGAAATTTACTGTTTATTCAAAACTTAAACTCTTCCATCTCTCCACCATGTCTGTATGGCCTACAAAATAATGTTTTGAAAATGTTTTAGTCTTGGTGCCTTTCTCTTATTCATCATCAAAGCAGTTGACTAAAACTAAGTGTAGTTCTAACATTTATGTTACTCCCTATTGGGAGTTCTAATCCCTGGTTTGTTTTTTTTTTAAATGTACTGTGAGTTACCTGTGCTGTGTGTCCCACCTCATGCAGCAGAACCATGGCTCTGGTGGGTGAATGGTGAGCAGATTCAAGAATTCCTGGCTCTGTTGAATGTCTCTTAAAGTAGCAATTCACTGCTTGTTGCCAGGCAAGTTCTCAGATGTTTATGCTTTAGTCAAACAAAACTCCACACATTGACCAGCATTAAAGATTACTGTATACATTCTTTTTCTTTTTTTTAATTAAAGAAACAAAGACAACAAATATGTTGATTTTAAATTCAATTTAAAATGAAGCTTAAAACTGCTCAGAAGCAGAAAACCACTGTTTAGTGGGGGTCACTGGACAGCAGAAGGCTCTAGACTTCAGCAGTGGCTCTAATCATAAGGGATGGTAATCAAACTTAGTAGCAAATTGAATCCATACTACATTTGTGTCTGCCTTTCTCTTCTGTCTAGGTGCTGACGAAGGACCTTGAAAGGCATGCTGTGGAGCTGCAGGTGCAGGAAGGATTACCACTTGACGGAGAACCTATAATAAATGTGCCTCTCATTCATGCTAGGTAATGGGTGTTGAGTCTTTGTTTTGTTTTCAGGAGGCTCTATTTGCCTCTTCTCTAATGGTTGTCAGTGTCCATGCATGGTGCTGAAGGCTTACATATTTATTTTATTGAGAGACTTGACTCTGTGAAGCTATTTCCAGAAAAACAGTGTACATTTTGCTTTTTTTCGTCACCATGACAAAGGCTAAACTGTTGTTGTGAAGACAAAAGCAAAATTAAGCCTGCTTATAAGCTGAACAAATAGCTTATAACTAGAAAAGCTTATAAATAGAAAAGTAACTTATAAGTAGAACAACTATTCTGTGAAACACGTATTGATTAAAAACAGAGAAATGTATTTAAATTTCTGCAGTTTACTGGAGAAGTTGGGAAGGCATATAATCAAGCCTTTTGTTAGCAAAAGGCTTGTCTTTGTAAAGAAGTTGACTTGGAGGGTGTAGACCTAAACTACAACTGGTAATATTTATTATTCCTTGTATGGATGTTTTGAAGTGGTGTATGAGGATGTGTTATTTCATACTAGCTTAAATCTATTAAAGGATTACTAGTAGAAAGTCTCAAGAATTCTCATGGAAGTCTCATAATGTTAAAGTCTCAAGAAAGTCTCAAGATTTCAGCAGCCAGACTCTTTTCATTGGTGCCCAGTGACAAGACAAGGGACAGTGGGTACAAATTAAAACACCATGTTTTTAAAATTCCATGTGAACACAAGAAAATGCTATTTTACAGTGAGAGAGGTTGCGTAGTCTCCATCCACAAACATATTCAAACCTGAACTGGACATGTACCTGGGCAACCTGCTCTAGGTGACTCTGCTTGAACCAGGGGGGTTGGACTAGACAATCTCATGAGGTCCATTCTATGGTAAATGATTCTGTTTAAAGTTTGTTATTCTGAATTATTTGGGTAGGTATTCTTTGTTGTCCTTAACAAGGTGCAGTGTGTTGTATCTGATGAGAGGTTCTTATGTCCTTGAAACACAAAAACTCATTCTTCCTTTTGGAGCATAGGCATAATAAATCTTTGATCCTTTTGTGTCACAAGTCTAAACTCTGGTCTTAATCCGAAATAATTCAAAGAGATGATCATAGATGGCTATAAAGTAATTTCTGCTGTATCACTAGTCTCAGTTGTTTACAGGAGCTAGGTGTCACTACATACACAAAGTGTACAGCTGTTGAGGTATATACACCTGAGGAATGTTAAATGTTATGCTGCTTTCTAGAACAGGAATCGAAGACTATGCCATGGGTCCGCAGACAAAAATCCTTCTAATCATTGCTCTGGATTACTGTTAATAATTGGTGTGTAAACATTGTGTGGAGGTGTGTGTGGGGATTTCTGTTTGTTTGGGTTAGTTTGTGTTTTGTTTTGTCGGGTTTTTGTTGTTTTTTTTTTTTTTTTAACTTTTGTGTAGGGTGTACAACTATGATCCGCTAACTCAGCTGAAAAACGTTCGGGCCAACTGCTATGGAAAATATATTGCCTTGCGTGGTACTGTTGTGCGTGTCAGTAATATTAAGCCTCTCTGCACTAAGCTAGCTTTTCTGTGTGGCACATGTGGAGATGTTCAGAGTGTTCCTTTACCTGATGGAAAGTATACGCTTCCAGCTAAGGTAAGTTAAAACCATCTAACATCATACTTTTCCCTTATCTGTAGTGATTTGAAAAAAAGCAACACCACTGGTATTAAAAAAAAATAATAATTAAATCTGATATTTAAAGCTAGGTTAAACTGACACATTAGAAGAAAATTAAACTTACCATGCAACATATAGTACTGCATAACCTTGTTATTTGAAAAAAATTGTGTCCTGCTGAAACAAAAGCAATATATAGAAACTCCCTCTAATCTAGAAAAAAATTTCTTTAGTTCTGTTTCACCAGTTATGTTTAAAAAGCCTCCTCCACCTCACTGCAATTGTTTTCTATAGTTAGATTTGGGGTTTTTTTTGTGGGTTTCATTTAGAACTTTTTGTTTTAATTTCATTGAGGACAGTGCTCAGTCATTTTATGTTACCTGCTGTGCTCAAGTGAAAAAATTATCTCCTCTGGAACATCTACAAGTATTTAAAAAAACACAAACAAAAAACAAACAAACAAAACAGCCCCCCCAACAACAAACAACAAAAAACAACCAACCAAACAAAAAAACACAAAACCCCTCCCACTACCCCCCTGGCCCCAAACCTCAAACTGGTTCACCAAGGGGATCATACAGTTCAACTGTATTTGCTGTAATAACTATGAGTCAGGATTCAGGTGTCTGTGCTTGATAGCTCTTGATTAATTATGTATGTGCTAATTTGTAGCCCTAACTTAACTAGCTTTTTCCCTGAAATGGTGTTAATGAATCACATTGGTTTGCTTTTTTTTTTTTAAAATCAAATAAAGCAATTTCAAATCATGATTTTCAAAAAAGGTTGAGAATGAATTAGAATTATTATTGTTCCAGTGCCTTGTTCCTGAGTGCCGTGGTCGGTCCTTCACAGCTGACAGAAGCTCTCCTTTAACCACTACAGTGGACTGGCAGTCTGTTAAGTAAGCATCTCTTCCCTTCCGCACAAAAATGTAATGCACAGGGTAGTCAAAAAGTGACAGGATGGCTCATTCCATGTTACACTGTAACTTTAATAATCTTACTCTTTTGCAGCAAGCACTCTTCAAAATTTGTATTGCAAAGTGGTTGTTTTGTCCGAGCACTAGTATTCTTTGTATGTTAAACCTACTCAATGTAATAGCTTCTTGGAAATTCCTCCTGCCGTGACCGAGTTCTTTGAGAAATGTTCAGTTTGTGCTCTTCGCAGCTTTTCTCGATCGTTTCTTGTTGCATTCGTTATTTAATGATTCCTTTTAATGAGCTATAAGTTGGCTAGAAAAGTCCTATTAAATTACATTGGTCAGCTGTGACAGTTGACTTGAACAAAATGAAAGTAGATTTGAGGGTTAAAAATCTTAGTTTGAAGTGATATTGATTGTATCCCCTAGTCCTTAAGGTACACTCAGTAGAAGGAAATAGTGCTGTGCCTGCCCATTCATCTACTTCCTATGTCTAATCAGCAAGTAGGTATGCCTAAAATTTGAGATCTTTGGTATGGGGGAACAAGTTACTGTTTCTATAGAAACTAATAATGTTAAAGTGTAGAAAGGTGGATGGTGGATCTGGTTTTCATTGCTTCCATCCTACTATGCGCTATCAGCGCTATGACCATCCTATTATTGCCCCATAATATACGTTCAGAAGAGTTTGATGTGTTGTTTCCTGTCTATCCCGTTAGCTTACTGCAGTAAGGGTGTCAGCTTGGAAAAAACAGGACTCTACTTACTTTTTCCTACTTCTTACATTCAGATTCTGGAAGTTCACGTGCTCTGTATCAAAAGTCTTATTGTGCCAAATGACATCTAAATATGTTGGTTTTTTTAATTAACGTCCTGTAATAAGTCATTTAAAAATTCATTTAAATAATAGTGCTGACATTCTTGTCAGCATCTCTAGAGGGTGCTGTTTACTGCAGCTTCTTAAGAAAAGCTTGAAACTGAGCTTCAAGGAAAACTATCAGAGCTCTAAGTGCAGAGCCAAAACTGGAACCTTTTAAAGAACTTGTTAGTTGCAAGTCTTTCACAACTATACAAAGAGTGAGCTACTGTTCTTGTTATGGTCTGAGGAATTTCTTGGGCTTTGCTAGGGTTAAAATGCCAATTAAGTATTCATCAGGGCTACAATGTCTGACCTCTTAGTTTTTGTATATGAGGTCCATCTTATTTCACGTACTGTACTTATTTCTACATGAACATGCTCATCGGTGCTAGAAGATCTGAATTTCAACATTGATTATTATTTCTGGAGTTCATAGTTATTGTCTTTCTAGATTTATGTGTAATATATACCCATTTATTAAAGTCTGAGCTGAAAAAGTCTGTTTATCCAAATTCAGCACTGCTGTTCCTAGTGTTTATCAGGGCATTTCTGTGGTCTCCCTTCTCAGTTTGGAAAGGATTGGTTGGAAGCACACAGCTGCAGATCTTGTATGCTGTAATTGAATTGGAAGTGTTATGCATGGAGTGTACTCTCACCTCATGTTTTGTAGGGTGCAGGAGCTCATGTCAGATGATCAGCGAGAAGCAGGCCGAATCCCTCGCACAATCGAATGTGAGCTGGTTCAAGATCTTGTGGACAGCTGTGTCCCAGGAGATATGGTCACAATTACAGGGATAGTAAAGGTGTTGAGCACTGAGGAAGGTAAAATACATCATTTGAGAACACCTTATTCCTAGGGTGGAGTTTTTTCTAGTGATTACACACAAACAACAACAGCCATCCCCCTTAATTTGAGCTCTCAAAGTTGTAAACGCATCAAGTGTATATTTCTTCAGAAGTTGCCGAAGTTTTATAATGAGGAGTTATTTTGAAAAAGCCAGAAGCAGTGCTGTCCAAGAGAAGCGCTGTCTCTAACATCCACTGATAGAGAGGGGGTTCTGCAACCCACCGGTCTATACACAACTCTGGTCCTGAATCTGAAGTGCCAGTCTGACATCTGATGTTTCAATATGTGAGCTGATAGGAAAGCCTTCTCTGGACCACTAATGTAAGGGGGACATCCTTATTTCCTAAAGTCTCTCTGAGACTTGTCTTTTTTCTTCCCCCGCCCCCCCCCCCCCCCCAAATGAGGCTGTAATAGAATATATTGCAGAGAACTGCAGTACTGATTTACAGTGAGACCACATTCTCTGGTCAGTAATCATTGGGGGCTATAGAAAATGTTTAATTATTAAGCTACATGTTTAATTCTTCTGCACTATGGGTTTTTTTCCCTCTAAATATTGAGTGGAAACATTTTATATTCAAATTATTTGACTAGAATAATTTAAAATTCCTGGAAAACTTCCATTTCTTCTGGGGGAAAATTCTCTCTATACACATATACCCTCCTAATCCAGCAAAATATTTTATTGTGTACCTAAATGGAGGGAACTTAAAGAACAAATATAACTAGAAACTCGCTTACTTTGCATCAATTTTTGAAAACGTAGATGTTCAATTACCTAAATATGAACACTTTGCACATGACTGTACTTAATATTAATGTACTTAATTGCCCTATGCCATTTCTAAATAACATCAGTACTTAATTATATAAAAAATATTCCTTCATTCTTTCTCAATTTTTCTAACAGGAGCTTCTAAAAATAAGAATGACAAGTGTATGTTCTTGTTGTACATTGAGGCAAATTCTGTCAGCAACAGTAAAGGACAGAAACCAAAGAATTTTGATGAGACTTTTCAAAGATCGTTCATGGAGTTTTCACTTAAAGACCTCTATGCTGTTCAAGAAATTCAAGCTGAGGAAAATCTGTTCAGGCTCATCGTGAAGTAAGTTGTGTCAGATCTAGGATTAGAATTCTGAATCAGCGTGACCAGCTTCAGACAAACGTGACAGCTAATGTTAAAGCTATGAAATGTCTAAGGCTTGTGCAATACATACCACAGAGATTGAACGAACTTTAATGGGCAAGGGGCTTCGGAGGAAGTGAACGTATTGCAATGGGGATGTTAGGACTCTGGGAGGGATTTAAGGATACAGGGAAGTTAGGAGTGTGTCAGTTCAACCCTGAGACAGAAAGCCATGGGTAAAAAAACCCAATTAATTAATTTTGCTCCTCACTGAGCAAATTCAACTCACAAGCACTATTTTGTTCTCTGCTCTGCTTTTCTACAGCAGAGGAAAAAGGTGTGAGAACTGAGGGTGTGAAAGACCCTCAGTTCAGACTGAGAAGTATCCTTCTAGCTGGAGTGTCCCTGGTGTCCTCCCAGTGGAGTCAAAGAACACAGAAAATAGCACTGTTCAAAGGAGGGTTACAGCTAGTTACTTGATTAAGATAAGAACAGGTGCAGAAACCACTGGGAGACTGGTTGTTCTCTGTGTTTGTGTGAACTCAGATGAAAGGCTTTTCTTATTTCAAGCATATCTGGTTATCCGAAAATTTCAAGAAATTTGATGCTGATGATTTAAACTGATTCTGTTAGAAATTCAGCAACAGCTAACCAAAAGTTTTATATGTTTACAGAGGTATTGTATGACAAGAGAGACAGAACAAGTGATTATTTAATAGTAATACAAGATTTATATTCCCCTTATGTTAGTGTTCTTTGTTTTTCAGCTCTCTCTGTCCTGCAATCTATGGCCATGAGGTAAGTAATTTAACAGCTCTGCTTGTAACTTCAGTTTGAAATGTTTATGCCACAGTAAACTCTAAAGGATTTATAAAGCTTATCTGGGGTGGGGGGAAGGGGCAGGGACTGTATTTACAGGTGACTGACTCAAGTCACTTTCGGTGACAAGGAGGTGGCAGTCTTACACCCTTAAGTTCAGCCATCCAGAAGGAAAGGGTTATTACAGCCGATTCTAGGGAGCTGTCAGTATTGGTCACCATGACCAAATACTTATTAGTGTTGGTATGTACCACTACAGATTGTAAAGGCAGGTTTGGCCCTGGCATTATTTGGAGGATGTCAGAAGTTTGTAGATGACAAGAACAGAATCCCGGTGCGAGGAGATCCACATGTTCTGGTCGTTGGAGATCCAGGATTAGGAAAAAGTCAAATGTTGCAAGTATGGGTTGATTTATTTCTATTGTCTGATTGTATTTTTCTCTAACTCCTTGCTATCTTGACTTCTTGTAAGCAAGGTAGGATAGCTGTGATAAGACCAAAGAGTTGCTTGAGCTGGCTGGAGCTATCTTTTCATGTAGGATGCCTCAAATATAGGATAGTACCCAGAGGGGCCCCCTACTGTCCTCTCCTTCCTGGGAGCCTTGCAGAAGGGATCAAGCCTGTTAAAACACTTACCAAAGCAGGTATATCTTCATTTAGCTGATCCATTGTCAAATCAAATAAGTACACTCTTGGAATTAATGTAACTTTAAATACCATGTCACTCACCTTCTGTGAGGTTTACTTCCATTCTCTTACCCTATTTCTATGTTGCTAACACAGATCTCGGCTTTTTGGGAAAGGGACCTGCTGCTGTGTTGGGGTTTTAATCTTGGTGGGCATTTCTGCATGACTGTGACAAAATCAGCTAGTAATAGAATCTTTTAATCTTAAACTGAATGGTTTTAAAGTTCCATGTCTTTTCCCATGGTTACTGTGAAGTGAAAGAGGGACAGACTTCACCTAGACCTGCATCATTGCATACCTCATTTGAAAAGTCTGAGTCTTCCTAATGTGGACATGTTATGTTAGCGTATGACTTGCAATAACTTAGTGATGGATTTGTATGCAAGCATCTTGGCAAACAGATCTTTAAATTGTTTTTTCACTGAATGGGGACTCTAGCATACAATAGATGACTTGTTTTTTTCACGTCGTTACTAAATAATGGAATTCCATTCAAGAAAAGCTAGTAATCTGTTCCTCAGATAAGACCCTGAGACAAGGCTCCTCTCAGTCATCACTGTCCCAGGAAAAAAAAATCCCAAGGAGAAAACCAAAGCTGTGTAGGAGCCAGGTTTTTTGTTTGGTTGGATTTTTTTTTTATTCAATACTCAGTGCCTGTCCCATATCTGGTACTGAACAAATACGCTTTTGGTGTCATCTTTTAAATGAAATAGAGGCACCAGTAACTATAGTGGTTTACTGGGAAAATCCAGTTATGGTGACTGTATTCTAGGCAAATTTAACTGCAACACACCTGTGTTTTGCCAGTCTATGTAAAATTTCTTCAAGCTTACTATGCTTTGCTTTTCTAGTTAATATTTCAAATTCTAAGCCGCTTTCTGGATACTAGAGGCATGGACAAGACTAGGACTGTCCTTCATCCCCTAGTTGTGGGGAAAACTATGCATGCTTTCTTTGAAGCAGCTTGTGTTGGGCACTCAGACAAGATGTCAGTCTAAATAGACCTTGGGGTCTGAAGATACAGAAACTATATATATGCAATTCTGTGATGGACAGCATGTCCCCAAGCA
This sequence comes from Ciconia boyciana, assembly GCF_034638445.1. NCBI lineage: Eukaryota > Metazoa > Chordata > Aves > Ciconiiformes > Ciconiidae > Ciconia > Ciconia boyciana. The sequence continues at coordinate 116,506,705 of NC_132936.1, forward strand.
TTTCAATATACTTTGAAATGTAAATATTGTGCCCAAAGTCCTAGTAGTTTTGATAACACGTAGACATGGCTGTGCGCAAGTATTGTGACCAAAGTCATTTCTACTGTTTTGCAGAAGTATGTCTCTTGGGGTCGCAAGGAGTTATAACTTTACTGTTGGGCCACGTTAAGTAGAAAGAAATAAACTTGGGTTTGCTTTGAATTGTTTCTCTAGAATAAGGCTTATCAAATTCTTCACCTTGGGGAGGGAAAAAGTATTTCTTTTTCTTTTAGGCAGTGTGTAACGTTGCTCCTCGAGGTGTGTATGTTTGTGGTAATACTTCCACCAGCTCTGGCCTGACTGTTACACTGTCTAGAGATGGCGCTTCTGGAGATTTTGCCTTGGAAGCTGGTGCTTTAGTGCTTGGAGATCAAGGTAATACTTGTAATGCTACAGGTTTTGTATGAACAAACATGGAGGGGGGTTGCTGCTAAGTCTAGGGTTAACTACAGTGCTTGCGTAATTGTGGACTAAAAATGTAAATTTGAAGTGTGATATTGGCTTTCCACGCCTTGGGATGTTCTGAGCTCCTCCAGTGACTTCTCTGGAGGTGGTTCCTGCTTTCCTAGGGCTTAGGATATGTAGAAAACTGGAGTTCTGCAATTCACATGCCAGCCTTACTTAATGTGTCAAAGAACTAGGATTTCCTTGTTGAGAGATCTCTGACTTAATGGCAGCTACTGGATTCTTACTGTTTTTAAAAAATAGCTGGCTTATGAGATTTGGTGTTTATTTCTATTTTTAAAAAGCTTGTTTTGTCATCTTAATGTGTAATGAAGACACTGTTTCTGTGAGCCAGGCCAACTTCACAATGGTTCAGCTGCAGCAGTGTGAAATGAAGACAAACCTTCCTGAAATGGAGACTTGGTCCAATGTCTCCTAAGACATTTGGTTGGACTTCTGATAGAATGTAACATACAATCTATCAGACTGTACAGTCAGCACTGGATTGTAGCATACACTTGTCCATCAGTTAATGTGTTTTCTAATAAGTCTTTGTCTTGTGTTAATTGCTTCCAGGTATTTGTGGAATAGATGAATTTGATAAGATGGGAAACCAGCATCAGGCTTTGTTGGAAGCCATGGAGCAGCAAAGTATCAGCCTTGCCAAGGCTGGCATTGTTTGCAGTTTGCCAGCTCGGACGTCTATTGTTGCCGCAGCAAACCCAGTTGGAGGACATTATAACAAAGCCAAAACAGTGTCTGAGAACTTAAAGTGAGCACTTTCTGAAATGCTGCTGATCTAGTTCACATTCAGGAACAGGTGCTGCTGGCAGTCTTGTAGTTTGTATGTAATTGCTTTCTAGTTTCCTGGAGCTTGAACACAAACTTACTGTAAAAATTTTTTGTGGCTTTTGAGAGAGAAATTGTTGTTCTACTTTATTCTGAATGAATGGGACAGGATTTTTTAAGTGTCTTTGAAGTGGAGCAGAGTTGCTGTAATTTTTCCACTTTATGAGTGTTGTGTGGTTTTCTTGTCTTTACTCTAGAATGGGGAGTGCTTTATTGTCGAGATTTGATTTAGTTTTCATTTTGCTGGACACCCCAAATGAAGATCACGATCACTTGCTGTCTGAGCACGTGATGGCAATCCGAGCTGGAAAGCAGGCAGCATGCAGCAGTGGTGTTGTGACTCATACCAACATGCAGGATTGCTCTGTTCTCGAAGTTGTTTCACATCAACCACTGCTTGAAAGACTAAAGGTAGGACTTGTCCTGTGACTGTTGCTATGCCCCTTCCTGTGGTGTTCCTTGCATTGGGACCTGGCAACTCTGACCTGCTGGATGTCCTCAGTCTCCCGCTCCCATTCTTCTCTTGATAATTGGCTCTGAATTAAAGAGGAAGCATTTAAGGCTCCAGCCACCAGTTACTACCAATTGCCTGTTGTAGCTAACATTACCCACCCTGCTGGAGCTGCTAAAGATGTGTCTCAAGCCATCTTCATCTCCACACAGAAGATAATTTATTAGCTGAGCTTTTTTTTTTTTTTGGTTGCGGTAGTGAGAAGACACTTTGCATGAGATACTCTAAAGCAAATTTGCTGTTAGATTTCAATAAAGAGCTACAGAACTAGGATGGATATAATAACTTGATATAACACAATGTGCTGTGAAGTATTGAATCCAAATAAAGCAGTGTGTAAACAAATCCTTGGGCATCTGCAACTTGTGACAGATTTGGGGATTATAGGAGAGGAAGGATATTTCTTAATAAACTTAAGTGATCAGTTTGAGGGCTGATATTGTCAAATGCCAGGTCTTGGGAGGAACATCCCCTACTGGAGCGGCCGCATTTTTGGAAACAGGATGTCAGCAGTGATGGTTTAATCTTCTGTGGAGATATATCTTACAACAATTGGGAAATTGGATTTTCTCTTTTTGAGAAAGAATTCTTGATATAGTTAAATCATATTTGGCACTTCTTATCCTTGCAAATGAGAAGCTTCAGCTGCTTTTTCTGAAATGGCCAAGTGTGTTTTAATTTCATGTCTAAGCATAGTGTATGGACTTTTAAAGTACACAGTTCATATATGAAGCCCTAAAGACCTTGCAGTGAAGATTCCACCAGATAAAGCATAGAAAATGAAGATTTTATGTTAAAACTTGTATTGTATAGGGTTCTGACAGACAGAAATCTAAGCTCTTTGTAATTGGGTTAGATCTTACCAGGTGAAAACTTTGATGCCATTCCACATCAGCTGCTGAGGAAGTACATTGGATATGCTCGGCAGTATGTTCACCCAAATTTATCTCCAGAAGCTGCTCAGGTCCTCCAGGAATTCTACCTTGAGCTCCGGAAACAGAACCAAGGAGGAGACAGCACACCAATCACCACGAGGCAGCTCGAGTCACTCATTCGACTTACGGAGGTAAATGCAAGCTGTAATACCTAAGGGACTGAAAGCAAAGAGACTATTCCTAAACTACTACTGATATCCTATAATATTTTTGACAGCTTCTTCATGGCTATGTTTTTTTGTTGTGCTCAAAAAAAAAAAAAAGTCAGAATGCAAGAGACTTACAAATGCTTAAGGACTACTGTTGCTTAAAGCCTCTATATAAAGTAAAACACCCTTGAGGGGGTGGAAAGAGAATCTATCACATTCTCGCAAAAAGAGAAAAGGTAGGTGCAGGCAGGTACAAGCTGCTGCCCATCTTGAACTTAAACTGCTACTGTTTTTCCTAACACTATGCCTTAATAACACTATTTGTGATCTGCTGCTTCCCAAGAATGCGCTGTTAAAAAAGCAAATAAACTTGAAGCCATAGCCTAATAATGCAAGTGTGAAGGAGATCCAAACACTATCCAAAAAACAGTAGAGGAATCTTCCTCTAAATCCTGTAGGCTCAGGTTCCATCTCTGCTCCTAAAATTTGTGCTTGTTGTAGGGTGATTGTAGCCTTGTTTTCACTTCAGATGTAATGTATCTTAAATATACCTTTGTGGGGGTTTTTGTTTTGTTTTAAGGCACGATCAAGGCTGGAATTAAGGGAGAAATCTACCAAGGAAGATGCTGAGGATGTAATAGAAATAATGAAATATAGGTAATATACACTGCTTTAAAAATAAATAAAGCATCACAGTCCTATTCATTCAAAACTTTTTTTAAATACAGATACACAAACACAATGAAGAAATTACTTTATCAAGTTTAGGCCCCTTGGTACTAATATTCAAATTTGTTAGCTGCTCTTTAAAAACTGAGAGCAGCCCTAAGTTGAATACAATTCCTTAGGCCTTTGAGTTGTATCATCCTAGCGGTTATGTATACCAGTGCGCAGTAACTTAGACATGAGGTGCTGCTCAAAGGTTTTTCTCTTATGTGATTACTCTCTGTTGCAGTTGAACAATTTAAGTTCAAAAGTGATTTGGACAGATGCTTAGTCTAGGTTTCCTAGATAGGAAACCATCCCCTAGTAAGAAAGTCACTATGGGGCTTCTGAAAGCTTTCTCAAGCAGTTATGTTTCAGGAAGCAAATTCATGTACTCTTGCTTTTACCTCCTGTTGATCTCTTTTTAATATATTTTTAGCATGCTGGGAACCTACTCAGATGAGTTTGGAAAATTGGACTTTGAACGTTCACAGCATGGGTCTGGGATGAGCAATCGGTCACAAGCAAAAAGATTTGTTTCGGCCCTTAACAGTATTGCAGAGAGAACTTACAACAATCTCTTTGACTTGCAACAGCTTCGACAGATTGCGAAGGAGCTACAAATACGAGTAAGTTTGGAAATCAAGCATTTCTTCAACAACAAACTGCAAGACCAGTCAAAATTATCTATTGTAAAATGGGAAGTGGAAAAGATACATCTGTTGTGCCTCTCTGCAATGAACAGAAATAAGCAGTGTTTGCTGCTTTTAGGTTGAACGCTTCCTGAATTGCTTTTGTTTGTAAGCTTCACTAATCTTATAGCTGTTTGACAGTAACAACTCCTTGCACTAGTAAGGGTTGGTTCTGCTTCTGAAGCCGGTCCTTAACAAGATTCTGCTTTGTTTTGTGAAAGGCAATTTTTGGTTTCAGTATACTGTACTGCCTCTGGCTCCCCAGTGACGTTTCTGCTTGGCCTTCTCTGGCCCAAATATACGTTTTGGGTTTTCATTCCTGCTTCAAGTGTCCTAATATTGTAACTTGATAGGAACATCATGTAGGACAGATGGCCACAAATGTGCTTTATCCCGTAACTGATTTGCATTCTGTACTTGGGGGGGACTTCAGCCAAACAAAAATACCGATAGCTAATTCTACTTTTTGCTTCATGATTAAAAGCTTTAAATGCTGATTTAAAACTTAAAACTGGATTTCAGGTGTAATGAGTGAAAAATTATTTGTCACTACATCTACTTCTCTTTATGGAACTTACTACGGGCAATATTGCTGTTCTCTGTATTACCTGGTTAACCTACTCTGGCCTGCTGGAACGAGATAGCTTCAGTCTCCAAACTTGTTCAGATGTTGACTATACATAATCCTGTCTGACAGAACATGTTATTGCCAGCTCTCTTATCACATGATCAATCATTCATTCATTCAGCAACTAGTTACCTATAGCTAATACAATTAATTCTAATTTTCCCTTTATATATAGAATATTTTTTGCCCATTCAAAGTTCTACACCTGTAACAAATAGTTGGAAATCAGTAAGAGCTGTAGAAATCAGACTTTTCTTTGGTAAGTAGTTTTGTTTCGGAACTTAGATTTTTATACATAGGTTACACACTTTATTGCAGGCAGAAAGTATAGAGAGTAAGTAAAGCACAAAAGGGTGCAACTGACTGTATGCCACCTCCTAGCAGGTCAGCCATTTGCTAAGGAAACTAACCTATTCTTAGTTCACTTTATTTCGCTAAGTTTTTTCCAACTGTTTATGTTGCTTTACATCAGATAAAATGTCATTCTTCCAATATGATATTTATTTTTGTCTTTCTTTTTTTCCCCAGGTATCTGATTTTGAAAGCTTTATTGGATCCCTAAATGATCAGGGTTATCTTTTGAAAAAAGGTTCAAGAGTTTATCAGCTTCAGACTATGTGAAATGAGCCACTGTGATAAACTTTATTGAGACATAATCATTACATCTGGAATGGACTGATGGATCTGCAGCAATAAAGCATGCCAAACTGCAGCCTACCACAGTAGTTGATGCGCTGCTGGCATTGCCGCTTACTGAGGTGTGAGATTCCCTTTCAGAAACTAGCAGTGCCCACAGGCTTGCTTTAAGCTGCCATAGGACAAACTTGACACATGGTATTACTGCTTGACTCATCCTATAGGTCTGCTAGCCCCAATGAGACTGGGTAAGACTAGCATGTACTTCATCATCCTTGAGGAGTGGAAAGTGTATTTTATATCAACATTATCACAGTGCCATAACAGATTTTACTTCTAAAAGAGACGTTGGACCCAGAATTTAAAACCAGGAATCTTTCATGAGAAGATGATGAGTTGTGTTTTTTAGCATTGTAGTTCATTTGAGGAATTTAAAGTATAGAAATGTTTCCAAAAAGTTGGGAACCTTCAGGTTGAGACAATGCAGTTTTGTAGTTGTAAGAAGTGATACCTTACTGAAACTGACTTAATTTTCTGCTTTGCAGCTCTGTATTTATTGGTCTTTGTAGCTGAGGTTTTATTTGAAATGCAACTCTGATTTAAGAAAATATCCTTATTACGATATTTAATTTATAAAACAGGAATTGTATTTTACTTATGTCTTTCATTAAACTTTATATACGAGAAATCTGTGATTTGTTCAAGGGTGTTATACAGTAACAGTGAACACTGGTGTGGGTGTTAAAGGCCATTACAAGATATATAACACGAACATGTTGTGTATGTTTCTGTGTGTCATCTCCATGGTCACGCAGGTAAAACCACAGGGTACCCCGTGGTCTGTAACCCTCTATATGCTCTCTCTTGAGCAGAGGAATGCTTACTCCTAATCGCCGAGATACTGGTCTGTACAAGTGGGGAGCAGGACATATCCTCTTTGAGTTGCTGGAACTCCCAGGACAGTTTCTCCACAGCTGAGGTGAGGGAGGAAGAGAGACTTTCTTCATACTGCCAGAGCTGGACAGCCAATTCATCCACCATTTGTGCCTCTCCACCCTTCCAGGTCATTACTGCCAATGAGTTGGCATATGACGGTGGTGCGCTCTATACAAACTTCTGCCACGTGAGTCACGTGCACTGGACTTCATCTGGATCTTTGGATAAGTGCTTGTTTTCCAGGTCACTATAAATCGCCTCCAGCACCACTAATTCCCTCAGGTACTGGATACCTCTCTCCATGGTGGCCCACTTGCCTGGGTGACATATAACATCTTCCTTGAAGGGATACTTTTCCTTCGCGCCTGAGAGAAGTTGCCTCTAGAGGCTGAGGGCTTGTGCCCCTTTTCCAATTGCTTTGTCAATGCCCCCTTCTGTAGAAAGGGATCCTAGTTGCTTGGCTTCCTTACCCTCTAATTCCAGGTTACTGGCCCTGTTATCCCAGCATTGGAGCAGCCAGGTGACAATGGGCTCACCTGGATGACAGCTGAAATATTTCCACATATCTCACAGCTCACTCAGGGATAGGGATCGGGTGGTTACCATCTCCTTTGAGGAGTTCTTCTTCCTTTCCTCGTGATGGCCTTGCTTTTTCATCATCCGTTACTAAACGAGCTGACTTGCTTCCAAGATTTCTTCTTGCGTATAGGGGCGACTGATACCAGCACAGGTTGGTTCTCTGGTTCAGCCACAGCACCTGTCACAGCAGTTGGAGTAGCTGCCATGCCTGTTGTTTTGTTATCAGATCCAGAGACCTTCTCTTCCCCTTGAAGGTACTGAATAGTGTTGAGCAGGGCTCGGTAGGCATGGGGCAGGCCCCAGCACGTTGCAGTGATTTGTGCCTCTCTGGAGTTGCCAGGGTGACAGCATACTTTTTCCAAATATTTTACTAGTTTTTCAGGATTCTGCACTTGTTCAGTGGTGAAGTTCCAAAACACTGGAGATGCCCACTGTCCTAGGTACTTGCCCATGCTATCCCACATACCCTGCCACTCATAACTATCCAGCCTCGAGGTACATCTCTGGGTGGTATTCTTAAACAGTTGTTTAAACTTAAACAAGACCTGAAGCACATTCAGGAGTAGGAGCAACAGGAACATGCCGGTTTGAACATCCCAAGGATATTCAAAATTCTCAAGAGCTATTGTAACTAGCCTGGAGGAGAAGGGAAAGGTGAAGGAAGGCATCTCCCCCATAAATTGGCTCTCTGAGGAGAAAAGGTAAAGATTGTAATTATTAATAGTTTCTGAGAGATGGTTCCCAAAGTATGGAGATGATGACAATACTGAGTACAAATACCAGATTTGTCTCAGGGCCAGCCATTTTATCATATCATAAGCCAGTGTTACGAAGTACAGCAAAACCATAACCTTGACCCAGCTTCCAGAAGTGATAAACAAACAGCACTACAGGGACCATCTGCTGCAAGTAAGGTGCTACATAACACAACTCCCGAGAGCAAGCACGACAACTTTGAGAGAAAATTAATCAACATTTTGCCCAGCAACTATCAAACTAATATAATGAATGTTTATAACAAATTTGTTCTAACACATTCTGGTCAGTTTTGCCGTTATCTCAACTTGTTGAGCCCCACATTGGGTGCCAAAAAGGACTGCCGTGGTTTAGCCCGGCAGGCAGCTAAGGGCCACACAGCCGCTCACTCACTCTCCCGCAGTGGGATGGGGGAGAGAATCGGAAAAGTAAAAGTGAGAAAACTCATGGGTTGAGATAAAAAACGTTTAATAATTGAAATAAAATAGTAGTAGTAGTAATAATAAAATATGCAAAGCAAGTGATGCGTGATGCAATTGCCCACCACCTGCTGACCGATGCTCAGCCAGTCCCCCAGCAGCAGCCCCCCAGCCAGCTTTCCCCTAGTTTATATATATGCTGAGCATGACGTCATATGGTGTGGAATATCCCTTTGGCCAGTTTGGGTCAGCTGTCCCAGCTGTGTCCCCTCTGAGCTTCTTGTGCATCTCCAGCCTTCTCAGTTGGCAAGCAGGGGAAGCTGAAAAGTCCTTGACTAGCGTAAGCACTACTTGGCAACAACTGAAACATCAGTGTGTTATCAACATTATTCTCATCCTAAATCCAAAACACAGCACTATACCAGCTACTGGGAAGAAAATTAACTCTACCAGCTGAAACCAGGATACTGTGTAACTCCGTTCCTGCCACAGAAGAATGTGTGTTCTGCAAGAGTAAAGTGCTGAATGTTTCCTGACTTGGATGAAATCAGAATCATGGTCTAGTGCAATAAAATGGCAAATGAGCAGCTTTCAGTGTAAGCATTTGGGAAAAAAAAAAATTCAAGAACACGTTGTTGATACTTCTGTTTTCCCCCTTTTATTTCTAAGGTAAGATATGTCACATGAATTGTAAAGTAAGAAAATAAGCTTATTTCTGCCTTTTTTATTAAGTGACATAAGGATCATGTCCTTATGTCATGCTTATATACATGCCTACAGCATGCTTCCACAGCAATTTTTGTATGAAAATACGAGCTTTACAGATTTGAAAGAACATATTACGCTGCTCAGTGCTGCCTCAGTGTGAACCTACTTCAGTATACTTGAAATTGAAAACTAATTTGAAGGATGAGATGCTTAAGAGAAAACTAAGAAACTACAGCTCTACATACGAACTCTTAAGCAGCAAGCAGTCTGCTCTTTCCAGGTTTTGTTTGCTTCTTATGGTAACTGTGGTTAATGGCTTTTTTTTAATGTATGAACTGTCAGTCTTGCATGGGTATACAGTAGTTGTTATCTGTCCATGAGGGTTAGCATTTGGGCAGCAGAGGAGACACACCTTGCAAACTGGGAGTTGATCCTACATGAGGAGGCAACCTGCTGTATCAACCAATGGGAAGTAGGTGTTAGACATTGATTTTCATCTTTGCCAACAGATTAATGCAGGGTTTGGGGGTTTTTTTGTTTGTTTTCCACATGTAATAAATCTTCTCAGACTTGCACAATATAACCAGGACATAATGGGTAGAGAACAGAACTGGAATTTCAGAAGCAGGGTTCCACCTCCCCTTCTCTGGAATTCTGGGGCCTGTGCTCAGAACCACAGAATGGCAGAGGTGGGAAGGGACTCCACCTCCCTGCTCAAGCAGGGCCACCTAGAGCCAGGTGTGAAGTTCCACATCCAGGCGGATTTTGAGTATCTCCACAGCCGGAGACTCCATTCTCCACCCTGCAGAGGTGCTTTCCCGTCGGTAGGCCACCAGCACGTACTGGGGCATGGGGTAATCCCTCCCCACATGCTGGACTTTGCACTTCTCCTTGTTGAACTTCATGAGGTTCCTGTCAGACCAATTCTCCTGCCTGGTGAGGTCCCTGTGAAAGGCAGCATGCCCCTCTGGTGTATCAGCCACTCCTGCCGCTTTTGTACCACCTGCAAACTTGCTGATGGCACACCCTGTCCCAGCGTCCAGGTCATGTTCTACTCCTGCCTTCATCCTCCCCATGTTTAAAGAAGAAAAAACCAACTACCTCTAATCGATGTGGTAGAGGAATTAATAAATTAACAAGGTCATACACGTTTTAGCTACTCTTTCTCGATTCTTTAGAACAGCTGTGGAAGAGATAGAGTTAAATATACTACCTGTGATTGTTTGGGTTTTTTTAAAGTCTCCATTTGTTTTGTCAGTTATCGGCTGCTGTGTGCAGTTAAAGCTGATTGAACACCTGGGTGTCAAACCTTAGCTGCGTGATAAACTGACGCCAGAAATATGAAAAATAACAATGTCTCTTAGTGTTAGGAAAGGTGGGTAGCAGCAAGCCTCAGAAACAAATAAATGATTGCACCGTACACTCTTCTTCTTTCTCCTTGAGCTAAAGTAAACTTGGGCGAGGGAAGGCGAAGAACAAGTACCAAGAACAAGAAACTACTTAGGTCCCCGGAGAAGTCTCTTACGGTAAAGCAAACCTTCACCTTCTTCCGCTAAGGGCTTCTAAGAGAACAGCTGGAGCAAAAAGCGCGGCCCCACGAAGCCGCCCCGCCGTGAGGAGGAGCGGGGTGACCCCGGGCAGCCGCCTGCCATGGACACCGCCGCCCGCGCCCGGGGGCCCCCGGGGAAGAGCTTTGGCCGGCAGGCAGGCCGGAAAACGGCGGAAACACGGTTTTCCCCTTATTTCTCCTCACAGGTGGGATTTTTTAATCCCGGGTGGCAGCCTGCCGTAAAGCGCACGGCCCGCCGGAGAGGGGGCTGCCGTAAAGCGCCGCAAAAAGTCGCACGTCCCCCCCACCGTCGCCGCACAGGCACACCCCGCGGCTCGTACCCCGTCCCCGAGCCCCCGCCCGTCTGTGGGGGCGGCGGATGGCGCTGGCGGCGGGAGGCCGCTCGCTCCGGCGGGCAGGGCCGCAGCGCGCGTAGGGGCCGTGGGCAAGGGCCACCCCACACCATGCTGGCCGCCGCTTGGCTGGGCAGGGGTATCTGGGGGCTCCTCGGCGGCGCGGGGCGGAGGCGGCCGGGCGGCGGCGCCAGGCCTCTGGCCAGCCGACCCGGGGCGGCAGCTGAGGCGGCGGAGGGGCGCGGCGGGGGGGCGGGCGGCCGACGCCATGGCAACAGCGGCGTCTTCTGCCTGGCGGCGGGCACGGGGGCTCTGGCGGGGTCGCGCGCGGCGCCCGCCCTGCGGCAGCACCAGCGGCTGCTCCGCGAGCACCAACGGCTGCTGGGCGCGCCTGCCGCCGCCGCCGCCTGGCGCCTCCTCAGCGGCGGGGCCGGGCCGCGGCGGGCGGGGAGCGGCGGGGCCGCGCCGCCGGAACCCCCCCGGGAGCGGCGTGTGGCGGGGCGCTACGCCGAGCTGGTACGTGACCCGGGGGGGTGCGGCGCGGCGGTACCTTTCTCGCCTTCGTCGGTGCGCGGAGCTGCCGGGCGCGCTCCTCCGCTGAGGGGCGGGGGCGAGGCGGTGCAGCCCGAGGGGGAGCACTTGTTACCCCGTAGCACAGCGAAAGTCACGCTGCCTGCTGGAAACAGGTGTCACGCCCAAACTTGGAGCCAAACACGGGCTTTTTGGGTGTCTCGGTGGCGGCGTGTTTTCCTTTTGAAGGCCAAGTTAATGTTTAGTAGTTAAAGGCCGTGTCCGTGTATCTTGCGCAAACGGCAGCTTGCTTCCAAGAACTTAACAAGGCTTTCTGGCTAGCTCAACTTAAAGCGTGTGTTTGTCTTGATTAATTCTGTTACATGCCAAGTTAGGGTTTGGCTTCCTGGCCTGAAGTTTTTGCTTTCTTGCTTTACAGTATGAAAACCCCTGGACGATCCCAAATATACTGTCAATGGCAAGAATGGGTTTGGCGCCAGTTTTAGGCTATTTGATTGTTGAAGAAAATTTCAATGTTGCACTAGGTGTCTTTGTTTTGGCTGGCATAACGGATTTGGTATGTTTACATCAGTTTGGAAATACTTTGGGGATAGCGTGGGTTACGATGATCCAATTGACACATGTTGAAATTTAGACTCCAATGTAGAATGGAAATGAATAAACAGATTAGTTTTTGTATTCATTGCTTTCTAGAAATGGTATATACATCCTTTGCGACATTGTGAAGGGAGGTCGCACGTAGCCGAAGGGGACATAGTGCTGGTGGAGCAAAGGGGATATCAGGGTTCCCTGACCAGCCCCAGGTGGGCATTGTCCAGTCAATGCTTATGCATTTAGTGGTCTGTTACCATATGCAGGTGTACCCGGTGCACCCATCATAACAATAATTTTGTGAATTTTAGAACATCAGTTACCTTTTTTCCATTTTCCCTTTTTTTTTCTTTCTTCTTTTTTTTTTTTAATAATGAGAATTGAATATGTTCTGAGGATTCCAGAATCTGGAACGTAAGGTGAAAAAAGCATGATACAAATATCAGCTAACAGGTATCATATTTCACCTTAGTTAAACTAGCTGTATTATGTAATGTCATTCATGAAATATCTCTGTAACAGCAGCATATATAAGCTATTTTTATTCTTAGTTTTCTAACAGAGAAACACTGAACTTTGTTTTTCCTAGTTGGATGGATTTATTGCACGAAACTGGGCTAATCAGAAGTCAGCTTTGGGAAGTGCTCTTGATCCTCTGGCTGATAAAATTCTCATCAGTGTGCTCTATGTAAGCCTAACTTGTGCAAATCTTATCCCAGGTGAGAAAATGTCATTACTTGCATGTACAACATAAGGTAAAGAAGCTAATTTTATGTATAGTAATATTTGTTGTGTTTCTGGAAGGAGAACTGCGTATCGCTTGGAACTCTTGCTTTGTCAGTTGCACTTTGCTATTTGCTCCTATTAAATACTTAAAAACCACCCCCACCACCCCCCCAACAGAACTCACAGAAAGCGTGTGCTGCCATATACAAAAATAACTAGCATATACTGCCATTTTCAAATGTACTTTCTTTAAAGCAATAATAGTTAGTAGCTATATAAAAAATTTTCACATAGACTGGATTGTTTTAAGACTTCAGATTAAACCCTTTCAGGAGTCACGTTAAAAAAATCTTTGGTCATGCATAAAACTTGTTCAGAAGAATTTGGGAGTGCTTATTTCTTCTTGCTTCATACTTTGTTTTCTTTTTAATCATGGATGTGATTTTTCACTAGATCCTGTTGGCTTGGTTTTTCAGTTTCACTTACTTCCATGATTATTCTGAGGGATGTAGTGCTCATTGCCGCTGTTTTTTACGTGCGATACAAAACTCTTTCTCCACCGGTAAGTGTATAGCATTAAACAAAATTGTATTAATATGTATTAATTTTATTTTGATTAAATCTTCTGTATTTTTACAAGTATAAAAAAAGGAATAAGCCTTTAACAAAGTTGTAACCAAGAGATTTTCATCTTGAAACTTGATGGTTGCTCGTAATTTGGGTGGATAGCCTAAGAGGTAATGCTATGCTTGTTCTTTTGCCAGATGGATTTGTAAGCAGAACAGTATTTCATAAAATAAGTTCCATAAGGATGAGTCAGAGCTACTGATAACTTTTTTTTCCTGTGTATGATGTGTAATAAATCATATAAGAGCAGTACCAGTATAATTCCTTAGTGCTATAATTGACTTTTCTTTATCATGTGAAGAGGTATATCAATTTGAATATACTAGAATTGCCTGCTTTTTTTTTTTTTTCCTCTTTTCTGCCCCAACAGAGAACACTCAGTAGGTATTTTAACCCTTGTTATGCTACTGCCCAATTAAAACCAACATTCATTAGCAAGGTAAGAGTAGTAACTCGTTACAAAAGATAACTGCTTCTGGGGTGGTGTGTAGTTTGGAGGGAGGGGGCTGTTTACTACTACTGCTGAATGCAGTTTCAAAATAGTACCAACTAATTTGGGAGGCAACTTAAATCCTGAAAGATTTTCAACTGTACTCTGTCAGAGCACATGCTAATTTCGAGTGTGTAAGATGCTTCATTGAAAGAGGTTTCTAAATAAATTTTCTGTATATAGACTAATACTTAAACCAGTAATAAAAGTGTATATTGGTATTCCTTGCATAGTACATATCTTCATTTTGGTCACATTTCCTATCTTGCTTTTATCAGATGAATACAGCGGTTCAGCTAATTTTGGTGGCAGCTTCTTTAGCAGCTCCTGTTTTCAATTATGTGGACAGCATATATCTGCAGACATTATGGTAACTTACCTCTTCACTTTTTTTCAGATAATTTAATGCACTCCTGAAGAAACTGGTAATTGAGATTAATCTAATTGTGTGGAACAAAAAAACTGTGCCCAGATGATGTAATAGACCTATACAGCTGAATTTTTACACATTTATTCTTAACTGACACAGGAGCTAGATATTTATTGGTACTTAATTTACTGTACAAGCAAAAAGTAGCCAAATGAAACTAATTAAGATCCAGGAGTAATAGCTAAGAAACAAGTATTCAGAATAGACATGGTGTGCACAGGCAAAGTGTACACTCATTAATAGAAAAGAAGGGAGTGGGAAGAAAGACTGTATGGATTCTTTATTTACTTACTCCTGCTGTAAGTGTCCTTGGAAAAACATTCTTGATATCAGTAAAAATAGACAGGAAGTAGTTTCTTATTTTTGCTTTATACTGTATGTGCTGTCTTGAAACCTAGGTTTCTGAAGCCTTTTGGAAAAGCACCTGAAGAAATCTGGTGATTCCTGCTAGACTATAGGAAGGAAGGGCAGGGATCGAATGAAAACAGACATACAGGAGCATACCTCCTTAAATAATGGCTGTTCCTTTCACTGCTATCATTAGAGATCTGAACTGTATCTGAATCTGAATTGTAGCTGAGGGCAGGTGTTACAAGTGCAGTTATTTCTCCTGAGCAGTTAGGTGAGAGTTCAGAACAAAGAGGCTGAAGGGCAGATAGCAGAATTACTTAGTAACTTAGTTTAAAGTAGTGGAAAATCCAGTGTTACTTGTCTTTTGGGGAAAAAAACCCATACAAAACCCAGAGCTTTTAAGGAACTAGGAACCTCGATCTTAACAGTCAGTGTGGTTTTTCATCCTGTTGGAAAGCCAAATCTAGAACTGCATCTGTGAAAGATGCTTACCTTGCTGCTTGTCTGGGACTCTGTGAGAGGGTTACCATGTTGTGAGTAATGGAGAAATGCTGGGTGTAACTTGCCAGGGTCCTCTATAAACACTCTCAAAAATGACCTGGGTGAGTCTGGCAGTGTGTCCAGGGAGGGCAGCGGTAATGAACTGGTGGCTCAGCAGGACTGTAGTGGTGGCTCAGGCCTGAATGGTGTCAGCCTTTGACACAGAGGAGCACTGCTACTTTAGAAATATATATGGTTATTACCCAGCTTCTGGGAAGGGAACAAAAGAGGCTGAAGCCAAAACTTGTGCTTTAGCTTTGGAACTAGGTAAAATGTAAGTTAAAGTCTTGTATGATTTGAATGCTCCCCTTTTGTACTACCAAGTTTCTCACATCAGTCAGTTCTCAGGCTGGAAAAAAATATGTAGGCTACAAATACTGAATCTTTTGTCTTCCCTTCTCTAAAACAAGTGCTAATATGGTAAAAATTTGGCCTAGCATGCAATTAAACAGAAGCATGCAACTGAGCACTGGATGGCAGTTCCTTTGTTTATCTAATCCTCCACTTAGTACTGAATTTCAGCATGTAACCTGTAAACTGCATTTCTGTAGGACATAGTCCTTGACTGTGTAGAGAAAAATAGGAAAGATGCTTAAAAATAACACTCTTTATTGTACTTAGACTCAAATGACTTACAGGAACTATTTTCTCTGAAGGTGCATCACAGCTTTCACAACAGTAACATCTGCGTACAGCTATTACCACTATGGCCGAAAAACGGTTCAAGTAATAAATAACAAATGAAGTATTCCTGAAGGGGCTGGGCCTTGGCAGCGTGGTGGGCTATACTGCCGAAGATGGTTGTAATGCAACTGTGTTTTGGATCAAGAACTCTGTTTTTCTGCTTAAACCGTGGCATCACAATGAAGTGAAGTTTGAACATGTACTGTGTATATATATAGAGAGAGACTTTTCAATGTATTTTTAATTTGTTTAAAAATCAGGTTGTTTACAAAAACAAATAAATAATATTCTTGAAGACACAGGTTACTGGTTGCTGCCATGTGCATTCTGAATAATTTTATACTGTTTTTGAAGTCAAAACATGCACTTTTCACCAGCTTTTTTGCCGTCTTTGTGCAAGGCACTGAGTAGGCTGAGATCTAAGAAGAAAAAGCAATTACAAGAACAAATTTATCTTTGTACCTCAACCCAAGTCAGTAAACCAGCACTGCTCATTAGGACTTAATGACGTAGGTCAGCTTGCAACAGAAGAAAGCACGTCATCAAGGAACAGTATCTTCAGAAATTTAAACCAGAGTGATAGAAATTTTACTTCATACTCCATCGTGATAGGGGTAAGCCATGAAGAGTTACTACCCTCCTCCCTTTTCTTTTTAAATATGAGCAACAGTGAACTGTACTCATCAGAGAAGAGTTTTGAGTCTCGGAAGGGTCAGCTGTGCAGTGAAGAGTCTGTACCCAAATGGAGCTATGCTTCTCATACTATATATTCATTTCTAGTGATCGAAAGAAACTCCTGTATCTCCAGATTGTTTAAAGCTTCTGAAGATGCAGTTTAATCTCAATGCCATGGGAGAAAAAGGACATTTTAAATATTGTCCAAACAAATGGAGAGAGTGGAAGAAGCTTTTAGATGTGTGTACTGTTAATGCTTCCTGTACCTCTAGCTTCAAGAGGTACCCTGTGATCCCCCTCAGACAAGGACAACTTGCATAGGTTCTTTGCCCGTTCTCTACTTACAACAAGATGCAGAATAAAGCACTAGGCAGAACAGATTGTGCTGATCATAAACTGATGTTTTCTATTTTCAAGCAACATGTGATTTCTTGTATGTCATAAGAAGTGCAACCATGAAGGGCTTAAATAATTGAAATCAGGTGGTATGTGATACCACTGTATTATTAGCAGAGGAAAATTTGCTGTAGAAATCTCTTTTTGAGAGCACACAGTCTCTTTTGTGACTGCATATGCCTGTATATACAAAGCATTTTCATATTTTTTTATATTTAAACTTGTATAGAATGGTGCACAGAGAAAACACTTGATTTTTATTAGTACCTTTTTCTTAACTGTCCCCGTGTTTTGTGATCTACCCTGCATCTTGCAGCGAAGGGACAGAGAGCAAAGCCTACCGAAGTTTCCTTAAAATGCCCGAGTAGTTAGTAAAATGGAGGACTTTTTCTTGAAGAAACAGTTTAGAAAGCAGAAATTTATTGTACCCAATCAGGTCATTCCTGTTTGGTTCTGATTAATGGGGTTGGGTTTTGGTTGGGGTTTTTGGGTTTGCCTTTTTTTTTTTTTTTTTTTAATCACAGATACCTTTGAGACATTGCATGAAATCGTCAGGGAATGGAAGAGTACTGGTCAGTGAAGGCTCCGTGTTGGTGTGTGTCATTACGCTTGTCATTACCTGTGTTGGTAACAAGTTAAATGTACAATTACTCGGTGGGACGCGCATAAGTATTTGTGTTAAATAAAATCCGTCTGGATGGTAGAGCCACTGCGTTTTCCACGTGCGTGTTTGGTACTCGACAGTTAGGATTAGCTTGCTGAGAGCACAGTCCCTCTCACCCCCCTGAGAAGACTCAGTACACGCGTGGGCGCCTGCCATCGCCGCCGGGGCAGGGCGGCGCAGCTCTGCGGTGGCGGCGTGGGGTGTCCCCCCGCGGCCACCGTACTCGTAGCCGCGGGGCCGGCGGTGGCTCCGCCTTCTCCACGATGGCGGCGCCGGAGCAGCCGCCGCTGCCGCCCGAGGGCTCCAAGCCACTGAGCACTCTCCTGTGTGGCATCGCCCAGGCCGCCTACTACGGCAACGCGGACATCACGGAGGAGCTGCTGCGCGGGCAGCTCTACCCCGAGGCGGCGCCGGAGGAGTTCCGCGCCCTGCGCGCCAAGATGGGCGGCCTCCTCCAGGTACCGGCTGGGGCGGGCCCGGGGGACGGGGCCCCGGTTTGGGGGGCCTACCCTGGGGGAAGGCGCTTCATCGGCCTCGCTGCCTCTGGGTGTCTGGCGTCGTGCCCCCCCGCAGAAGGAGGAGGAGGTTGGGGCGGCTGTGGGTGCTGCCGCGGGGGTGAAACGGCCCGCCGGCAGCGTGGGGCTGAGCTGTACCGGGTGCTTCTGGTACGGGGCTGGCACCAGGACAAGGCTCTGAGCACAGCCCTGCCCCGCCCTGTCCGGGAGGGTGAATTGGGTTTGGCTTCATCCCTTACCGTGCATCGCGGGGTGAACAGGCGGCTTGGCGGAGAGCTGAGGCCCGGGCGGAGGTCGGGCTCTCCTTTCGCGCCTCCTCGGGAGCAGGAGCCTGTCAGGCCAGCGCGCCGTGAAGGGTAAAAGACGACTCTTGGGTTTTATGCTCGTAAAAATAAGTACCCCTACTTGAGAACTTCCTGAGAAGAGCTACACTTCAAAATACAGATTTCTTACCAGAAAACTGTATGGTGGCAAAAGCATCCCTAAGTATAAAGTAAGCTATTTTAAACAGAAAACAGATTTTGCTTTATGCGTGAGGGAGGAGAAGGTATTTTTCTCGGGAATGGGTTTTTTTTGCTCTCCGTTCGGGGAGAGAAGCGCAGGGTAGCTTGCGGCAGCTCGGTGGGGCACAGGGAGCCTGCGGGCGCAGGGGACTCGGACGGCCGTTGCCACCCGGTGGTTAAATCTGCCACTGCTTTGCGGCGTTTGTGCCCTTGGTCGGGAGGTTTTTGGTACACTCGTGTGAGGAAGAATATAACTAAATGCAGCAGCATAGTTTTGGCTGGATAACTTTTCATGCCCAAAGCCCCGTATTTAGCAGTGAGCTTTTTATGTTGTCTTTTTCCCTTTCAAAAGTGTCCCTTTTTGCATACAAGTAAAGCTGCAACATGTTTGCTCGCTACGCTTTCCTTGTCACTACATGTTATTTTTACTGCGTGCTGTTTGTGTTGCTGAAGATCATTAATCTGTTTTTCAAAACAACATCTTTTAAATTACTGTCTTCTAAAGAATCCTTGGGATTGCCTTGTGTTAGTCCGTATGATGAAAAAAAGTCAGAAATTTGAAAAGGAATTGGCTTTGCTTGCTTTTATCTCTGTTCTTATTTGTTACAAGGTCAAAAGTAAGTGTGTATGTGCTTTTTAAAGGAAAAATTACTGCAAAATGTCCTATCTTTTTTTTTTTTCTTCCTATTATATTGCTGCTTCTGTATCAGGAGTCAGTATGTTGCTGCAAACATGCATGTTAGCCCAGCAGATGAACAGTTAACTGCTGCTTTAAATGACCGAATCATTAAGTGCAGCGTCACCAGATTCAGCAGAGAAGGCAGCTTAGTCTCTCATAATTATGCTGTGCCCACAGTGCTGTTAGCAGCAGCCCCCATCTTTGTGGATCAGGTAAGGAACTGTGTATGTGAAATGTACCACTTCAATTTGATGTTTCATTAGTGTTGCTCATGCCTGAAAGACAACTGCCTTGGTGGGCAGAGCAGTCAGGTCTGCCTCATGTTCTGCAAGATGCACCATGTCAGCTGGGAAGTATGTTCTTGCCAAAGAGCGAGGAGAGGTCTTGTTCCTTTCGCACCATCTGCTGCCACTTCTTACCTTTTGACAACTATGGTGCTTTCTGGCCGCTCTGTGAGCTGACAGTTTTCTGTTGGATTATTGAATAACTCAAAGGGAGGAAGAAAAAGAAAAGTTGAATTTTTGAGCTAAGCAATACACAAACTACTTTGTACAGACACGACTTCATGTTGAGTGTGCATGGATTTTGGGGTGCTTATTTCTAGTGAGTGACTTAGAGGAAGTAACACCTAAGTCCTGTGGATACTTTCAGGATCTCTATTCTAGAGCACCCTAAAAAATTCCTTGGCTTTCTGGTGATTTTGAGGGCCCTCTCTCTTTCATACTTCCCAGTATGGGGGGGAAAGGTTGTTATTAGAGTTGTGCTTTGGAAGTAGGGAGGCTTAAACTTTCCTCTCTCTCCATCTACCCAGTAGAAAAATCCATTGTCCTAGCTATTATTTGTGATACCTCCTTTTCAGTTCTCACAGCTGGCCTACAGATCTCTGCCTCTTACATAAACTGTCTGGTCTGAAGCCATCACACAGAGATATGGTGTGGGCTGTTTCCTTTTGTTTGAACCATGTGGCAGGGGGAGGGTGAGGGGAAAGTCGTCTTGGCCCTACAAGTTGCTTAACTAAATCTTCAAGCAGCTGAGAACCACAAAACACGTACTCTTATGCTTCAGAGAGCTGCCTGGAACACTGTTAGTATCTGTGTGAATTTAAATTGGGGGGAGGGGTTGTATTATATTGTATTTGCTGATAACAGCAAACTTCAAAAGTGTTCCTCTGTGCTTTTAACATCTCAGTCTTTGGACACACATCTTGGATGCTCGTGTCTCCCCAGCACCTGAAGGAGCAAGCTCCACTCAAAGATCTCTCTTGTTCCTTCTTTGTCAATTGTCACATGAATTTCTGAGAAAATTTATTCCAGTCTTGATACTTAATTCATTGTGAAAAATCTGCATGATTAAAATGTTAACAGCAATGTGTATGTTATCTTTTTGTGGTTTTATTTTTTTCCTTCCTCCTCTGGGTGGTGGAGGAAGGGGAGCAAACAGCAGAATAGCAACAGAACGTCAGAGTACTTGTTTATGCAGCCATTTCCCTTGTGTGCAGTGATCTGCATCTGAAGTTCAGAAGAAGACAGGTAACTTTTATGTCTCCACTGATGATAATACCTAATCGCACCAAATAATTATTTTGGGAGGTGGCCATACTGTTTATTTTCAAATACCTCATTTAGAAGCCCAGGTCCTTTGTATGGTCAATGTGGAGAAGACAGATGTCTTGCACTGTCTTTTGACTTTATAGGGAATGTGAGCACCTAAATTGGATGGAATGAATAATGCCTCATTCCTGTCTCTTGAGGATTTTTTTCTCTGACACCCACCTTCTTGATGGTTAGAAGCAGAGAGATTCATTGCCCTTGTGACTTAATTGCTGTGGTACTTCATGTCTTCTAAGTAGTAATCATAGATCTGTACCATAAATCAACCAATTGCTTGTATTAGAGCTGAGGTGAAGGACTTTCAATAAGGTGAAGGACTTTCCTGTACCCTCTTGCATTCCACCTGTGCAAAGCATGCTACCTGTGAAAAGTACGGAGAGGAGTAAGGGCCACAAAAATGTATCATATTTACTGCAGCAATAAGCATTTAAATGTTTCTTTTTCCCTAGTTTGTGTACAAATTAGTCCTGGTTTTGTATTTATAAAAGATGTTGTGTTGATCTACTTTTTATATTTTTTTCCTTTCCTGCCCATAGGTCTGCTGAATGTGCATGAATCATCTGACCTCTTTCTAAAATGCTGAATTTTTTTTGTAGAGAAATCATGTTACCTTATTATGTTTACCTCTAGTGAAATTTACTACTTTTTTTTTTTTTAAAATCTCATTTTTCTTGTGTGGAATATCCTGGAAGGTAGAATAAAGCCCTAGGAAGGCTGGCCCTGGAGAGCTGTACCCTTTCAATGTTCTATCAATTGTTTTTTTACCCTCTGCCTTCATACTTCCCAGCTTCCTGTCCCATAAGGTTTCAGAACATTGAGAAACTGGGGTGATCAGCTTTTGCAAATTATCACCTCCAGCTTTTTTTGGTTTTCAAAGACTTCACCCTGATTAAAATACTGTATTTGTCTCCTCCTTACGTAAGTTTAATTTACTGTATTAGTTCCACTGGTAATACAAGTTACTTTACATCTGGAGTAATTCCACTCTTTTCCTTTTGGTGGCAGTAGGCTATTGGATTTATTGAACATGATCATTTGCTGATGTGTTGGAAGTGTCCTGGTTCGCTCTTCTGCTGCAGAACAAACTGTACGTTGGCTAAATGACAATAAAAATTTCAGCATGAGGAGTCTAAACATTTTATTACATTTGATTTATAAGTATTTATTTTCACAAATACTGAGGGTGTCACCATCTGTAATAAATATACTGATATGTTATTGGTAAAATACTAATCAGACTCTACATAAGTAATATGTGAGAACCAAGAGCTTGATATCCAACATAAAAGATGCACCCAAACTCTATACATATACTTTATAACATCCATTAGTCCTCTCCCATCGGTTGTTTTCACTGGAAATGATGCCGATATTTCTACCAGATTTTCTAATGATGTGTCATGTTTCATTTTGCTGTCATTCAGCCAAGGGGCTGATGGTACTGTCATTATTTGGCTCTGCCTTTCTGTGCTACTGGCACGCATGGTGTATGTCAGTCTCATCTTGAAGCTACTTCTATATTGTGAAATACCCAGCTATTTCTAGTGATTACTTTTCTTGGTGCCTTTGGAGAATATCTGTTGAATAAGAAACCTTTTGATCAAAATCTGATCTAAAGGCTTATGGGGGGAAACCTCAGTGCCACTAGTGGATAAAACTGCTTGGTGTGTAAAATCCTTTGGAGGAGCACCAGCAAACTGCAGGCACTTTGGAGGCTAATTAGTGCCGTAATCATGTGTTGTCCCTAAAGACTGTCACTCTCCTACTAGGGACTGCAGTCCTTTCCCTATGAAGTTGCTGTTGTTACCTGGAGAGGAGGTCCCAAAGCATTACTGCCTCTGCTTGAGAAGGAAGCGACTTGATCTTCATAAAAGGGGTCGGCCCTTAGATGAAAAGTCAGAGCAGAAAAAGTCGTAGGGTCCACTCAGTTGTAGAGGATAACGGCCTTTGCATCTTCAGCAGGATTTCTGCGGACAGCCACTGGTGGGAAATAAACGACTTCTTGCACTTTCTAATAAGGGAAAAGAGTTGTCATTCTTTCCGCTCCCCAGATACCTTGTGATTCCTCAGGTACATGAGCTGAGTCATGAACTCTTGAGTGCTTTGCAGTTGTCCAAGCTTCTGCAAGGCTGAGAGGAAGAACAGCCTCAGTCTGAAGACTGAGGTAAACTCATTTGGGAAGAGTTAATAGGAGAGACTGCTTGCTTTCTGCCATTTCTAATTGCGATTATGCCTGTTAACAACAGATTGTGCATCTGTTAACTAAAAAGATAACTCGGTGAGCATGCTCATTCTTCTCAATTCAGGTAGAAGGAAACAAGTTGCTTGTAGAGCAGTATTAACAAGTACTGTGTCCATATGAGGTGCTTTCTACCCAAACATGTGCCCTATGTGGTGTTATACCCTTCACTCCAGCAAATGACTGTGCTTATTATAAATAGTTGTATTTGTTATTGGGCTAGGTGGAAATATACTAACAATACCTTTGCACAGAATTTTGGGAGGGAGGGAATGTCTACAAATGTCTACGGTGGTGTAATTGGACATACATGAGAAAATGATTGTTATCTCAATTGATGTTTGCCTGGAACAACTAAATAACAATCCTAGTCTTTTTTTTTTTAATTTAGCGAAACACCACTATTACGTAGCTTGCTAATCTGAACACAGCTTGATTGCCACCTCTGCAGTGTCTGGTGTTGCAGCATACATTTTGTCTTCTCAGTATATAAATCTACAGTTATTGCTTCTATTTTTTGTCCTATTTCAGCATTGTCTTAGGAGGGTAGAAAATTGAATGTTTACTTGAACTAGCACCTGCTGTATTGCGGTGATGAAAATGTTCATGGGTACTGCCCCAAAGCATTCTTATTAGTGCTTCCAATATGAGATATTTTAGATTTTAGGTACGTGTATGTGCGGTCAGTTCAAATAAGGACTGGTGCAGCTGGCAGTTGTGGGAATAACATAAAGCAGAGGGGGGAAAATTCTGCAGAAGAATGAACTGGGGAGGAAGGTTGGCTGCAGGATGTTACATGGTTGAAGAACATTGACAGGAGCAGTAAGATCAGTGCTTCACTGCCTAGAGCAGCAGTTCATTGCTTCTATGTGTCAGCTAGAAAGAACAATGTACCTGCATTGTTCTGGATTTTTTTAACACTTCGTTTTTTGGTGATTTCTCCAGTTGCAAAACTTGGTGTTTATGTTGTTAAAGCCTTTCATATTTGCAATACTGTTTTCATTGCTATTGTAGTTACTGAAGAGATGTGTAGAAGGCAGTGTTATTGCTGGTAGCTGCGGTATGTGGAGATGATGGTATTCTGTGCTGGGAGCAGATCTATACGAATTGGGCTGTCATTTAAACAACAGGGTGTGAACAAGGAATCTGCACCTCCACATTACAAACCTCATAGTCTTCATACTGCTGTGCATCTACAAGTGCAAATCCTGAAGGCAGGCAGAAACAGGAGGGCTCCCACCATTATAATGTAGTTAGTTTAATTAGTAATATTTTCTATAACTCAAGCATGAGACAGAGGTGAAAGGTCATTACCTAACAAGGCCAATCCAAGACTCATTTCATTTGAGATTGTAAAGTGCCGATATGCTGTAACTGTGCCACTTAGGTGAAAATGGCTTACCTTACGTTTAATGGTTTACTTGACCTCTTCTGTCGTATTTATTTTTTTATGTTCTTATCTATGGAAAAGTAGTAAATTAAAAGAAGTCAGCAGACCTGCATCATTGATGTATAATAGGTGTGGTAAACTCTGTATTGCCCAAATGAGAAGCAAGTCTCTCTCTCTCTCTCTCTCTGTATTTTTCCTCAATTACAGTGTTGATTGTATCTCTGCAAGTAGAGATCTAGTTGCTTTGTCCCATTTGTGGAGGTGCAGGCTGCCCTATCTGTCATATCTAGAGCAGGCAGGTCAGTGCCAGCTCTTCATGTTTATGATGACTCTGCATTATGTCTTAGTTTTATAATGCCCTACTGAAAATCTGCTAATTGTGTGTTAATGGACTTCCAGAACAATGTGCTGCTGAGAAAGTTGGATTCCCTGGTGGTCGTGATGCTTCGTATCCTGTTGATTTCCCTTTTCCCATCCAAATGTATGGTTCAGTTTGTTGCATTTGTAGAACTTCTGCCAGTAAGTAGTATTTTATCATTAACACCACCAGCAAGTTGTGGATGCACTCTTTATTTCTCCAAAAACCCCACACAGGTATGATTACCATAAGTTACATATATATATATGTGTGATTAACATATGTTGTGTATATATATGTGTGGGTGTGCACGCATATGCAGAAAGGCAAGTTATTTTGATTATGCTGAAATTCATTAGTCCAGTCTGATCCCTGCAGTGTTTCTCTTGACCTTAACAAGTGTCTACTCTGATTGAAGACTAGGGAGTCAGATCTTGCCTTTGAGGTTCATTACTACAAATTAAATGCTTCTACTATGCTTAATTAGTGTTCATCAAACACATGCTGTATGGAGTATATTTGAAAAGGGGAAAAGACTCCCTTAGGCTTCACATGTAGTTTCATGCCTTTATTTCAGTAACACTAATGCTCCATTCCCTATTCCCCAAAATGTGGGGGAAATGCTGAAGAGGGTAATGAAGTTCACTGCCATCATCTCAGCACTGGTGATTTTCTGGACTAGTATGAGTTGTCTTTCCTCTTTAAATGTGGCCTATGAAAAGGGGAGAACTTGAGTTGTCTCTTCTTCAATTTACAGAATCACAGAATCGTATAGGTTGGAAAAGACCTTTAAGATCATCGAGTCCAACCGTGAACCTAACACTACCAAGACCACCACTATACCATGTCCCTAAGCACCTCATCACCTTTATGCACCTAAGCACCTTTATGCATCAATTTGATGCATAAAGAAGGACAAAAAGGAAAGGAAAGGCTGTACACTGAAATTAGAGTCTTTATTATATGATACTTTTTAAATGGTGTCTGTTACAACTGCTGTGAAGGAAGATTAGTGTCTGCTTGCTCCAGGAGAATACTGATGTTGACAATGAAGTAAAAATTTTTATTCCAACTGTGCTGGTCTCACAAGAGGCTGCCACACAGCTAAGCAGATAATAGACTTCTTTCTTTCTTCAAATATACTTTTTTTTTTTCATTGCAAGTAAAGATTAATCTTATTAGGAAAAAAGACTAGTCCATGGATGCTTTACATTGGAGTGAGCATAATCTCCTCTGCTAATGTGTGCATCCTCATTTAACGTAAACTTCAGAACAAGATGAGAGCAATAGAAAGAGCTGTTAATGTGTTGAATAACCTTCACCCTCTCAAAGAGGCAGAGCTGTGGCATTCACTTGAGCCACTGAAGTTCACAGCTAGCCTACAAAAAGGAAATTTGGATGACACTTACAAGTCAACCTTTTTACAAGCTGAACATCTGAAATTTTCCATTCCTGGTAATGCTTAGCAGCTAGAGTCTTGGTATGATGTACATTAGTTTTCTTACTGTGCTAGTTTGTAGCAACTGGATGCAGTATATGCAACAACTTGTGATTAAAAAAGGCTGACAATACCAAAACCTAAAAGTGGTGAAAATGCCGTGTGGCTAGAATTATTCCATTTTGCAGCTTGTACTCTCTGGATTTCTTCCAGCCTGGTGACCAAGTATGATGGAGCCCTGAACTCTTCAACATGTTTGGATGACATTTGATTTTTGCAATAGTTTAATTAAAAAAGAAAAAAAGAAAAAGCATTAGTGGGACAAAATAACAGGCACTAGAGTTGTTACATGAAGTCTTTTGTTCATTTATGTTTTAGTCATTGATCCCAATGGGGCAGAAGTGGTCAGGTAAGAACCTCTGGCAACTTGAGCTCCAGTCTGAACAACCGTTCTGGTTCTCTCTGAGCCTCCAGGGTTGCGTTGGCTGCAACTACTGAGGGGGCTCCAAGTTCATCCCTAGAGGATCATTGGCTTTAGAACAAGATGAAGTGAGTGACTTTCTTTAAATGCAGAGCCTAAATTACCCCATTTTTTAATTTTGTGTTTGTCATTATAAATATATGCTTTTACACAATAACTTAAAAAAAAAAAGGATTTAATATATGGAGTAAGTCAGAACTGACTGGAACATGGATGGCCTCCATTGTGAAGGATTAGGAGTTCATTATTGGGAAAACCAAACTGGTTTCTTATTTTGGGGCATTTTTGTTATGTATTCTGAACACCTGAAGCTTAAGCACAGTAGGTTTTCCATAACTGTGTTCCATTGTATATAGTAGTTGTACACAAGGAAGCTAAATCTTACAAATTGTACAAGGAAACCAAATCATACAAGGAAACCAAATCATCCTATACTTCTTTTAGCCACCCCATGATTTAAAATTGGACTGTTTGAACAAAGCAAGAGGGATTTACCTTTCACTTTGTTTACAGAGCATGAGCACCTGTTTATAGCTGATGGCCCAAGATCTAATTCAGAGTACTCGGATCTCTTATAAAGTTGGTATTTTTATAGTTGTATAGCAAGCCTGTGACTCCCTCCTCCTTCTCAACTCCCCATGGAGTTTGGTATCTGTTTATCTGCTCTCCTTGAGGACTGCGCGTTTCACTTCTAAAGGTGGCAGTGATCTTGGAACAGGTTTTTTATCCCTCTAATTCTTTGGCATCTTCTATATTTACCTCTTAACAATGCTGGTTTACGTGTGATTCCACATAAGTAGAAGACATAAAACATACTGTGCAGAGCACCATGTGAAATAATAGCCAACTTGTCCAAACAATTTTTAGACTTAAAATAAGATTTTTTCTAATTATTTTTAAAATATTTTTGTAATTATTTCATTTTGCATATGTTAATATATTTCTGAAGGCATGTTTTTTACCCTTCCCCCCCATAAAAAGTGGCAATACAAATATAGTTTTAGTGAAATTCTGTGTTTTTTCCAAATAAGGTTAGATTTTTTTTCTGGTTGAGATGTTTTGGGATCTCTGCCAAAAGATTCCTACCTCAGCTTGGTGGGTAGTTTTTTCTTTCCTTTCTTTGCAGTCTCTATAAACTGTGATGCCAGGATTATGACACATGTTCTGAAGATACACACAGACACTGCAGTAGTATCTGTGTAAAAGGCAAGTAAGCAACAGACATTTTTACTCCTTGTCTGACATTTACACATGGCTTTGTTGTCTCTCTTCAGACTGTCGCATCAGATGTGCCGTTCTCTTATATTCTTTTTGCCATTTCTGGTTCAAGAGTAGTTTATATTCTGTTCTAACAAGCTGTTTGTGTAAGTACCCTTTAGTTTTACATGGTCAAATATGGTACAAATATTTTATACATTTAAATTAGTTGTGATTTCTTTTGCATTTTTCATTAAACTCAATTTTTACCTTTTCTGAAGTGAACAAAATATGCGTAACTCCCTTTTTCTGCAGAAGAAATAGCACATTTAGGCAGTGTGCTATTATTTTAGTAGATGTTCAGATATTCATATGGTGCTCACATGTACACGTTTACAAAATATGTATGCACATATGCAGAGATAAGAAGAGAGGTCAGAAATAAGTGCCCTTCTAACACCATTCAGTGACACAGTTTTTATACATTGCCTCGGATGAAGATGATAAGCTGTGGTTCTGAGGCTGGTTGGGGTCTTGTGGTATGGCCCCATGTGTCTTTGGCCCCCATGGCTTTCCAGTGTCATGGGTGAGATGCATGGGTTGCCCGAGCTGTGCTTTACTGATGGGTCCTTGAGAGGCTAGAGGTGGTTATGCTGCTTCAGGCCACTTGAGACCTCTAAGATGGGTGTCTTGAGGACTCTTAAGGAGCCCAAAGGCACGAGTGGCTGATGCAAATTTGCAGAAGGGCTCTTCCCCCATCAGTTACTGGACATGCCTCCTTGTATGCGACGAGTACCTGTGTGCATGCCTCTATTTTGCATCCATTATATAAAGTCTCCTCCTGCAAGACCAAAAGAGAGGGATCTGGCTCTGGCTTGTTGGGAACCAGGTTAGAAGAGTGTCAGTTGTTCCTTGCTCAGCAGGGAGAGTGCTTTTGTTCACAGGATACGTTTTGTGACATGCCTGTTTATGACATGCCTGTTTATGACATGCCTGTTTATGACATGTCAGGAAATCTATAAAAAGTCTCATAATGAAAAGAAAGCGCTAGAGATATTTTCCATTTTGTGTGGACAAATTGTAGGGAGTTTATTGAATATGAGTAGCCCTCAATTTGACTAAAAGCCAAAGGGGAAATTTTTCCAATGGGAAAAACTAATTTAATTCTTTTTGATAGCATGGGCAGCACTGTCTCGGAGCATTTGAATGCTGAAGTTTTTAGCTGTTTAGGCCTGCAATGGTGAAATCTAAAGCCAGATTTTGTTTGGCACCAAACAGTTTTCACTGGTGGTATGTGTTGTGCGATTTGTATACTAATATAGAACTTGTTTAGCATAACTTGCTTAGCATTAGTAGCTAAGTTTGCTGAAGCCTTAGGCAGTAAGCTGTGAACTTTCACCTAGATATGTTGAACTTTTACCTAGTCGAGTAAAAGAAGGCCCCACAGCCAGAAGATAAGGAA
The DNA here is from genome assembly GCF_034638445.1 of Ciconia boyciana. Classification (NCBI taxonomy): domain Eukaryota; kingdom Metazoa; phylum Chordata; class Aves; order Ciconiiformes; family Ciconiidae; genus Ciconia; species Ciconia boyciana. The sequence goes on from NC_132936.1 coordinate 116,536,170, forward strand.
GCTACATTCATTAACAGAAGCTGCAACTGTAGAGGTAAGAAAAGAAATGGCCTGCCTGGAGACAATGAAAGGACCCAATGAAGAATGGGAAGACCCCAGACCCTAATATTACTCCTGGTCTGAACTGTCACATGAGGGGTGGGGAATTTAGATTGTAAGGGTATAGTTGCCCAGGGATTTCTTTCTTTGAGGTTCCTCTTTGGAGGCACCCAGCTTGAGCTGTAGCGCTATTAATAAAAAGGACTTTATAGAAGAATCTCTTTTCGGCTTATTGATTCAGCAGAAACCTAGAGTTGAACCCTGTTATGGTGGCTGGCATGTGTGACTTCCGTAACGTGTGTCTGCAAGCTCTGGAAACCGCTGTTGTGCATGTGCAGCTCTCGAGGGCGGTGCACATTGTGTGTGGAGACACAGAGGTGAGGAGTTGTTCCTACAAACTCGCTGGAAAACCTGTTTACTTGGCCAGCTCTGCTGAAAGATATCTTGGTCAGGAGCCTGACCTGATAGAAATAGAGAACCCCCTCTGGGGTGACTAAAGCAGTCATTAATATTTAATGTGATGCTATTGGAGAACATTTTCAGATTGATATTTTGGCTGTTTCATTAAGTCTTTAGCCTTTTTTTTCCTAAAAAGGTGTATTACATTTAGTTGTAAGAGCATTTTTGATACAGCAAATGGTACTTAAAGCTTTATGGGGAAGTGAGGGATGGTTTTGTCTGAGCTCCCCAACTTGGGCTTTGCTCCCAATCAAGTGTTGTTTTCCAGCACCAAGGGGTAAGTGAGGGCCTTCACAGAGCAGTTGTGATTCCTACGGTGAAGAGTTTGACCTGCTGCTCCTGTCTCCTCGTAAAGGCTCAGCTCTTAACAACCACCGTGGCCACTACGGGTTTAGGGAACACGTTTTATATTTCACTGAGCCAACAGGAGGGAAAACCATTTTATCCATGCCGAAAGGAAGACCTGCCGGCTGCTATCCTGAGACTGGAAGTGTACCTCTAGCCTGTCAAACCTGTCAACAGGTAACACGAGTTGTCAAAATAGGTGATGAGTGACCAGATGGTAAAGTGCTCTCGCCTGCTTCCCTTGAAACAGTGTAGTCTGTAAACTTGTCTCCTTTACTTGCTGATCTCTGTGCTGCTGTGAAATGTGTCTGCAGGGTTATGGGCCAAGGCAGTGATGGGCTGTGGTGAGCCTGGTTTAGGAGTGCAGGAACCCTTCTTCCAGGTAGGAAAATGTAACTCTAACTATTGTCCAGAATAGTACAGATAATATACAATGATGCTGTGAAAGGAAGGAAAGCAGAGCCTGCAGTCAGAGTTTGTCTCCGAATCGGAGTATATGGCAAGACATCATACAGTTGAGGGGTATGACTCATGTATTTCATGTTGTTCCATGCTGGAACATTTATGCTTTGCTATGAAGGAAGCTGATGTCCAAATGTAAACCAAGGGGGAAATTAGCTGAGTTAATAATTAACTTTTAAGATGCAAACAATCAAGATACACTGTGTAAAAGTGAAAATTAATTCATGATGGTAATTCAGTTTTCTGTGCTTGGTGCATAATAGAGCAAGTTTGCACTTTGCCGATTTCACTGACAGGATCGTTGCCTGCAGAGCTACAATAAGCTCTGCTAATGTCTGCACCATTACTGCACACAGGGTAGGGCTACAACTTTTTTTTTTTCCCACGTGCCTTCAAAATATGAGCTGCTCCAACTTCTATTTTTAACTCTCCCAAGTGAAACAAGATTAAACATGAAGCAGTAGTCCGCTGCAGCAAGTAATTTTCCCAGAATGATTGTAGAAACCTAATAAACACAGTTCTCATTTATTTTATTGTGAGAGAATGGAGGAGCAGAAAAAAACGCTGACCATGTGGTCTCAAGGGAATGACAGGTCATGTCACCAATTCCGGGACTGTCACTGTGTTTGTCTCTCTCTCTTTTCCTGCTTTTACTCCCTTCCTTGAATTTTTTTGTATTTACCATCTGGTGTTTATTCTGCCCTATCTGGATTTCTCTCTGCCTTTTATTTTCCTCTCCATCTTTAGCAATACTGCATTAAATGGCTTCCATCTGTTGAGAGTTCTTATTTCTGAATCCAGCTCCTGCAGGAGGACTGAAGAAGAAACTATTTTAGACTGAATAACGTAACCTGTGAAGATTTAGACATTCTCCAAGAAAACAACTTGCTTCTACTGAAGCATAGTTCAGGGAGCACATGTGTATGCCCATTCGTTTTGAAAAAGGTTGAACCTGTCAAACTTGTCTGTAACACGGATGCATGTTTAAGAACTACTGGAAATGTGACATTTCTTTGCCTCCACCCCAAGTGGCAAAATGCTTTCTAAACCATAGCAAAGAATTTGACTCAAGTGGGGAGAAAACTGATATCAAAGCTTGGAATTTTTTTGCTGTAATTCAGTTGAGTACAGGCCAGGATGGACAATTTATATTTTTAATCTTAATATAGTTATATTTTTAATCCTCCTGTTTGACTCTTGTAGTTGCAAGTATATCTGATATTAATAGAACATTTCCTTATTTTTTCAGTTCCCTATTTTATCTCCCTCTAGCCTGTCCAACTCCTATCTGTACTCTCTGAGCCTTTTTTTTCTTGTACATCTCTTCCTCTTTCTATTTTAAATTATTTAAGTAGTTTGGAAACTATTATTCAGGAAGGGGGTGGTGCTTCTTTTTTTATGTTTATTGCTTAAAATCCAAGCTTTTAGTATCTATTCATAATCTGAGTATGCAGGCATCGTTTGGAGATCTAGCTATGACTAATGTTACTAGTGGGTGGGCTTGTTCTGCCTCTTTTTTTAAATTTGTATTTATTGTTGTTCTGTAAGTGGTATAAAGCCTAGACAGAGTCTGTAAGTAGGTCCAGACAGAGTAATCCTGATGATTCTCAATTTTCCTTCAGCTAAAGATGTTTTTTAGGATGGGGCTGGGGTGGGGGAGCCACTTTTTTGAGCTCAGCACAGCAGGTTTGCAGGAAGTATGATCTGACCACAGGAGCATGGCTCAGGTTGTGGTTCATCTAGTAGCTCCCTATTTTAATCAACCTTTTATCCTCCTTTGTCATCAAATGAGTCTTCATACCGCAGAACAATGACACCTCCTGCAAATAAATTTAGGAAGTGGTGTTTTATGGAATTATGAGTTCAAACTGGTCATTTCCAGCAGACACACAGACTAATGGCAGAGGCAGGCTGGAGAAAAAAAATGTTGTGGTCACTTCAGATGCTTTTAAAAACTAATGCTGAGATCTCTTTTGCATTCAATTGTAAGCTAGGCCCAAAATATCTACTCCCCTGTTATTGAACTTCATGTTCAAATGAAAAATTAATTTTAGCAGGAACATTGGGTTTGGTGAGCTTGTATGCAAAAAAAAAAAAAAGATTAGGGGTTTGGGGGGTTTCTTCTTGGTGGGAATCTGGGAACCTTTCGGGGAGAAAACGGAGGAGTTGGTCAAGAAGCATGGAAGCGACCCATTGAGAAGAATTTTATCTTCCATGTGCACATTTGACAAGTCAGAGTGGAATCAAACTTAATAAGATTAGAAATGCAGGAAGGATGTAATTTTGCCCAGAACTTCATCATGCACACACATTTTTCCCATCTGCAGTAGCAATTAAGTAATTTTTTTGTTGTTGTTACTGTGTGTTGCGAGTCCTCCTGTCCAAGAAGAAAGCTTGATGAAAGTCAGAATAACTCAAAAATATTTACAAGTCTGCTGAATGTCCGTTGACCTGGTCAGCGTCTCCTCTGCAATGAATCTAAAGGCTCTACAGGTTGGAATAAAAAATAGGCATTGCAGAAGATGTATTACACACTAGAAAAAAATTAAACTACAGGCTTTTAAACAATACCTATATTATTATCCTCTTAATGATTCACAGTTAGCTCTCTTCTGTTAGCAAACAGTTTCATTTCCCTTTTAACTGTGTATTACAGCTCCATAAAAAGCAAACTATTGGGACATAGAATGGAACTTGAATAAAAGAAATTCGTGTGATCTCCCACGGATTAGATGAAGACTTAAAAATTAGTTAAAATCTTTCTACTTTGTAGAAATACTAAATGTATGTTAAGGTCACTTGTCTTTTCTGACTTACAAATTTGGGGGGGTGTAGAGGCCTTTAGCTTTGGGGTTTTTTCCAAAAGGTGGATCACCATTTTCAAGTGCAGACAAGCAGGCTGTTGCATCTAATTTTATCTTAATTCCAATTCTTAGGAGTCCAAGTCTCTTGGACTCTAATAAACAGTGTTTGTGAGGCACAACCTACCAACTAGTTGAAAACCTCCACTGTCTCCAGAAACGTGGGAAAGTCTACTGGACTAATATCCAGGGAACATCTATGGGAACAGCTCACTTATTACAGGACTGGATATCTCAGCAGCCCTTGGGAGAGAGTTGGTTTAGTACGTACTTACAAAGGAGGACCCAGAAACCACAGGGTTGCAGAGAAGTTCTCATATTCCTCCTGTCTGAAGCTGCTATTTGCAGAAGAACATGCTGAGCTAACTTTCAGAAATAGCTTAGTGTCACTAGGACCCGCGTGTGCTATTATGCCCAAAGATGATGAGATCTGCTTCTGTTCCCCCTCTGCTCTCCCAGGGTTGTCCTTCTTTCTTTTTAGGTAAGGAGAAAGAAGCTACACACCCCAGAGCTGCATGCAGCAGACACCCTGTATTTACCCCAAATCCAGTAAAGGTTTTCTTCTAAGGATATGTGAAAGAAATGCATAGTATCCTGACATGAACAGGAATTGGCTTTGTGTGATCAAAGTGTTTTAGCCGAGCGGGGTCCCTTGGCATGTTCCTCCTGTCTGCAGCTGGTCCCCCCTCTCTGTGCATGTGTTCCAAGGGTCTGAGAAACGGTTTGCAAGGTTACATCTCTAAGACCATCTGAATTACAAGGGTTGTGATACAGGAATAGCCTCTCACCCCCACCTCCCAAAAACCTGAAGACGCGAGTTCATTAGTATGGTACGTGGCACTGAATTGTTTGTTTCTCTGAGCTTGTGATTTCTTTGTGCTACAGATTGGCAGCAGCCTGCAATTTGAGGGTCAGCTGGAGAAAATGCCTACACATGCTGGCATGGCCAGCTCTTGGAGCTCTTCCATAATGGTTGACAAGTAATGTTTTATTTCTGGAAATGAAGTGTATTCTTTTTTCCCAGTGGGTTTTAATGATTGTTGTTTCTCACTAGTATTGCATGCTTGTCAGGCTTTATTTCTCAGAACAGATAATGAATTTAAGTCTGTTTTCCTGTTCTGTGTACCAAGGCACATGTCTAATGGATCTAATTAAGCCAGTACAAAACTCTCCAGATTATCAAATATTGTTCCATTAAGGAAATAGTATTTGAAGTCGTATTTTTATTGGCTGAATTATATTTGAAGACATAGTGGGTGTGTGTTGAAGGTGAACACAAGGAGAAGTCAGTATGACCAAAACTGTTTCTTGTTGTTCAAAAACATCTGCCCAGCCTCTGGAAAGAAAGGTGTAGCCAGTTGCTTAGGGTGGGATTTGCCTGCTCGTAGTATGACGTGCTGTCCGTGACCTGGGCTTCCTAGGGAAGAAAAAAAAAAAAAGCATGTCTTAACAAATCTCAAAATACATAATGTGAGGAAATTTTTAATATCAAATGGTGTTCTTTTACAGACACTAGTTTCGAAAATAGGCTTTTTTTTTTACTTAGTCACTTGAGTGAATAGTCATAGTAATGTAAATGAAATTACTCACTGGCATACAGTAGCTATGATTTTATACATTCTTAGAAAACTTTTCTGCTTTTTGTTAGTTGAAGATTTTTATGTTGAAATAGTAAATCATTTATGATTACCAATAAAAACTGGAATTAGGTCCTACGTAACTTTTTTTCGTCCTGTCATACTTTTCACACAGCACTTCCTGACATGCTGTAGAACTGTGCAGAGATGGGACAGTCTGTAAATAAAAAGGGGCTGTGATAATATATTGCAAAAGTATGGTTCTTGATGACTGCTGAAGAGATGAGGTGGGAAACAACTAAGGCAGGATCTCCATGTACACACACACTTAGCTCAGAGTATAAAATCTATATAACATAATGGCGTGTGCCACTGACAGTACAGTGGCTCAAGTTATGCAGTAGATCTGCACTTTAAGGTCTGTCTGGACTAAGTAATTGGCATTAATAAGATGTATCCCTCTTGGACCAATGCTGACAGTCATTCAGCTGTAGGAGCTGATGGATAAAATAGGTTTCAATACCTTTAAGTCTTGAGAAGTTTCCAGTAATGATGCTAAAATGTGTGTATGTTGTTTGTAAATGTGCGTTTGCAGTGAAACCATCTTCATCACTGCTGTGGGAGCTGGACAACGGCTGGTCGTTGTCCTGCTGGTGGTAAATGCTCATCCAAAGCTCCTGGGGTTTAAAAGCATGAGAGGGAGAGCTGTAATCAGATATATTTTTTCTATCTTTAGTTATAAACACAGAAGAACCCCTCATGTTTTAACTTTCAGTTAATCCTTTAGAAATATCAGAGGTGTATTCACTGTAATTTGATATGCTATGTAATAAATGAGCGTTGTTAAAAGTAATGGAAAGAATTGTTCGTAATGCTGTGGAGAATATGACTGGAAATGTAATTTTTTGCCAAGTTAAATTAAAATATTTCCTCAAGCTTAAAAAAAGTCCGAAATTTAAGTGTGGTCACTCATTCATATGAGCAATGGAGTAGAAACTACGCTTGTTTAAAGAATGAGTTGTGTAAGTGTTTGTACATAAAGGAGATGGAAGATCAGCAAAGACCTTAATTGTTCTCTCATTCTTTGTAACTTATATCAGGTTTCCTGTCCACAATGAAATGTTTCCAAGTTATGATGAAAAAGAAAGTTAAAATCAGTTGCTGTTCTTCTGTGACTTGAAAACCTTTATAGCTGGTGGGTTTTGTTGAGGAATTTCAAAGAAAATATGTCTTCATTAATATCTTCATGCAACTATACTGAGGTATAAGTCATGGATTGCTTGTACCTGCTCCCAATTAAAATTTATATTCATTTTTTTTAAAAAGGAGTTTTTAAGCAGTAGTCCTATTTCCAAGCTGAGAGAGATTCTAGTCTGAATTATGAACTATATTGGTATGTTATTTAAAGCATGCATTATCTAATAAATATTCCACTAAAATACAGTATGGTTATCTTCTGGTTTCTTAGCTGTGTGCGCATACAGTATTAAGCGATCCATATTGTGTGTACATGTGCACACATGTCTGTGAGACAGAGAGAAATGATTGCTAATTATGATACATGGTTTCCTTCCTCTGTTTTATGTGACAGTATTTTGGTAGCAAACTATGGGTGCTTATAGCACATGAACGTACAGAGGTTTTAAATCTAGCTCACACTGGAGCTTAACTAATCGTCAGTCTGTTGATGATCTTTGCCAAACAGGCAAGTTTAGCTGTCCTGTATAAGCCCTAGTAATATTGTTTTGTCATCCTTATGCTTAAAACGGCAAGCTTGTTCATAAGCTTCCTCTTTTGGGTCATAAGCTTCCTCTTTCAGATACACTTAGAAGTCAGATTTATATCATGTGTCAAGCACAATAAGGAACTTTGTGCGTGTGTGTTTTATCAGCTTAGCAAAGCACTACCAGAAGCTGCATCTTGCAAAAAGAGTTGTTGTGAAGGGCGTGAGGTTAAAAGAAGCCTCTAAGAATTACAAATGTGAAATATTTGAAGGGCGTAAAATCAAGCTGAGAAAAGGGTTACCTGGTTATTTGATCCAGTGAGTATGCATTAGGTTAACATTTAATGCAGATTAAATGTTTCACCATGACACCTTGCTTCATTCAGTTCAGAGGATGTGGTTTATGTTCTTGGTTCCTGCACAGGAATAAAACAGAAGGCAATTTTCTGCACAGCTGAACTGAGAAGAATGTGCATCTCGACTTGATCTTGGTCCTGACAGGGCTTACATAAGGTGCTGGCATCTGGGGTTGTTGATTTGCCTCTATACCTCCCCCCCTTCACATAAACCAACACAAAAGGTATACATAAGCGGTAGTTGGTGTCACACAACACGCAAACAGATCCACACACAGATGTTGTGATATGAAAAATATTAAAACAGAAAGTATTCCACACTGCTGTTAATAGACAGTCCTGTTCATGTAAGATGTGGATGTAGGAAAGCACTGTAAGTCTAAATAGCTTTTCTTTTGAAAATGAAAAGAAGTGCTTTTTTCGCTTATAGCATAATTAGATATTACCCAATAATTACCTCTTAAGTTAAATATCTTCATGATAAAAGCAAACAGTAGATACAGATATGGTGAATGCCCTGTAGGAAAGACAGAGCGGTGCACTAGGCATCTCAAATTTTATAATAAATTGGCCGATGCTCCTATTAAGCTGGAACCCTGATACAGCCGAGCAGTTACTTCTGGTGTGGATTGCCATTTCTTTTCTTGATCATGTAACAGATGGCAGCTAATCCATTGCGAGAGCAAGGGAAGGCAGCGTGTCCCTCAAAAAAAAAAAAAAAAAAAAAAAAAAAAAAACCCAAAACAAAAAAAAACCCCCACCACAAAAAAAAAAACCCTCAAAAACCACACCAAAAAACTATAAAAGCTTCAGGACAAAGATCTTATACCCTGGATGATAAAAGGCAGCGTAACTGTTGTAAATCACATGTTGTTTGTTGGGTTTTGGGGGCGGGCGGTGTTTCTGGTTTGCTTTTCTCTTGGGAAAAAAACCTCTGTAAGGAGGGTGTGGTGGTGTATCTGCTGAAGGTTGAGCACATTGCAGTGTTGGCTTTACACCCTTCAAAGCAGCAAACCTGCCGCTGTTCTGTTGCTTGTGTGATATGTGAGCTCTTTGTTTTGGGCTAGTTCTTGTGGGGTTTTTTGTTTTGTTTTTGTTTTTACCTGCCGTCTTATTTCAGGCCACTCCTGGTGTGACTAAGATTGCGTACTTTGACAGCTGTCTGGTCTAGAGGAAGGTGGCAAAGCCTGCCGGTAGTTCACCCCAGTGACAGTTTTAGTTCATCGCTGATGAAATGAGGAGAAGCAGCAGGTCTCGTGTCCTCGGCAAGCTCACGGAGCGCTAACCTGTCAGTTTTTAGAAAAGTGACGCCCTGCTTTGCAGACAGGCAGTGTGAAGAACACAGTGCGTGTCTGGCCAAAAGCCACACGGTGTCACCCCCGTGGCTAGCAGTAGGCTTTGAGAAGGAGGTCGTAATTTCCCTGAATGCGTGGAGTACAGCAGTAGGAATACCATGTCAAGGAAAATTAAATGGAGGCAAATCCCAAGGATTGCAGCATTTGCCACGCTTCACCTTGCTGTGCTCCATGTTGGTGCGTGTTTGGAGGTGGCATATTCATTTAGGGTAAGCTGCATCCATTTTGGGTGAAAATGAAGCAAAAAGCATCTGCTTGAAACTACGATGGGGAAACTTTGCCACAGTTTCCTCTCTCCACCTCCTGTCCTCCCCTCCCTTTGCAGCTGTATTTAGCAACCATTGCCAGTTAGGCAATGCAAATTTGAGGCTGTAGGATTATCAGCTTTGGAAAAATAGGTGGAAAAAATTGATATCTATTAAAAAAGGGGTTTGGGAAGAGTAATTTCTGTTGCTGCACAGGGAGGAGGAGTAAATGACCCCTTAGGCTCCCTTGCAAAACACAAATACAGTATTTAGCCTGACAGAGTCCACTGATGCTTCGGAAGAAACTACAGTTGCATTTTTAGGGATTGCTCCACGCCCACGGACTCTCCCTTGGAAGACTCGTGCTCTTGCTGCTGCAGCCAGCACTGCTGTGGCCAGCGCTGCAGGCCCTGCTTGACTAGGGCAGCATTTACCAGTTTTGCTTCCTTGTCTATGGTGTGGAGGTGGCAGATGAAGCCGTCAGTGTTGCAGCGAGCTGGGATGTCTCCTCACTTGTTTCAGCCTTGGCCGGGGGCGTGCCACGTATGTCGCAGGTTTCTGACCATCAGAACACCAGTATCGTGCCAGACCCCCTGACCCAGCTCCCAGCAGACTGTCCCTAGCAGCAACCAGTTGGGTATGCATAGGGCATACTGGGGCCAGGCAGGCAGTGAGAAGCCTCCTTGTTATCCTGTACCAGTAATGCATTCCCAAAGGCGCTCCCAGTTTCCTCATCACTGTTACTGATCCATTACCCTCCAGCTGTCCGGGGGCAGGAATCTGGGATAAGTGGTTGGCACTTGCAAATTGAGTTTTAATGCAAGTTGTCAGGTTATTTCCATAACCCAGCTTTGTTTGCACTGTCCCTTTAAAATCCAATATTTGTAAAACCCTAAAGATGCGACCTTTTGGTGGACTGTTCAGCACAGTATTTTTGAGCAAGCTTTTCCCTTTTTCTCCTCTTATTTTCCCTACAGTCAATTGCTTCAGCGGACATGGATTTGAATCAGCTGGAGGCTTTTCTCACTGCCCAAACCAAAAAACAAGGTGGCATCACATCTGATCAAGCTGCAGTCATTGCAAAATTTTGGAAGAACCACCGAACAAAGATCCACGAGAGCCTGATCAATCAAAGCCGTTGGGATAATGTCTTGAAAAACATGAACTGGCGAGTGGATCTGAAGTCACAGTCAAGACACATCGATCAGATAAACACTCCTGTTGCAATAGTTGAATTGGAACTGGGAAAAAATGGGCAGGTAAGTTTTCTTTTGCAAAATATATAAATCTGATTTAGCTATGTATGTGCTGAGACATTTTATGTATTGCTGAATTCACTGCATCCAAATCAAGTCAGTGTATGTTTCACCACTGGGCCTTTAATGTGCTTGAACTTGCGGTCCATCTTTGGATACAAAGATACATTCTGGGTGGTGAATGCAATTTTTCCATATTTTATATCTTCATATATGTATTGACAACTCTCTTTACATTAAGTTTAGAAAATCTGAGGACATAGAAATCAAATATAAAATCAGCCATACTAGCAATTATATTAAAATTATATTTGTATTCCATGCACTGTGAAGTCGATTAGTCCTTTTTTTTTTTTCCTAATCAAATACCAAAATTAGGTAATACCTGCAAAGTAGAAGCTGAAAAAGAGTAAAGTTCACAGATTATGATGATTGAGTATCCCTTACATTTTAGGACAAATGAGGGGAAGGACTCCTCTTTATTTTACATAACCCCTATTTTCATGTTACAAGCACATCTTTATTACCAGTCACATTATGCAATCTGGTCTTATCTGCCTGGAAGAGAGATATAGCTCTATCAGTGCTGAACACTGCATTTCTTTTTAATCTTTATAATTCATATGAATGTACAACTAAAGGCACAGCTTCACATCTTCAATTTTTCTGTCTTTTTCTGACATGAAATATGTTTCAATTTGGTATCTTTTTCCTCTGCAATGTGTTAGCAAATCTTAAAACCTCATTTCTTAGCAGTAGCTACTGCAAATCCTACCATGAGCTAATGTGGGAGTTTTGATGTTAATAGTTAACATTTAGCAAATTTCCTTGGAATTCATAATATTTTAGTAGCTTATAGCAAAAGAGTACCTGGATTAGGTATACCTAAAATGTGTGTGTGTGTGCGTGTACATACACGTAGTCTTTAGCTTTGGTTTAAATAGGTTTTCTGCTGCAAAGCTTTTGGCTGAGGCAGTCCGCAGCATGCTCACATGATGGGCTGAGGTAGGGGAGTTGGGGAAACCCTGGGACCGAAACAGCAGCAAGTGGGTTGCCTGAAGAGTTCATCCAGCCCTCAGCCTCTTCTCACATGTGTGTGGGGACCTCCTGGAAAGACAGATCCCCTGGAAAGATGGTCACAGCGCCTTTACTATTGGAGGCTGAACGAGTTGTTCTTGCACGCTGGATCCAGCCCACAAACTTAAACCCATCGTGTTTTATAGCCTTTATCTGTATTTTTATTTTATTGTTAGCACATTTATATCTGTTCTAAATGTCAAGTTTTGTAGCACATCAAATACATGTACGCTGGTACCGTTCTGAAACTGAACAGAGAGAACATCTTTTCTAAAAGGTTGTCAGTCATAGATGTGATTTGGCGAATATCGAAGATCTCCTGGATTTGTAGAAGAAAGCTGGCTGATGATTCAGGAGTAAATTATTCAGAACAGACTGTTTTCATTTGGACACTTGATAACAGGGGAGTATACAAATGCATTGATGTGTAATGAATTGACATTAATATTTCATATGTTTCAACAGAAGCAAAGAAATGCTCTGTAGAAAATGTACCTTTCCAGAATTTAAAGTCACTCTGATTCTTCTAGGTTTCTCTGCACTGGATTTAGATCTCTGCCCAGCAGAAGGCCAGGCAGTTTGGTGGGGTGTCTGCTCCTTCTGCTTCAATAAGTAACCTTGCTTTCTGCTTGCCATCTCTGAATTTTAATCAGTCGGTTCTTTCATGACAGAAAGAAAATATGTGTAAGAGCTAATATGGCTAGAAATGGGGAATTTGATGTGACTGGTTCATAAATGTCAGTAGACCGAGTTTACATGAATTATGTCGAATTTCATGAATGTTTTCTGATGGAAGAGAGATGCTTCTGGGTTTGAGAATCCATTACAACTTGCATGAATTAATTCTTACGATCCTTGGCATTACTGATAATAGAAAAAAATGAACCCTTTCCTCTAAGTGCTGTTAAAAACACTTCTAATGATAAATATTTGGAAATACTGGTGCTCCAAACTTTGGGAGGTTTGGTTCAGGATCTGTAACTTGCAGTTTGAACTCATCTTCTTCAGTAAAGATTTTACAGAAACATTTAAAGTTTCCTTTATGCTGGTGATATAAATGTAGTCTTTATATATCCTGGTTAAAGGCAGATGAACATGCTAGCCATGAAGTACTCTGCTTTGAAAGCCCTTTTTCTTTAACAATATGACTAAAAATAAAATCCTAAAGTAGTTGCACTTTTGCCTTCATCTGTTCGTGATATACAGCACTCATCACTGCCAGTCCATTCTTTCCTTTTGAACGGCCCATCTTTTCTTTTGCACAATGGTTTTATCCGCCTGTATCTCTATACCTTGCTGGCTTTCTCTTAAAACATGTATGCTCCCTGTCCCCTTCTTTATGTCCTTTTTAATCTTGTTCTCCCTCTCTGGGCATTGCTGTAAAGCTCTTTTGGCATGAAATTTAAACCGGACACAAATCTGCTGGGAAGGACAGTGGAGTGAGCTGGAGAGTCGCCCTTCTTGTGCCCTTCCTGCTCCGCTGCATCAACGCTGCTCCATATGGTGAACAGTCGCTCCCGCGCAATGCTAGGTTACCTGCAGATTTCGTCACAGATTTATATCTGACCTTGTCATTAATAGAAAATAAATGCATTGGGTTTGCACTGTGTCTTGGCATTAAGATATATTTAAACTTGTTTTATGGACTTTGTCATGTTATTTTCCTTATGAGATGTGCCTCTCCCTTGGGGCTGTGTTCTTCCCACTAGTATTCTGGGCTGATTTGCCAATAGGTTTTACTTTCTTGCAACATTATGTATTTTGCAGTTTAATATCTGAGACTGACCAAATGTTATAGATCAGCCCGAGTATTTGCTCTTGGCTTTTATGCTTGAACTTATTTACAGAGTGGGTATTTTCACATGCATTTCTTTTCAATGTTTAAGATACTGGTAATCCACGTAATAGCACTTTTATTGGAGTTTTGTGGGATGTTAAGCATGTTTTATGAGCAAAGAGTATTTTCTGCCCTAATTTAACATGAAGTCTGGCATTCTACTGCAGGATTCTTCCCAGAAAGACCTGAGGAAATTGCATCAGAATTATGGATTAGAGGGTTTTTTCCCAAAACATTGTATGTATCTTCTCTTTGCCTTTTTAAAACCTCTACCTGACAGAGGTGTCATAAAACTTAGTTAATAGTATACTGTAGGTAAATACTACTATATAGCAAATACTAAAAGCCACAGTATAAGTTAAGAAATCAGGATAATTTCTTTCAAATTTAAGGGCAAAGAGCAGTCTCTCATTCCATATAATTTTTTTGAAGTCTGAAATCACCAGGGATATGTATCTTCATATAAAACAAACATCTTTCTTTAAAGAACAGACAAGCATTAGTAATAGACTTTTGATAAACTGAAAATCTAATATTTGCTAGTTCTGACTATATTTTGATTGTCACTTTAAACTCTCACCAGTGAGATATAAGTCCTTTCATCAGAAAGTATTTTAGATGAAGTGATCCTTTGCCAGTGCAAGAACTTACCTGACACTGAAAAGATAAGAACCATCAGCTCATGGTTTACCTTAGGTATATCACATCTGCTCTCTGCTAATGGCTGGGTCCAGAGGTCCAAGCCCTGGTAATTCAGAGAAAATAATAATAATTCAGGTAATAATTCTGATAATTCAGGTGTGGAAAGAATTCATAATGAATGTAGACAATTGTCATGTGCTATATGTAGGAGGTAGAATGCTACCAGGATTTTGAAGGTCCAGAGCTTGAAATTTCATCAACTTTTAGTTTTTATGACTATGGAGATTTAATTCTTTTAATGTTCTGGGAAGGAGTGAAGTAGGTCTCAAACTTTTGAGAGATCAAAATTGATCTCTCAAAAGAGATCAAAGAGATCTCCCTTTTTTGGGAGATCAAAATTGTTTCTGACTTATTAATTATGTACATTCTACACAAATTTAGGTTGAAATTTGTATCAACCGTGCTATAAACAAATGATAAGCTGAATTTGCACACGTTGACAAATACTAAAATTGAACATGCTTTCACAGTGTAATAAAAAATCTTAGGATTTAGCTTCGATAAATCTCATTACCTTGCTAGGATTACAGACTGAATGCCGCTGAGGATCTGTTGGTGTTTTGCACATTTTTGTAAGCATGGGTTTCTTGGTTTCCCTAGGCTGCGGTTATCTCCAGCAATAGCTTTCACTGTTGAAGAAAGGTTAGATCAAGAAAACGTCATGAGTAAACTCATGCTATAGAGAGGAAGGATTATGGCTGCGCTTGCTTTTGCCTCCCGTGTGACTCCAGGTCAGGCTGCTTCAGAGCTATTGCTGAAAATAACTTCAGATAATGGACTTCCAGTCCTTTTTATGTAGGATCTATTCTGAAAAGACAGACTGCCTTTTGTAGGATATCGGTATGGACAAAGCGATGCTTAGGGAGATGAAAAGCAGTTCTAGGTACCCAAACCAAAATAAGGGCAGCCTGGCCTGTGAAGGGGAAGGAAAAACAACCACCAAACCATTTTTTCTTTCCAGCCTTAATCCATTTTAATCTTTGTAGTTATTAACATTATCAGAACTATTGTTCCGGTCAAAAATGGGAAAGCGTGGGCATTTAGAAGCCGAATCGATCAACTTAACCACAATGGGCTTAATACTTTTATGTGATTAAAAATATAAAACCTGGTACGTAGAAGTTAGTGGAAAAAAATCACCTTTGTGACCAAGTCGAATGTAATCAGTTGAGCTTTTGTTCACCTTGGAAATTTATGAGCTGGAGGGAACAGTTACATAAGGCAGTACAGTGAAAAGCAAATAAAAGCCAGAGAGGGCAATGGGTCACTCGGCACGGAGAAAACTGGAACACAGCTGACGACTTAACTCGGTTATTTCCTTAATCCTCTGCATGGCACACTCTGTAGTCCTTTGCTTCGACAGTTCAATTTTTGTCTCCTTCTCCTGAAAGCAAAGTGAAATTTGGGGAGCAAGAAGATAATTTTGTTATTTGTGGCTGTTGGGATTTTTAAGTGCAATATGTTACGGAGATAAGAGCATTAAATTGAGATATGAAATAACTGTCCGACTCGAATTGTCACTTTTCAGCTGTTTATATATGACAGTATTTTTTCATGAGTACCTCATCTGTTCATCCTATATGAAGCAAGGATATTCTACAATTAGTGGTACTAACAGTTTCCATCCTTGTTTATTTGTGCTGTGTATATACACATACGGGTGTGCAGGTGCACGCACACACATATATTCCTTGTCAACTGTTTTTACTCTGGAACTGGATTTAAGTGAGACATAAATATTTTTGATTGTAGCCAAGCTCAGGGTATTATGGGGAGAATTCTGGATTAATTGAAGGTGAGCCGTATGAAGATAGATGTTATCGTAACAATGCATATTTACTACCTTTCATCTGCCTAAATTCAGATTCAGTCCTGGACCCTTGAAACTTTTTACCTTCTCAGAAAATATATTGATGTCTTGGACATTATGGCAGGGAACGTGCCATCTGTTATATATCTCATGCGATCAACAAATATTTTGCAATCTAACATCAATCTGGCATTCTCATGCAGCAATAAAACGTTGCATAGCTTTGATGAAACACCCTCCAGAGCGGTCTCTTGTAGCCCTGGGATACAGACTATGATGAGGCTGGGACAGGAGCAGCTGGGTTCAACAGACCTGTCTGTTGAAAATGGTCTCCAGCAAATGCATTTCATCACTTGGCTACACCTTTTTCTGGAATTGGTGCTACACATTTACAAGTTAGTCAGAAGGAACTGTTCTTCCTCCTTATCGTCCCTATGTTATCTTTGTCTGCTCGTGGCTTTTCTGGAAGTCCTTGCCCTGGTTTTCTACCAGCTCCCTTGCCCCCAGAAGTGGTTGGTATGCTTTTGGAACCTACCCTTAGCTAACAGCCCTCGATCTTCATCCTGGCTCCCCTACTGAAGGCATTTCTATAACTTTTCAACATTTTCTTTGCTATTCCTGCAGCTCTGGGGTAGGTTACCCTGAGAGTTTGCAGCAGTGCACACTTTGAGATCTTCAAGACTCAAGCTGGATAAAGTCACTGTGGTCAGACGTATGGTCAGAGTCTCCACCACAACAGACCCAAGCATTTAGCCCACAGACTTTCAGGTGAAATGGATGGTTTCATGCTCCTTGTTTAACGCAATCTCTGTGTGCATTTCAGTTCCTTCTGTAGTCACTGAACCTCATGTGAAAGATGGCGCTACGAGCGTGTTTCTGTTGCTTTTGTACTTTGTGCTTTCGTTCAGTCTGAATGTGTGAACTTCTGGGTCAGGAAGCTGGGAGTTTGATTTCAGCAGTTGTTTGGGAACTATGACACTGAATGTTGGGAGGGGAGGGGAGTGAAAAAAAGCTGGTGGCATTTACAGAATCACAGAATCGTATAGGTTGGAAAAGACCTTTAAGATCATCGACTCCAACCATAAACCTAACATGACCAAGACCACCACTATACCATGTCCCTAAGCATCTCATCCCAACGTCTTTTAAATACCTCCAGGGATGGCGACTCAACCCCTTCCCTGGGCAGCCTGTTCCAATGCTTGATAACCCTTTCAGTGAAGTAAAATTTCCTAATATCCAGTCTAAACCTCCCCTGGCGCAACTTGAGGCCATTTCCTCTCGTCCTATCACTAGTTACCTGGGAGAAGAGACCGACCCCCACCTCTCTACAACCTCCTTTCAGGTAGTTGTAGAGAGCGATAAGGTCTCCCCTCAGCCTCCTTTTCTCCAGGCTGAACAACCCCAGTTCTCTCAGCCGCTCCTCATAAGACTTGTGCTCTAGACCCTTCACCAGCTTCGTTGCCCTTCTCTGGAGACGCTCCAGCACCTCAATGTCTGCTTGTAGTGAGGGGCCCAAAACTGAACACAGTATTTGAGGTGCAGCCTCACCAGTGCCGAGTACAGGGGCACGATCACTTCCCTAGTCCTGCTGGCCACACTATTTTTGATACAAGCCAGGATGCCATTGGCTTTATTGGCCACCTGGGCACACTGCTGGCTCATATTCAGGTGGTTGTCGACCAACAGTCCCAGGTCCTTCTCTGCTGGGCAGCTTTCCAGCCACTCTTCCCCAAGCCTGTAGTGTTGCATGGGGTTGCTGTGACCCAAGTGCAGGACCTTGCACGTAGCCTTGTTGAACCCCATACAATTTAAAGATAATACATTGCAGAGGCTGGATGCAAAGATGGCTGATGAGCTTCAAAACCTCCACAGCTCTGGCTCTGTTCTCTACCAAGAAAGCTCCTGTGTCACTAATGAGCTTAGAGGATGGTTATGAGTTTCTTGTGTTTCCTCATCACTTTGCATTAACTGTGTCATTTGGAGACCCTAAATTGCTTACCCCCCATCACCAAAGGAATTGCTCGGTTTGAGGCAGGTTGGCAGAGCAGTTTCAATGTGACACCTGCACTACTGCTGTCGTGTAAATAATCATAGATGACTCCACTGTCTATGCAATCCCCCACCACCGTGGACTTGGAGTTGTATAGAGACTGACTGCAAATATGCAAATTAAAGCATTGCATTTGCACAAAATGCCACATGCAGACTGGAACCACTTGGCTGCATGACCTTGCTCTTAAACAAGCCTAGTCAGAGCATCTGCCTTCTTCAGAGCACACAACCTGCCCTGGGTCTCTGCCAGAGTGTAGAGGAGCAGCTCTGCGTTTCCCACATCTACCAACCAGCTCGAGATTCAACCTTGCTGTGGCAAAACCAGGCTTTAATTGAGGTGAAGCGTAGTGTAAGGCTTGGAAAGATGGAACTTTAATGTATGAAGTGGAAGGTCTTTAGAAATCTGCAGAAGGTGAGATAAAACTGAAATGGAAAAGGTAGATTAAAAAATGCTGCCATTTCTCATTGTACCAAGCCTGAGGCAGGATGCAGAGGCACCGTGCTTGGCCAATGTGATCTTTTAAGTCAATCTTAAAAGTCAGTCTTGGACAATGTGATCACCGTGCTTGGCCTGGCTTATTAAAAAGCAACTTTGCAATGCAAAGATGGGGTCTATTGGCTGCCGTGTTGCCAATTGTTGAGGACCCAGTGAGAACATTTCCTGGTGTGAGGCCTCCTAGGGATAACAATATAGGACTTGTGATTTTTTTCGACACTGCCCACCTTTTGTAAAACCAGCAGCATGTAGTGTGGGTGTGAAAGTGAATGCGTTCTGTTTTGTGAAATAGTTTATCTCGGGATAAATCCCAGAGTAAATATGTCTTATGAAATATATTTACGCCAGGAGGCCTTCAAGGAAGGGTAACATGGGGGACCAAAAAGTGTAATCTCCACAAGCTTCTTTTTAATTGAAGTAAAAAGTTTTGCTTGATTCTCAAAAAAAGATTTTAAAAAGTGGGATTTCTTTGCTGGAGAGTCTGTATACAGCAAATCAAAACAACTGGCCTCTTTGCGTCTTAGCTCCAGTGTTGCTGGCCATCTGCATTCTTCAGAAGACTTGGATATCAATATTAGCAAGGAATTTGTTCTTAGAAAACTCAGGGGAAAAAAGGAGTTGTTATGAACATAAGTGCCCATTGCGTTGGCTGACAAAGTGTCTTGTTTTTACAGGCCTGCCAAGTACATTTAAAATTGTTGTTTTGCCAGTTGGCCAGCCTTCCCACTCTTGTCAATATGCCACGCTGCCACTGAAAAGCGCTTTAGAGGTCCTTCCAGCTTTGTCATGGGCTCTCTTGAGATCCCCAAATAGTAGTGTTCAGGGGTGTACATAAGAACAGATTCTTACTTAATTTATTTTAATTAGGAAGAGCTGCTTCAGGAGAAGGTATCAAAAAATATACAATTAGAAAGCTGGCACGTAATTGGGGAAGAATGCTTGTAACTCACACCTTTCTTTGCTGCTTAATCCTTTGGATTCTCTTTATTCTGTCCTTTATATACATACACACACACACTCTTCATAAAAGCTGGATCCAGCTTTGGCTGTGCAAGAATTGATCTGACGAAAAACCCCGCCCAACAGTACAGTCACTGCAGACTGTACAATTGAACTTGCTGTGTTTCTCTGTGTGTCTTAGTTTTTGAGGGAAGAGTGAACCTGTGTCATTTCTTTAGAGCAGCTTGTATGGGATCTGCCAGCAGCTTTATTTTTTCACCGTTCTTCACGAATTGAATTCCCACATGGTGAGCAGTTCTATTAATACATTAAGCAGCAGACGGCATGGGCAACAGGAGTATGCAATTTGTAGGCACTTCTTACTATAATCTTTTTATCGGGGAGATAATTCTCTTCTAATTTCTAGCAAGCTGTGGCTTTCTGTCCTTCTAGTGCTTCTACTCATATGTCTTGTCCTAGTTAAAAATGGAAAAAAAGATAAACGTCACTTTCCTTCCTTTTCTTCTTATCATTCCCTTTACAAAAATCTCTGACAGAGGGATTTCGCTGGTAGCTGCTGAAATTTGTTGGTGTACAAACTGTCCTTGGCAGGCGGTAACTGAGCATTAATGCTGAGGTATTATGAACTCCCTATACAGAAATGTAGTTAATCAACATGTGAAAAGTTTGGAATACTAGCGCTGTGTCTGCATAAAAGCAAACTCTCATTCCTGCTGCAGATATTCTTGCTGCTATCAGTTTATACTACTGGCAATGGTACCTAGGGACTTCTAGATGCCAGCAAAAAAATTTTGGGAGGTGCTCATGCCCCTTCCCAAGGGAGTGAATTAAGACTGTAGGAAATAACGCTCTTTTTGCAGATACCAACTTCCACGTTGTATAGGCCAGGTTTTCAGCAGATGGCTGGTGGGAGTTTGCACCGAAGAAGCTCAAACATTTCATCTGCATTTGCAGGTTCACTTACCTCCATATTAAATGGATTTGTCTTACAGGTGCGCCTTAGTCTACTGGCCTTTGCTTCATCTTGTTAAAAACATAGACCAAAAGGAAGGCAGTAAATAGAACTGCCACAGAAAATCACACATGGGTCTTGGTAGTTTCGGGTTACAGGTCTTTTTCTTGCAGCGAGGTGGACTTAAAGAGTTCCTGACCTTTGCTACTTGTTCTCACCATTGCGCTAGCCCGGTAGTTACGCATTTACAGAGTTGAAAGTCAAAATTGGCTGAGTGAGTCCAAATTAAATTTTTTTTTGTTCCCTTCCCACCCTTTTCATTTTTTCCCAAATTATTTTTAGTCTGGATCAATTTGTCGAAGGGACAGGGTGAGGGCAAAATTGAGCAAAAGAAATTGAGAACGCTGCCATGCCATTAAAAAATGCTCTTTTAAACGTAGATGTTCAAAGGATCACCCATTTTAAATCCTAGCTAGTGGTCTCTTGAACATGAGAAATAAAGCAACTTTCCTTGAGTGCTAAGGATAACCTCTCTAAAATGCCAGCATTTCCTCAAAGAATGGAGGAGGAATAGAAAACGAGAGACATGGCTGTTGGATGAGTTTGGGATTGTAGACTTAATCTGGAGAAGTGTGGAAAAGGTATCTGATTTGGAAATTATCTAAAATGGTATCTGGAGGTGGGAACCTGCTAAGATTGCAAGAACAGAGGAATCTTGGTATTTTAGCAGCGTTAGTATTCTTTGTTTCTAGAAAATTTCTCAGCTACACACATTCATGACAGTCATTAATGAGAAACATGATTGAAATACTTGTCTTATTACTTGTCCAGTTATTTTTTTCAGTGTTAGGTGGGAAATATGGCAAGCTGAACCACAGAGTTGACTGAGTTGCCTGGAGTGATGCTAGAAGTATGGAAACCGCAAGGAGTAGAGCTGAAGAGCTCTGACTTAGTCACAGCTTCAACAAATAAACTGGTTTGTTGGGGTTTTTTTTCATTCAATTGTTACAAGAAGTTGATTGCTGTCAACAATTTCATCGTCAAAATAGCTTTCCCTGTTTCCCTGTGTGCCCCTGTTCCTTTTTTTTTTCTTTTTGCTTGTTTTGAAAATACTTACTGAGACAGTGTGTTGAAGCATAAGCTTCCCTCCTTTTCTCTAAATGGAGATGGTTGGGAGGAGATCACTGGCAGTGCTTTTGGTTAAGACATCATTGTCCTATTTACTGCTTTAAAAGTTGAGGAAATGACTACTTTGAACATAATTCCAAGAGTAAGTCCTCTTCATTTAGAAAGAGATTCTCATTTTAGCTTATAAAAGATACAAAACAACCCTTTGATTAAGGAACCTCTCTAAGCTGTAATTTTGCATAGACCTTGACACAAGGTTTTTTTTTCTGTCTTCCTTTCAAGTTGTCAGTTGCAAAACTCCACAAAGATAATCAGACATGCAAATCTTCGATATATTTTTAGTTCTGCTCACTGATGTATATTCATTAATATGTTAATAAGACAAGGAAAGCATAGTTTTTGCATATGCTTAATTTGCTTAATAAATGCTTGAAATATAGTCCCACTTTTAAAAGTAACCATACAAATGATGCAACTTTTTCAGGATTTTTTTCTCTTAAGTTACAAGGAGAGTATAAAGCCTCTTGGTTTAGTGACAGAAGTAAGTTTCTAGTGCTTTTTACCCTGCCCCTGCACAACCAAAGAACCTCTGTGCTGAATTTTACTCCTCCTTGTATGCATTGTCACATTCCTAATGATTTAATTGTAATAAATTGCACCAGTGGAGACCTCGTGAAGATTATGGCATTCTAATTTGAGTTCCCAAACTATATTAGGTGGAGTTAGATAGGCAGATACAAGATGGAAAGAATAGAGTTTCCTTGTGTTCAAATATGGCTAAGCTCTACCAATGCAAATCAGGGACATGCTCACCCTATATTTAGTTTGCAGTGGCCTGACCAAATGAGATACTTGCAAATTACTACTGGAATTAGAATAAATTCTCTGACAGCTTCTGAACCTTCGTTGAACATGCAAAGCTGCTATAATATCTTATTTCTTTAAACCTCTGAAGTGATATTTGGATGCTTACAGGCAATAAAATTTTAAGTCAATTGACTCAATTTCTGTTGAATCGCTCTCAAAAGTGGAGCTGTGCTTTAAGAACTATTAAAAAAATTTATGCCATTTAACCTGTAAATATGCCACAGGACTTGAGAAAATGAGATTGATAATGTTTTGGTTTTTTTTTTTTAAGACTTCAGCCTGGAAGGCAGCATCTTAAAAGAACTCGGCATTGAGGAGAGTCTCTAGCATATCCAGTTACACTGACTCGACCTATTTGGTCTGAAGTAATGAGGCATGACAGATCATGAGTGCAGTGCATCATGTTCAGAACTGATAACCCCTTTCAGAAAATTACATTTCTGCTCTAAGCAGTCATTTTGAGTTATCTGCAGCTAATTTTAAACTGCCTGCTTTTATGGAAATGGAGCACTTGCACGTCGCAGTAAATATCACCATGATGCTCAGAGATGGCTATAAAGTGCGACTGTCTGGGAAAAAGCTCAAGTCTGTTCAAACTTAATTAGACTGGAACCTGTTCCTGCCTACAAATATCTTGATTATACGATGAGAACAAACATGACACTTGACAGAATTGGCTTTTGTGATACCTACTGCTGTGAGGATGTGAAAAAGAGCTGTTGATTCACATGCTCTGTCTCGCTGAAGGTGCAGGCATTGGCAACAGCGTCTTCCCGTGTTGTTTCTCTTCTTACTGACCCTTTCCACTAGAACAGAAAAAATACTAATTGAATCCAGTCAACTTCTGTGTGTAGTAAAATGTGCTTTTTTTTCATTGCCGTTGCTGTCCTGTGGTGTTTAGGTTGCCACCGTTGGAGTTTGAGCAATGAGCCATGTCTGCACCCAGGCGGTCACCCAGAACTCACTGGGGAGCACGTGGAAAAACCCAGGCTGTTTGAGGGAGCGGTAACTCTGGTTCTGTTCAGGCATCTGCATTGGACCATTCCCTCAAAGCATCTGTTTCCATGGACTCCCAAAGGAAAGAAGGCATAACTAGCTCAGCTCTAGGGGCCTGAAGTTGGGTGAGATGGATCCCACCCTTCGTCTGAACCACATAGTGGTTAATGATGGCTTAACAACTGCTCTTCTCGGATGAACGGTATGGATAAAACCTTGTTGCTTAGTTCAGCTCAGGGCAGATGAGGCAAACTGTCTCAGCCTTTGTTTCCTAGGAAGCAAAAACAGAAGAAAAAGGCAGCTCCTCCATTTATACCAGGGGAAGAGTAGTCGAGTGAATGTCATTAAACTCTGTCAGCCAAAGAAGTGCAGGCTGCTGGGTGACAGAGACCTGCATTTGCATTAAATCGAAACTCACAGGGTAAAATTAATGCAAGATATAAATGAAAGGATAAAGAAACACTCTTTAAATGTGTGTTTCTTTTTTTAAAGTCATATTAAACAAGCATTAAGTTTGCAGAGCAGAAGTACTTACAGGTTTAAACACGCCAAATGCAATGCATGACAGTTATGGTGCTGATAAGCAGCAATCCAAGAGCACTGAAATATCATCATGGTTTGGATGTGATGTGTGACCGAGCCACTTTGGGTCATAACTTTCCTCTGCAGACAAAGAGTCAAGCTTAGTGGATGCCAGGGCAGAATAAACAGAAGACAGACAATACCTGCAGCTGAGGGCAAGGATTTGAAAGATGGTGGACAAGGATCGGACAGTGGATCAGTTTCAAGGACCTGAAGCTTCTCTCTCGGGAAGGGGGGGGGGGGGGTAGGGGAGGGGAAAAAAAAAAAAAGAGGCTTGTTTTTCCAGCCACAGAGCTTGGAGATCAAAAAAGACTTCCTCATCTCTGAAGGAGACTGTTCCCTAGAGCTCCTGGAGGACAAGTTAGCTGAGGGACTTAGGTTGGATGGTGCTGCCACGTCCCAGTGGCCTTGGGGTTGTCTGGAAGATGTTGGCTTGCCATGATCCTTGTGCAGAAACTACCTGGTAAGAAAACTGTGTTTAGCGAATCTTTGTATTTTATTCATTGACTTTTGCTCTGCACGGGCAGTGCTTTATTTCAAAGAGCTTTGGACATTGCTTTTCTCAGCCATTGCTTTTTGGAAGAGGATTTTTGGAAGGGGTTGTCAGAGGTGTGATGCTGTGCTCCAAGTCTGTGACACAACCTCGTTTCTTCTGCCCTTCTTGTGTGTTCCTTGCCAACCCCCTGTTTGCATGACAATGTGCAGACAATCCACAAGCTCTTCTGGCTCCCAGGAGAGATTTCAACTCCTGGGCCAGAGGGCTGAGTATTGCAAGCACTTTTATATGCAAATGGGGTGTGAGAAATTCACTGTCAACCAGGAACTTGCACATGGCTTCCAATGCTTGCTGAGCTCTGGGTCAGCCTGGCTCGTGATCTCCCATTCTAAGAAGTGACAGCAGTGTCCAACAACCCTCCCTCCACTTGGAGGACAGGGCTTTCTCCTTGGGGCAGGGACTTGTCACCAGGGCTCTCCCTTTGCTGTCTCACCGCCTTCCCCATTTGGCACCATTCACTGCCAAAGTGCGTCTCCTCTGCACCCTCCTTTTTTTTATGCCCTTTGCTTGGCTCTGGTTATGTGTTTGTTTTCTCTCCCACACGGTCTCTGTTTCATTCACTGCCCAGAATAATAAGGGGTTTGTTGAAAGGGTGCTGCTAAGTAGTTTGTCTTCTTCATTCATTCTCTCTTTATTTATTTAACATTTGTTTTCAGTATGCATTGAATACAAAATTATTGTTTTCATTGTTTATTTTAATAGTATTTATTATTTTGGAGGCTCCTATGCAAACCATCTTACTGCCATAAAAATCCCATAAATAAATAGTTATAATCAGTTATGATGGTGTCACAATTCCCATTTCAAGAATACAGTCTGAGGGCAGAGAACATAAACACAAGGATTTCCACTAATTTTGGTGCCCAGCTTGAAAAACCCTCAACCGAAGTTCCCAGAGTGCTGAGCCTTGGTGGTATAGCCAGTATACATTTCTGATTTGCGAACCCACGGCTGTGATGGACATCAGCCCTTCTGCAAACCAGGCTCCAGGTGCCTCAGATTGAGCCCGGAGAAAACAGGGAACACACAGTGAATGACCACCTGGAAAAATGTTGTTGGCGTGACTTGCCCACTGTTTCGTGGGCTTTCCTGTAAACGCACAGCCCAGTTCTCCAGGATGTCATTCAGCTGCTTTAACCGTAAGATCCTTCTGTCTCTTCCTGCGGTTCCCCATCTGCTTCACTCCATAGCTTCCAGCTTCTGCAACACGAGTGAGCCTGGGCAGCCCACAGACCACAGCCTGCTTCGCCACACAGCCCCCATTCATTGCCTGGGCGCTGCCTGCACCAGAGTTTGGAAAAAAAATAGTATTGGATCTTGTCATGGCAGCCTGTGTTACAGCGCATATGCAAAAGGACAGAAGGTTATTTAAGGTTGCCTGGCAACTGTAATTCTGACATTTTTCTGTATTTTGATAATTTTGCGTTGTAGTGCTCATGTTCTTTAATATAGCTTTTAAGAATGGGATTGGAAAGAGTTTCTTAAGATTATGCATGCAGAAAATCCTGGCTTGGACCTCCTGTATGCACACAAGAACATTTACCTGTGGGCAAATAAGTTTACTTAATGGCTGCATGCAAATAAAGGCAGAACAGTCATGATATTCATAAGCCACTGGAGGAAATATTAGTGGGATTCTTCCAGCCAAAGAAAAATCTGAGATGGAGGTATATTGGAGCAGAATATTAATACCTCCCCATCCAAAATCTGTGAAATGGCTTTTAGTGCTTCTCTTTTCTTTCCCTGTTGTTAGAACCTAAGTCAAATGCTGCCTTTTGTCTGAAGTGGTTTGCCCAGAGACTGGTGCTCCATGCAAGTGTATGTACTATCCAGCCTCATCCTTTTCTTAACATCTTCCTTCTTCCAAATTTGGAAGTGTGAAGCAATAGCATTTTATACACGGTGAAATGTAATCATACAATTATATTGTAAGCCCTCTAGTCAATAAAGTGAATCTCAGGCTTGACTAAGTGAGTAGGTAATTGTGCAGAAAAATCTAATTTATACTAGTGTAGTAGGATAAGTGTAATGCACCTGTGCTTTTGGAAACCAGAGCCTGCCCAGCTGCAACTGAAGTACACCCTGGGCAGGTGCTGCCTTTTTATTCTTGGCTAAAGTGCGTATTTTACAAGGCTGGAAAGCTAGGTGGGAAGCATGTTACAAAACAACTAGCATCAGGCTGTTTTTGTCCAAGGAAGCGTCTGTCATCTTTGACAGGGGAGAATGGTCATTTTCTTTGGAACATCTGTAGGAGGTCGTTCAATGTGTGGCATGTCAACGGGCAGGATGTGCTTTTGAGATACTCTGCTGCTTTTCTAAATTATAAGCCATTGCTTGAAGATTGCCCAAGGCATCAGTTATGATGGGTTTTCTGGTAGACAGGGAACTATTTCCAGGCTTAGCTGCTAAATATTTAGGGGACTGCTCGAGAAGGGTCAGTTGGGAGTGGGAGGCTCTAGCAGGGTTGCCTCATGAGAGCCTGAGCCAGAGTCCTGGAGAGGGCTCGGACTCCAGCAGGTCCTGAGATGCAGGTCACCTCTCAGCTGCGTCACCATACTCCTCGCTGTGTTTGAGTCTTCCTGTTTCTCCCTTGCCTTTCTCTGCCGGTTCTGCTTTCTTTTCTTCTGCTTCTCCTCTTTTCCCTTCTGCCCCTGCACCCTCAGGATGCTGCTCTGCCTCTTTCTCCCCTCTTTTCATCCCCTTGGCTTCCTCCTTGCTCTCAAACTTGGTTCTTTGTTTCATTTCAGCAGAGCTACCTAGGCTTTTTTCTTTATTGGAGTTGTGCAGCACAGCAGAGGGCCATGAACCGTCCCAGGTCAAAGCTGCCTGTGACCATGTGAAAGTACGGATGCTCCTCTGGGGAAGGTGCAGGTCTGCAAGGTGTCTCCACTTGCTGTCTCTCTACCTTGCTGTACTGAGACTAGTGCTGTGTTATGGAAACAGTGTATTCTTCTTGCTCTGTGGCAAAGCTTATTTTTCTAGGAAGCTGTAAATAGATTACATTGTGTTCTTGGGGTTGTGTGTGGTTTGGGGTTTTTTTAAAGCAGTGTATGAAATCTTCACTTGAAACTGTGCATGAAACTCCTTGTCTATAATTCTTCTTCTGTGGATTTAGTGAACTGCAATATCGAAGTAGAACTTTAAAAACAAGGATGGAGCATGTAGGAATTACTTGGCACCTGCATGTTCTAATGTATTCTAAATAATGAGCTTTATGTGCTAAGTTTATGTAGCTGAGCTGTATAATTTTGTCATGATGATGATGATTGTACAGAGAATCAGCTTTGCTAGTTGAGATACACATGAACACAACCCAGGCTTATTACCCTGGAGACTTGATTGGCAATAGTGCTGGAATTGGGCAGAGGGCAGCGTAAAAGTAAGCATATTTGCATTTTAAGCAAGCTGTAGTTGCCATGAAGGTATGCAAACCGCTCTCAATTAAAATTGTACGTCAGACTGTACAAATGATACTGCATGCTAATACTCCAACATGTGAGGCATGTGAGGGCACTGGTTTTTCTTTCTGATGTTTTTTCGCCTTTGGACTAGTGGATCATGTGGCAATCTCAGCTTCAAACAGGATGCCATCAAGGGGTTTAATAGATTTACTGAGAGAATCGATTGTGCACACGTTGGATGAAGTCTTCAGATGTCTCATTAAATATCAACAAACCAAAGGGCCATCATCTCTTTCCCCCTGCCCCTCTACTTAATCTGTCATCTGTTTCTAGCCTGCACAAAAGTCTTCCTCTTTAGACCTTTACTTTTGAGTTGGACTTACTTGAAAATAAATTCTGAGAATTGAAGATCGACAGATATGAACAAACGGGTCCATTTATTTAGAGAAGACTTACTCTGTATGTTGCATATGGAAATAGATTTATTTTTTTTTCTTTTCCTTTCCCCAGTGGTAAA
Source organism: Ciconia boyciana (assembly GCF_034638445.1). Classification (NCBI taxonomy): domain Eukaryota; kingdom Metazoa; phylum Chordata; class Aves; order Ciconiiformes; family Ciconiidae; genus Ciconia; species Ciconia boyciana. The sequence goes on from NC_132936.1 coordinate 116,564,784, forward strand.
CATACTTCACACTACAAGCATTGTTAATGCAAAGCCCAGCATCCTGTTGACACTCGATGATATTTTTGATGGAGGCAAAGGTTGGGTCACCAGAGTGGATGGAACATGACTTTTTGTGCTGGAAACAAACACGTTCAAATCTCTTACAATTGAAATTATGAAGATGCATTTTGTCTATAGTTTCTCTCTCCTCTGTACAAACACATCTTTATCTCTCAGGCTGGTGTTTAGACTTTAGACTTGGCTGGTACTAATTGGAGACAAACCAGGTGTCAAAGATTTGGCCTTTTTGAATAAAAGCAAAGTGCTTTATCTATACAATCTATACTTCTGGATAAGCAGGAGGACTTTTTCATGTGCTTCCAGGGTATTTTGGGGTATTAAAGTGATAGTGTAAGAACCTAAACAGAAAAAGTACATCTTACAATTATGGGTGTGTTGCATGATCCGTGAAGTTGCCTTCATGCACAGTAAGTGCTGCGCTGTGTAGTTAGCAGTTTTGTGTGCTCACGGGCAGAAAAAGTCATACTTTACAAGGCTAATGGCATATCTCCATGCCCCTGATAAATTCTGAGTATATTTTGTTTCATATGCAGTCTTCTATTTGCATAAGCATCTGGACATAACAAGCTATTCTGGCCTTTCCTGCTTTTCACTTTGTCTCCTCTTCCTTCTTACCTCTGAAATTTTGACTCTGATTTGAGTCATTGCAATGTGTCGGGTGCTCTTGTAACTCACCCCCTCACAAACATATGTGCCTGTGGACCTTTATCTTTTTAGGAAACTTGTGTTCAAACTCTCAAGGCTGCACCCTGCCAACTTGCTGTTTGTAGGTGTGCCAGGAGCAAGTATCAATTACTGACACAGAGGGAAATTTCCAGGGTGGAGGAGGCCCTGGAGATACCCATGGAGTGTTTCTTCTGAGGTTCCTGCAAGGCTAGAAATCTAGTTATTTCAATGGAAGTCCAGTAGTCACTAGAAATAAATGCAGAGGTCTGCTTTACTCATGTTAGTACCAATGCTATCTATGTTCCCCTTGATGTATTTTTTATTTCTATCATATTAAAAATGTCACACATGGGTAATAATTCTTACGTATCCCAGCACAGGACTGGGATACAGAGAGTTGTTTCCGTGTTAGGGATGGAGATAGGGGGAATGCAGCGCTTATCGTTTGCTAGTTCACTATCAAAATTACTGTTTGCATTAAATATTTGCCATAGCAGCTCTTCCCTGTCCACAGCTCTTTTTGTTTGTCTTCCTCCTCACAGGAGTGCAGAGAAACAGAAATTTTTCACTTCTTTCTGGATGTGGAAAAGAGATGGGTTAGTCCCATATGCCATGCTTCTGAATGAGCAGTCCCAATCCTAACCTTACAAAGATGCTGTTGTGGTACTATATTTGTGTATCTTCAAATATTTTACTTCTCTATCACATTTCATTTATCATGTTGCAGGTGCTTTAAACCTATATGGGATGCTGCCCCTTTCTAATAATCCCTAGGTTAAGAGACTATTTAAAAGGGAGTAGGGAAGAACATACTGTTTTTAAACTACCAAACTGCTTATTAGTGTAATCTGCATGACTCTGGAGTTGTTTCATCCGCATGGACTCTGAACACAATCATCATCACTACGTTTTCTGAGTGTTAAAGGAAATAACTATCTTCCCCCTCCCCCCCCATTTTGCAAGGTCTGTTCTCTTGCAGTAAGTAATACCAAGAATATCTGTTCTTTGTGCACTTGCCTCCTCTTTCTTTTTCCACCCAAGGAAATCAGATTCTAAAAGGGAGCCTCGGAGCTTGTCTCGTTTGAGACACCTCCAGATTTTTGGCTTGCTGTCACTGTCATTGTGACAGCGTTGCAGTCAGGTACCATGGTGATCTTAAACACTGTCACACTGCCTGCATGTACTTGTCAAATAATTTTTATAAGGTTTTTTTTAATTGCTTTGATTCCAGGATGATTAAACAACAGGCATATCTAATTCCCACTGCAATGTCAATGCTATTTACCTTAGAAGAAACTAATTTTTAATGATTTGCTTAGTGCTTATCAGCGCCTTATTACTTTGTACTGCTTTAGCTTCAGGAGAACTGCTTCTGACATGGGAATTTGCCTGTGTAAAAGTGCTGCTCACTGAAATACAAATGGATCCCTACTTCCAGGAATGTGTTTCAAATGAACACTGGTAAGGAACTCTTTTGTACTTCTAGTTTGAAAGTAGAAATACAAAACAACTCAATATTGTCCTAACTGCCCTGGCCCTTAATTTATTCAGGAAGCAATTCTTAACGGTCTTGTTCTGAAACCTGAAATAGAATTTGCTAAAACATGGGAAAATACATTGCATACAGACCTCAAGGCCATGGCCATAGGCGTGAGAGCAGAACCAACTCAGAATTGTGTTTAGACATTGCTGGTGGCACCAGGGGTGTATAATTTTCCTTCCCTGTGTGGCAAAGCCTCCTGTGATTCCAGAATCATGTTGGAGTTATAGGTACAACAGTATCCTACTCCTTATGGGGTAGGAGAGTGGTTAGTACCATGATTTAGCTAATATTATCCTGGAAAAATTTTCCAAGTGGATTAAGATTGAATTTATGCATTATGCTTGAGTGGGTCTAACAAACTGCCACAGCTGAAAGAGAGGTTTTAGTCTCCTCTCCCCTTCTCTGCTCCGTTCCTTTCCCAGAAAGAGATTCGCTTGCTTTACTAGGTTGATTTTTGGCCAGGTTAGCGGACAGAATTGGCTCACAGAAGACTCCAGTGATTGCCAGAGCTGGCACAGGAGGATCAACTGCTTGTACGAGGATTTAGGGGCTGGAGAGGGGGAAGTCGTTTGGATTTCCTGAGGGTTTTCTGGAAAGGGGGAGAAGACCTCTGTTTGGCTGCCTTGTGTAACTCAACATTCTGCTAGAAACTTGCTCCAAGAGACACTGCTCACAAGCTGGCTGTGATGGTTGTGATTCTGAAGGGTTCATCCTCTCTCTGAACCAGTGATGTTGTTATTACTGGTTCTTCCTGACCTGAAGCATACTTTGTTTTCAACAATCAAAATAAGCTAAGAATTTTTTTTGAAGGGCCGTTAAGTTGGGTAGAGTCAACAAACAAGTTAATGAGAACTTAAACTGCATAAGCATACCATAATTCTTTCTTTTTTTTCTCCTGTTCCATGGGTCATATAAGGACCAAGTGGCCAGAAGCACTAAAACTAACTTACTGTATACCAGGAAGCCGGAGGGGGGAAATAAATCTGTTGAGTGGGATAGCTTTCTCCTGGGAGAACTCTTAAGAATATAAACATTGAAACACACCAAAATCCAGTTCCATCTAAATAACTTGTCATGTTGGCTTGACATAGGCTAATTTTCAGTATCTAAAATAGAAGGGGCTTTTTACCGATTTTTGGAAGAGTTATTTGTTTCTAATCTCAGGGCCTGAGATTCAAAACAGTTTAGTTGTTTTTTTTTCCTCTTCTTCAAAAAGAAAGCCACAGGCTTGTTGCCATGGGCTTGAGGAAGATAATTCTATTGAATTTCACAGAAAAGATCCTGTTTCGCTGTGGATTTATGAGGGGCTTAGAAGAGTGAAGCTAAGTCATATTAACAATAATTAGATTTAGAAATTAAGAGTGATATATGTATTTGGAAAAAAAAAGTCAGCTGCCAGGAATATATGGAGCTGACTGAATATAGAAACACGTGAAGGATACAGTGGACCATCAGCTATAACACTTTTCCAGCAGAGAAAATCTGCTAAGAATTAGTGAAAGTAGACATTTGATCCTGCTGTTTCTCTATCCCTTGCACGTACCAGAGTTGCAGGTTCGCAGGCTTTTCCCAGGGCTGATGCCATGCGTTAGACAACTCCCATGGGAGAAAGACCCGTAGAGTTTGGCCCCTCGTTTTGTTGGGTTGGATGAAGTTACAGGGTGCTGAATACAACATGAAGAACAGAGCATTTCAAATTTAAAATGATGAGATAGATGTTGAGTTTGTAGCGAAATAGCCCCCATAAAGGAGTATTTAGATGTTGGCAACCCTGCTGAGTCATTCGTCCTGCGGAGCTCTGCCAGAGCATGCAACACCTACCGTGGGTCAAGCTTCCTGGGGCAAAGCCCTGCGGATTTTTGTTTGTTCACCTAAAGCTCCGTCTCTAAGGCCGTCCTTGGTTTTTGTAAAAGAATACAGAAAGTGAGAAGAGGCCCTAGGTAATGAATTACGGGTCTGTTTTACTAATGGCTTGCATTTCACTGAGGACGTAACTGAAATGTGGCAATATCAGTTGCTCAAAGAGATGTTGTTACAGCAGGAATTTTGAAAATATTGCAGTGGTTTATTTACTTTCATGAAGACTCCAATTCTAACTTTTCTGTGTGATGCTCGTCTTCCCTAGCGTAGCCTCGTTACACTGGATGCCTGTTTTCCTGCTACCCAGGGGCTTGGGATAGCGTTGGAAAATGTGAATTATAGTGAAATGAACGGAATTGCTTGGGTTTTAGTTTGTTCCCCTTCCCGCCGGCAGCTGAAGGAGAGGATTTGTTTTCAAAGTACAGTGCCAGAACGTCAGTGAAATTTCTGACAGACACTGATCTCCTGAGACACAGCAGTACTTTGTTCTTCTTCAGCTTGGCTGGACCCACAGCAGTCTTCATCTGCAAGTAACATGTTTTTTTTCTCTGTATTATGGATCCTGATACACTTACAGACCTTTTGGCTATTCCTTAAAGTTTGTTGATAGCGGGAACAGGTTCGTGGAGCTTGTATCCAGGGTGCCAGAGATAACCTTGAAAAATATCTGTTTTTAGGGGGGATACAAAATTAACATGACCTGATGGGCTGTCTGAATAAAAACAGTGAAGAAACCAACAATTAAACAAAAAATTCAAGCAACTGCCTCCAAGAAGTGCAAGGTGACAGCTGGGAAGATTCATTCCCTACCTAATCTTTGGCGACCAAAATTGCTTCTGAACTGCGTGCGTTGAGTCTCGTCTCTGTAGGTTCCTTGTGTAGTCAGTGGAGGGAGAGACTTCTCCAGGGAGTGACTCAGGGTTGATTCAGAGGACAAATTTAGCCTGATGAAGGCTACCTTAAACACCATAGCTACCTGGACCTGATGTGAATACTCCTCAGAGTGTTTTTTTGAGCAAATATTTGTCCAAGACTAGTTGTTCAGCTAGCATCTCAAAAAGCCATCTTCCAAGTTCAACTGATGCAGTAAAGAGAAGTTTCTTTGTGATACTGATGTGTGTGTTTACTGTCCATCCTCGGTGAAGATGACCGTTTGCCATCTTTTCCCATCCTGCCCCTGCTTGATCTTTTCTCCCTCCAAAATTGCATGTCGTCATGCTTTGAGTGGCAGCATTTTTCTGCATCTTTTTGGTAGGTCACACTGTTTAATCTTTTTGTTGCCACTGGTAAAAAGGGGGTCAAAATGAAGGGTGTGCTATGAAAGGAATTTTTAGTGAGGTATATCTTTGTCTCATGTTATCTCGGGGACATTGTAATAGCTGTGCCTGTAACATCAGCCTTAAATAAAAGCTGAGAGTTTGCTGATTGTTACCCTCCGGTGCTGGAGGGGTGTCCTGTTTCATCCTGTGTGAAGTGGTATTACTTTGTCTTTTACACTTTAACTTCTCAGACAGTTTTTAAAACAAGACGGAAATTCAAGATGAGTGCAATTTTGTGATAAAGGTTACGCATGTATAGAAGTTGTAATAGAAATAATGGAAAAAACTTTTCTGTTTATAAAAAAAGAGGGAATTTGTTCCTCTACTGCTCTAAATGAAACAGAGTCTTCATCCACAAATTGATCAGCTGTTGCCAACAGAAATATTTCTGTGTGGCTCTGAGTAGTTTTCTAAACTTGCAACCAAAGATGTGAATGCTTCCACAAAAACAATTAAACCTCTTTAATTCTGTTTTACTTTCTCTTTCTTTCTTGTGCCTGAGACTGTTCTGCCTTTATTAATCTTTAGCAAGTATATATTTCTGTCTTAAAAATATGGAATAATTTAAATTTAATATCATATCAATATTTTCACAGTGAATACCAGTTATAGTAAGAAAGATTTATCGTAGGGTTAATAAAATTACTTAAACATTCTATATTTTAAAACTGTAGGAAACTGTGGTGTATCACATTGCTCACTGTGTGGTGTTTAGAGCAGGAGGGACTTGATTTGACAGCATGGCTGTGAAGACAGATGGAATTAAATCTAGTTTGTTTTATCTTTTCATTGAAAGATGTCAATGTATCCTAAAAACCAACCATTTATTCAACTTTCAAACATGATCTACAATGGTAAAATTAATGCCTTTCCGAGCGGGAAGTGGCCAGCGCTATCTACAGAGTTTTCCCATTAGGGATAAATCCACAGGAACGCCTGCTGACCTCTCTGTGTCTTGAACTTCCACCTTGACTTAGTCTGGTTTGCCTGTTTATCCTGTGTGCTCCTGGAGTAAGGGAATTTCATGACAGAGAGCAGCCCTGCTGATACTCAGGATTCAGAAACGTCCTTAAAAAAATACACAAGTAAATGCGTAGGTCAAAAAGAGGGAAATTTTAGCTGAGCTTTTATTGGTAATTTTTTTGTTATTATCACTTTACAGAAATATATTTGGTATTAATAGTAAACCAGACAAAAAGTATTGTGTACTTTTGCTTCTTAGGAGATTTGTACATATAAAATATATGTCTTTGAAATTACGTATCGGCTAACTCATTGCTAAGGGAAAAACTCTTGCTGGATTTCATTGCGGGACTTTCTGTGGAAAGGAGCTGTGTAGTCAAATCCTGTAGTGCAAATTATACCAACTTGAAAAGACTTTTCAAATTCTTACATTTTGGTGTTATGAACTGTGGTGGAAGGATTGCTGGCACAAGATCTGCAGTGAATGGGAAGCTGCAGGTCAGGCTGAGGTGCTGCTGACCACTGAGCTCTGAGTTTCTATCTTTTCTAGGTTTACGAGCAGTAGCGACCAGGCCTCTTCAGGAAGGACTTAATGAACAGGGCTGGCTTATATATAAAGTGCAGAAGTCCATGGTTTAGGGTTTCTGCTGGCAGGAAAGCCTGCCTTCACCCCGGCTCACACTGCCACAGCTTTGCTGTTCAGCCCTCTACCCAGGTGCTGAGGGAAAAGCTGCACCCTTGAATTTAACCTTGCCGTCCAAAAATCCATGCATCTGTGTTGTCATACTCTGTGTGTATTTGCAAGGCCAAAAAAAAAAAAAAAAAAAACAACCCACAGAAAAAAGTGTTAACGTGTTGGCTAGTAGCTGAACGGTGCAGCCCAGCAAGGATGAGCGAAGCCATTTAGCTTTGGGACAGGGAGAGCTGCAGTTCACAGCAGCCAGTTTTTAAAGCTTTGGGTTTGTTTCTGTTCTTCCCAGCATGCGGAAAGCTTTGTTTTTGTAGCGTTTCTGGAGAACGACTAAAAAGTAAGGTTAAATTATTTCAGGACAAGTTGATTGTATCTGACCTGGGGGGGGGGAAAAAAAGTCTTTTGTGCTTATCTCTAAAGTGCATTTTAAATGAAAATTAAAGAAAAACAATAAGCAATGAAGGAGACTAGGCTATTTCTGGTATTTGATACTCTGCCTTCTGTCCCATGCGCACATGCTGTAATTCAGCATAGTGTTTGTGCTTGCATAAGGTTAGTTCAGTGCCCGGCGTAAAACATTTATACGTTAATTCCACAAAGTGTTTTTTTGCAGAGGTGTGTAATGGTGTGCATGCGTGCACAAAGCCTGTGAGGGAGACGAAGCCCCTTTCCCTGGCGTCATGGTGGCTGCGCGGTCGGGGGTCAGAGGAGTCTGTCTCCTCTTTCTAGCAAAGAAGGAGATGTTTTCCTACAAAATTCAGCTTCTCTCATGTTGGCTTGCTCGGTGCCTGGTGAAAGAAGAGTAGCGGGAGAGAGCATCTCACGAAGAAGAACTGGAACAGCATCTCCTTTATTTTCAGTGTTTAAATTTAGTACCTTTTGGTTTTGCTACATGAAAAACATGGGCCTGATGGGTAAATCTTAGCTTGCCTTACGCTTTATTTATTCAGATCGCTGTTCGGCTTGTTTGTGTGGGAAGGATCGGGTCTTCTATTGTTTTCCGGGCACTGAATTGCAGTCCTAGTTATAGTGCCTGCTTATAAAGTCACATCTCCCAAGAAAGACGTTTTTGTCTCTTAAAGTGCAGAAGGCCGAACCCTTGTGAGCAACATGGTCTGGCCAGCTGGGCAGCTGCTGCAGACACTTGGGTTTTCAACGTTTTGCCTGCTGGACTGCAGTGGTATCTGATGGGGGCCATTTTCAGACACTTCTTGCCGATTTAACTGTCAAGATGCTGATGCCTGTTACAGTTTACAAATGGGTCGTTGGAACAGGTTTCGGGGCAGGGCAGGGTATGTTTTCCCAGGGAGATGGCTTGTTTTTTTCCAAGGCGTTGTCCACAGCACCGACTGTTGCACCAGAGCTTTGTGCAGGTGTCACGGTAGCCACCCATGACATCCCCATGTCAGGACGCCATGTGGTTCCTCAACCATGATATATCTAGGTCACCCAAAAGGCTTCAGGGACATTCGCTGATCTGAAGCTGTGCTCAGAGTGTGAACCAGCCCAGCCCTTCCTCCTGTTGTCAGGGCCCCAGGCATGTTCCCGGCTACCACCCCTGAGAGAGGGAGGATCACATCTCCTGCTGTTCTGACAAACATAATTAGATTGGACTTTGTATTTCAGACAACACACATTAATTGTGTGGTGAGACTTTTATTGGCAATTACATGTTTGCTTTTCTCTCATGAAGTTACGCACTCACACAGTCCTTTGGTTTAAGAGACAAGTTTATAGGTGAAACATAGTATATTGCCATTGTCTGAAGTTGCCTCAAGCTCATCTTGGCAGCAGATCTTGCCTTTTTATTTAGAAAAGGTCTTTGAAAAGATTCCAGCCTGTGTCATTGGGTGATGCTTTTTCCTCTTGTTGTGCTGGGCTTAAGTCTCCCACATGCATTTTCTTGCGCTGCTGGTTAACAGCATTCAAAGGCTCTTAAGTTGCACGTCCTAAAGCTGTATCCATCAGTGTCCTGGGGTTTTGTTGTTGTTTTATGAACAACAAAAAAGCTGAGGTGAGCTACACTTTCTCATACAATATCCAGTGTTGTGTGTGTTTAGGTTTTCAGACTGCTGTTGAGAAAGAAAAATCAAAATATCCGAAATTTCATGATCCGGCTACTTCAGAAATGAGTCCGATAACTGTTTTGGAAAGTTTCCATCACAGACCTGGTCTGAAGTTAGTGGCGAGCTTTAAAGATTACAAATTATTTTTAGCTTGTGATAAGTTTTTCTCAAACACTGGCCGTACTGCACAAGGACCACTCCATTTCAGACCGGTGGTTTCGAGCAGCAAGCACAGCGCTGCCCCTCAGCATCAGTGTATGCCTGGTTTGAGAAGACATGCGAGATGTCCATCACCCATCCCTGAGGTGATAAGCTTCATTTTCTAGGAGGGTTTTTTTAATGCATTTGGGGGCCCTTCAGTCATGTCTTAAATATATTTTTTGTTTCCTGTGGCTTGCTTGCCACAATCCTGGATGTCCGGTAATCAAACTCTCACAAGTCTTCTTTTGCACTTGTGTTATGCTGTTTAATAATACGCTATTGGTAAGACGGGCTTCATTTTTATTTACTCTCAGTGAACACTTTGGGAAGAGAATTAATCTTGTCTCTTCTTGAAGAAATCAAAAACGTTCAGGATCGAAGTCAAGGTGCTAAATCACATGGAAGCACTGGCTGTGGACCTGCTCACTTCATTGCATACTCCAGCACACGTGTTGGACGTGCACATGTTAACTGTTGGAGCATGGCTCCTTGTGAGCTCAAGAGGCTATAACATAAACCGCTAATGCAGTCTAAGCATGTAGATAATACTTTTATTAAAGTATATTAACAGATACTTTTGTGAGCAGAGCAGTTGTAGCTAAATAGTGCGTGGTTAGGGTCCAGCAAAAGCTGTATTTTATGAAATCATCAGCCTTGTAAAAACAAACAAAACTATACCTTAGGCATTTACAAATTTAGGTTTTATTATTTCTAAATGAAAGTACCTATTTCTACAAATTCTCTTTATTACTTTAGTCATAAATCTTATAAAATGCAAAAATATTTAATGATTACTGTTATTCAGGAAATTTGGAATTCATTGCAAATTTAGAAAAATATTTTGTGCTTATTTTATTACTAAGCTTTGCTGCAAAAATAATTGTTATCCCTTCAAATGATACTTAATTCTTAAAATCGGTTGTGGGTACCCTCTGTCTTTAAGGAGGGAGAAACTGATGGTGTTCCCTATTTATCCACCTGTTTTCCCACTCCTCCTGTGAGTATTTAAACCATATGCAAATGACCACTTCCACTCCATTTTACATTGTTTTAATTAAATGCATCTCTTCTTCCTCTGTAATTCTCTATCTTCAGACATTGTTCGTTCTGCTGGTTTTCAGGGTCGTTCTGGAGAAGGTTGATGACGTGTCCCTCACTTGCAGAGAGAAATTATAAATACTGCTGTAAATTTCAGAGATAAATTATAAATACTGCTGTAAATTCCTATTAAGCTGAAGCCTTAAGAATCTGCTGTTAATAATTTCTATTTTTGACAATCTATTAGGTAGAAATGCATTGCATAGCATAAAGCATGCATGTATTTCAAAGCAAGAAACATGCATAGTATGGAAATTACCAGCAAGTAGCTTTGCAAGAGTGCACTTCATGATTTAATAAGAGTTGTTCTTTAACTATGGCTACACAAAAAGATTTTTTCTCATTAGTGCATCAGCCAATATAAGCAGTAGTATTGGGGCCAAAATAAGCAGGTCAGAGAACTCGGAGGTGAAGTTTTGTCAACAAATGTGATATTTTAAAATAGTATAGCAGATAGACATAGTAGGCTGGTAATCTGCAAATTTGGGTTGATTTCTGGGATTTGGGATGAGGGATATTTATTCTGCGTGAGATGCCCAAGTCTGACAATGAAACCAGCTCCATAGAAAAACCACCTATAACAAAAGTTTCTGTGACGTGTTTGGCATGAATAAGCCATCAGGTTTTATTACCAGTAAATATCCTGGTAGTGGAAGAGGGAATTTTTGAAACACGGAACTTGAAGTGAACATTTAACAGCGCTTCGAAGAAGGAGATTGTTCAAGCATGGATGTTTTAATGAAAAGCCTTGTTGAAAGTCGCGGTCTTTTCTTGTGTTCATTCTGTATTTTTCACAGTCATCTGTTTCTTAAAATATTTTCAATTTTGAGTTTGTTCTGGAGCTTATTGTGGATGCTCAATGACAAGCTTCAGGGAGAATATTTGTGATCCTGTGCTTTGAGGGGAGCGTCAACAATTGATAATCCAGTACCACGAGTTCAGGTTGAGCGTGTGGGATTGTTGACTGTAATATATCCTACCCTTTCAGATACTTGAAGAGCTAATTAACCATTTTCTGGCTTTCATTTCTGACACCGTATAGCTCAGGCTGCTGCAGTCCTCTGAGCTGAAACTCTCTTAGGAGCCTGTAGGTTTGGTAGTTTTGAGGAAGATAAAACCACTATTTTTTTGTTTCTAATTCCTTTGGCAGGCATAACCTTTGGAGGATGAGGAGGGAATGATGCTTATTAAACGGGATAATTTGTTTTGGTCAAAACTCTCTTAAGGGCAAGCTATTTTTAGAGCTTTATGTGCAGCATGAGTTAACTGAGGTGTTTTGAAGCTCAATCCCACAGGAACAGGGATTGTTTTACCAGCAAATGTGAACAACTTTGTTTTGTAACTTGAAATCCATGTTTAGTTACTCTGTTAGTGTTTTTGTGGATCACAGCTGTGAGAAGATTCAAGATGTAGATAGCATGGGAAGCTGCTAAAACAAATGCACCCAGGGAGCAAAATTGAAAGGGCTATAGAGATGTATTGTCCCTTTTTTTACATTGATTGCCCAAAATAACTTTGCTTTTCATGTTACAGAATATTGATTGTTTTACATAATTTGCTAATGATACAATAGCTCATCTGTGTTTAACAGCATGAATGAATAAACCCAACTGAGATGCAACATCAGCCTCAATTAAATGTAGTAAACCTTTCATTAGCAGATTCCATAGACCTCCATTTCCTACACTTTTTAGAACAAACATCTTGACAGGCATCAATAAACTGAGTTATAAAAAAGAAATGCTGAAGCTTTCTGGTGATGCTAAACAAATTTCTTACGTGCAGAAGGATGAAGTACTTGGCTGGGATCAGGAAGGGCCCAAGCCAGTAGGTTGCAGCCCAAGTGCTCTCATCAGATGAAACCAGGGGTTTCTCTTCTCTCTCACCATGCCACTTCTTAACCCATACACTGAGATTCCCAGATAATATTTCATGGGTGAGTTTACTACCAACCTTTTGAAAGTTAGCCCATCAAGTGCTATATTGATTAGGATATTGAGTGCCTTCCTCTGTCAATCTTTAACCAGTTAGATTTTCCAAGACGTGCAAGTAATAAGTGTACTGTTTTTTCCAAGAAAAAAAATACTGACAGGTACTTCAAGGCTTAAGAAAAACAAGCTTTTGTAGCTTAAAAAAAACAATTGTTGCTAATGAAACTTTCAACTGAGAGTAAAATGCATCAGAGCAAGGCACTTTCACATCAGCATATAGGGCATTACCCTGGCACTTCCTTACTCTACTGAGAATATTCAAGCCTTGCATTAGTCAAGATTGCCGGATGTACTAGCAGAAGTTTGTAGTCTCTGGTTTGGATTGTATTTTGGGTTTCTGCCTTTTAATGAATGTGGAAAGAGCACTAATCTCAAAAGCACGCACTGTAAAAACTGAAAACTAGAAGAAATTCCTTAGTCAGGCCAGAAGCTTTCCTCACAAGTACTTGATTGATGCTCACATGCACCCATAGGCATTCCTTAAAAAAAAAAGTCAAATATAGGTGAAAGGGACTTAAAATTCCTTCAGGCTCCTGGATGCTCTGGAACAATGTCTGCACCTGCAGTCAGGAGCTGGTCCCATTGGTTTTAGTTCTGCCTGTTGTTTCTCCTGGTCATTAGTGATCAGCCCTCCCCCAGTGCAGAGAGATTCAAAGAGCCACCACTTGCTTTTCCCTTGATTTGGATGGGAGGAGGGATGGGATTGCTTGCTGCCAAGGCTTCATTTTCTAAGGTGGCAAGTCTCAAATGTAATTTTTCTTCCGTAGATTTGAGGTTCTGAAAGATTCCTTGGCCATAATCTTGGGTCTTTCACATCCCTTCACCTTCCTCCAAGTTTTAAGATGCAAAGCCTATCTTGCAGCTCTGAAAATTCATCCAAGCTTGAATTTGGCTGTTAGCTGCCATTGCCAGCTTGTATTGATCCCTTGCTAAACCATGACTTAAAAACAAGTCCAGTTACTTAAAAACAAGTCCAGTTGTCATCTGACAGAGGTAACTGATTTGTGAGGTCCTTCCCTGCTTCTTTAAAATTCTCTTTTATTCAATGGAAATCAATCTGGTTTTATAGGTACCATCATTATTGGATGGTAAATACATATAAAATTCATGTAAAGCTCACTGTGAAGGAAAGAATCACCAAGTGTCACACAAACATTTATGCAAACATTAATTCATCACCAATATAAAGATTCTTATTCATAGCAAGTATCATCTCATCAGCTCAAACATTTTCATGTTCTTTTTCTTACAAAGAGGGAACTACAGTGACATCTTTGGAAACTAGATTATAGACATATTGATCAAGATGAAATCCATGTACAATCCAGTTTCCGGTAAAGCTTATGCAACAGGTTTGCAATCTTAATCAAACTGTTCTCATACTGAATGTGTTATGGCTTTGTGTAATATGAGTCTGATGCTATGTCTACAATTTTCAACACAGAGCTGGATAATCCATGAGCAAAACAGTAAGGGCATCAGAAATTAAATGGAAGACTAATGATTACTAATGGATTGCTGAATTTCTGGTTTTGAAACTGTAAAGGTAGTAGCTTGCCCTGTGAACTGGCGTCTCTGTTTCAAATAACCGGACCAGCTCAGGCATTAAAGCAAAAGTTTTGTGTGAACTTCCTTGCTGTGGTAAGACTCACATTATTGAATTAGGGATGTTTACTTTCTTGTGCAGTCCATACAAATAGTGCAGAATATGAAATTCTGGTAATAAAACCAGTCCTTGATAATAAAATTCTAGCAATAAAAACTCTTGGTAATATAAAATTCAGATAGTAAAACCGGTCCTTGATTAGATATTTAAAGTATACCCGTGCCTTACTGTTCTCTTCATATGAGTGGGGTGTTTTGTATGTGCCTTCCTGCCTGTACTTTGCCTAAGAGCTCCAGGCACATGGCAGGGCAATTCCAAGCACTTTTTGGGTTAAGCAAGAGGAAACTTCAAAGCAGCAGATGAGGAAGACCTCCAGCAGAGCAATTCAGCGCAGTGGCTCTGTCGTTGTGCAGTGGGAGATGGCAGCTTTCTGATAGCTCTTTCTCAGAAAGGGCCATCAAGAAGGAGCCCTCCCCTCCCTAGCCAGAAATGGTGTTTTATCACATGAGGAGCAAAACTGCTGAAAAGTCTGATCATGTTTCAGGCTTCATCTGATGCGTGCCATTTAATAACAAATACTTTAATACATTAACAAACCTTCAAAATTGTACTATGGTATTGACGAGTATTTCTGAGATAGGAGACTTTGTTTAAAGGCTGCTTCAAATTTCACTTTTCCGTCCTAAGTTGTATTGTATTTCACGGAAATTAAGTCTCAGATGGCTCATTTAGATGCCCTGTCATGTCTGCTTGTTCACTAAAAGAAAGAGGAAGAAAATACACACTTAATTTTGATTTCTTCAGCCAGAAGTCTTTCATGCATGTTAGGCAGTTACATCTCTAGTGCCTGATGTTAGTGACGTGAAAGGAGCAGTAAAGGTTTTGCAGGGGTTTTCTTCCCTCCCAACAAGAAACATTTCTGTATTTACTTCAAAGAGTGCTGCCTGGTTGTGTCACCTATTAAATCATCAAGTGAAAGGCAACAAAAGCACCTGAAAAAATTGTTTCTTCTGTGGACCAATTTGGTAAGTTGGAAAATTGCTGTCATGGAGTTTTGCACTGACTGGCAAATTGTCTTCTCCCCAAAATGAAGCTGTACCGTCCTCCATTTACTGTGAACTGCTATACTTAGCAGCTCGAAGGATGGACCGTTCCTCCATTCTTTGACCTTTACGCTATTTTTCCCTGACCACCTTTCTCCTACTATTGTTATCTTTTTGCTACACCTGTTCCTCCTCCCTTCTTCATGCAGAAGGACATTAATCATTAACATTTTTACATGCGGCTGAAAAAGTGCCTTTTCAAAGCTGCTTTTAGCAGAGGTATGAACATTAACCAGCAGATCCACCAGTAGCTGTAGGATGCTTTTTAAATACTGCTTCTATTAAATGCCCTTTTTTTTTGCATTTGAGAGGTACTGGTCTGCTGTTACGCACTTGGAGATGCTCAATCCATGGATAATGGACCAAATAACCAGCAAAACAGCAGTATTAGGGACAGAAGTGGCATGATCTCAAAATTAGTATAGCACAAGGCCTGTATTAAGCCCCTTTTCATTTTATATATTCTTGGGATGGTGCCTGTAGTGTGGGATCATCTTTTTTGAGTTGTGGAGCCCAAATTATTTTGCTGGAGGTACTGGACCCTTTGGAAGTGGCACACGCAGGTGGCTACAAAGTAAAACTATGGAATTAGTTTTCTTAATTAACTTTCCCTCATCTCTTGAAAGTGGTTCAAGGATTCCAGAGTAAAACCTGCTGCATTAGGTGTGTTGAAAACATGTTGTAAGAAATGATTTCTAGTTACCAAACTGCTAATGGAAAACAACAAGGGACGATTAAGAGGAAGAAACAACTTTTTTTAAATAATAAATGCCATTCTTCTACATTGGTTTTTCTTTCTACTCTCTTTGCTGTGATCACATAGTCACCCTGGTAGGAGTAAAGGTTGTATTGCAATTTGAAAGTAAAGATGCCTTAAAACATACACCAAAGTCTGTCCCAAGGAAGGAGTATTGTAATCAAAGCGGCAAGTGATGGTCTTCTCTATTTCTGCACAGACGGAGAGATGAGATATGAATCAGAAAAGCTAAAATAGGGAAGTTTGTAATATTGATGACATGAGATAGAAACCAGAGAGGGTATTCCACCAGCGTGAAAAAGAGGAAGACGAGTTAGATTTAGTGTTAGATTTAATCCTTGGCCAGGTGCTTACTTACATAATGTCATTATGGGAGGTCCTGGACTGCAGACCAAAGTGTGATGTTTGAGTCAACAGAGACAACAGCAAGCAGCCCTTCTCAGGCTTCATTATACATTTATAACATTTCTGTGCTTTTAACACTGGCATTAGAGCTGTTGCTTGCCACTAGAAAATGTCAGCAATCACGACTGCGATACCAAGAAGTTATCAAGGGGGATGTTTCAGGTATGAATTGAATGTAACACATCCAAATTATTTATTTTTGGGGTGGTGCTGATGCCATCTTTTCGAAGAAGAGATGTGAAACTGGGCTTTGTAGAGGATTCGTCTTTTCCACTTGAAAATTGTGTTTCCTGCTGTCAGTGAAGAGTCCCAAAATGCCTGATCTGAATCACATGCAGACAAGCCATGTCAGAGAGACTGTAGGACAGGAGGAAAAAATAGATCACAGACTAAGCACAAAAAGTTGCAAACTGAAAGGTATCTTTAGGGAAAAATATCCCCTGGGCTCCATGGTCCAGATTCCCCAACCCTCCTTTGAGGAATAAACCAATTTTTTTTTCTTTCCATAAGTAAATTCAGATGCAGGTGAGCAACTGCGCTGGTTACTTCCCCTGTTTTGGAGCTGTCAGCTGATGGCACATGTCCGCGCCTGCAGTGAGATCTTGCTGCGGCAGCGTGTCTCGGGTCAGTGAGGGCACGGGGAGGGATGATGTAACTGAAACTCCAAACATATGGTGGGTTTGGGGTTTTTAGGGGTTTTTTTTCCCCAAAAAAAAAACCAACTTGGTTTTGCCCTTTGTAGCTGAAAATTAAGAGGACAGTGATCAGAGCTTTTACCTAAGACAAAAAATGAGTAAAGCTGCTTTTCTGGCCATTTTATCTAATAGCAATAAATCTCATTGAGAAGAGTGCATCTGTCCTTATGGATGCAGCTATTCTGGGACTAAAGAACTTCAGATGGTGCTACCTGCACTTTAGACCCAGGTACCAGGGTCTTTTTGCTTCTGCAGTAGTTATATTTTAGTGGGTGAATCTGTAGAGATTAGAACATCAAATGCTGGCTCCTCATTATAGTCAGATAAATGAGTTATAGCTGGGGAAAAGTATGGTGATTCATTTTTTTAAATGAAAAGAAATGGTTTCAGTTCTGTTCTGTTTCTGGTAATATGCTATCGTCTAAATGTGTTGTCTTGAAAAAGTCTAATTCCAGTTCTAAACACTGCAATTTTTTTTATTTGAACTTATTGCCTTGGTTTTCCAGTATGAATATTCCTCCCTATGAATATTCATATTCATATTAATTTGTATCCTATGAATATTCCTATTATTTTTAGATGCTTAAGACTCTGTTTAAAAAGGAAAAGTATGTAGCTTGGAGTTTAACGCAGCCAGGTCAGTAAATAAGAATCATTTTTCACTGTTTCCATCCCTCCATCCTCCCCATCTGGAGCTCCTGAAGGGGATCTGTATTTTTATTGTCCCTTACTGATGAAATTGTCTCTAGTTATTATACCCATTACAAAGGGGTGAGGGCATGGTCCAGACGGCCTTTATTGTCTTCATACTGTTCATGAATGATTCAAAAAACAGTATCCAGTTTCCGGAAGCTCTAGGGCTTAATTTTTAATTTTGACTAATTGTTTTCTTGAAATAATGAGCAGTGATGACTTCAGAAAGCACAGTCTTCTGGCACCCAGATCATTAATGACTCACCATATCTTTAGTAACAGTTAAAAATGTGCTTCACTGCAATTTTAAAAAGTCCTGGTTGTTTTCTGTGGATGTATAATGTACAGTAGGAATAAGTGGAGATGTTGTATTTGCTTATTATTTCTTATTCATGACCATTTTGAGACAGAACCTGAGGCAACCAAAAACTAGCAAGAAAAAGGGAGTTGCGTTGGAGGACTGGGCCAGATGGAAAATATTGTCTGGGGTGTTTTTTTAACCTGGCCCATGACAAAGTCATGGGCAGTGACCCTCTTGCCTCCTCCTTAATGCCTCTACAGTGATGCAGTGCAAGTATCGCTCCATGTTTTTGAGGCTCATCTGTAGTGGAAGCACTAAAATTAGTCCCCTGTTCAGGAAGACTTTGGCTTTCTTGGAGATTTCACGGTGGAGATTTCATCGCACGCATTCTTCAAGAGCAGCGCTGGAGGACAGTGGAGGGAGGAGAATGCATTATCTACCCAGGGTTGGTAGAGGTTTCCAGCAAGGGAAATCCCTCATCACTTCTCTCAAGCCCTGAACGGGCAGGTCTGTTCTCATCCCAACTTGGTTTTTCCCTCAAGGAAGGTCCTGTAGGGCCTCGTGCTGTCTGAGCTTCAAATGCATCCATGAAGTTGCTGCTCAGGATTGACCATCAAGTCTTTCCAGCCCGGGGTGTGACTGCGCTCTCCCAGGCCCAGCTCCCCATGCAGTGGGGCAACGGCTGCCCTAAGCAAACACCTTCAAGCTCTTAGCCGCTCATCCAAAATGTGCTTTCCCAGGTGCTTTCCCAGTTAAACTTTTGGTCAAGACCTTCTCACGGTGTTGGCCACCGTGTGTACTTCCCAGGGCCTGTGACACCCCAAAGGCCAGCGGTAAGAGACTGGCTATGATCGTCAGCTCCTTTTGGAGAAAGCCACCTGCCACCAACAGCACACACAAAAGCTAGTCAGAGATCATACGGACCACAAAGCTTGATGCAGAGAGGTTATCATGTCAAAAGCAGGACCTTTGGCATGGTTTTCACAAAGCTTTGGGGTGGTTATGTGATGGGAACAGAGAAGAGCTTTTTATTTTCGCAGGGAGCATTGACTGGAAGGAAGCTTGGAAGTGGAGGCAAAGAAACGTCCTGGTGTTTGATTCCCTATCGCATCTTGCTGAACAAAACTCGGTGCCTGTAGGTATAGATTTGTGGGCGCATATATATGGAGTGTGTATGTGCACAGACACACATTTCTCGGTCTACATCAGCTTTTGCTCTTAAGAGACCCCAAAATACAGACTAACCATCTGAGTCAAAAAGAGCTGGTGAACCATGACAGAGGAGGATGCATTTGAGACGTAATACAGGACAGCCTGAGAATTCAGTGTCCGATGTGCTTGGGTGAAATGAAGTGTAGGGGTGGTCTTTGTCGGGTATAACTCTGCAAGCATCTCTCAAATTTGCGTGGTTTCAACCTCAGTGGTGTCCAGGAGTCTGTTGTAAGGTCAAAAAGTTGCATAGGATTGCCTGATGTTACAGGGAAGATTATAAAAGTCAAGGATACGGTATCCCCAGTTCAGTGAAGGACAACTCTTTTTGGCAGAGGGAAGAAATGTTAGGCAGAGGTTTGCCAGCTATTGCAGACACTTTGCTATTAGACCTCCCAAAGAGTTCACATATCTCTGAACCTTTTTTTCTTTTTAGTTTGGTGACATTGGTGTTTTTTTAATGATATCCAAAACTGCTGTATCAGAATTTCCTCAGATCTGATGAGATAACATGAAGAAATATAGAAATATATATCTCTATATATCAAGACAGCCAAGCCAGTATACCCACCTTCAAAGACAACCATTGAACAGTTTGTCCACTCTTTCTTCCCTCCATCATTTGCAGTATGTTGTGAAATCGTATTGAGAAGAGCAGTGTGATAAGATAAAGCCAATGACATTAAAAAAGAAAAAGCTACATCTAATGTTGTCTGTACCTATTTTATTGTTTAAAATTCAGCAGTGGCCTGAAATCTGTATCAACCCCTTTGCAGTAGCACAGGATACAACAGCACATTAGAAGAGTTTCTTCTGGAAAGCCTCTCTGGGATGTTTTTCAGCAAGGGTGTGTTGTTCTGTTTTTGTAGCGCACCAAAGATGTATTTTATGTGACTGACTTTCAAGATTTTTTCATGTGACTGACTGGCTTTGTTAAAAGTTATAGTGGAAGTTACTTTTTTGGAAGTTACTCTTTTGTTATTACTTTTTTGGTGCAGGAGATGCTTGTGGTGCCCAGTGTCCTCCCCTGCTCTCCTGCCACAACAACAACAAAAAACCCAAACAAAAAGCTGTCACTGCCACCACATAGGTTTGAAATGAGAAGCTGAGGTCAAGATAAGGTATTTTATCAGCATTTAATTACAGCCCTTTTTTAAACGGGTGCATACGGAAGTAGCACGAACCCATTAAATGGTAATGCTGAGTTCTCATCAAGAACTTGTTTATTAGAGAATCAATTGAAGGACGCCAAAAATGCCATCTTCACTCCCTGGTTATTTTAGGAGCTCTATAGCACGAACACCCCTTTTATAACTCAGACTGATATTTTAGAAAATATCACTGTAGTAAAATTTTCTTTACGTGCCTACAACTTGTTTCCAAAACTGTTAATTGGGCCTGTGGGGAGAAGGGCTGTTCCAAATGTAAAGCTGCTTCCCAGCATACTTCATCTCAGGATAATCCTTTTATCCAAGAAAATTAAGGTGCATTTATAATGTCCAGTGGTACATTACTGAGCCTACAGTAAAGCAGAATGAATGCAATAAGCCCAGCATGCCACTGTGTCCATTTTTCTTAGAACTTTTTAGCTATTTATCAAACTTGGGTTTCAATTTATGAGTGAATTTAGTCCTCCTGAAAATGAAATGCCACTTTTGGCTTTGCATCAAGCATAATGCAGGCAAGCTCATGCCGGCGTTCACTGTGCAGCCCTGCCAATGCACCTCTCTCTTCGTCTGCAGTGTCGCCAATGCATCGTCCTGCACTCTTCCTGCAAACAGTTTGGCAGGCTCTGAGAAATTAATCACTACAGTTTCGTGGTAGATACAAACAACAGCTAGCATGGGTTGAACCCAGCTTTGCTAATTAATATAGCCAAGATGAATTTTTTTAAAATCTCCAGAGGGGAGGCAGAATGATGCTTTGGAGAAGGAGTCGTTTGGATTTTGTAAACCTCTCTGAGCTCTGTGTGAGCTGTAAAGGCTTGAGAAGGAAAGGAAAGCCAGGGGTGCAAGTGTTGGATGGTCAGTGAACATCCCTGTTTGGCATTGAGCAATGGTGCAGATAAAAGCAAGCTTAAGGAATGGGAGGAAATAAACCTGAAAATTTAATTATTTACTGCTGCTGCAAAATCTGTGCTAGCTCTTGTCTCCTAACCTTGAAGAAAGATGTAATAGATATAAAAAGATATAATAGGCATTAGCAGGGTGAGGAGAGCTGTGAAAATCTTGCGGGCAAGGAGGGGAGGCAGACATTCCCTGTTCTCATTGCCATTTTTTCCTTTATATGCAGGCCCCTTTTTGCCCTAATAGCCCCCCAAATAGTCCA
The DNA here is from genome assembly GCF_034638445.1 of Ciconia boyciana. NCBI lineage: Eukaryota > Metazoa > Chordata > Aves > Ciconiiformes > Ciconiidae > Ciconia > Ciconia boyciana. The sequence goes on from NC_132936.1 coordinate 116,586,342, forward strand.
AATCTTTCCATACAATCTGCACTATATCCCAGCCCTTTGGTAGGACAGTAAGCAGGGAAACTGAAAACCAGAAACAAGTATTTTTGTTACTATGGTGCACAGTTAGTCCTGGCTTTGTTAGTGTCTGTTGGTCAAGAGTGCAGCAGAAAGATCAGCCATCGGTACAAACCCCTAGGTTTGCAAGGATTAAAAAGGTGTAGTGCTTTCATATTTGAAAGGAGCAGAAGCACATATATTTAAGGACACAGGCCCACTCACAAATTTTATTATACCTCCACTTTAGGACAGCTGTCTAAAACCAGGCAACAGCGTTCAGTATTGCACATCCTCCTCCTGTTCCCCGCTTCCTTAAGGAAGGGGGAGCTTTGGGTTTCATAATATTGGTCTTATCCCTGCCTTAAATGACAGCACAATTCATTTTTCTTTTATCCAAGAGCTGCTACAAATTGTGACCTGGTTCTTGTCCCTCCACTCCAGAGCTGAAGTGAGAAGACACAAGGTGGTGTCACTGTGTCTTCATGGCCATGATGGTCAGCACGAGGTCCATGAGGTCCTCGGTGCTTAGGTTGGTCTCCCAGGAGGACACGTTTAGTCTGATCGCAGCAATGGGAAGGAGGTGAAACACATCCTATTTCTCACAGTCCTACAGCAAGAGCAGTGACCTTACATCTGCCAAGGGGAACTGGTCACAAATATTAACATTTTGTTGATGCAGGAGAACAAGGCTGCGGCGTTACAGATTTACTACCAATGAGAAGCGCATCCGTTCTGCTGAATGCTGATGTCCAAACTGTGGATGCAGACCAAAAAAGAAAGGCTGCTGTTGTGGACATAAAAAAAGAGAGACTTCTCCTCTGTTTCAAAGACACGGAAAGCTAAATGAGCCATTCACATCACCTCCATTTTCCTCTGGGGAAGTGGTTAGGTTATTTTATATTTCATCGCCTTCTCCTCCCCTTGTTCATGGGGAGAAAAAGAAAGAGATAACCAATTAAATATCTGACATGGAGGAGCTGCAGCCCTTCTTTGTGCAGAGGTATCTCCAATTCTTACATGCTTATTTTCATATTCAGTTTTCATATGCTGAGCGGATCACTTATTAATTGTTAAATGACTGCTCTGCAATTCAGTTATGGAAATTACTTCTACTTCAGTACCACTTGCCCTTGAATTAAGAACGAGAGGTCAACCAAAATTAGATAACTTTTCTTTGAATCTTTTATCTTTCTAAAAAAAGATACGGTTCAACATGATGCCTGTCAAGAAGACTATGAAGTGCCGTGCATTAAAACGATCTTCATGGCAAGGCTGTTTTTGAGATCATGTTGGGAACTGGTGTCCTGATCTGTCCTGATTAGACTTTTAAACAAATGAATCCAGGTGAGGTGCATTGACTGTAATGCAGAGTTTGTATTCTATTGCCTGTACTAATTTCTAGGATGAATTTTGAACTTGCAGCTTGAATAAAACAAAGTTGTAATATTAGCTGAGGCAAAGAGAGCTGTGTGGGCAGAGCCTACAGCCCCTTGACTTCAGTGGGATTCTGCACAGGCATAAGTGTCCTCCCACGCTAATCTCTTTGCAGGATTGCACCTACAGCTTCAGCTTTCATTATGAGCCTTTGCTGTTCCTCTTACACAAGGAAAGAGGCTTGGAAAAAAAAGGAATTATGTATCATGCAGCAAATATTAGCAAGGACATATTCTGTGTTGCTAAAAAAAAGGCACAGAAAAATGCAAATCTGTAGCTTCTCCATTTTTTTCAGCAGAGAGCTATATTCCTCTGGTGTCTCCCTGCTGGCACGTAACGCTGATATTTTAGTGCGTTTGATCCAAAGGTTGCTGAAGTCAGTGCAGAGATTCCCACTATCTTTAGTGAGCTTTGCACCACACTCAGCAAGAGCTGCTGTTTTTGCTGATAAATCTGAGTGCGATGCCTGTCCTGAGGCTTTGGAAGAGCAATAGCAGCAGTGTTGGAGGTGGTGTAAAACAGGCTGGACCGCAAATACGTGGCTGCCTTCCTTTCCATGGGAGGTTTCTCAAGGCGAATTGAAAGAGAGCAGTTTGTATTCTAAAATAAATGAGAAAAAAATATCAAAAATTAATAAAACATTTTGTTTTCAATTTGGCTTTTTTCCCCTTGTAAGTTCACACATTCAAATTACTAAAAAGAAACAAGTATTGTTATTTTGGTCCTGCTGAGAATATGTGTTTGCAGTGGCAACATAACTCTGAGTAGTCCCTTTTGTCCCCATAAATTCTATTTTCAGATCATCAGAAAGGGTATAGATAAATGCCATAAAAACAGCAAAAAAAAGCCTGCTTGGCCTGACCACTTTGTCTTGTTATATATTTTAAGAAGGAAAACCCAGCTGAATGCGTGCTGAACTGAAGGCATATTTTCAAGCCTTTGGTACACTGTTTTCATGTTTTTAGACGAGCCCTTCTGCCCAAATAAGAGTAACTTTTCACTCTCCATTTAGAGGCTTATTCATGTGTAATTCAGGATTTCTGTGATGCACCAGTGTGCCAGGGACAGGGGGTTAATGTTTTTGTAATGAGATGGGGATGCTGCTGGTGGTGTGTGTGCCTGCAAGGATGTGTTTTGCCAGGCTTTGTGCTCTTCCTCCTCTAGGTGGTAAAATACCCTGGAGCAAATGGATGCCTGGCATCGCTGTGATGCTGTAAACACAGCTGGGATAGATGTGCATAAACAGATGCCCTTGAAAAATTACTTTATGAAAAATTCCATTTTGTGGGTGCGAACGGTATTTGCTGTAGCCAGGTCGTGCTGATCTAAGAGCTTAGGTGCAAGAACATAGGGACTTTTTGAAGGCATTGCCTGTCACTGTTCAGAGATGCAAACCAGCAGAGGATTTGCATGGCCTTTACTAACCCCTTGCGAAACCTGCAGCATCCAAAATATACACCATTGTACTTTTTGTTCAGCTCTGCATATTGAAGTATTTCAGCAACGTGCCCTGTACTCCCCTCCCTCATCTGCTCCTCTGTTTCAGGCAGTCAGCTGCCTTTTAGACCACAGGGCAAGTGCACATGGTTCAGAAAGGAGCAGAAAAGGAAGTTTTAAACACGTCATATTCCAAAGTGCTCATTCAGAGTCATTTTAATCTTCAGTCTCTTCTTTGACCAAACTAGGTACGGTCTTCACTGAAGACAGATTGGCCTCAAAAAGCCAAGGTCTTTTAACCATTGCCATCAACAGGAGCCAGCATTGCCTGCTGTCATGGAAAATAAGGCCACTTGAACTGTCTTAGGGTATTAATTTCCACTCAGCTTTTATATTTGTCTAATACTTTTAGGCAGGACATTAACGGGCACTTGAATCCTTTATGTAACTGATAAACTAAAACATTAAAGAGCTGTGAGGGAGCAAAAGAGATCTGTTTCGGGGGAAGCTAACCAAGTTATTAAGCCTGCAAGCTGATAGTGCTCTCAGGCAGAATATGCCAGGATCCCAAGTCATGTAGCCTCCTAAAGGTCAGGTATTCAGTGCTCAGGTTTTGACTGTATTATTTGACTGTGAGATTATTTTTAAATGCAGATTACTTAGACTGTGTGGATATGTCGTTGGTATAAAAGTAATTCTTAACCCCACAGCTCATTCCTGTTTTCCTGCCAGTAAATATTGCAGTAACTGAGAGGAACGTGGTTGACACTGATTTGATTAAATAAACAGGTAAGGTAAAAGCACAGAGATTTCCTTATGTAATTAAGAGTTAACTAAATGCATGGTCTGCAAACTTCAGTCTTGGCAATACCCTGTAACAAAAACATGCCCCAGAGGGTTTGATGTTATAATACGGTACTTTCCAATACATTTAAGAAAATGGTAAATAATATCACAAAACAGTTGAAACTGGATTCTGAAAAGGGTTTTTTTAATGATGCTGAATGATGCTTGATTTTAAATTTTTTGCGATGCTGAATGACTCCCATGTTAGATAATAGGGAGGTTAAAATGTAATAAATATGAATTCCAGGTCTGATTATTGTTCTCACTAGAGAAGCTGAATTTAGGGTAAAACAGAAGATCCTTCCAGTAAGGGCTCTCTTTTTCTTAGGCTAATTTCATACCGCAATTAAGTGCTACAAGACTGAAAAACAGAGACTAGCCTAGGTCTTTGGAGATTAAACATGTATAGAGAAAGCTGTAGACTGATATTTCAGCTCTGTGAGCAGGCTTTAAAAAACCCAACCAAACAAAATGTGGCGCAAGAAAACAAGTACAGCTGTCAAACAAGATAGGAATAGAAAAATGCAGATCAGCACAGGAAGGCAGCGATCATAATTGAGGAAGGACATTTACCCTTTAAGGTCCCCTGCAGGGGACTTTGAGAGGAAAGTACATCATCTTGCAGCGGTTCCACTGAGAGACTCTTCGTTAGTTTATTGCTGATATGGCAGAGCTCGAATAAATGATGATGGAGCTTTCTAGTCTCTGGTACCCTTGTGAGCACCGGCAGTAGAAGGACTACCAGTAGTGGGGGAGCTGAGATGAGCTGGAGAAAAATGTGATTAAGAAGTAAGATGAGAACCTGATACCCTGCCAGAAATAGAGTGTATTTCCTTTAGTTTTTAAATACACCTGTTGATTCAAATCTCACAGTGATACAAAGGTAATTTAATTCTTTATTTTAATGCTGTCTTTATATGCTTCTCTGTACAGTTTGGTGAAACTTGCAGGTATCACTGTATTTTTTTTTTCTTTTAAAACCTCTTAAGCCCTGCCAGATATCCATAGGCATGCACTAGGGCGTTCACATGGAGCAAGGTACAAACAAATGTTAAACATAATATTTCAGCCTCTATTTCCCTAAGATTGCATCCTATGACAGACACTGGAATTGCATAGGATCCCCAAAAGCTTTCTTCTAAAGGAGGAAAAATAATGTGAAACTTCCAGTCTAATTTACACTTTTAGGGTGACTGGGGACTGGCAACTGCGTTTGTTACAGAATTAACATGATTCCACATCAAGGTTTTATGTACCATCTTCCAAATGGGGGTTAGACCAGTGATGACTGGTCTATGAGGGTAGATTCAGACTAGATGTAAGGAAGAAATTTTTTACAATGAGGGTGGCGAAACACTGGAGCAGGTTGCCCAGGGAGGTGGTAGATGCCCCATCCCTGGAAACATTCAAGGTGATGTTGAACAGGGCTCTGAGCAACCTCATCTAGTCAAAGATGTCCCTGCTCATTGCAGGGGGGTTGGACTAGATGACCTCTAAAGGTCCCTTCCAACCCCAACTATTCTAAGATTCTGTGATTTCCAAAAGTTGACAACAAGCCCCTAAATAAATTCTTCCTAAATTCTCCCTTAAAAAGCCTCAACCTTGAAGAGTCCTGGCTCTCTAGACTTCTATTGCCTCTGTCTTCATGTTGTAAGGAGGAAACGGCCATGCCCGTAGGACAGGGGAAGAGCAGGGCTTTCTCCCTAATATGCACACGAAATAATATAAATCTCTGCAACCCTTCTGCACTTTTAAGGAGCAGAGGTCTTTTAAGCTTGCCTAATGGAAACAAAGTTTGTGCAAAGAATAGTAGAAGAAATGCAAATGCATTTCTTTGTTGGTGATTTTAACTCTCTGCTTGTTTACACCTTCTTCTACATAACAACTGGGCTCGAGACCCAACCAGAGTTGCATACCAGCGTCACCAAGAAAGTGTCAGCGGACTAAGCAGGTAAAGTGATTTATTTTGCATGCTGTTACACCTATTTACTTCAAGCTGGTCAATTAGCAGGAGAAAAATGCCCCTGTTAAAGATTAAACATCCCACACTTGTTGTTTTAGGGTTTGAAAGAACTCTTGAGCTCAGCTGTGCTTTCAAAGATGCTGGGTTTCAACTGAAAACAGTCTTGATGTGCTTTCTTTGTCAAAATAGTGACCATAGGGGCAGAGAGGAGTTGGGGGAGGTTATTTTTGCATTACTTTTTTAAAATCAGTTTAGATACAGAGATGTCTCACTTTTTATTTCTGCACCAGGATTTAGATCATAGCACTTTTTGTTCTCTTGCCACAACTCCATTCCCATCTAAAGAAGGCAACAGTGATGGCAGTGCCTTTAATTAGGATTACCCAACCCTATATTTGGTGGCCTTCAGCTTTGACCAACGTACATGGTCAGTATTTCCTTTGCCAGGCTGAATCCTTCCCCAAACTGGTTTGTCCATCTCCAAGATCAAGACTAGGAGGGAAAAATGTTCTGGGGGTTTCTCCTTAAATATTTTTTCATATAGGAAATGCCATAATGTTTTTTTGGGAAAAAAAGCATGGAAATAGTAAGCTCAAGGCTTACAGCAAGGTCTGTAAGCCTTGGTGTGCCTCTTGGTGCCCTTATGAAAAAAAAAAATTGCCTTAAGTTAGGAGGCTCTGAAAATCTTATTTGTGCATCCTTGATAGAGATTTTGTCCAGCAGCTCAATTCCTGGAGGATTTTGCCTGAATCGAGCACATTCCAGAGTGGAAGTGCAGCCTCTGGATTCTCTGGGCGCTGCTGTAGGTACCTGGCTCTGGGTGCAGGCCGACGAACAGGCTACCCAAGGGTAGGACACAGGGCATTGCCAGAAGGTAAGAGACAACCTCATGTGTAAGACAGTGAAACGCGACCTCCCAGTTTATTTCAGTCCACAGAGCCCTGGTGTGAGACTTGGTGAAGCTGGCCACAGCTGAGCACTTCAGGGTCATTTCCCAATGAGATGTTCCCCATTTTCTGGGTGCCAAGGCAGATGCAGGTAAATCTGCAAAGAGCCAAACGCTTACAACGACAGGTGGTCAGAGCTGTGCTGAAAAGGTATGGAGCACTATGAAAAACACTGCAGGTTTCTGAAAAATGGGGTATATATATCAAACTGTGGCTACACCAGAGGGATTTTAGTTTCTGCATCTCTTTGCCTGTTTACCAAGTGCTGAAATGAAGCCGATGCAGCTTCATGGGGATGACTGACTTTGCAAGCTTAGAATTGGTGCTCAGTGTTGGCATGCGGGACTCGGGAGGACAAACCAGGCTATTTTTAAACAATTATTATTAACGCATTTCAATCACTCCACATTTATGAAGCTGCTTGACTACAGGGTTGGAGAAATCACTGGGAATTCCCTATTGGATTCACAGTCTTATAATTAGCGACTTCAACTACGAACAGACAGGAGGCCAAAATACTATGTACATTATATATATTTAAACATATGTTGCTCTTCAGCGAGGGAGAGCCATAGAGGGTTTTCCATTCTGTTAACCTCTCGTGATGGCCAATGACCGCAGCAGATTTGGAAAGGCATTTTATGGGGTAACTTGAGTCTCAACTACTTGAAGACATTGTAAAAGCGTGCTGGAGGAACCAGGTAAGCAAGCTTAGCAAGTGGCAATCGATCAGATAAGCCCACATAAGAAGTTACAGGTGTAATTTTGCAAAGAGTCATTGGTAAATGAGAGTGAAATTTGCTTTGTCAACATAATCAGGTCTTTTTTTCTGAATTGTGTTGGTACCAGAAGAACTGTGGCTTTTATAAGATTTCCTTTCTGGACACAGCAAGTTCTAATATGAAGTGGCTCAGCATTTGGGGTATTTGAATGTGTCTTGCCCTCGTGGGAAAGACGTTCGTGGTGTTTTCTCCAAAACAACTGAGGGTTTGGGGTAATCGACATCAATAATGAACGAGCAGTGTCCTAGAGGCATCTGGAACACAGTGGTTATGACTGAGCACTCTTTCAATAATGAAAAGAAATAGGAGATCACTAATCACAAACACAGGGTAATTACCCGTGTTAGACGTCCACCCTTTGTTCATTGTCAACCTCTGTATTTACGCATTGTGGTATAATCTTTCTAAGTGGAAGTGTGGATAAGTAACCCCTGTAATACACAGTTTGTGCGGGGGGAGCACACAGGACAGGATGCTGCTCTCTGGGCGGGATATGGGGAATACATAAGGTTACAACAGCTCAAAAAAGGAAACGCATAAAAATCAAAGTGGCGTTTTTTAAGAAATCAAAAAGAGAGGAAGTTGGAAGGCTTACAGAAACCAATGCAGGTTAATATCACCAGTTTGAAAACAGCATAACCATATAGAAAGTATATAAAGCTTGCATAAAAGTATTAAGTTGTCTTTTTTCTTATTAATTCTTTATGATGTGAAATGTATAAGAACTTCAGTGTATACTTCCTTCTAATTAGTTATACTGATTAAAATACAGTTTGGGGTTTTTTTGCTTGTAACACTTTCTGAAAAGAAACCTGTGCTTCCAAAAGACACAAAGACTAGCAGGTTAAAGCATGTGCATCTCTACAGCCACAAATACTCATCTTTCACATAAGGTATAAAATATTAGATGGAATATTTTCAGTAGGCTGATATCATAAAAGCAATGACATTACATTTGCTGTGCGGTATCAGAGACCTAGTCTTACGCTTCTGGAATTATTCCAATTTCTACAACCCTTTATCTATTTAATCTGTGATATTACAGGCTTGATGTTACATTAAAAGTATTAAAAAATCTGCAAGCGGGTTAACTTTTTTTTTTCCTATGTGGATGTAATAATCATTCGCTTAAGAGATTCTTGGCTCATGTAAGACCAAAATAATGTAGAAGAATTAGAAGGCACTTTCCGTTACAAATATTTGTGCTTTATTTTATACAGTATTATGGAAATGAATTGCACTTTACCTTAGAGTTTTTGAAGGCAATGATTATAGGTTTGTTGCAAAAATAACTGAATTGAATTAAAAATAATGAATTTAGTATTGTCAGAAATGTGGTCATATGAAGTCAATGGATTGCCATCCATTCCAATTTTCCTGGAATTATCTAGACTTTGCTGTCATTATCTTATGCCCCAGTGTATCTTGCAGAATATTAATGAATCTAAAAATAACTTCTGAAGTTCGCAGTGGGATCACGATTGATGCAGTGTGATAGGAGATTTGATGCAGCATCTCGTACTTTTTATTGCCCAGCATTGGTTTGTGGCAGCCCAGGTTTTTTTTACTTTTTACCACTTATCAGGTGTTCCTAATCTGAGAGTCTAAGCAGCAAAAATAAATCGCTCTCATAAACATCTGACACAAAGTATTTCCACTTAGTGTGAATAACCCAGTTCAGTGTGGTATTGCCCTGATTCTGGAAGAAGTAAAAATAAGCTCAAATCTAATATTTTTCTTCTTTTTGGGTCTTCTTTTCCCACTTTCAAGAACATTGACATGGTAACTTATGCATGATCCTTTTTTTTTTTTTTAAAGCATGAATTACACAGGTAATTACTGTCTCCCTCTCCCCCCAGTCCTGCTGGGAATGGCATGAGCAACTATTCCTTGGAGAAGCAAAGCTGGAGCACCAGGGAAGTGCTCTGTGCTGGGAGGATCTTCCACCCTGATGGTCTGCAAGAAGATCAAGTGTAGCTTGTTGTGTATTTTGACATGTAGCAGAACAAAACCCAATACCTCTTAACCAGGCAGCCCTTCAGGGCCTGCCAGCAACACCGGGGTGAGTCACGTTTGAGTTGTGTGCACCAGGTGCCAAGGAGAGGCCCTCCAAAGAAAGGTTTGGAAGCGAGTAATAATAATAATGCTGAGGTGAGTTTGTCAGGGTTATTTTATCAGGGTTTATTTCTTTTCTGCCATCGGACAGTACAATAGCAAATTGTACTGTAATGAGTAAGTAAGAGCAGTCTACGATGAAGGGAGGCTTCTGCGATAGAGCTTGACAGCATCATTGCAAAAATGACTTTTAGATGTGCCTTTTCCAAGCAAAATACATCCTTGCACTGTTTTAAAATGTGTCTAATTTCCAGTTTGAATGTCAGGTTATGTTGGGATTTTTAATTTCTTTTCTCTTGTCTTTTTAGGGATGAGGGAGGGTGTTTGGAATTTTTTTCCTTTTTTTTTTCTTTTTTTCCTCCTTTTTTTCTTTTTTTTTTCTTTTTTTTAAATTAAGATTTGCATTTCTTTATCATGCAAGCCTCTAAGCAGGTCCAGCTAACTACTGAAGGTAGTATCTTATTGTTTCTCTCCTTGTTAGAGAAATAACTCTAACGTGGAGCATGCTATTAATACCTTCCGACAGTGGTGGGGGCACTGGCATGACTGGGGCTATTTGCCAGCTTCCTTTTAACACTGGGGCCAGTGGCCTCCGCAGACAGCTCGCTGTCACTGCTTTAGAGCCACCTCCGCTCCCCCTGCTCCCAGCAGCGCTGGCTTGTCAAGGAATGACCGAAGCCACCTTGTACTTTAAATCTATCAACTTAAAAACTAGTCAAGTGACCCTGATGGAGCACTGCTTAAAAAAGGTCTAAAGGACTTTCACTGGTTTGTGTATTTTTTTATTTGTAAAGTTAAGGTGCAGTTATTACTGTCAGGTCTGCACTATCCCTTTGCCAGTTCTCTAGGATTCCTCACTGGCCATTTCCAGATGCTTTCTTTTCAACTACAATTACAATCTTTTAGTGATTAAGAAATAAAAAAAGGGGTAACTGAGAATGTGCAATTCTTGGTTTTGAGAATGGGAATCTGGACCATACTGGCACAGGCAAAATCTGCTCTGGTGCTGAGCCAGCAAGGAGGAAAGCACACCCGGAGGGAGCATCGGTACCTCTCTGTAAGGGTAGTAAGGTATAAAATGGGAGCTGATAAGGTAGTTGGCGATTATTGATTTTCCTATTGAAGTACTATTATACTTGTGACTTGGGATATTACTTACAGGGTAGTCCCTGCAGGTGTTTTACTAAAATAGTATTTAAATAGAATTAGCAAATTTGGAGGAAGTGGGAGAGTTGACATTTTCAGATAAACCAGAAGATTCTTTGGCTATCCTAACTCATGCTGCTGAAGTGGGCTACATTGAAGCCCATGCATATGTTTTCTTTTACTCCAGATAAGCAATGTCTTAATACTTGTTCGCAAAAATTTAAAAAAAAATAAATGGTAGGCTATAGATTTACTCTGAAATCAGTATTTTTTCTGTTTAATTAATGCCTTGGAAACAAAATGATGTTTGTTTCTGCTTGTGGGTGTTGCTGTAGTAGATGAGTGTGCTTTGAATTCCCATGCATGTTTGCTATCGTGCTCGCTCCCATGTGATGCAAGCTGACCGCAAGTTCAAGCTTGCATGACGTCTTAGTGACAGGCTCCTTGTCCTGTACCGCACTGCACCGAGCAGCTTTCTCCGGGATTGTTTTATTTACGCCCCACTAGCTTTTCTGTTTGCAACCTAATTTGCTTGTATTGTGAATTGTAAGATATTCATCTGGTGTTAATACATCACTGATTTAACCCTAGCCCTGCTGCTTTGATGTAAGCAAAGCCTGCAATTTCTGTAGTGCACTTAGAATAAAAGTCAAAGGTGTTTTTTAGATACGCGTTCACAGAGATAATTCTGTTTGAAAGAAGATGTCTGGTGGGCTTGTAATGTATGTGGCTTTATATATCCTTGTGTTTCTTCTGAATATAAGACATATATTATTCAGACATAAAAGTATGCCTGAAATCCTCCAAAGGCAGCTTGTCCTTCTATATATTTCAGTACTTTTTCCTGCTACAAAGAATAACCCTGTCTGAGCAAGATGCCTGGCACCTAATTTTGCAGCAGGAGGGTACCTGCAGCTGGGTGCACTTCCCAGGCTCCTGCCAAGCTGCTGCACGCATCCTACCGCAGAGCAGTGTGGGTTGCCTTGCAGCACGTGAGCCAGATGCAATCTGCAGATGGCTGGCCCACCACCTCTTCTGCAGAGGAGACCAGGACAGCTGTTCAGGTGGAAAACTATACGTGCTTGTCTCCTGGCATATTACGGTAGAATACTATATCATTTTGGAGGTATTCCCCACTGTTTTTACTACCCAGGCTAACATGAAATGCTGAGAGGTTTGACAGTCATGACTCTTGAGTCTTTATTTACTAGTGATGCACTTAATTACTTACGTAAAATATACATGGTATTTTTCCTGGTAGGAAAGGGGAGGAGGTAGGAGATTTGCTTGGCTGCAGAATATTCAGTGATCTGGAAGGGAAAGTGACATGGAGTAGTGAAGAATTGTTATTTATTGCTTTGCCATGAGGAACTCAGAAGTTGTTAAAAAGCAGCAAAATTCGTTTCTATAGGAAATGTTATGCTAGAAATTTCTTTGATTCACCCTTTCACACGTCCCATTGAGAAGTGGAGAAACAAGTTACTTTTTATTTTAATCACATATCACTGAATGGTTGGGCTTTGGCCCAAAGAAAAGGCAACACTTCCGAACTCCACTACTTTTGTTAATAACTGTTATTGAAATTCTGGCTTCCACAATTCTTTTAATTAAGAAAAAACCCTCCCTAAGCAAAGCACTTTGCTTACCGCAGTATCAAAACCCGTTAATAAGGATGACAAGGTTTCCTTGCTAGCAAGCAAATGCAAACTGTGGATGTAAAACTGCTTTATCAGCTAGTCCTTTCCAAAACCACTTAATGTCTTTGTTGACCAAAAAAATTGGGAATGCCGAAAATTAATGTGGATCTTAATCACAATGAAAGGTACCAGGATGTTTGAAGGGAAGTTGGGTTTCTGGTGACATTACAGATTTGGTTTTTGCTTATGCAAGGGGCAGCTAAATCTTTAGATCATCCTAATCTAATGCAAAACCTAAGCCAGGAGAATAAAATATCTTCCAGAGCAATGAAATTACATTGAATCCCAGCCTCTGTGGAGCAAATGACTGCGTTGCCTGTACCAAAAGGATAAGACCTAAAAACCCACAATACTTCCATTGCTCTAGGAAGCAGCTGTGTGGGTACAGGAGTCCATGTCTGTACCTGGCTGGCTGGCTGGCTGCGTTTCCACACAGGCATCAGAAGCTGATGCGTTTTCACTGTCTAAAGAGTTTGCTTTCCTGGTAATTCAAAATTGGATAATTCCTTTACAAAGAGCTGTTAATGATCTTACAAGAACCACATCAAATTGAGAAGGCTTTTATGCATGGGCCTGGCATGTTGGCTGGTGGCTGCCATCATGGGGTGTTTTTGAGGTTTCTTCTTCCCTCCAGGTCACTCAGGACAAGGTCCATGAGTCCCAGTTCATGGTGTCTCTGCTCTTCTACTTCCACATGATCTGAAGCAGTTCTCCTCCTGCGGGTCCCTCTTGGTAGTGGCATGCATAGCCCGGTGGCCTCTGGGACCCCAAATCAAGGAGTTGTGAGTGACCTTGTTCCCATGGGATGTAGACCCTGCGCTTGCTCCGGGCATGTCTGAAATCCACGGACATGAGGTTGGGCACACAGCATTGCCTGTATTCTCTTTGCGTAGGGTTTTAAAATGCAACTGCTTTTTATATGATGTAGTATCTAACTGGACAAACCCTGCATTTCTATCTGTCTCAGTTCCTTGAACGCCATAGAGCATTCCTTGTGTGAAGGTGGAGTTGGCTTTCTCTCCGCTTGCACATCACACCTCCGGTGAACTGTGGAGACCTGCAATCCTGGTAGCCAGCCAGCTCTCTGCTTGGCAGCACTTCTCTGATTTAATGTAAGAAAGCCCCTGGTCCTCTGAACTCATCTGGGTTGTGAGTTGTTAAGGCTGTCATCAACACCTTGGTGTCTTTGTTCAGTTGCTGAGCAATTTTTATTTCCTACCCCTTGGCAGGGGGTTCTCCTTCCCTCTCTCAAAGCTTTGTCTGAGGTGTTTGCACCTGGGTAGGCAAATATTTGCATGTAGGAACCTTCACTGTCCTTGGGCCAGCGAGCGTGAGGCATGGTACCTCACTGACTGTACGCGTACCAGTGCTCTCTCGCAACCACCATTTGCTAACAAAGCTGAATTCCTCACTTCTGCGTTAGGAGATGCCCCAAGCCACCACCCCGGCCCGTGGAACGAGCCTTAGTCAAGACACTTCGTGATCCAAAGCAAATTTACCACCAACTTATGTTGCAGTCCTGCCAGTGACCAAGTTCCCTGAATGCTGAGTGTTGGAGGAGGTCTCTGAATCAAGTGGAAATGAATATGAATAAAATGATACATGAATTCAGAGGGGTTTATTTTGTTTTTCCAATATAATGGCTAAAACTTAAAAATACTAGATGTATCAAAGTTGCTCGGAACCATTTTAAGTAGCTGGTCAAACTGATGCAATAGAGAACAATTGTATTTTTTTGTTTTGCATGTGTGAGGATTGGTTTTCTAAAAACACATTTTTTTTTAAGTGTAGATACTGAGATACAGAAAGTTGTGCTTCTCTCAGTCTCTCATATAAATATGTTTGCAGCGTTCTCTTGTTCCTGAAAAAGAAAAAAAACCTAGAAGACTTAATGCATGGCTGGGGGGAGTTTGTGTTTCTTGCATGTTTGTTTTGCACCTCCTTTATATAGCCCAGGCTCAGGAGGGAAATGGGAGGAGGGGTGGGAAAGCATGTGGGGAGAAAACCAAGATGGTCACAGGACATGGACGTCCATTCCCACACCTTTCTGAGAGCATCGAGCTTCACTTTCCAACCTGAAGGTGGGGATGCATGTGCTGTTTCCATTGCTCTAATGGCCGCATGCGTTGTGCATACACGCATCTTTTTCCAAAGACTACATCCATCTCCATGAAGAGCTCAGCTAAGTCCAGATTTTGGTCTGGTAGGCAAGTGTGCCATGCTTCAGGGCTTCGAGGCACCGCAACTCATGCTTTGGGTATGAAACATTCACCACAGAGGTCCCCATCCAGTGAAGGGGCTCATGGTGCTGTCATTGCGTGTTTGGTGGCTTCGTATAAGTGAGTGTTTGGTAGCCTGTTGATGTTCTTCTTTGTTAGCTTTTGGGTTTATTTTTAATGAACGACTCATTCCATTTTGGGTTTGCTTAACTACAAGAGATCCAAGTGGGCTGAAAATTTCTATAACAATAGGAAGTATCAAAAGTGATGCCTTGTTTCTTGCTGAGAAGGAGCAGAGACACCAAATTTGTCCTGCTCCTGGAGGACATCTTAGGGGAGCAATGGGAAGTTTTAATTTCACAGCTCCATCTTCTTTTTTCTTCCTTTTTTCTCCTTCTTTGGAACTTTGTGGAGGATATAAACTAACGAAGCATTAAATAAAACTAAAGCCCGATACTGAGCAGCCTGATTTACAGCCCTCTCGGTCAGGTTTTAGGTTGGTCCATGTGAGAGTGTGATAACTATATAAATACTATCCAATCCACATAGGAAAGTTTTAGCTGCTTTATAGATAAAAGTATGCTTTATGAGTACACTTACACTTGTATAAAGTGGCATGCAGAGTCTTAGTGTAATCCAAGAGTGTCCTTTTGCTCAATTTACATTCCTTTTAACTAACAAAACCTGAAGAAGAAGAAGAAAAAAGCCTCCTTATGCCTTAGGCTCATGCAAAAACATCTCCGCCAGAGCTGAGACCTTTGGTCTTCTCCTGTCTGCTCACACTCACCATGTGATTAAGCCATAAAATTGGTTTATGCAGATCTTCAAGTCTCCATGGGCAGACCCTGGCCTGGGGAAGTATGTTGATGGGCTCACATGACTTGAGGTGCACAGTTGTGGCTGGAAAGCCACAGAAGTCAACAGGAGTTTGGCCTTGGAGTTCATCCTGTTGAGGACTATGACCCAAGGCAGTGTAGTGTGGCGCTGCCACTCATTCCCAAAAAGTTCAAGATAAAAATCAGCCCATGGCCATGATACACATGTTGAAGAAAAAGAAGTCAGGTTATGGAGAGAAGAGCTGTTTTCAGATGTTGTCTGTGAAACAAGACTTGTAACGTGTTACAGATATTGGGATGATTTTAGGTTGGTGAGAAAAGTTTCTGCTTCTGCAGTAGCTCTTCTGTGAAAGCGAGCTCAAAACTTTTTACCAGTCAGGTCTGGGAAAACAAGGATGCTAAAACTGGGGGTATTTAGCTGAGGGAGCTGAAGAGGCATTGGCTTTGCAGTCCCAATTTGCAGCAGTTGCACCAGCTGGGCTGACGCTGCCTGTTTCTGCTCATTTCAGTGGCGAATGGTTTACTTCAGCGAGGGTCTGTGATCTGGTTTCAGCACGATGCTTCGCAAAGCCTCAGGGTTTAACTAATGGATTGCTTGAGATTTGACTTTCCAGTGCTTCCTATTCAAGGAATGTACAGAGAGATATTTCAGGGTTTCGTTCAGGCTTTCTTATGCAATCTCCTGCAAACACATCTTTTTGAGGCGTCCGACCTAGATTTTTTTCAGCGCACTCCTAATCAGACAGGAAAATACAAGAAAGCCCACTACCAAATGGAGTTAAGCTGTCAAATTCCTCAATAAGTTTTCAAGTTTTAAGGTTTAAATCACCATTTTGATTTCTGCCTTGAACTGTGGTAGTTCTCCATGTGACTGATGTCCGGGCAGAAGCCCTGGCACAACATTTCATGCACTTCCACATGCTCAGCTTCCTGATCACTGACTTCTGGCACCTCATTTCTTTCCCGTTAGCATTCTTCTGGCAGTGGCTTTTGTGATAATTGCACACAAAATTATCCCCTTGCTGCCTCTGTCAGCATTTTGGTTCATATCTCTCTTGCTGGTTTGGTTCTTACAAAAAATGAAACAATCCATGAATCCTTGGGAGAACGAGAGAGGGTAAAAGGTAAAACTATTCCTGATGCCTGGGGGAAAACGCTTGTAACAGTCCTAAAATGTGGTTAGTAGAAGTTGATGGGTTTAATTTGTCTAGTGATTTTATCCTTGTATATTAACTATTAATTCCATAAACGTAAAGGATGAAGTTGCAGTGTTTTGGGGAGATGCTAATTGTATGGAAAAAACATATTTTGAAATAATGATAGAAATTTTAGTCTGATAGAAAACAGATGAGACCTGGAGATGCCCTTCTGCTTTTATAAGCACCAGAGGGTCTGTGTTACAGATAGAAATTCAGTAGATATACAGTGATTCTGATTGCTAAAACTATTCCAATGTCTCGTAAGGAAACCTCCCTCCATACTGGCTGCACTTTCATCTTCAAACATTTTCAATTTGTTTCTCTATCACTGATGGTGCTTCACCTGGAATGACCTTTAGTACGCAGTCATGCTCCCGGCAATCTCAAATGTTCCTTCTGCCATACTCACTGTAGGAAGTACTTAGTAACTATAGACATACCAGTAGGTAAGGCTAATGGACTGGAGATCTCAGGAGGCCTTTTCACATTGGTGTTTATTAATGAGTTCCGTATAATTTGAACTTTTTATATATAGAGAGATATATACACAGATATATTCTTTATTTTTTTATATATAGTCTTTATTTTCTGGGCCTTTGACAAGATCCTTTTACTATATCCCAATATCCATCTTGTCAGAGAATAACTACTTTTTGTGTCCTCCAGGGCTCTGTGTTGGGGCCAGTCCTGTTTAATGTCTTTATCAATGATCTGGACGAAGGGATCGAGTGCACCCTCAGTAAGTTTGCAGATGACACCAAGTTGTGCGGGGGTGTTGATCTGCTTGAGGGGAGGAGGGCTCTGCAGAGGGATCTGGACAGGCTGGATTGATGGGCTGAGGCCAATTGTATGAGGTTCAACAAGGCTAAGCGCAAGGTCCTGCACTTGGGTCACAGCAACCCCATGCAACGCTACAGGCTTGGGGAAGAGTGGCTGGAAAGCTGCCCGGCAGAGAAGGACCTGGGAGTGTTGGTTGACAGCCGCCTGAATATGAGCCAGCAGTGTGCCCAGGTGGCCAAGAAGGCCAATGGCATCCTGGCTTGTATCAAAAATAATGTGGCCAGCAGGACTAGGGAAGTGATTGTGCCCCTGTACTCGGCACTGGTGAGGCCGCACCTCAAATACTGTGTTCAGTTTTGGGCCCCTTACTACAAGACAGACATTGAGGTGCTGGAGCTTGTCCAAAGAAGAGCAACGAAGCTGGTGAAGGGTCTAGAGCACAAGTCCTATGAGGAGCAGCTGAGGGAACTGGGGTTGTTCAGCCTGGAGAAAAGGAGGCTGAGGGGAGACCTTATTGCTCTCTACAACTACCTAAAAGGAGGTTGTAGAGAGGTGGGGGTCGGTCTCTTCTCCCAGGTAACTAGTGATAGGAGGAGAGGAAATGTCCTTAAGTTGCACCAGGAGAGGTTTAGACTGGATATTAGGAAATTTTACTTCACTGAAAGGGTTGTCCAGCATTGGAACAGGCTGCCCAGGGAAGTGGTTGAGTCACCATCCCTGGAAGTATTTAAAAGACATTGGGATGAGGTGCTTAGGGACATGGTGTAGTGGTGGTCTTGGTTGTGTTAGGTTTATGGTTGGACTCGATGATCTTAAAGGTCTTTTCCAACCTATGCGATTCTGTGATTCTGTGGTTCTGTGACAGGACTTTTCAGAGCAAATCAGTGCTGTTTCTTAACTTGCTTCTAAGTTTATATTGACACTAGAGCCCGTGTGTAAGAGAATATAAAACTCTCCTGAATTTCCAGACTGGAATGTCCTGTACAAGACTGTGTTTTGGTTTCTTGTTTTCCCCTGTATAAAATCTGTTTTTCATATGTGACGAGCTTTGTGCGGTGGCTCCAACCGCTTTGCAGTTCCCAGCGTCTGCAGCGACAGCTTTGGGGATCACCAGATTGGAAAGAAAGATGGAAGTCTCAGATATAATTAAATTACTACAAGTTTTGCAAAATCCTGCAGCTAAGGAGAGACCCAAACTGATGCCTACATTGAAAGGAAGGGTGGGCAGAGCTCAGCCTTCCTATGTCCTCTTTGGCAGCCGCTGGCTGGCCTTCCGGCATGTACTGCTCTTGCTTGGTAGGTGTGTAGCCAGCCTCTGGGTCTACTGAAGTTAAGTGGTACCAGGAAAAAAGGAGACACGGGACATAAATAGTCAGGAAACCAGAACTCGCTATCCTGCCTCCGTTGTATGCCTGAAAAACCATCATCTTTCTCAACTATTGTTTTTGCACTTTTGTTTTGTAGGAATCGGAGTTTCTCCGTTTGGAGTTTGATGAGGCCAAGGTGAGCCAGATGCTGAAGAAACTCTCAGAAATAGAGGAGAGTATGACTTTGTTGACTCAGACCACTTAACCAAATAAAGAGATTGCAACTCAGAAAACAAATGACCCTCGTACTTTGTCATAATTCCCATTTCTGCACATAAAACAGGTAAAGATTGTTAAATCCCCATTATAACTGTACAACACCAAGTATGGGCTAAGTTGCACTGTGAAGCTTTCCGTGACCCATCCTCCAGGCCTGATCTCCAAGGCGGCGGTGGCGTTGTTCACATAAATCTGTGCATATTCAGGCCTTCAAGTTTAGTGTAGCTTTTCTCTTTTTTCCCTCAATCAATTTTTGAGTCTTCCAGATGCTGTAAATACTGTGCTGGATGAACAGCAAAGGTAAATTGGCCAGTTGTGACAGGGGAGAAATGAGCAGAAGGAACAGGCAGACGAGGGGGGACTCATGCTTATCCTTCCAAACCATGAGCTATGTAGGACAAATCCACCTGCATGAACTCTGGCTGCTTAGAGCTTAAAGCCTGGGACAGCAGATGAAATGCAGCGAGTTCAGGGAGCAGAGACAAAAATGTACATCTCTGTAATTGTGAGCCTCTATGCTGCTGAGGATTAAATGGTTCCCAAGGTGTGAGGTGGCCAACCTTGCTGGCCCCTTCAGTCACACCTACCTGATGCCATGGGGAGTCAGGGGACAATCAGGGGAGCGTCTCTTGGGTGGTGGGAGATGATGCTGGTTTCCCAAAAGGAGCAGCCCTCCGGCATGTGCTGAGTGCCTGATCCAGTGACCTGCTGGCGAGCCTTCAAAGCCATTTCTGACCTGCTTCACCAAAAGCCAGCCACTCTTACCAGCCTTTCGGCTCTCGAGCTGTAGTGGTGCAGCCCTGGCACTGAGCTGCACGATGTGTTTGAGAGGATGGTGCTTTGTAAGGGCACAGTTTAACTTGGCTGCTCCTAGTCCTGTTTGTCATGATGTTTGTCTTGACCTCAAAAAGCCCCAGGTTAAACCCAGGGTTTCTAGTGTGTGCATGTTCAGCTTGGAATTCGGGTAAGAGGAAAACGTCCTTGGCAACCTTGCAGGTTTAAGCCCTATTGATAAAATAGTTGTGTGAAGAAAGCTTCCAGAGGCAGGTACAGGGCACCACGATCTGAACTGCCCAGGCTGCTGTGGCTCTTGGCTGTCATGGGCACCCACAACTCTGCCATAACGCCAAACTGCAGAGCAACCTCTATCCTTCCAGCTAAAGAGAGCAGAAATGTTTTCAGTTTCAGATGTTTCTGTTCAGGGGTGCAACCTTTTCAGCCTTGTCACAGCAGGATGTATAACCACACTTGCTGGCTTGTCAGTGCAGGAGGACCTGGAGGGGCTGTTCTGAGCAGGCTAACACTTGTATGGAGCATGGTAGTCCCTACCAGAGAACTGCCTGATAGTCCATAAAATGTTGATGGACAAGCTGGAGATGACACGGGCTCGCTGTTCTGCCTTGTTACTTAATGGAAGGTGTGCACACACATTTGGTTGGAGGCTACATTGATTCTTTCCATTTTATTTTAGCTTCATAAGCAACCTCCTCCTGAGCTAAAATTATATTGAGGGCTTGTAGATGACAACATAAAATGTTCTTGTGCTATAACTAAAGTACTCCTCGTTGCTTCTTCTTGTGAATTTATTGCTTGTGGAGTTGCCAGATTGTACTTGGAAGCGAACTCTCTCTTCAGAGCAAGGGAAGGGCACCTTTTCGCATCTGCCTGGTCAGAAGGGAAAGCATCACCTAAGCCAATTTGTATCACTGCATTGGGAATTAACGTTTCCTTTCCCGTGCCTGTCCCACTGCTACCTCATCTCTTACAGCCACCTGGTTCTCCCCTCCATCTCATAGAAAGCTCCTCACTTTCCCCGTCTGCCTCCAGCGGATACTTGTCAGAGTGAAACTGGACTGTAACCACCAACCGATCCTCAGGCCAGTCCCTGGGTAACCAGCTGCTGGTGTGGGTGTGAAATGCTGAGTGGCTGCCAATTGTCTGAGCTTTCCACTTCCTTTTTCATCAAAGTTCATTAGAACGTTTTTCTGTGTTTTAGAGCATGTTTAAAAAAAAAATAAAATCAAGGTCAGGGAAGGATCATGATCTCAAGTAACTTGCACCGTGTCAAATAAACTTATTGTTTTATTTTAACATGGTCAGAGGATAGGAAAATGTGCTATAAATGGAAATTAAAGAGAAACAAACTGGAACAGATGTCAGGAAGTATTATTTTATGCAAAGAATAATAAATATGTGAAGTGGCTAACCAGGCAAGGAGGCCGAGGCAAAAAATATCAGGGTCATTTAAGAAATAATCGGATACTTTCCTAGTAGAGGCGAGAAGTTAAAAAGGGGCACGTTTTAATGGGTGGCTGCTTCTCGCTCTTCCTAATCCTCCCTCCCCTGAATATCTAATGATCCTGATTTTCTTCTTGGTGGATGTTTGTAAACTACCATGCAAAACTGGAAAAAATAAAGCTGAGTGTTTTGAGGACCACACTCTGCCTGGCCCTTGGTAAGGGCACAGGATTGTCACTGGGCAGCAACATCGTTTCTGCTTCACGAGGTTTGACATGGGCAGGCAAAGAGGATGCTGCGCTTCCCCAGACTGCTGTAATGCCCAGCTGCTACTGAGGCACGGAGAACAGATTGTCCCCCTTGGGCAGGACCATGCCTTCCTACTGGGATGGTTTATGTGTGTGTCCATTCATCTGTCCCTCACTACAGAGTTTTCAACCTATTGGCCACTCTGGCTGAACTTAGTGGAGAAGAGGCCTCCGATGCTGCTCTGCTTTGCTTCCTTGAGTGAAGGGCACAAGTACCCATGGCTTTTTGTTGGAATTCATGGGTGTTACTAGCTATCAATGGTCCCGCTAAATATCTCTGCGGTGTTGGCAAATGAAAACTGCTGCTTATGCGCTTCAGGAGGTATTTCAGATTCCTTCCCCAAAGCCCAGATGTAAACCAGACTCGGCCTGAACACGTGGCCAGGCAGCTCTCACTGTGGCTGGGGCCATGCATGGATGCTGGCCTCCTGCGTGGGTCTGTCGAAGCACACATCCCAGCACAGCCCTGTTGGCCATAGGGGACTCATCCTGTTTTGGAGACCACTGCTGCCTGCCACGGCACCAGCTCCTGTGCCTGCGTGCTGAGCCATGCCAGCAGTGTGACACCAGGTCCAATACCTCCTCCTCCTCCTCTTCCTCCTTCCCCAGGGGAGCAGCCACGTGGGAGTGTGCCCTGAGCCACCAGTCAAGCCTGCTGGGCAGTTTGTATATTTACAGCAAGGACAGGAGCAGCCAAGCACAGCCAGAGGAGGAAAGTGAGGGAGACAGGGAAGCAGCAGGAGGAAGGGCTGAAGGAGGGCCCCTGCCCGAGTCCCACCCAGGAGAGGTTTTCCTACCCAGTCCTCAAAAGCAGCCAGGGAAGAAGCTGGGACACAACTCATGTGACACTCCAATGTCCTTAACCTCAGAAAACTCCCCTTCACACCTTCCCCCCTGCAGGTACAGCTGCCTGTGATCTGTCCAATCTCCATCCTTCCTGGTTTACTAACAACTAAAAACCACTTGTAAGTGGGACTGCCATGTGCTGCCGGTCTAGGGCAGGCTTGGTTTCGATCAAAGCCTGGATATTTATTTTAACCTGCATCATGTTGGCGGAGGCAGGGCAGGGAGCAGCCAGGTTGATGCTGCCCAGGCAGGGGACAGCACCCAGCAGCACCAGCAATTTCCTCCGGTCCCGCTTTTGCTGGCACTTTCCTGAGTGATGGCTCACCGAAGCCACGGTGGATTTGCCCCACAGTGAGCGAAGGCTGCTGCTGCAGCTCTGGCACCATGTATGTGATTACTCCAGATGTGCAACTCCAGATGTGCAACCCTTCCCAAGCTCTGCTGCTTCTTACCAAAGACTCACAAGCAGCAGCCACATGTTGTTGCAACCTTCAGCTGGTTCTTCCTCAGATGTCACCTTTTGCACTGCTAAAATGCCCTGCAATTTATTCATGCAATCGCTTCTTGTTTTCTGAGTATTCCTCCAAGTTGCCACTCATTTATGATCTGGTGCTCCCTAAAATATATGCAAGTGCTGTCGCCTGCAATCACACATTACACAATTGGCAAGCCCTGCACTTGCTCTCTGCTTGGCAAGACAATTCCTCTTAGCGCAATTTTCTTTTTTCTTGGTCTGCGTATTCCCAGAACTGCTGAATTTTTAGTGTATTTTTCTAGGCATATCTGTATTTTTAAAAAATAATAGTTTAGACACACCATGTTTTTCCAAATCCAAGCCAAGCAAGCGCTGCATTTCATAAAGCTTTGGGCCATGGAAAGCAGCAGATGATGAGGCATACTTATTTTATATTGGTGTTGATTTACTTTCCCATTGTTCAGGTTACTTAGTCTCATTTTATTTTACATTTCTTTATTTTTCTTTCTTACAGGTCCTTTTTGCAAGTGTAAATATCAGAATTAATGTTTGTGCTTTTATTGTGTTTCATGGGAGGGTTTTCGCTGGAGTCCGTGACCTCCACATTTTATTGTGCTTTAACTTTTTGATAAACTGGTTGATATTTTGAGAGATTTTTTCTGTATGTCAGTTCTTTGATATCTATTGATAAAATAAATCGCTTACCACCTTTCTGAGGAGATTTCCTCATTTAGATATTTACCGACCATTTGTAGATGCACAAGTCTCTGAGAAGTTTTACCTGATGACTCATGTTTGCCCCACGTTGCTCGCGGAAATGTTTCCTTCCCCTCCTGGGGAATTTCGACAGTTTATTCATTTATTCCAAATATTTACAAAAAGGTGCTCAGTTGGTGCCAGGGACAGAAGGAGCCTTTTTAAGAATGTGGTACCACACGGTGACGGCCGGGCGAGGGGAGTGCAGCGGTCCTTTGCAGCAGCCACTGATGACATTATGTTTCACGTGGCTTGCAACTGGAAAAATAGACAATGACTCCTCGCCTTGGAGCCGGGACTGTTAAAATCCACCTCTTAAATTATTCCCAAATCCCGGAGAAGCAGGACTTGGGATGCCATTTAATCCAACATGGAGGCCAGACTGTGCTTCTGGGCCTCCCTCGCCGTGTCGGGAGGTAAAGGTGATGGCGTAGGGAGACACAGGCAGCCGTCACCATCGATGCTTTCTTCCCTCAGTGCAGCAAAATAAAGCTGTTTCTAGCCATAAAGGTCCCCCTGGTTTAGCCAAGCCTTGCCAAAGCTGTGGATAAGTCCTCCTTTCCTCAAAAGGGATGCACGTAAACCAACAGAAATGCCTTTTCCCAGTAGCATGATTCCCGTGGGTGATCCCTGGGGCCACTGGAGTCCCCAGAGGACACCATGTGCCACCTTGCATGAAAGGGTGGCAAGGGGGATGCAGCTGCAACCTCACCCAGTGCGAATCCACCTCTCAACTGCCAGTACTGCTTGATTAGGATTATTTTGGGATATCACCTGAGCTTGTTTTCCAAGCACAAAATCCAAGGGTGGTAGAGGCTGGTGCTATGAAGCTTTCCTCCCAGACATAATGGGGTTGATCATCCCCATGCTAAAATCCCCAAATAGCTTGCCCTTCCTCCTTCCTTCTGGTGGTAGCAAGGCAGATCTTTAAATGCAAGAAATTGCAGGAAAATGGGTTTGAAAGCATGTTGGAGGGAGGCGGCTGGGGCAGCTGGAGACAGAGCCTGCCTGGGGCGTTTGGCCCCAGGGCATTTTGCAGGTGGCCCTTGGCGTTATCACAGCAAGCAGGACCCCAGGGGAGGTCCTTGAAATGCAGCACTGTCAGAGGACATCGACCAACAGGGAGGTATGAAATATTTCTCTGAAGACATTTTCTTGTTTCTTATCTCCCCTGAGTGAAGGTGACCTGGAGCTTGCATTTTAATTCACTTAGCAGCCAGCCGTGCTGAAACTCCGGCACTCAGCCATTAGCTTTCATAATGAGATGGTATTGGAGAATATGTAAAACCAGGTAATTGAATAAATGGCATTTTTGGATGCCGGCGAGTGTCTCAGACCCTTGAGGAGTGACGTTTTACAGGGGTGGATGGGGGGAAAAACAGCAATTGCAGCACAAAGCCCAAAGCCATAGTGCTTCTGAGCGGAGCCTGGGAGGAAACATTCATCATTTGGGTTTGATGATATGTAATTTCTCTGCCATATTTCCTGAGCTTTCTGGCCAGTTGGCAGCCCTGACCGAATACAGCATTGCCGGGAAATTATATGATATAGTGCATCTTAGTAATAAGTGGCACTCTTCCCACCTTGCAAATCAAACCACGTAGAGCATTAGAGTCTTCATGGCATCTCTGTTCTTGGCAGCGAAAGAAGAAAATAAGCAAAGCCACGTCAGGAGGAGGTGGCAGGCTCAAGCAGAGAGGTGTCCGTTTGATCCCAGCCACCTGTGAGTGGCTCAGGGCTCTCCCTGTGCTCCCAAAACACGGCAGCTGCCCCACCCTCCACAAAATATCTGGTGGCTTGGTGAGCCCTGGCCTCCTCTGGGCATGCCCTAAAATAAATTTGCTACTGCAGAACCTCAGGATAAATCTGCATTTTTCTACAGCTGAGGAACACAGTGCATAAAGCTAATCCCCTGCTCCAGGATCCTGCGAGGCAATGGCATGCAGAAGTACAAGGTTAAAAAATGCCATCAAGAAGCAGTGGCCAGGAACCATAAATACCTTTCAACCAGTCCTTAGGCACATCAGGAGATGAGCAAACAAAGCAACTGAAATTTATAAACTTACATAATTAATTTTTCTTTGCGGGGAGAACAAACATTCCCATGTTCCAGCTCTCTCAGGGCCTTTGACAATCGGGCTACTTACTATAAATAATTTTATGTAAGTTTATACATTTCAATTAGTGCTTGTTCTAGCCTCTTGCAGCCCAAGGATGTTTTCACTCCAGTTTATTATTTAGGCTGTGGATAGATCATTTTGCCTTGGTGCATCTATAATGTGATTTAAATTAAGATGCTTGCAAGCAGCATAATAGTAATGAAATGGTCTCTGGAAAACATTGGCATGTCCCCAGTGATAATGAAAGAGAGAAATGAGCTTTACATTGCAGTGTCCGACAAAATGTCTGCACCCTCCTCTGCAGGGTGAGAGTAGGATTTCTCTGTCTGAGGACACAGCCTGCGAAGCTAGAGTGCTCATACCTGGACTGCACCAGGGGGCCACTGGTGACACTGTGTAATGGCCATGGATGTTTCTTTTCCAGAGCAGAAACATTTCTGAGTCATCCTACAGCCCTGTAACTACAACGTGCTGCAATCAGAGCTGGCAGAAATGCTTAACCCCAGCAGCTTAATCCCCAGCCATTGCAAATTAGTACAGCTGCATTAACTTCAGAGGACTATTTACATGGGGGAGGTTAAATATCTACAGGATCAGGCACAAAACCTGCAGCGATTTTGTACATGGGGCAGTGGTTTACTAATTTATGAGGCTAGATCTCATCTGTGCTGCATGCTCATTTCTGAAGTTTTATTTCTTTATAGTGAGTACATCCATGTCAGAGGGATTTCTCCATCAAGTGGCATGAAGAAAACCCTTCATTTACTCTGATTATGTTGCTGATCTCAGTCCCTAATGTGGGAGGTATCTTCCCTCCAGGTCATTTTTCAGTAAGCCGTAGGTATGAGGCTGGATATTAAAACTAGATATGTGGATTATTTCATTTCCCTTCGCCCTGTTTTTTATTTCTGAAGTTTATCTGCAGATCCTACAATAACAAGATAAAAGATTTCTGATCTCCTTCTTTGATATATTGTAATTCTGATATGCCGGGGGACACATCCTGCACCCCGGGTGGTACCGCTGGCCTCCGCTCATTGCAATGAGGTCCGGGTGGTAATGGGTGTGTGTAACTGAGCAATGCAACATGGCAAATGGCCTGTGGCCTCTGAGGTGGCTTTTACAAGTATAAATACATGTAAAAAGGTTGCAGAGGATCCATGCGGCCTGGGGGAAATCAGATGAGCCCTGGGCACCTTTGAGAAGCCATCAGCAGCTGGATGGTGCAGGGCAGGAGCTTTCCAGCTGGGAATGAGGCCCCTGGGTGCTCTGCGAGCTGCGTACCTAACGTGCTGGATGGGTGCCTCCACCCAGGAACCAGCACAGAGGATGCAGGGAGCAGCAGGGCCAAAACCAGGGTTTGTAACTGCTGTCCTGCTGGGGTCCCCAGAGAGCTGGCACAAAAATGAGGATGCCCTGCATCTCCCTCTGGATACGGCCCAACGAGTGCCTCGGAGGGAGCTTTCAAACAGCCCAGCTAGGTCCCACCCCAACCCTGCAGCCCTAGGAGCCAGCCACCGCTGCCCGTCCTGAGACAAGGCCACTGTCCCCACCCTGGTTTTGAAGACCCTTCTGCACATGTCGCACAAAGGAGGAGCCCTCAGTGAGGAGTGCCAGTCCCACGCCCCGGTGGCAAAACACTTGCTGTGCTCCCACCACTGGTCTGCAACCCGCATGGGCTGAGCGGGATTTCACTCTGGTGGCGGCTGCAAGCGCTTTGCCAAACTGTTGGGAGTGCCTTGAAAAACCTCCCGCGCATGGTGTTGGCTTAGTTTTCTTTGCCACCCAGAAACAGCCAGCTTGGATATCAGCACTCTTCCAGATACAGGACTAGGAGTCACCTTACCCAAGCTGGCACCGCAAGAGTCCGAAGGAAATTACATAGCAGAGCCTCTTCCAGGACATGCTCGAAGTCAAGATGGTTTAAAAAATCTAAGTTACACCTGAGGACTGGTGGTTGTCCCACAGCTGGGGTTTTGCTGGTGCTTAAAACCGCATCTGCTAAAAAATAAAAACAAAATGGAAGCGGTTCAGCTGAACTCCGTCCAGTACATTTTTTCCTAAGTGTAAACAGTTTTCTCACCTTTGAAGAGACTCAGCTGCAGCCTCTGCTGCCTGGCTGTTTTCAGTTTTGCAGCTCTTCAGGTCTTGCTGCAAAACACTGTGGGATGCCTCTGAACAGAGGTAAGAAGAAGTGCAAGGGGATCACATTTCTGGGACACAAAAAAGATGTTTTGTACATAGCGGGCTCTTTTTTATAGTTTGCAAAATAATTGTTGTCCAGTTTCTGCTGGTATAGAG
The DNA here is from genome assembly GCF_034638445.1 of Ciconia boyciana. Taxonomy (NCBI): domain Eukaryota; kingdom Metazoa; phylum Chordata; class Aves; order Ciconiiformes; family Ciconiidae; genus Ciconia; species Ciconia boyciana. The sequence continues at coordinate 116,614,409 of NC_132936.1, forward strand.
GTTGAAATTCACATGGGTTCTTCTCCATCCTCTTGCCTGCACTCTGCGCTGCTGTGCCTTCTGTCTGCAAGGAAAAGGAGCCTCACTGGGAGGAAAAAGCTATTAGTTACTGCAGCCTTTGTCTGAAAAAGGCAGGTATGTCCTTCTAGAGTAGGCAAACACTGACTTTAATCTAAGCAGCTCAGGGAGTAATTATTCTTGTCAAATGTGAATTAATACGTGCACAATGCAGCTCTGCCCACAGCTTGCAAATGACAGCACACAACCTAGCCCAGGTGAGTTTCTTTCCACCATCGCTATCCTGCCCTGCTTTGCCTGCAAGAGCAAGCTGCAACTCTCCAGAAAAAAAGTGGTGCTCTGGGGGACATGGATGGACGTGCCAATCTCTTCAACCTAAGTGGTTTTGCCAAAGCTGAACATACCACTTGCATCTCCGCCATCGCACCAAGGCACAAAAGCAAAGGGAAGTGGAGCAAAACAATTCTGTAGTGGTTGCTCTTGCTGTGCTGGTTTGTATGCATGTGTTGGGGGAGAAAGTGGGGAAAATGACTGTGTGAGGAGACCACTGAAATGTTGTGTTCAGCTGGCAAGCCTTGCTGACAAACCTTGCTGACAAACCTTGCCTATCCTGGGAGAGGCTCTTTGCTTGGCTGAATTCCAGGCTCAAACATTTGGGTGGGAAAAACCAGGTTCATTCCTGGAGAAGCTGAGATGCACCAGCTCTAATTGCATGTCATATATGCATTTTTATTTTTTTCTTATGTTCAATGTTTGAAAATCAGGGTTGCTGCTGAAGTGTTTGCATGCTACAGGAGCAATCATTAGGCTCCTGTTACTATTTAAATTTTAACCTCTTATCTTGTGTTCTTATCCTCCTCGGTCACAGAAGCACACTCAGGTTAGTCCCATGCTTTCCAGGTGTCCTCTAGCCACACCAGCCTGTCCACAAAAATCAGATAGACCTGTGTCCTGGATAAGCTTTTGTCCATCACAGAAAATTAATTCCAGCTGCACTGGCCTTTCGGGAGCATTTGACCCTGGAGAACTAGGTGAGTATTTACAAGAGGGAGGTTTGGAAGCGTTTCAGTACACGTATGTCTGCAGCCAGCAGCATTTTTGGCTCAGGTGGTGGGTGCATGCTTTGGAGCAGGGGCTGTGGTGCTAAGAGACATCATCAATATTATGGGATGTGGTGCGAGGGGTCTGGGTGAAGCACTTCCTTCACGTAAATGACTACCAGCCATGCTGGACTTACAGGTGCTCCCTGTGGAAAGGAGCTAGACAGTCTTTCAATGAGACAGGTGCTCCCAGGCAGTACAACAGGTTCAAGAGAAAATCCAGTGTCTGCTGCTTTTTGGTAGCTGGGGGAGGACGTGCCTGCAGCTGCTGTGATGAGCCAGGAGATGTGGTGGGAAGGGACATGCTGTGATGTGGCTCCACCAGGAGAGCAGCCCATGATCCCCAGGGGCAAGAGCCCCATGGCCGGGCCCCATCTCACCGCAACCTGCTGCAACCTGACGTCTCTTGCTCTTGCTTTGCTGCTGTGAAACAGGAAGAGCAAGATAACCTTGAAGATTTTATAACCTGGGACTCGTTCCTACTTCTCCTTTGCTCCTGGCAATGCACCAATTATTAATTAACAGGCAAATGCTAGAGGAAAGGCCAATGTACATAGCTCATTTCCATAGCTGTAAACACAGTAGCCCTCAATCAGCTTTTATTCCAGTGAATGCAATTGCTATGACAGCAATGAATAAATAGCCTGGAAAAAATAGAAACGATTTTGAACTTGATAACAAAATGACAGCTGAATCCTTTCAAAAGACTCTATTTTCTGTCTGTCATGCATATCACGCTACCTATGGAAAAACTCAGGCAACAAGAATTCGTGTCGCCAAGTGACATGACACCAACGCCCTGAACATGTAACTTCCCTGTAAGCAGCTCCTGAGAAATGTTTGATGCTCTGCAACTCACTGGCAAGGGCTCTACACTGGATCTCATAATTTGCATCACAATGCTGAGTGAAGGTGGTATTTTTAAATATGTAGGCAAAAAAGTTATTCCAGGTTCAGACCAAATTAAAGTGTGTATGTACCACTGACAACAGCTGCAATCAAATGCATTTGCTTTTTTTCTCAGGAGAAAAAAAAAAGGCAACAATTCACTACTGTGTCCATAACAAAGCTCAGCTTTACAGACCTGAAACATGAAAATCCTGCTTCCTTTCTAATCAAGCAAACTGCAGAACAATTTTAACATCAAATTTTTCAGGGCTTCCTTAGTTTCATCCAAGCACAACCAGCCATCTAGGCGAGGTTGTACGTCTGTGTTTAGATGGGATCCCTCATGTCCTGCTTCATCCTACCATCCACGCTGGAGGTGGCCCAGGGACCATACTCCCTGCCAGTCACACTGGCAGGTGTAATTAGTGTCTACTCCATTGTCAGTACTTTAAAAAGTGCATTTTTATGAGGTTACTCCTTACACTGGCACCCCACTACCTGTCTCAACAGCTGGATACAAAATCCTCTTTTCTAGCAGGCCTTGTCAAAGCAACAACATCAACAACAACAGCAAAAGCCTGGGAACAGCATGTCTGGGTGCTGTTAGGAACCAGTTCCCAGTAATTAATGTATAAGGTTGTATCAGGTCATGACATGGGATGGCGGGGCATCAGGTGGATTCGCATCCTCACTTGACAGTGTTGTTTTCTCCCGTCTCAGTGGTTGTAAGCAACAGGGCCTGCTGAAAAGGGAGAGAGAGAGAGAAATAAAATAAAATACATATGAATCTGAGAGTGACCAAGGTGCTTTTAAACCAGATCCCTCCCTTAAACCCTGGTGGGGACAGGGACGTATGGGGAGGTGTCCTGGCCCCAGCAAGAGTGCATGGGGCAGGAGGGAAGGAGGCTGCTTTGGTGTGAAGCCTGAAGGGAGGATGTCACGATGGGACAGGGGGAGAGTTGCTTCATGGGATTGTTTTGTGCTAATGAGACTTTATTAAACCTGATGACTGACAGAGGAGATTTGAGTTTAGAACTGGAGCAGTTTTCATGCCGTTGTAGCAGGCTGAGACGCACTGAAGCCCTGCAGCCCCTGCCCCGGGATGGTGTTATGCTCACTGTTACTCGTACTGGGACCTGTTAATTGGCAGCATCAGGTAAGAAACCTCCCCAGGCTTAATGCTTTGCCCGGCGTGATGCATAGATTTGGGGAAGGTCAAGCCACCTGCACTCAGGGGAGCAGGGCTGGAAAGTGAGCTCCTGCCTTACCCCTCGCTGAGGTTTTTTGGGTGTAACTGCACTGAGCACAGCGGAGGCACTGCAGTTAGGCAATGGTTTGAAAATACGCTGTGCTCGATGGCAATGTCGGTTCTAGGTATTTTTCCCCCTTTCAGCTAATTTTTAGGCTCGGCTGACAATTGGATCAGGGAATATATTTGGATTAAAACACCTCCCCCCCCTCAAGGTTTCACAATGCAGCCCCATGACCAGTTGAATTGGTGCAATTACAGAGGAGCAGGCACGGCTGTGGGTGTGGGACCATGAGGGGGAAGAAACGTCTTTCCCCCAAAGACAGCAGACCATTTCACCATTGTCCAAACTTTTCACCTTTAATGTGTTTTTCCAGGCTCCTTAGCACCCAGTGTTACATGACACACTGTTCTAGTTGATTTTTGTTTTCCTTTTTTTTCACTTGATCTCAAAACATACTGTTATGAAATCTCCTGTGCAGTGGAGCAAGCTTCTGGCTGCCAGACGCTTAATTCTCCTTTCGAGCTTTGTGTTACTTAATGGACAAAGATGCTTGCCGATTTAGGATAATTCCTCCCTTTGCTGTAATCTTTCTATTTTGATGAAAAGGCCAGCTTTACTCAAATGTGAACTACATACATAAATATTTGAAGAGGAATGAAATATGCAATGTCCCTCCCAATGCATTGCGGATGGGGACGTTCCTTCCAGACTCCTGAACAAGATTTTGGAGCAGCTCCCGGAGACTCACTGCAGGTTTTCTATGGGCCTCCAATATTTAATGACACAGAATATGGGGAGTTCAATACGTGCTGTGGGTACTCAAACCAGTCGTGTTTGTGGCTGTGCACATCAGCTGCTGAGTCTTGGCGAAAATGAGTGCTGTAAAATGGAAGTGCATAAACGTGTATTTTCGTGGATCATGGGGACATGCTTACCTCTCCCTTTGCAGTGAAAACAGTTTTTAAATGACTGTGCCAGGTGACATTGACATAATTGCTTTGGTTGGGCCTCTCCTTATATTGGATTGAGAATGCAGGTGCTAAAAATAGCAACAAATGGCACGTGTTCATTTTCTTCCTGTACAGGACAAAAAGCTGTGAGGTTGAGTCCATGAGAACTGTAAATCCATCTGCTGGTTGCTATTTATCTGGCCACAATGAAACTGAAGACTGTACTCCTTGCTGTAACAGCACATGTTTTATTTCAGTAAGCATCCTGGGTCTCAGAGATTTATCCAGTTTGTTTTAATAGGGATGTTTGGCCAGGATTTGTAGTCTCATCAACTTAGCAAGTAAGCAAACAACAACAAAAAAAGAGGGTTACTAATGAGTGAGTCATGCATGATTAGTATCAACTCTGGAGGGCAAATTTCCAAAATCTGAAACTCTCAGAAACTTATTTACTAAAGGGAGCACTGACAACCTAAACCAGTCTTTTTCTTCTCCCCCCTGGACTCAGTAACAAAAGCTTTGCAGACCACCACATAAAACTGAGCCAGCTGCAATTACCTTGCTCAAAAAGGAGAAAAAATTTTAAAAAGTTGTGTGGAACAGCATGGCTGGGGGTTTTCCTCTTTTGCCGTGTGGAAAAAAACGAAGGAATGAACATTGTCACAAAGATGCTTTGCAGCCGCAACCAGCAGCCCCTGTGGCTGTAGAGGCTGCCAGTCTGTAAAACTGGTAGGTGTTTACCTCAGAAAACATGTTTTTATAATTGCAGGAGGAAGGGAAGGAGGCGCAACCTTACCTTCTCCTGCAAATGAAGCTGGCAGATATAAATGTGTTGGTGTTTGCCTTTCTGCCGGGTCAAGTGCTGCTCCCTCCGTCTTAGAAATGGCCCCCAAACCAGACGCCCTCCTCTTGGGGGGGAGACTCCAGATGACACCTCCCTCCTGTGCCGACAGTCAGCGCTGGTGTGTTTTGCAGTGTGCTATGGGTGCCTGTGGACACCCGGGGGACACCGATTCCCTCTTCTCGGGGTGTTTTACCTCAGGATGGGGGTGAGGCGTCGAGGGAGAGCATGGTGGATGGGAGACGGGGCTACGGGTGGGCGCCATGGCGGCGGGGTCGGGACGGAGCGCTGGGCTCAGGGGCGGCCCCGCGGGGTAGGGCGCTGAAGCGCGGTGCCTGCAAGCCGCAGGGTGGCGGCGACGGGGGGGAGACTGTTGCTGGGGAAGGGGCCAGCGAGGCGGCGGTGCGAGGCCTCCCTCTCCGCCCGCCCACTCCCCCACTCAGGGACACTACGGTCCCACAACTGCGGGGACAGCGGGGGCGCGTGGACCCCCCGCCCACGTCCCACGTGCCCCGCCCGGCCCCACGCCGCGCCGCCAATCCGCTGCGCCGCCGACCGGACAGAGGGGGGTTCAGCGGGAGCACCGCCCTCGGTGCCTCGGCTTCCCCCCCCCCCCACAGCGCGTGGTGCGAGCCGCGGCGGCGCCTGGCTGGTAGGCGGCGGGCGGGCGGTGCGCGCTCGTGCGGGGCGGCGCGGCGCGCGTGACGAGCGAGAAGGCGGGCGCGCGGGTCTGCCACAGGGCAACAAGTGAGGCGCTTCCCGTCCCCTCCAACGGCCGGCCCGCCTCGGGCTCCCGCCCCGGCTGCCGAAGCCCACAGCGCTTCATTTGGGGTTGTTTTTCTCCCCCTCCCTCCCCCGCATCCCTTCTCCTCGCTCCCAGCCCCCCTCCATCCGCCGGGCCGCCGCGGGCTCGCACCTCCGCCAGGGCGCGGCGCGGCCGGCCCTGAGGAGAGAGCGGCGGCGGCGGCGAGCGCCGTCCCGCGGGGAGGCGGTGGGACGGGACGAGCCCTCTGTGGCCGCCTCGGTGCCGCCCCGGCATCGCCCTCAGGTGCGGAGCCCCCGCCCGCTGCAGGGACTGGCGGAGCGCGGCGGCGGCATGGAGCCCCGCCGGGCGCTGGGGCCGTGGTAGGGCGGCAGGCCGGCTCCGGGGTGGGGAGGGACCCCCACCACGTACAGGCGGCCCGCGGCCGGACAAAAGCATGGTGGATGTGGAGGCGGCGGCAGGAAGAACCCCGGTGGAGACCCGCGGCAGCCTGGCAAGGTACGTGCGTGAGGAGGCTCGGCTGCCGCCCCCGCTAACGCTGCCTCCTCGGGGCGGTGGGCATCGGCGCTGCGAAGAGGGCTGAGGAGGGGCGGGGAAAAAAAATAATCATTTTTTAACTTAATTTTTACCTCCCCTTGTTTTCCAGATCATGAGGTTTTTCTTCCTCGTAGCCCCTAGCTTATTTGTGTACTGACAGCTACAAGCTGAAGTGGGGGGGGGGGGGGGGGCGAACGGTCGGAGACGCATATATTTATTTGGGATTTTGGGGGCTTCCCCCCCCCCCGAGGGGGGAGGTGACAGGCGGTGGAAAGGGTGGGGTTAAACCGCGCGGACGCGAAATCTACCCTGGCGCACAGGAGCATCGGCAGCCGGCACATGTTGCAACAAACTCGGTGAGAGGAAGGCAGAGGCGCAATCTGTTGGCATGGATGAAACTTAGGCCAGCTCAGCCGAGTTAAATGACCGTGTGTTTGTCATCGTGGGTTGTTTGTTTTTTTTTTTAAACGTGGGGAGGAGGAGTTGATGCTGAAACCGTGAGCTTTTTCCAGAGAAAACCTGAGGCGTAGGGTTGCTGCAGTGCTGGCTGCTGCTGCAATCCTCTCCTTGGCTGGAGGAGAGAAGCAGAGGGGAGGACGCGGGCACGGTAGCGCCCGTCGGGTTTTCTTCGGGGGTGGTGGCGGAGCTCGAAGACTCGCACAGCTCGGTGGATCAGCTAATTAGCAGGCTATAACCGAGTAGGTTAGTTGTTAATACCTGCGCAGCGTTAGGATTTTGATGTTACAGTATAGTGCTGAGGTGGTGGCTCTAAAGTATGGACTTTGGTGAACCTGAAAGGGGGAAAATGATAGATTTGCTAGAGTTGGCCTGAATATATGTGCTTCTTCACGAGATGATGCTTTTTAGTCCTTTAAACTTCCTGAGACATATTGTACCCCGCCAGGAGGGGACTTCAGGTTACTCGCTGTGATTGTGGCCAAACTGCAGCTCACAATTCATTAGTCATCCTGCAAAAATTTATGGTGAAAGTTACTTGAGTAATCCTTTAGTCCGACTTCCCAAAATGCTCAGTGCTGTTGGAGTTGATTATTAAACACTAACGTTTAGTTTTAACTGTGCAAATTAAGAGTTTACTTGGTTCGGTTGGGCTTTTTCTCCCTTTTTTTTTAAAATTATTTTGGACACAGAAAGTGGGTTTGGGCACAGAGGTATTTAATCTGGATGTGGAAGGATGCGTGCATAAAATTACATGCTAAATATATAATCTGAAAGTTGTTGAGGATACATGATTATAGCGTTCTCCTTTGAGGAAATTTCTGGTTAATTATTCCCCCCTGTCTTAGAGAGGCAGCCTCGAATTTAGGTCTCTTCTAAAGTTGCTTAAAACGGTTTCATGTTCTTCTTGCAGTTCCGCTTTTGCGTCAGATTTTGATGCTGTCACGGAGGGGTGTGTGTGCGGGTGGGGTGGGGGGAGCAGATGACACTCCGGTGAGTGGTACAGTTGGTGCTTTGTTCAGATGACGAGGCGAGGAACCAGCTGCTGGCAACGGCTACCTTGTCACCTTAGTGACCCAGCCTAATGCCTGTTGAAACCACCGGAGGAGTTGAATTAGCTCCGAATTATTACTAAATGCAGGGAGGAAACAAAACGGAGAATCAGCTTTTCTCGTTCAGCAGATAAAATTTCTAATGTTTTTTTTCTGGGGCCGTGAACAACTTGAAAAGATAATATACTCTTTAAAAAACAATATTGCAGTGGAGATAAATTAAAATACAGAATGTTGATCGCATACTTAAGAATATAATGCTATCGGTTAGAATAAAAATCTTTTGGCTTAAAGGAAACCCTGATTTTGCTGCTTGCTTTGAACGTGTGACTTTCTACCTGAGATGTGCAAGACTGTTGTACGGCTATAAGGAAGATGCAGACACTGCATAAAGTGATAAAAAATTAGAATTTAAGTAATTTTGTCATCTGTGAACTGGTTTTGCTTGGATTTTTGCTTGTTTCTTTTCCCCGTGTACTATAAATAGATGAGGAAAATCAAGGAAAATGAGGTACAGCAGCATAGTAACACTGCTGAAGGGACTTGTTTTGAAGGTCATGCATTAGATGACTGGAAGTGCTAGCTAGCCATCCGGTGCCCTGTCTCATAATAGATACAGCTCACTAATCTCCCTAGAGATTGTTCCTAATGAACACAATGTCACTGGTGGTCAAAAATTTTATTATTATTGCCTCTAAGCGCGTCCTAAATTTTTTTAATACTTCTGAGTAATGAAGATGCTGCTGAGGAGATCAGTATAGAAGTAGTGCTTGCTCAGAAAGGCTTTGATGAAAAATGAAAAGTGGATAAAGTGGTTTTGTATTCTGTGCTGACAAATATATACAATTGTCTGCATGAATAAGTTATACTGTGTATGGAGGAAAAAAATGTAGGATTTGAGTCTTCATCTTCTTGCCTACCCATCAGACTCCTTGGAGAATGAAGTCTTTCAGAGCAGTACTCCTCCATGGTGACTTATCAATGCCAACAGCCTTAGCAATTGTCATTTTACTGCCACCTGGTGCAGCTATTTTTTGTAGTGGGACTAGCTCTGGTAGTGATTTTTCCTGTTGGCTGTGTGAAACCACTTGAAGGAGAACAAATGGTGGTGATAAAAGACAGTCTATGTCAGTGCTGATTGTGTCGAAACATAGGATATAGTCATATGTCTCCTACCACAGCCAATATGGTCATTATCACAACAGTCAAGAAGCAGGGATGGCTTGTCACTCATACGTGTACTTGACTGACATCTGTATAGCCATGTTTCTCCAAATTAACTGCAGGAGAGCAAAAAGACTGAACAGTATCAATGAAAATCCTCAGCCAACTTCTTTGGTAACTTGTTCTTTTTCAGTAGATGACTTAATTTGACACGTATTTGTCAAAAATGATCTTGTAAAGTCTACTTCAGACAGCTTGTGAAACTTCACCAAGTTAGTTACTTGATGGGCTTTTTCTGTGTGCTGTCAGACTCATAGGTTTTGATGGAAAGTGACTGAGCAGCTCTGTCAGAAATGCAGCAAGGGTTGGTGTTCCAGATCTCTGTATTTTACTGGATTTGGTTATGTTTCCTGCTGTAAAAATCCCATTAATTTCTTCTTTTTCAGTTGAAGCATTTGCACTCTAAATAGTAGAGCCTGGTGGGTTTCTTGTAGGTTTGTCACATGCTTAAAGCTTCTTAAACTGTATAATTCTAAAACTTGCCAAGAATAGGCCAAAGGGCAGGTGGGGGGAAGCTATTGGCAAGAGTATACTTATTGGGGCAATGAGGTTTTAATAATCTGTTTTATTTAGCTTGATTGATGTGGTTTTGTAGAAAGCACAGAATATCGAAAAAAGATGTATTTCATTAAAATAATGAGCCTTTTTACATGTCTGGTTTTCATGTTAATGTTTCTGTAAGGCCATTAGGATTGATCACCTTCCAAAAGCCTGAAATAATCTTTGTCCCTTTCATAGGTTGTCAGTTTGGGATTTTTTTCCTAGTATGTCTATTTATTATATTTTCTATTACTATACAGTAGAAGTGCATAAGTAATTTTGAAGCAAGTAGGCATCCATTTGCTTTTCAAATTTAAACTTTTTAAAAATCTTTTTCAGGTATACCCAATTTTAATCCCTAATGGTTGTTTGGAAAATAACATTTTTGACCAAAGTGCTAACAATTAGTTTAGGAAGAAGGTGCAGTTGTTATGGTTGTGTGCATGAGAAATCACCAGATTAGTATTTAATGTATCTAGTGCGTTGTAGGCTATATTCAGACAAGTGCTTAACATGGTTTAGAGAAGAATTTGTGCCTGGGAGTGCAGTAAGCAACAATTACTAATGTAATCTCCCTGTTATGCCATGTTCTGACCTCACGAATACATATTTAGATGTTTTTATCAGTCTGCTACTACTTCACAGTTGCATTGCACAATCCTTATGTGCTTAAAAACCAGCAAAAAGTAACCAAGAAAAGATGATGATGATATAATGAAATACAGGCTCTTCCCATCATTTTAGTACAGAATGAACAAGTCACTAACTGAAAGTTGGGGAATAATTATCTTGGATCTGTTCAGACACATTTTGCTTTTTACATAGTAAGAACTGACAGGTATCTTGGGGCTTGATTCTGCACTTCTCGTATATCTTTTTCACCGATTTCATTGGGCCTTTCATGATTTAAAAGACGAGTAAGTAAGCCTTCCAAAGGTCATGTAAAACCCAGTGAAAAGACTGGATCATTAAAATGTCTTGTGATGAACTGTGCAAAAGAATTATTGAATTGATGTCTCATGAGAAGCAATTAGTATTTAAATAAGGAAAAGAGTCCCAGTGTGTGATGGGTGTGGTGCTGAGATTTTTAAAGGGAGAACTGATGAAACAATTTCATCAGCAGTTGGTTAAGAAAGCTTTGTTGTTTGAGAGAAATACAATAGTAAGAGCTGAAAAGCATTTAACTTGGAACTAGTTTTCTTCATCTTTGTAAATAACTTCTGAAATTTAGCAGCTGCTTCATCTGAAACTCAGGGAAGAGTTACTCTGAGAGTGGATTGACTAACTCAATTTGTAAGTCAGCTCTCTAAATCAAATGAGCAAGAAATCTTGATTTTTTTTTTTTTGGGTGGATGACTAATTTTATTATTTTTCTATAAAAGATTAATTCTCAATGGTTTATGAACCACTAAAAGATATGCTTATTTGTATGAAATTTACAGTGGCAGTGTGGTATTGGAAGTTGATGTGCCCCCCCAAGGTGTGTGTGCGATGCTCAGCTTCCTGCCACAGACACCTGCCACTCAGCCTGCACGGGGTTTCCTGCTGATAGCATCCTTCTGAAGGCTGCTGCAGTTTTGAGGCATAGCAGCTAGAGCAGCACTCCTGTCTGCACCCCCGGTCTGTTGTGCTGGCATAGCTGTTTGTGCAGCTGTGTTGTGAACTGAATTGAGGAACCAAGGGGGTTGAGAAATAACCTTTCTGTTTGCTTGTCCTTGGGGTTATACGTAACGTGAGCTATGCAAATATGGGAATTCATGGACTGGGGAAAGGTGGGATTTTTTAAATTCAGTTTAAGGAGTGGTGTGGCTGAATGTCAGGCTGTACCCTGAATTTAGTGCTGTTTTATCGTACTTGAGCAATGATATTTTTTAATCTGATATTTGAATGTTAGAAAATGGTAATGGAAGGCTGTCTTTGGGATGGAAAATGTTATTGCAAACTTATTGTTGATTTGCTTTTGAATAAAAACAATTAAAAGACATGCAAAACAGCTTGAAGTTGATTACTCAAATCATTCTCAAATGTAGTGGATACTTTGCATTGGTGTGCAGGTGTCCTGGTTTTGGCTGGGATAGAGTTAATTTTCTTCCCAGTAGCTGGTATAGTGCTGTGTTTTGGATTTAGCATGACAGTAATGTTGAGAACACACTGATGTTTCAGTTGTTGCTAAGTAGTGCTTATACTAGTCAAGAACTTTTCATCTTCCCCTGCTCTACCGGGGCACAGGAAGCTGGGAGGGGGCACAGCCAGGACAGCTGACCCAAACTGGCCAAAGGGCTATTCCATACTATATGGCATCATGCTCAGTATATAAACTGGGGGGAGTTGGCTGGGGGGCAGCGATCACTGCTCAGGGACTGGCTGGGCATTGGTCAGTGGGTGGTGAGCAATTGCATTGTGCATCACTTGTTTTGTATATTATTATAATTATTATCATTATTTTCTCTTCCTCTACAGTCCTATTAAGCTGTCTTTATCTCAACCCACAGGCTTTACTTTTTTTCCGATTGTCTCCCCCATCCCACCGGGCGGGGAGGGAGGGTGAGTGAGCAAGCGGCTGTGTGGTGCTTAGTTGCTGACTGGGTTTAAACCATGACAGCAAGTAACAGGTACAGAAGAAGTTCCTGCTTGGATTTAGAAGTCTCTAATCGGGTTAGGTGCTTATCTGCCATTAACAAAAATTGGAGTTAGCTGCCTAACCTGCTTAAAGATCTTTTACAAAATCCTCCTAGTACTTATATGCATCTTTAGCTGCCTAAAACTGCTGGAGAAATTGTTCCCTTTTCCTTAAACTTGATAGGCTAGAATGAGATCTGTAGCTTATGTTTTACAAGTTTGAAGGAGGAAAATGAACTTCCCTGCTTACAACTCCACTGATTTTCTGAACTTTAAATGAATTCTTCAGAAAGATGAAAAACTTTTTTTTCCTGCACTTGTTAATTACACTTGAAACCAAAACCAATTAAAGGTGAAAATCTTTTAATGTATTTGCATTTTAAAATGTAGGGTTTGCGTTCTTGAATATGTATTTAGTTCAGTACTGTAATTCAGAGGCAGAGCTCGGAATTCTGACCTGAATATTCACAGTATGAATTTGGTTTGAATTGACTTTTGTCTAACTGCATAGCGCTTGCAGGGAAATGTGTCTTGAGATGGCTGGGAAGGTTATCATTCCAGTTGTGTATCCCATCACCCAGCCACTGGCTGCAAAGGCAGCATCTCATGGGAGTCAAATTGAAAACCAGCGTCTGTTTACTTTTAAACCAAAGGCAGAATGGTCATCGGGGGCAGTAACCTCATCAGACATACCAAGTTTATAGCATCCTTGCTTTTGAAACATAGTTTCTAGTAGTTAACATGAGCAGGAAGACAAAGCAGAGGTAAAATATTGATGACTTGAAGTATGGTGCTTAAAGTATGGTTTTGTTAGTTGACTAAATAGTGAATGCTCTCTATGCAGACATAAAGGTGGTTGGAATATGGTTAAGGCAGTAGTAATTACTGGTTTTAAGAAAAAGCTGGAAGAGATGCCAGGAGGAGATGAGTTGTCTTGTTTGTGGAAATTATGGTTATCTGCATCTTGAATAGATATACTAAATCATCTTTTTTTATTTCAAATACAGCATAAAAGTAAGAAGTAAGACAGTGCCTCTCCAGCAAAATTTATCTTTTTAAATGTCCATTGCAAACCTGATGGATGCTTTCAACTTGTTACCCATTCTTCATTACCAGAACTAGCATTGATCCACATGCTAAATATCTGGGGGAAAAATAGTTCATTATCCACTTCCTTAGCTTTCAGGTAATTACGGAAAGATAACACTCGAGCAGACCACACTAGGAGTAGCAGAAATGGGTGGGTCATGCTACTTCAATAGCTAACCAACTGACTTGATTACAGAAAAAGTGTTAGAGAGATTCAAGCCCCGGGGTGTGTCTTGTTATGGTTGAGGTTGCTTAAAGGCTAGCTGCTTCTGGTGGACCAGTGCTGGTACTTGTCTGGCCCTGCCTGTGGAACCTCTGTGGATGAAGGTGGGAACAAGATCAGTAGTGTCAGGCTGCAGCGGCAATGTGCTGGTACATGAAAGCTTAAGCTGATTGAAAATGGGATCTGCTGTCATCTTGGCTTTGTGAGTCTTCCCTCTTCTGTACTGTTACTGGTGTTTGTGCAGCATAGCAGCAAGCAAATCTAGTGACGTGAGCCAGCTGAAAACTAATTGCTGCTTTATTGCTAGGTTCTTTATCGTCCTCTTTAGCTCTGTTGTGGTTTAACCCCAGTCGGCAACTAAGCACGGCATAGCCGCTTGCTCACTGCCCCCCTGGTGGGATGGAGGAGAGAACTGGAAGAGTAAAAGCAAGAAAACTTGTGGGTTGAGATAACAACAGTTTAATAGGGAAAGCAAAAGCTGCACACGCAAGCAAAACAAGGAATTCATTCACTCCTTCCCATTGGCAGGCAAGCGTTCAGCCATCTCCAGGAAAGCAGGGCTCCATCACGTGTAACGGTTCCTTGGGAAGACAAAATACCATCACTCCAAATGTCCCCCCTTCCTTCTTCTTCCTCCAGCTTTATATGCTGAGCATGACATCGTATGGTATGGAATAGCCCTTTGGTCAGCAGGGGCTGGCTGTCTCCCCTCCGAACTCCTTGTGCACCCCCAGCCTACTCGCTGGTGGGGTGGGGTGAGGAGCACAAAAGGCCTTGACTCTGTGTAAGCACTGCTTAGCAGCAAGAAAGACATCCCTGTATTATTAACACTTGTTTCCAGCACAAATCCAAAACATAGCCCCATACTGGCTACTGTGAAGAAAATTAACTCTACCCCAGCCAAAACCAGTGCAAGCTCCCTGAACTGACTCACCACAGTCAAATCAGTGGAAAGGTGGGATGGGACTGTGCAGTTTATAGGGGAAGGAATAAATTACAGGAATGTGTCAGCCATGACTGAAACTGTTTTAAACTGCCATGGAACTGTACCCCCTGATATGTGAATGACAATTAATTTTCTTCCAAGAAATATTTCTCTGCTGCCACTCAGTTAAACCTCTTCTCGATTCTTCATAATTTACTATTTGTTCAAGCTGAAGCCTTCTCAAAGGTACGTAAAAACTGAAGTTCATAAATCAGAAGCTGGCAGCTCTGGGTTATTCCTAGCAAATTGCACAATGTCATTACTCTAAAGCTTGAACTGACCTTAGAATGACACGTGATTTTTTTTTTTTTTTTTGTATACTGGATTGGGAAAAACAGGTCACTCGCTACCACAGGTCCTCAAATACTGAAGTATTAAACTTTAATATTAGTTTTTATAGCAAGTTAAGCTCTTACCCTTGGTTGTCAGTGTGAAATCTCAATTACTAAAAAAAAACCCCAAACCAACAGCCTGAACCCTTTTTACTCTTAAAGAAAGAAACTAAACTTTTTTTATCACAATTTATTTTGCACGTGCAGTTAGGAACAACTTCATAGATGTTTAGTGTGGCTGCAGGTATGCCAGCGTAGAATGGTAATATTAGCACAATGTACTAATTTATAGGGACACTGCCATGGTGTAAATTGCCTTGTGTAAGTGTGGTGTACATGTGGAGCTCTGTTGCTTTTTTATCCGTGTAGAAAATCATGACCAAACTCAAGTAGTTTATACCAGTAGAAAAATTGGTATATACATTAGACCTGGGATTCAGTTTACAGAAAACTTTTTGTAATGACCAGAGGGCTTTTCTTGCATATGCCTTGATCTTCTATAGGAACACTTGAAGCAACTCAAATATGAACTGAACATTCTTTCAACCAATCCAAGGATTTAATTTTAACGGGTAAAAAAAATATTTAGGCCTAACTTGCATTGGATTCAATAGGTACACAATATTTAAATATATTCTTAATTAAACCCGGAGCTTTTGTGAGAGACACTTATAATAACTTAAAATATATAGCCAGGGTTGGGGTGATCCA
This sequence comes from Ciconia boyciana, assembly GCF_034638445.1. Lineage (NCBI taxonomy): Eukaryota > Metazoa > Chordata > Aves > Ciconiiformes > Ciconiidae > Ciconia > Ciconia boyciana. The sequence continues at coordinate 116,629,990 of NC_132936.1, forward strand.
AGTGATTTTACTGGTAGCTGACTTTCTAATTACAAATGGATGAAAAAAGAGATCACTCTCCATTTGAAGGTTTTGTGACTTTATCAGTTTGATTTGGGGTTGGAAGTGTTCAGTTTGAGATAGTGGAGTATCTCTTTCATCTGTAAGTATTCTGTCAGGCAGGAATTTTGCATAAACTGGTTTTAATGAAGTTAAAGTTTTTATTGTTTTGAATTACTTTGTAAAGATAACTTGATGCAAACTTTGTGGGTGTTGCTGCAATATTTCTAAGCAGCAATATGAAGTCAACAAAACTTTAGTTTCATAGATTTAAGTAGCATACCTTAAAAGGTGACATTCTGGTAACATCTCTTTGCTGTTTGAGGAGCTAGAGGGAGGGAAGCACCTGGAATTAGTCAAAATGATGACAGGAAACATAGCAGTAGTATAAGTTAGTCTGAAGATCTTAGGATTTTGATATTCAGAACTTAACCATTCAGCAGTAAATGAAAGGACTGTTCAGTCTTAATACCACAGTTGGAAGCTGACGTCAGTAGTCTCAAGACAGCAGACAGGTAGGCTATTAGGGGTAGGGAGTTTTGGATTCTCATTATGCTTTTACAAACTTTAATGCAGCAGGGATTTCCCCACCTTTTTGTAGCAGCTTCTGGCAAGTTAACTTCTTGAGTTTAATCTTAACATAACTGCTTTGAGCAATGCCTTTAAATGTTGTGCGTTATCTGATTGCTTTGAGAAGCAGAGACTAAACCTGCTGACATTAGGTGGTAGTAGTCTGAGAAATTTAAATGTTTGTAGTGCTCACAGATCCCTTCAGATAGCTGTGGGGTCTGTCTGCATTGCACCTAGAGGAGTTGGCTTCAATGATAATCTGATTGTCTGCTGACAAGCTTGTAGGATGGTGTTCTTCCCTAATGAAGACTGACTCTTAATCCATGCGATTTGGAGTCTTGGTGAGACCTGGTGATGGAGTGTGATCAAATCTGGCTTATGCTGTAGAAGAGCCTTGTTGGAACACGTTCTCTCTGCTTGGTTGTGGTTGTGACTTGGATGAGGTTTGAGAGGCTGCAGGTGGAGTCTTGCATTGCTCTTTCACTTCAGAACTGTAGCTCATGTGGAGTGCACGGTGACTTTATTGTCTTTGTGCCTTCCTTCTATACTAATTGCACAGTTTTTTTTAAAGCAGCTGCCTAGAATATTTGGAGGTTGTCCTATGTATCATATGAAACAAATGAGATGGTATAACTAACACAATAAAGCCATTTGGTGTGTATTTACATGGTGCCAGATGACAGTCACTATCAGCCTGTGTGGAGAAAAATATTTACCTGTTCTGTAGTTAAAATAGTAACTTCTATTCTGTAAGCCAGCAGTGCTTCACGAAACCAGGCTGTGAGTTACAATTCTAGATTGTATTTAGAGAAAATGCCACGTATTTTACGTACCGCTGCATTTAAAATTCTATAAAGGATAAAGTTATGTTCTCTTGCATTTCTAAGATTCGTATGTTGTGTAACAACCTTCATGAGATGTTTTTATAAAATCATTTTTATTTATGAAGTAGTAAATGCAATGGTGAAGTTAATTTCCACCTTATGTGCTGTTTGAGGCTATTCCTTAGTTGCTGCATTCAATCCACCATAGGAAATGTAATCCAAATAGGCTTAGTGAAATGTCACCTTCATAATATGGTAGCTCCTATAAGAATGAAGGAGAAGGGACCTGTTCAGATATGGACTATTGCTTTAGTGCTCGATAAAGTCAGTCAAAGTTTAGAAATACATTCTTTCATTTTTACCGTACTTTTTCCTTGGCTGATGGCAAAAGTTCAGGTGGTTGAAAATAGTTTGTAGGCCTCATTTTAATGATTAAAACAAAATGCCTCGTCAGTACTACATTACAACATTTTAAAGGTTTTTATGCAAGCCAGTTAATTACCATTGGATTGAATAGTACATGTTAATTAGATCAGCTTGTCTTACTTAAATATATTAACCGTTAAAGAAAAAAATTAAATAAAATTTCTGTAGGATACTGGATTAAGTGCCACATGGAGTGAGATGTTTTCTGTGCGGGCAAGTTGCAACAGTTTATATATTTTCCTTTTTTTAACACCGTTTCAGTTGGAAACTAGGGTTTTTCACCCATCTGTGTGCGGACATATGTATATTCAGCATATATTTAGAAGCTGGGTCTAAGCTCTTATCCTTGTGACTGCAAATGTGATGTGCCAGATGAATTGAGAATGAACGGTGTAGTTATTTCCTGAAGTCTGTAGGTAGCTCCAGTGCTGCTGCTGCAGCAGAAGTTTTTATTGTAACTGGGGGGCTGCAATGTAGAACTCTCTGAAAACTACCAGTGAAGCTGAGAGGCATTATTTCAAAACAGGAACAAGAGTATATTTGAAAACCCTTCTGTAGGAATAGGCCTACAAAAGGGCTATCAGACAAGGAGGGACAATGGAGAGCTTTGTCACTGTGCCTAGGGTAACTTCAGTGCTTGAGATTTGGAGATAGTTGTCTTTCATGTCTTTCAAGAGGCTTCAATTCTTCCCGTACCAGTTTCAGACTTGAAAAGATAGTGTTGAGTTTGTAACCTATAAGATAAACCGGTGGTAGAGCGGACAAGGGCCCAAGTTTATTATTGTAGCTACTGTAAAGCTACTTTGTGAAGTGGCTGAGTGTATGGATGAGGGTTAGGGTGAGTGGAAGATGGTGAGTAACAAGGAAGCAGTGCCTTTAAGGCAAAGGGTGAGTTGAGCAGATGACCACAAAAATGCTTGTTTCATTGGAAGACTGGCAACTGTCTAACAATCCTCTTTCACACTGGCAGTTTCAGATTGATTTTAATATTTATGAGGATTTTACTACTTGTTTTCATCAGTCCATGTCAGAAGAGAGTGGCAGAATCCATCTGGAAAAGGAGTTGTGGCACGGCTAAGATAAGCGAAGTAACTTTTAAAGTGTAGCGCAAAACTGATTAAACCATCTATGATTCTGTGCAGTGTATGCTTCCTTCCCTTAAATTGTAGGGCATGGGCTTGGAGTAAGTTGGTCTCGGGTTAGTTAGGTGTAATACTAGGAACATTGAGGCTTCAGGTCCAGTTAATCTTTTTATCAGACAGCCAAAATAAGTGTTGATTAGTGATAATTTTAGTGGTAGAATTTGTGGGTGCTGGAAATGGAATTGAGGAGTGACCCATCCAACTTCATATGGGTCACAAGACAATGATGACTTTCCTGAAAAATTAAATGGCAAAAGCTGAGCATCATCCACCTGCCATGAGGGTCTTGGACAACCAGTTACATGTGTGGATGTTTTAAATGAGAAAGCTCTCTAAGCTAATAGGAATACCCTGAGATGTGTGCAGGAAAGAGTTCTTTCTCAAATTTTGTTGTTATTATGGAAGTAAGTCTCTCTCCTTATGTTTAGTGAGATTGAGTATGCTGTCTGGCTTGCGCCTTATACCAAGCCCCATTGATATATCGCTCTAAAAAAGTCTCCAAAAATTCTTATTTGTGAGCTTTAAGTACTAAATGCTTTTGTTGTTGTTGTTGCCACATCAAAAATGACCTAATGGAAGGGTGGGTGGGGAGACAAGGTTAGTCAGAGGTGCAAAATAGTTCCAGAAATAAAACAACTAGGACTTCTTATCGTGGCAAAGAAGGAACAGAGGACAGATAAATGTTTGTTATATAGCTGGTATGGCAAATGTACATAGAGAAAATAACTGCAATTTGTTTTGTTATGTTGTATTTTCCGAGGGTTCCTCTCTTGTGAGGTAATAGAAAGGCAAGTCATTCCAAGTTCTCATTGTGTGAAAAATTGATGAATCCATCACCAGTGGAATTCATAAAAGCTGAAAATATAAATGGGTTCAAAGAGGGATTGGACAAAGTGAGATTAGGTTCAATAACAGTAATTAAACATGGTTGAAATGCAGTTTCTGGCCCTCTAATACCTTACTACAGAAAACCAGGGGAGTATTACTAGAGAAATGCCTCACTGTACCGTTGTTTTTTTGGTGGGTTTTTTTTTGTTTTGCTTTTGGGTTTTGTTTGTTTGGGGGGTTTTTTTGAGCAAAATGTGCAAATGTGCTGAAGATAACTAGTGAGTAACAGAATGTGAAGTTAGATTGGCTTTTATTCAAACTCTTTATAGTTCTTTATGCCTCGAGCTGCATTTTAGGAAAATACAAGCACAACCTTCCCCAGTCTTGCTATTTACTTGGATCTTGAAGTTCCATGCCCCAGTTGCATTGGTGTCTTTTGGTATTAAAATATTGGAAGAGTAGAATTTCTCCCAAAACTAAATAATATGCTGGAAGATGGCTCAAAGCAGGTATATGCAATTAATTAAAATTAATGTTAAAATAAATATTAACTGCTCTGAATTTCATTGCACTTTTTGATGCTGTGTAGTGTGTTGTTATCTTGGTAATTTTCCTCCAACTGGAACATTGTTTCAGACTGTCTGTGGTATTTGAAGAACACAGAAAACATTCACTGTTGTTCAGTAACAGTGTCACAGGTAACCACTGTGACATGCTTCTGCAGAAATAGAACACTGATATCTGTTGAATATTTGCCAGTTCTTAAGAAGTTCTTAATTACTATTGTGTAAAAGTGGACTTGTGTAAAGTTCTGAGGGGAAAAAGAGATACGATTGTGTGTAGTTAGAAAAATAGTGTTAAAGTTCTTTAAAGTTGGAAATTGCACAGACTTTTTATAACAGCCTGGGGCTCTTAACAACATCTTCATGTTCTAAAACTGTGTGGTTGCTCAATCCAGGAATCTCTTTTGACTCACTGAACAGAACTGAGGTATTAGAGGAACTGATGCATCTCTCAGGAGGTTAGAGGGACTGCATATGGCTTGTGATGTGTTTAATAATAGTTTTAAAAATTATCTTCAGAACCATAGTGTCACTATTGCATGCACTATTGCTAGAACTACCAGAAGTTGTGCTGCATGTACAACTGCTATAAGGGATATCGAGCTTCAAAATGAAGTTACATGGTGAGATCCAAGTCTGCCATAGCTCCAGTAATAGCTAGCCTATGCAGAGACAAAGGTGGTAGTATGTGTTAGGTACCTAATTACAGCTTTGTTTTGCCAAATTCCTGATAGTTTAGTCCTGAACCAGTAGAGTGGTAGGTGTAATACCTGCAGGTAGTAAGGATTATCTTATCTTTTGTCAGTCCCAGTAAGTAAACAGACTTTTAATGCTTGGCTTTGGCAGTCAAATAATGTAGACAGGTTACTCGGCCTGCTTGGAAAATGCAGCATAACTCCTGTCCTCAGTAGAAGATACAAGTATTTGCAGTTAAAGGTCATGGCTTCTGTCAGACTTCAAGGAGGAGAAAAACTTAGATGTTTTACCTTGTGTCTGCATGATCTGTTCAAAGACTGGCATTATATGACTGTTTGCATGAGGGTATAATGTTGTTATTGCTATGATGCTAGATAGCCTCTTGTTAGATGGTGGAAGGGATTATGGATCCAGAACCAATGCTCAGTTCCTGGTGTGTTGTCATCGCTGCTGAAGAGGGGAGATCTGTCTGCTCCTCTACTCTCTGCTGTGTGCTTTCACTGTAGCTGCTCTGGTGCTTATCTGGTGTGCATCTCTGGTCATTGTTAGTTTTCTGCTGGGCTAGTGATGTGAACTGATTTACAGAGAGGTCTGGCAGAGCACCAGAGCCAGTGTGAGGGAGGGATTGGGCTTGAGTTCTTGGAGTCAGAAATGGAGGAGGAGAAAGTCTCCCATCAAAAGGAGGGGGTCAGGCAATTAGATCAGTTCAGCTGCTTGTGGATCCATAGCCTCAAACTGCTGCAAGAGGTGAGGGTTGAGACAGGTAGTCTGGTTAAACATTGTTTTTCTTGGGGTTGCGTGAGCGTGCCTAGGTTTTGTTTAGTGCCTTGAAGTACAGGTTTGCTATTATGGCTGCATCTGCTGTGGAGCACTTTGCTGGTGCAGGAATGCTCATGCAGGTATATGCAATGTGGGAAGGAACAGCACCTGAGGTAGTCTGCATCATGTTATCTGATCTTCCTTTCCCAGGGGAATTGTTAATTGTAAATGCTAAATATTCAAGCTGTTTTAAGGGAGTTCTGCTTTGGGTGGTTTGCTGGCTTGCTTAGCTGCAAATCTGTATGATACTCCGCTGCTGTTGAAACTGCTCTCTGGTAGTCACAGCTTACTTGTACTGCTGTTGAGCTTTCATGATGAGACTTGAGATTAATAAATACCATTCATAAGTAAAAGCATAAAGGAAGAATGTTTTAATAGCAAAGGACTGGTCTTGGAGAGAAGAAATTGATGTTTGGTATGTCTAGAAACACCATTTAAACTTATTTTTAAACAGAACTATAACCTTGAAAATGGCTCTTGTCTTACCTGTCTTTTGCTTCCTGAAACTTTCCTTCTTTATGTAATAAACAGGAATACTGTGTTTTCTTCATCTTGCTGGAAGAGTTTGTGGGTATGCCCATGCTGCGCAGTGGAATGCAGCACAGGTCACTGTGCTTCCACAGGTTACGCTGCCTTTTGAACTCAAGCTAACACCCTTGCACTGCTCAGAGTTGTGCTGTGTGAACCTACTTGCTGACCTGGAACTACTTTTAAAGATCCTTGCTGAGTATCATTGCGTTGCATTGTGCCCAGTGGCGTTTTTAATAAAATTTAGCCCTTTATTGGAAAGGGAAATGATGGAGCCTACCTGCAATAATAACAGGAATACCTTTTTAGGTGTTAAGTTTTAAATAGTCACCAGCAATCTGTCCACTTGCATAATTTATCATGGGCTTCAGTACTTAAGGGTAAGGAAGATGACTTTTCTGTCGGTAGTAAGACACATGAAGTAACAGTTGCTTTCCCTTTTGTAGCTCCCTTCTGAAGGCTTGTTCTTTGATTTCATTCTATAGGTATACTGTTATTGCATTGCGAGGGGGAGCTTGGGATGGATATTCATCTCTCTACAGAGACTGAGACAGTGTGTAAGAGTGCTGCAGAAGAAGCTTCAATGTACAACAATTGGGCATCTTAGTAAAAGGCGCTCCATTGGTTAGGAACTTAAACATCAATAAAAATCAACAAATGCGATCAATATTTGGTGTATGAATATATAGTTCTTTGATACTCCTGTTGCTAAACAGAAACCTAGAATAAAAGAAAGTTCTACTGATTTAGGAAAGTGGCATTCCTGAAGTTGTTTCATGATATCAGTAAGTAAGCAGTTAATCCTCTGGTATTTTAAACACTCAGTGGGTATTTTGTTGAATATAAGCAGAATGAAATAAGTTGGATACAAACTTGGTGTGACTTCTCAGGAAAGAGGGTTTTTTGTTGTTTCATTGGTAAAATTGGTAGGATTGACTGTCAAAATTTATCCATTTGCCACTTGCTTTCATGCTTACCAATGCCCTTTATGTTTTGATGACCTTTCCAAAAGAATATTTGCCTGTCCTACCTTGAAGGTTTTTACCACCTATGGTAACATCAACTCAAATGAAGTAGTGCCTTGCTTAAAAACTGTAGAAAGAGAAACTACTTCATAGTTCTGCGCAATGTCCAGTGTCTGCCAAAATCTGGATCTTGAAGCAAGTTCTAAGTCTTCAGAATTTCTGTTTGGATTGATTATAGGCTGCACTCAGTGACTGCAAATCTAGGTGTGTTTGTTTTGACATCTTGCTGTAGAGGACTGTTAAGTGCACCGTCTGAATCCACTGTGTTGCGTTGTCTCTCTCCTAGAGAGGATTGCTTTTTCTGAACTTCTAAATGTACTTTGCTTTTTTAGCCACTTCTTTGCAACATCTGCCTCTTTCTCTTGCCTTTTTGTCTCCTATAGCTAAATGTCAGTTAGAGATTTAAGCTTATTTTTGTGCATAGCAATGTCGTAGTAGCATCAGTTTTTAAAAAAAAAAAGTTAAAGCTGTCATCACGTCTTTCACATACTAACTTTGTGAAGTCATTACAGGAGATCAAGTGCTGTAGCAGGGCTAATCAGAATTCTTCTGCAGGATCCTAACTCCAATGTGAGAAGTTCAATCTGATGAATCACGTGTGTCCTTAGTTAGGGGCCGGTACACTTAGATGTACTTGTTCTTGGTTTTGACCTTGAGCTTGGCCTCCTCCAGATGTAATCCCTGTCTTTTGTCAGGGGGCATCACGGCCCCTGTTTGTGTAAATTCTTGCCTCCAGAAAAGAGTCTCTCTTGTATAATTAATTCCTGGAACTGGATGGGGTGTGCATAATCTCTGTTCAAGAAGCGTTTGGACAATGCTCTTGGATATATGGTTTAACTTTTAGGTTGCCCTGTGTGGAGTCAAGAGTTGGACTGGATCCTCATAGGTCCCTTCCAGCTCAGGAGAGTTGATACAGTGATTCTCATTTCATACCAACTCTTCTAGATTTCTGAATAGGTTCCTTGCAGGCATTTGGAATACATCCACTCTTGATATAAAGCATAAAAGAATACTGTTTAAAAACAACCTGTGAACAGTTTCTCACCATTTTGCATTAATGTTACTTGGACTTAAAGCTTTTGGGGCGTTTGGAATCTTTTCTTGTAGCTCATGGCTTCTTTGTAATACCTGTTTTCTTCTGTTGTGGTTCATCTTGTTTTATTGATTGCTGCCTGGTCCCACAGTGACGCTGTTTTTCTTCCCAGGTTCTGCTGGCTTGCCTTTTCTGTCCATCTCTTGATCCCAGTGCTGCTTTTGTGGTTCCATAAATCTGTTCCCTTCTATCAATACCTTAATTTTGACTGCAGTGAAGCGTAAGAGTGGAATGGAGCTGAAGAGGGCAACTCTCCCCTCCTCCCCCCATTTCTGCTGAATCCATCTTTCCAAATACTTTATCTGTAGCAGAACCTTGGTTTATCCAGAGTATGGTTAAAGTTAACCTTTTTTTTTTTTTCCTAGCCACATGGATATTTTCTAAAGGCCTTGAACAAATGGACTTTATGTATGCAGTGATACTGACACATAACTGCGCAGCTGGAAGTTGCATAAGCAGAAATGTGATGATTTATACAAACTTGAACTGATTACTAAAACAGCCTTCATATCAGTGTAGCTGAGAAGTTGAAAACAGGCATTGAAAAACTGTGTCAGGTCACCTTTGAGTGTAGGTAACTCTCTTCACCTTACCTGCTGAAATTGGAATAAATTTCTGCAGGATTTTCTGTTCCAGAGGTTCTGTGTGTACTGTGATTAGCTTTACCAATATATAGTATTTATTCTTGTGTTCTGCTTTGTCTCCTAGCTAGCTATGTGTTCTAGCCTTTTCTTTTTTAAAACCTAAAGCAACAGGAATTTTTAAAATAGAGTATTGCTTTGTACTGCTCATCTCAGTTCTTCAACAAAACTCATATAAAAATGCATCAGATAGATTTAAGTATGAAGCAGATCACTTTTAGTTTGTTTTTGGCTTCCCTAACAGATCTTCCATTCTCAGCAGTCAAAGGAGGCAGCTGGGAATTTTTGTAATATTAATGATGATAGAAGAAGCTATTACTGGAATAGGAGGAAGTTTTTGTGATCTGTCCAGATCTCTGTCACTAAGCTGTAAGTGGGAAATGGGCGCTGTCTTGGACTCTACGATGCTGCTCCTTAGCAAGTTGCCGAGTGCACAAAATCTCTGTTGTACTGACACTTTGGTCAATCACTGCAGTGTCAGCAAAGCAGATGAAGAAATGAGATTTGCCTTGAGACGTGGGCTGTGAGTGTTTACTTAAAAAACCAAACAAACAAAACCCACAAAGCGCCCCAAAATAAAACAAAAACCCCAACACCCTCACTAGCAACAACATTACAAATGCAACACTCCCCCTTGTGATGAGGGTTGTAATACTGTGTTTTGTGATTAAATCCAGTTTGCTTAATGTGGAATTGCCGACCTGGCATCCTTTTATCAATTCCTGTTTTCAGGTGTAATAATTAAAGCTAATACATATTAATTGCAAAATTGAGGATTCTATTTCAATTTATAGAAATAGCCTTTCTGAAGTTTGATTGTTTTCTATTTGTTTTTAGTTCAGGAACCTCGATCTAACTCTATGAATAAGTGTTTAATACAACCTGTCCTTGTCTGGTTTAGAAAAAGGACACTTTTTTTTAACAAAGCACACTTTATCCCTTTTTTACTTGGTGGCCCTTAGTATTGGTGTGATATTCTTAATGAGTTATATTCTTAACAAATTGATAAAAAACACTTGTAGATAGCTTTTGACTACAGAAGAGAATTCTTTTGTGCAAAATTGTGTGTGTGGGGGTGTTCATGTCTTAGAAAACTCTTATTTGTATTGATATTGAATGTCACTTATCTTTTCTCAGAATTTTTTCACCAATTAAGAAATTCACCAATTAATTTTATCACCAATATTGGGTAGCTTTTTAAAAAGGAGACTGAAAATTATACTGGAAGTATTTACATGTGGGACTGATAGCATTTGCTGTGCTTTATGTGATGGAACCAGTGTCATCTTGCCAGGCTGGTACTTTTTCTGATGAAAAGTTCTACCAAGTTTAACCGTAAACGGAGATTTTTCTGTGTAGGATCTGTCTCACTTCCTGCAGGGGATTGCAAGGCTACAAGTGAAAAACAGGAAGATTAAGGAGGATCTTGTAGTTACAGAATTTGAATGCTTACCCAAAAGACTTAGTGATTTCAAGGATTTTGTTAGGTGATTGAAAATAAAGGCTTCGCAAATGGTGTCTCATTGTGTTCAGAACAGTCTCGGGTCAAGCATCCAGATGACTTACAGAGGTGTTGAATACTCATAGCTTAGTAGCTGGGGGCTGTGAACAGATGAGCTGTGTAGTGCTACATATCCTGGAAAGTCAGGCTCCGGCCGAGCTCTTGACAATCCTGTGTCTGTTAGCTATTACTAGGGGGGGAGCTTCTCATCCCGTTGTCTTGGGAGTCCTGGGATCATAGGTCAAATACCACGTCATTTGTTGTTCTAGTGAGAAGTGCTATAGAGGACAGGGTAGATAAGCACTGATGTGCATGCTGAACTGCATGGAATAGTACAAAACACAGGACAGCTGCTTCTCCAGTATTTTTGTGTGTACTGAAAGGGAAGTGAAGAAAAATAGTATATAATGATCTGTTTTTAGTGGAAGCTGCTGTGGCAGTTGAAAGAGGAAGATAAAGTTTCTTTGAACTCTGTGTGGCCAACCAGTGCTTTCTAAAAGTTCAGCTGTTTAGCTTAAATGATGGCACTGACCACAAGTATGATTTTTGTCTTTGAGGTATAGAGGAAAACTACTTTAAAATTAGAACAGCAAACTTCATAGCTGGCTGAGAACAGGACATTAAGTAAAGTAGATCTGGCCTGAGTGTATACAAAGATAAATATGCAGATGGTGCATGAGGTCAAATGAAGGAAGAGTAGGGATTTTTCTCTGAGTAGTCCATTGTTTCTAGGAGTGGCTTTTTATTTCAATTCAAAAATACTGCCCACCCCCCCCTTTGGATTTAATGAGAATCCAGGGGCCAAATGAGGGGAAAAAAAAGATTACTGATTATTTACCTGCTGCTTTCTTACTAAATGTTGTGTTTAACTTGCTGAGGAGTAAAAGAAAGTAAGACTGGTCAAACTGTCAGACTGGTCAAAGAAGAGACCAAGGGTCAGTCTAGTTGAGGTGTCTGGTGATGGCTGGAAGTAAAATGAAAAGAAGAGCAAGTACAAGGTGTATTTCTCAAGTGTACCTTCCTGACTGCTGTTGCTCTGTGACTTCAGGACCTCCGAGGCAGCATTTACAGCCATTACGTATCTTTTATTTCATTAGATTTTTCTGGTCTTCCAATAATCATTTATATTCCTGGCAGTTGAAAGCGTCTTTGACAATGGGTTCTATATCTGACTTAAATGTAGTCTTACTAACTTTCTTATTAATTTTGAATTATTTTCTAATCTGACTTCCTGATTTAGAATGGCTTGTTAAATTTTGTGTAGCTTGTACATTGATGTCCTCCTGGGCTAGTAAACAATTTGATAAGCACTACTTTAGAGGAACACACTGTTTTCATGTTGCTCCTTGTACTGTGCACCTTTCATTCTGACAGCTGGGGAAGAAAGAGGGATTGATCCATTTTCTCTCTCAGTAAAAACTGGGGATGAGTCACAGAATAACCTTTGCTGCAACAGAGAGAGGTACACTTACTGTTCCTGGTCTTACATATATGGGAAACATCTCCTTCTTTTTTGATTTCTCTTAAGTTTCTTTTTCCTTCCTAGGAATAATTACACTTTCACTTTCTGTTGCCATTCATTTCCTTTTCCAGTTGGAGGGGAAAAAAAAAAAAATCAAAATTCATGTATTCAGATGTCTGCAGACATCTGAATACATGAATTTTGATTATTTACATCTGAATACCAGCAATGCAGCTAGCCAGTTCTGTCAGCCTCTGTCCCAAGGAACAGCCAAGTGAAATGGACAGAAATGAACTGTATGCTTTAAAATTCAGCTCTACCTATTATGTAGTTGGAAGGTATAAGAGTGCAAGTATAAAAGCTTGAAACTTAATTTAAAAATAACTGACCTTATCGTATAGCAATTTATTCTATACCCTTAAGTTCACCTTACTAGCAGAAAAAAAAGTTTCTCTGCGTGCCGTTGCCAAGCTGAGGGCTCAGATTCTAGTTATTATACAGTCAAGTGTTTCAAGACTTAAATGAGGAGCAAAAACTGCTGGCTAATTTAGATGCACTGTGAAATGCTGTGTAAAATTCCTAAGTAGCAAATGGAAATTTTACATTCTTACCAGCTTCTTGTCTGGTGATGAAACCCCAAAACCCTACTAGCTGTAGGTGTGCGTGTATTAGAGGTAGATTAGTTTTTGCTTTTTTGGGGGGTGTAGGTAATCTCTGTTTTTAGGCTACTAACTTGCACGTTCTTCATCTGGAAGTAGTTTGCATTTTTATGAGATCAAGGACTTGATAGGAAAAAGGCTAAAAATCTATCACTTTTTCTCTTTCCAGATATGAGAAATGAGTGTTGGACGCAGAAGATTAAAGCTGCTGGGAATTCTGATGATGGTAAACATTTTTATTTATGTGATTGTGGAAGTCTCAAAAAGTGGCAGCCAAGAGAAGAATGCAAAAGGCCGTGTTATTATACCACGCAGCAAATTCTGGAGAAAATATACTCCTCACAAAGCTTATTGGAACAAACAGCAACAGAAGCTTGAACTGCTGTACAACCCTATTCTGACCTTGCTTTCCAATATGACTGTGGAAGAGAACTTAGTTTCTAACTTGAGTGTTCTCAGTTCCTGTGACCCTGACCCGTGGGTATCTTCAGAGGTTAGTGACTTTGCAAACTTGCCAGACAGATTCAAAGACTTTCTACTTTATTTGAGATGTAGAAATTATTCATTGTTAATGGATCAGCCAAACAAGTGCAAACATAAACCTTTTCTGTTGCTGGCTATTAAGTCACTTACACCCCATTTTGATAGAAGGCAAGCAATTAGGGAATCCTGGGGCAAGGAAATAAAATCGGGGGATGTGACAGTCAAAAGGGTGTTCTTACTTGGACAGACCCCACCAGAGGATAATTTTCCTGATCTTTCAGACATGATAAAATTTGAGAGTGAAACCCACCAAGACATTCTCCTCTGGAACTACAGAGACACTTTCTTCAATTTAACTCTGAAAGAGGTGCTGTTTCTTAAGTGGGTCAGCAGCAGTTGTGCAGATGTCCAGTTTATTTTTAAGGGTGATGATGATGTTTTTGTGAATACCCATCAGATCCTGGATTACTTGAAGAGCTTATCAAAGGACAAAGCCAAAGACTTATTTATAGGTGATGTGATCAAAGATGCTGGACCTCATAGAGAAAAAAAATTGAAGTACTACATCCCAGAGAGTGTTTATGAAGGTTCGTATCCTCCATATGCAGGAGGCGGTGGGTTTCTGTACTCTGGTGATCTGGCATTAAGACTTAATAATGCGTCCGACCAGGTACTCCTTTACCCTATTGATGATGTTTATACTGGAATGTGCCTTCAGAAGCTTGGGCTTGCTCCGGAAAAACACAAAGGCTTCAAAACATTTGATATCGAAGAGAAATACAGAAATAACATATGTTCCTACACAAACTTAATGTTAGTACATAGTAGAAAACCTCAAGAAATGATTAAGATTTGGACACGCTTGCAAGATCCACACTTAAATTGTTAAAGTAATGTGCATAAGTGTCTTAAGTCCAAACAACTTTCCAGGTTTGGGTCTGACTTTCTTGGTGGACCATTGAAGCTCTGTTAATAGTTTAATTTTCTCTGGAAACTTTTTCCTATACTTTTGAAAATGAGAATAATACTAAAATTTGAGGGGATGGCTTGAAGACTTGGTCGTGACTTTTCCACTCTCCTGGTGGTCATTATGTTTCAATATTTGTCTTAATTTTTAAAAGGACTTCAAGGATATAACTAGCTGTCAGTGACTGGTTAGCTGTATTGGAAACAGGGATTGCCTACTACAATGCATCTTTCATTAATTGTGATGGTGGAAGACCATTTTTCCTTGAGCAGTGTTTGTGTGTGGAAACCACTGTAAATTGAAAATTCACAAATTGGAGGAATGCAGTTTTACTTTAAGTATGAAACACTCTTATGAGACTTTAACTATTGAATTATTTTGACTTATAGTTTCCAGTCTTTTTGCACCCCAGAACAATATTTTCTCCTTTACTTCTGATCTTTTGTGCAAAGCGTGCCTGCGTCTGAAAGATTTACCCTTTTACTAGATGATGCTTTTTTTACAAAAAAAGCATAATACTGTTTGAAATGCCCCATAAAAGAGCGGAAAAGGAAGAACAGATTTTGTTTGGGGCTGGGCAGTAGGTACAGTTAGGTCTGCCCCTTGCCCCAAGCTTATGTGAGGTAAAGCTGACTTGTTGCTCATGTTATTTATGTGAAAAGCTACTCTGGTCAGTCCTTGTTTTCCATTTTGGCACTAAATGTGATCAGGTAGCTTGATTTGATGCAAATAACTGAAATTGCACATTGCTTATGAGAGCATGGTTTGGATCTCCTGTAACGCTGTAACAAATCTAGAATTGCGCAGATCCTAAGAGTTTCGAATTTTGAAACAAACTTTGGAAGTCGCATGATGTCTCATGTAGAGTTAAACATGTTCTCAAAACTCAGATTTTCTTCTGTATTGCCACATCTTGCTTCTAAGAGTTATTCTAAATAGTGGTTGCTTCCTTTGTATATGTAGAAGTGCCTGTCTATTTATTGTTCAGATTGAAGACCAAAACGTTTTCTTAAATATATTTTGTGTAACATTTTATTTGTATAGTGTTGTCACTCAAATATTTAAATAGAGCATGATATTTTAAATCTGTGACGTGTAACATGCTAAATAAAACCTATTGTTATTTTTGAATTTGAAAAATAAAATGTGATTTAAATATTTCTTGTAATGCTTCATTTGAGACATGATGTTGACTTACAGAGCAGTTGCAGTCTGCTGTGTGGCATTCGGTAACAATGCCTTTCAGAAGTTCAGAAGCAAAAGGCTTTATTCGGCAACTTTCTCTAATGCTTATGTGGAAGACTATCAAGAAAATGTTGTTGCAGTTGTGCATGGATTTGTTAGATGCTGTAATAGATGGACAACTCTGGCAAAAAGCAAGGGAACCTTAATTGCCCCAGGAAAAATAGTACGTACACAAATAATTGCCTGTACAATAACACTGCTTGTACAATTGAAAGGAGTCAAGGAATGGATTGAATAGCTGGCACTTTAATTTTTGTTTGAAATAACTTGGCAGTTACAACTTTTTTTGGCTTCTTCACCTGGTTTCTTGTTCCTTCATTTACCTTGAACAGATGTGGTGCTTTTTTTTATTTGGGGAGAGGTGAGGTCTTCTGGTCTTCCACCTTTCTGTTCTGTAGATATTCACTGTCAACCCCCAGGATAGATTAAAGACAGACCGTGCTCTGGTATTGTGCCATGAGGTTTGGCCCCTGTGCCTTGTCATTACTCATGAGAAATTACACCTTTCTGGAAGAGCTGCAGGCTTTACTGTACATGTGTTACTTCCTACTCTGTTCTTCCTAGCCGTGTTAAGCATCCCGTTTCTTTCTAAATATTAGTGGGATTTTTGTCAAGAGTTTGGGACAAGTGAGAGAAAAGGAGTTATGCTGATGATGGGGAATGCAAGTAGAGATGTGATGTTAAGAGTCTTCATGGACTGGGGGGGCGGGGGGGGAGGAATTAATTCTTATGAGTAAGATGGGGTGGAGTGCACATGTGACACTAACTTGTTAGTAAAATGGGTGGGATTGGTGGAGTGCCAGCATTAATTATTTACTTTTTACCCTTCCTGTAACTATGAGATTAAAAACAGGCCTCTTGTATAGGACACAACTGAGAATAAGGAAAAACAAGCTGAGTGGTACTTGCCAAGGAGAAATGCTGTGAGAAAGCATCTACCTGCCTTCTGAAGTGAAGAGAAAGAGGGGAGAAGAAAAGACTGAGGGGGTAGCCCCAGTGGGCTAAATAGGTAAAAGGTACTGGAGAGGAAATTGGACAGACTAGTCTTGTTTACTCTGGGTGTGGAGAAGTACTGGTGACTGTACTGTCTGATTGGGTCTCCGGTCCACTCCCATGGAGAAAGAATTGTCTTGACAAAGAAGTGGGAGTGTGTGGAGTAAAGAGTAAGTGAAATAAATAAGAACAGAGATTAGGAAACCAAATGCAACCAAAAGAAACAATGTGTGGTGGGAACGGGATTTGGGGACAGTTGGGAACGGAAGATGAAAAGTCTTTAAAAAGCAGATACAGTATTAGGTTGTTGTATCTGGGTTTGGTTGGTTGGTGTTTTGTTTTGTGTTGGTTTTTTTTTTGGCTGCTGGTTCCTGGAGCATTGCTTGAGTACTAGTACTTTAAATGAAAAGTGAAAGTAAAGTAATTAAATCAGGAATAATTTTTTTTTAATATGGACTGATTTCCTATGAAGTAAACTTATAGTTGAGGAAAACAATGAGCAAAACTGGGAACTACTATAAAATAAATATATGAATTACTTCCTTGGAATTACTTAGTGAAAAGTGATCTGGGAAATATAGTGAGCTAAAGATGGATTATTTTTTTCTTAAATTTAAGGGAAAGGAAAGAGTCTACTAAGATGAAAGTATGAGGAAAACTTGACTACAATGGGAATAATGGAATTTGAAAACTGAAACAAGAGGTGTTTAGATGAGAGGTTGAGTGTGGATTCAGTCTTTTTTTTTTTTTCTTCCCTGAATACAGTAGGGAAAATGAAGTGCTTCTGTGATTAAATGACATTGCATCAGGGTAAGCCATTAGAATCCATTAGCTTGTTTGTATAAAGGCTCAGGCCTTTGCTTCTAAATCCAGTTGGGAGGAGGAAATACAGGCCTTTGGATAAGGAAGGTAAATGAGCTATAATTAATGCACAAATTATAATATTTATCTTCTAGAGGATGGAGTCCCTTTTTTCTAAATAAAAAATTTTCTGCTGGTCAGCTACTTGGACTGTATGCACTTACACTTGGATCCCTTCTCCCCCTACCCAGTTTTACTTTGTTATGTAGGCTTGAGTGAAATGTAGTACTTGACAGGACTGGCGATAACAGAATTCCTGACAATCCTTTCTGCCTTTCAGTGTTGGAAGCACTGAAAGCCGAACTCAGAGTTTTGGCTGGAGGATACAAGAAAGATGCAGACTAGAATTTAGTAAAACTTCTGCGTTAGGTATGCAATTCAACAAGGATCCACATGCAGGTAATTCTTAGCGATCTAGCTCTTATCTGGTGCTGCTGTTGTGCTGATCTAGCTTCCAGTAAGCAGTTTACTCCCTGAAATCTGGCCTCCTTTCCCTTCCGGCTTATTACACCTCGTGCATAAGATTTCCACTGTAGTTGTGTTTGCCTGAGGGCACCAATCCAAATGAGTTGTTGTCTACACTGAACTATTTCCTCCTCACATTATAATCATGAAACCAACTTAGCAAGCAGATAGGGCTGGGAGAGCTATGTAATGAATCCCTCTTACAGACAACAATGAACCGGAGGTGGTCTGAGAGGAGGAATGTCAGTCAGCATGAGCACAAAACATCACTCTTCAAATTCTCTTCAGCCTCTTCCTCAAACTTTTTAAAGCTGTTGCCCTGTTCCTTGCTGGATGAAGATAAGAACAGGAGTGGGAGTGAGAACTTAGTAAAGCAAGCGCAGTTCTGGAAGCCAAGTCATGGCCAGCAAGCCCCATGCTATGCAACGAGAGACATCTGCTAGTGGTTTTCCAAGAAGGATAGTTGAATAAAGGCAGGATTGGAAAAAGCCAGTCTTGATCTTAACTTCACAGGAACATTTTGATGTCTTGTTTTCCTGTAGCTCCACATCATATTACAAACTGTATGCTGAGAGATTTAAGCAAATTTTCTAAATGTCAGGAGTGATAAAATACTGAGCAGGACAGTTTTTCTTTTCTTTTGTTGTGCTCAGACCAGGTCTTTGGTTGCTAATCACAGTTTATAATACTTGTATTGGCTCAGCCTGCTCAAAGTAGTGTTTAAATAACTCCGGTTAGACTCTGCTGTGGGATGGCTGAACAGCACCTCATGGAGTTTGCATGCCAGCCTTTTCAAAATACTTACAGTCTGTTTTCATTTGTCAATGAAAACACTTGTACCATGTCTAACATCTCACTGAACAAAGTGAGTTGGACCTAAGCTAGTCTTTGTGTGTCAGCCTTCATTTCAGGGTCTGCTAACCTTTATGTAACTACAGAACAAACGTGTGTGATCTCAAATTTTGCTCTGTTTTCCATATTTGTGTATTATTGCAGTTGTTTTTCTTTTTTTTTTTTTTGTAAACTGCCCTCCTGCCAAAAGACTTCAGACCATGAGTTATGCGCTTATAACTCAGCACCCTTCCCTGCTGTGGGGGCTGGGGCACTTGGCAGCATGCAGCATCTTTGCTTTCTGAAGCACTGTGGAGGGAGGCCTTAAAACTTGCCTATGTAAGTTTATAGCCCAAATTTTCTGTTCAGGTCAGCAGTAGCATGTCTGGTATGCGTTATGATCACAGAGGCCTGACAAGTGTCACTCAGTTCTGACCTTAGGTGTATTGGGATGTCAGTTTTGCGGTGGCACAAAGGGAATTCATTCAGCTCCAAAGGACAACAAAGAGATGGGATCTCCGCTTTTGGGATCTCTCCTGTTGCTGTTGGTTGAGTTCTGTACAGTTACTGATCTTAGTCAGGCCCTTCTTTCCGTCTTACCCTGCTCTCTTCTGAGAAGGGGATTCATATGAATACATACTGAATTTCCTGTCAAAGATTTATCAAGATAGAAATTTGCACAATCTCAAATTTTATAGAAAATTCCCAATCAGTCTTCTGATTTCTAGGCTCCTTGACTTACCTCTGCTTCTTCAAGCAGTGACCTGCATTACTCTTTCCAGTCTTTGCTGCTGAGCTCCCTATCTAAATGCATCCATCTTTCTTGCCGCCTTGTTGTCATCATGTTGTTGTCCCCTCTATCCTGTGTTGTCTCAGCTGTTGGTGGAGATGAAGTGCCTCCCTTTCCAGTAAACCCCAAGGTTTACTGAGAAACAGAAACACCTCTTTGGAGTCACTGGAATGATTGGATATTCCCCTCTAGCAGATGGATTTTGGTTTCCTTGGACTGAATAGTCTTAAGGTACTTGATTTTTGTGGCTTCATGTTCAGTGACAGACCCTTGGACTATGGAGGAAAGAGTTTGGACAGTGTTCACTGGGAATTCAGCTTTTAAAAAAAACCCCAAAATCACTGACTTCTATCAGAGCTTGATGCAGACAGTTTCAAACAGTGGAGTAAGTGGGGGAAAAAAAGTGCTGAGGTGCAAATCAAGCTGTAAACTTTATGGTTTTGAAGTTAGCTTTTCTACTGTCACTGCCATTGTCATTTTTTAAACAAAACTGCTCTGGGCAGATTTGGAGAGAGTTTCTACAAGGGTTAAAAATAATCCCTAAATATCCCCTGTTAGCTTTTAAAGCCAAGAGCTGCAGCTTAGTATTGTATTTTTGTGTCCTTTTCCCCTCTTCCTCTATCCCTCTGGCTAAATTTTGACTGAATTCTGCTTTTTGCTGCTTCTGCTGCGTGAGGGGGTTGTACAAATGATTCATTCATTTGTGTTTCCTTGTGTCACTGAAATGTCATCTGTTTTTTTTCCCCACTACGCCTACCACCACCACTGATATTCTTACTCCTCCAGAAAAGTCAATTATCTCATGATGGTCTGAATTTTGTGTTTTCTGGGGACACCACACATGCGTCATGCCAGCAGGCCAGCAAGAGTGCATCTGTAATAAGTATTTGAAAACCCTCTGTGAAACCTGTGACTTCCTTTTAAGAAGACAAGCCTTTCATTTGTACAATAAAATTGAGTTGTAACTTCAGAAAACTATCATCCTTTAAGCCACCTGTTTCCTGTTTTCTTACCTCTAGGATCACTCAGTTTCTTAATGTTTTCGTTGTATTTCATGCTCTTATTTTCCTGGTATCCTGTAACATGAGATTGTTAGCTGTTGTGATAGAGCTGGAAACAGTTGTGGGATTTATGTTCGGTCTATATAACTACTCAGCCAAGTGGGGAGGCTAGCATCTGCCAAGTCTTTACAGAAATCAAACCTTGAAACTCATCTTGTGAGTAGAGGCAAGATTAAAAATATCCAAATTTAGACCAAAATTTTACTGAAATTTGAAATATTCTTCAGTAATGTTATTGAAGAAAACAGAAGCATGTTTGTGTACCTAGAGACCCCTTGTGTTTTTTCTTTTTTCAAAATCTGCATCATGGTTTGCAATTCTTATTGTCCCATATTCAAGCATATACAAATGCTTTAAAAAAAAAAAAGGCGGGGGGGGGGGCGGACATGACACAAAAATCCCCACTACAGATATTGCAAAAGCTTTCAGGTAAGCAACAGCCAGGGTAGGAAATAATAGTCTAAGCTGAAGGAACAGATGACCCCTTGCTAAGATGGATCCCTTGTTATGCACAGTGTGAAGTGTGAGGGAATGTTTTTTGAAGATGTAAAACCAAAGGGATTTGTCTGTTTTACTTTCCCTTCAATCTTTCTGGTATGTGAGGAAACAGACTTCTGCTTTAGACATAGGTTTGGCAGCTGCCCAAGAGACCTGAGAGAGAAAATTTCATCATCTTGGTTGTTGACTACTTTGCTTATGCAAAAATAAATGCCTGAGAGGGCAGTGAATTGTTCTGTTTTTCTTCCTACTGCAATCTATCCTACTTGGTTTTGATACAATCCTAGGTGCTCAGCAAAAATACTAATGACATTTAGATTAAGATAATGATGAATGTCATTATCAAAAAAGTTGAAACCTAAGCCATGCTTTAAGATACCTAGAAATTGGATGAGTTTCAAGAGAGGCAAGCTGCACAACGTAGCTTTGCTTGTGCCCTTCAGTTTTCAGAGAGGTTCCTCGTTGGAACTAGTCTGATAATTTATTCTTGTTATTAGAGCTGTCATCTGTTCTCTGTATAAATATAACTTGGATTGTTCTAACTTACACTCTGAGTTAGAGAGTAAGTTAGGAAGAGCTGTATTGGGCCAAACCAAGGCTAGATTGGTCCTTCAGGCCCCTCGGAGGAAGCCAAAAATGCTTCTGGTAGCTCGAGAGTGCCTTTTTTTTTTTTTTAAACTTCACTGCATGCTCTGGCAAAGAGCTCTGCGACATAATTATGTGCTCTATGAAAATTCAGTATCTGGAACTTGAAGAATGAGAAAATCATTAGTCAGCCGTCTCCTCCCTCCCCTCGCAATTTGGAGTGGACACAAGTACTAATGCCCCTTCCTTATCAAAGCCAGAAATCTGCGCCTAAAAGCTTGAAGAATTTACTTGAGCAGTACAAACTTGCTTCTTGCTCTGATTGCTGAGACTCTTAGAATCACAGGTTTCAAAACAGGGTCTTTGAGCAAAACACAGTGTTGTGCGAGAACTGGTATCTATGTATAGTATACTATGCTGTTCTCCTGCATCTTCTGTGCCTACTCAGTGAAAGCCTGCAGTGCTACTGAAGCACTCTCGGCATGGAGGAAAACATGCACTGAGGGAGATGTTGCCCCCTGAGAATCTATACGGCATGTGAATTTGGCACGAAGGGTATCTTTATTTT
The DNA here is from genome assembly GCF_034638445.1 of Ciconia boyciana. Taxonomy (NCBI): domain Eukaryota; kingdom Metazoa; phylum Chordata; class Aves; order Ciconiiformes; family Ciconiidae; genus Ciconia; species Ciconia boyciana. The sequence goes on from NC_132936.1 coordinate 116,652,153, forward strand.
ACTATCTATATCTTTTTTTGGAATGGACCATCCCCAGTGGGTGTTGGTGGTACAGCCATCAGTGACATAACTTAAACCTCGTGATCTTTTAGTAACAAAGTGTAACAGGAAAAATGGAAAGTTTTATAGGTAGTCAGTTACAATTACACGATGCATTGAACAGAGCTTTATTTCCTCCATGAAGTATACCTTCATGTGATTTGTGTCAGCGGTTCTTACTGGATGCTGGCTATCCATTTATCCTCCTCTAGCTTCCTGATTTTTAATTACTGTCCTTTCTTCCTCACAGGAAAGCAAGATAAACCATTTTAGCTACAAGTGAAAGAATATTAAGTGCGAGAAAACTGGGTTCAGAGCTGTCAGAAACGGAATGCCACAGTAGGGGCATTATGGAGGAGTTGTCTCTGGGCCTCTAATTGAAGCATCTCAAACTCTTTCAAAATATTCACGTTTGATCTAACTTTAGAGCTGATTTCCTACTATTTGCTACATCAAAATTGCATTTGCATATGCCGAAATTTGTCATATTTTCCAGCTCCCGTGTGTTGCCTGAGCCATACTGTGTGATGCAGTTGCAGCTGTCCGCTATAAAGTTTCCCTGCTCAAGGAGAAGTGAAATATGTGCATGTGTCTTGGGAGGAGGAACTGGCACGGACCCAGCGTAGTGATCTCAGATGATGCCTGGTCCTTTATCCCACTTTCCAGGCAGTTCCAGCACACGTGAGGGTCCTCTCACACGTGCATGTGCTTTTCCCCTACTCTGAGTGTGGTTTAGGGCAGGAGAGAATGTGGACCTCCTGGTCCTGCTCTCAGTTGAGTAGTTAAGAGTGTAATATCCTTTCCCCTGGTTTATTTTCTCTTGTTCTCAGGTGGTCTGTTTTGGGTTTTCCCTGTTTTAGGATGTTTGTTGTATGCAGCTGGTGTTTAATGCCAGAGAAATCTGAATCATTTACTCAGGGTAGTTAATACTGACCTAATTACATGGATGAGTTTCGCACTGAAATTTTTAATGGTACTTAATAATTAGAAGAGTTCTTAATTCCCCACCTCTATGATTCAGTCTTTTGCCTTTCGTGCCTCCAAAGAACAAGGGCACTTGATGAAATGAGTTCCCTGTTTATTTTGTGTTGGGTAACTCTCTGAGTCCCTTTGCCTGCTGCCTGGAGAAGGAAAGGAAGTTGCTGCAGTTTAACCTCTCTGCAGAGAAAGCTGTGGTGCGGTTAAATTCAGCAACGCTATATTGTCCCTCATCTAAACCAGAAGAGGACATCAATGAATTTTGATCTCTGTAGGAAATTGCAGAGGTCAAATGGGGATAGGGACACTCACAGACTACAGCTTTGTCTGTGGCTGTTGTGCACAGCGCACCTTTCTGTTCAGGAAATCCTTAAGCTGTGTTTGCTAAATGGGAAGTATGCTAGAGAAGATACATCTTTATATGCCATCCTATTTACATCCATCCCCAAAGTGTCTGTCTAGAGAGGAGGCTCCTACGTAACCTGGTAGAGTTATCCTTTACCTTCTTAACTGATGAATGTGCAGGGTTGTGTCCTAAAGCACTGGAGAAGCCCAAATGATAAAGACATTGCCTCTCCCAGTTTTACCAGGCTAGGGAAAAAAGTGTTAGAGGCCAGCATGATTTCAGACCTACATCACTCCTGTAATAAAGCAATTGTGCACTTCAACCTGCAATCCAGCTGGGCAAGAACGGTGCTGCACCCAGTCTCGTGTAGATCAGCTGAAGCGGTAAATGATGGACTTCACCCACTGCACTTCTCTTGCCAGCTGAGGCTTGCTGAAATGACTTCCTGTGCTCCTCTGCAGAGGAGAGGAGGAAGGAGGGTATATAAACAAAGATGAAAAAGCTCGTTGTGGGAGTGTTTTCTGTAAATGGAACGCCTGCAGTTTGTGGAGGGGCACCCAGGGTTGTCAGGGCTGGAAGGATTTCATGGTCAAGGGCAAACGGGGAGCTGCAGGCAGGAACCTTGGCCCACTCCTGCATCCCAGGAAAAACCTGGTGGGAAACTGATGCAGAGAAACAGTGGCTTTTTTTTTCCCTGGGTCTGTATCTCTTCTGTGATTTCAAGTGAAGCGCAGTGGTTTCAGAAACACTGTGGATAGCTTATTTCTAGATACAATATATGTTTACATCTTGCATGTCTCCAGGGGCTAAACAACTGCCAGAATACCCATGTGGCTGTAGTTCTGTGAGGGTGAGCAGATAAACATGATGCTTTGGGGCTGACGTTATTGTTTCTACCCCTAGAAGGGAGATCCATGCAATGAAAGGGCCCAAATTGTGCAAAAGAAAAATGCTACAACCGGCATTTCATTTAGTCACTCAGCATCTGCTTAAATACACAAGTGCTGCTTTAACATGATATTAAACATCCCTCGAGCCTACTTGTCTTTAAATTCCCCCTGTGTTTCTTCCTTTTATTTCTGGACTGTTCTGAATATCCCAGTGTCTGGAATTTGTCTTTTATAATGACATATAGTGTAGCATGATGCCAGCCTCTGCTCCGGGGAATTTTTGTTCATATTAAGGTTTGAAAATCTTTATAAACACACCCTTGGAGGAGAAATAGTCTGGTATTTCAGAAACAGGATAAAGAGTTAGAAGAGCTCAGTGCTATTACCAGCTGTGTCATATCCTCCTAGGCTGGTGTTCGGGAGAAAAAAGGATAACCTCTGAAACTCAGCTCCAGGATGCTTCCGCACTGACTCATGGAGCTACTGTGGAGGAAAAGAGCATCTGAGATGTGCTATATAAATATATCTAAAAATTCAGTGAACAGCTTTTGTCCCTAACCACTCAGGCTCTCAGGAAAGATTTGAGGCGCACATATTTTTGAGAAAAGCCAAATGCTCTGTAACAGAAATCAGACCTCTGTTATTTGGACAGTCCTTCTTGCTCACCATCTTGAGTCCTAGGAAGGTGAATACAGGGCAGTTTCTTACAGGAACCAAGATGATCTTCAACGTGGGATGGGACAGCTTGCTCATGAGATGAAGTTTTTGAGGGTGGTGCTGGTGGTGATGAGGACATCGACAGTCTGGGAGGAGTTCAGAAGGGCTGTAGGAGGCCAAGTAAAATGGGAGGTAGACATGAAGGAAGATAGGTGGAAGACAATACAGTGGGGGGAGAAAGTAGTGTAATCTGGTGCTGCTCTGGAGCAGGATTTTGGGGTTGCTGTAGGTAGTGGTGGGTTGTGGTCAAAGCCCATCACACACCAAACATGGCAAGGAAAGCGATAGAGTACATCTTTATGGTACTCTAAATCCACGGTCTATCTGTATCTTCATTAGTGCACACGGTTCAGGTTTCCTCATCTAAAAAGGATAGAGGAGAACCACAAAAGGTGCAGAAGGAGACAACAAGGATCCACACTGAGCAGGTTCAGTCTTAGGAACAGTTATGTGAGGTAGGACTCACAATTTGGAAAGAAATTACTGAAGAGGGGCATGCCAGAGGTCTACAAAATCATGAGTGGCCTGGAAAAGCAAGAAGTGGGTGTCTTCAAAGGGAGCCACTTGAAGCCAGAAGCACAGCAAAAAGCAATGGGTTTTTTACACAGCAGGCAGTGGATTTGTGGAGCTCCCTGTCTGAGGATTTTTGGATGCTCAAAATTTACACAGGCTCAAGAGGAAACTGAGCAAGTATTTGAAAAAGGGAGTCTGCTTCAGGAACACTGTGTGTTTATGTGGCAGGTGTCAAATCTGGCTCAGAAGGCCCCTGCGCTGAAACCAGTTGAAGGCAGGAGAGCGCTTTGGGGCAAATACCTTACGTGGTTGTCTTGTTCTTGCTCTTCCCTGGTCGTTTGCTCATGGTCGCTGTTGGAGGTGAAGCCAGTGGGCTAGATGGACCATTGGCCTTACCTGGTGCTGGTTCCTATGTTCATGTCCAGTAGTGTTGGCAGGAGCTGGCCCAAAAATCCTTGTTTTCTTCTTAAACAAAATTCCTAGCAATTACCAGCAGTACAACATGCCGGAACACCAACTCTGTAATAACTGCACAGAAGATAATTATTTTTCTCATTTTCACAGCAAGCCATTGCATGTAGGCAGCGCTCATTTACTAACTCCTTGTTGTCTTAATTTTGAAGAGACTCCCCGAAAAGACAGTCCTAAAGCCCAGGCTTTTGAAGCAAGGGTAACTGGCTCTGCGGACAACTTGCCAGCTTCTTGAGCGAGAAGAAGCGAGTGGAGAAAGAGAGGAAGCTGGTGTCACCTCAGTGGTGGTCATGCTCATTGCTCACATGTCTACTATTAACCTAATACTTGAGATTTATGCTTTGGTTATCGCTCCTTCCTTCCACAGGAGACTGTCCCCTTAGAGAAAGGAGTAAATGTCATTTCTCAACCATTTTTGCTGGCTGTGAAACCACCTGGGAAGGAAAGGCCACTTGGAAATCGGTGGGTGTTTTGCCCTGATGCCTGCAGGCGTGGGGTGGGACAGGATGGGCAAGCTGCCCTGCCCCATGGCAATGCTCCTTGCCTCTCACATAGGCTTCTGCTGCTCTGTCCACCTGTGTCCTTGTCCACTGAGCACCGGAGCACCTGCTGTTGTCCTGGATGGAGATGGTTGGGCAGACACCACAGCACTGGCTTTTACACTCACTTTGCATCGTGGACAAGTTTTCACTGGGACGAGTGCCTGCTCGGTGAGGAAGGTTAAGCTGGATTTCTCCATGGCTGTACAACACAAACCCAGCTGGGGACGAGCCTGGCAGGGGGGAGCTGGCGCTGAGCCACCAGCCAGGGCTCAGGGAGTCCAACGAGGCGGGACCTGGTAGAGAAACCAGCCCAGGGGAGCAAGGGAGGGCTGGGAGTGAAGAGGCTTGTGTGATATCAAGTGTATCTCTCTTGCCAGAGGGATTTACAGCATAGCTGGAGGCAGGGGAAGATATTTAAGGCTGTTTGAGGTCACTTGACCTCACAGCTCCATTGCTGAGGTTTTTTGCAGAGGCTGGGGCATTCAGATGCAGGTTGTCTTCCAAACCAGTGATGCCCTGACCGAATCGCATTGTCCCCAGATGCTGGTGTGATGGAAGCTGAGGGTTTACCTGGCAGTCCCAGTCCAGCGGAGCTGGAGGGCTGAAGCGTGCTGGGGGGACAGGAGCAGGTGCTGTGTGCTCAGACCCCCTTCAAAGCCAGGGAGGTGTGGGCAGAGCAAAGCCTTGGGTGGGCTTCAAGTCTTACGGGACACATTTGAATAAATTATTTCAACAAAAGATTGTCTCTAAACCCTCCCCCTCCAACCAACAGTGCTGGCCTTACAGTAAAGTTTAGATTTGAGACTGCAAGTCTTTTCCTATATGTATAAAAAAAAATCCTATCTTCTGATTTTACTCTATTAGGGCAAAATGCTGCATAGAGAATCCTATTTACAGGCACAAGGCAGCTGCTTTTCATTAGGATCATTTGCCATAAGCCGGGCTGTTGAAATACTTCTGCATTTAAAGAATGCAGTTGACTCTCCCAGCCCTTCTGCTCCACAGTTAGCACACTGCTGGGGCAAGGGTGGCGGTGGGCGAGCTGTTTCCAGCCAAACTGGGGCTGGAGACCTCAAAAGCCTTCAAGTTGTACAAACCCCGCAGCACCCAGCTGAGCACAAATGCCCCAACTGGGGGCATTTTTCATCAGTGCTGGTGGCTGATAGACACTAGTGAGCCTCGGTTGGGGATGTACGGTCCTGCCTGGTCTTTTTCACTGCGAACAGACCTATTTGTTAAAAATATGTATATATGCGTTATTGGACGAATTGACCTCTGCAGAGTTATCTCTTGCACAAGATCTTCCCCAGCCCGGTGTGGATGGCTGACGGGAGCAGCCTCCTCCATGGCAGTGCAGGCACTTGCAGCCCAATTGCTTTGAACAGAGACCCAGAGAAGTGGGGCTCAAGCTACCATTTTACAAATACCCTTTCCAAGCATGTCTTTCATTAGCTTTTTAAAATTTCATTTTAATTTTCAAAGCCATGAAGGACTGAGATGTTTGCTTGGTCTATTTTTTTTTTTTTGTAACCAACCGTCATCCTGGTTTACTCCAGGTGGGATTTTTCTTTTCGGTTGGGGAATTGCTGAGGCCATTGGCAGTCATTCAGCTAATGCAAGCTGTCACTCAGCTGGGTTTTTGCTCCTGAGTGCCTGCACAGCCCAGCTGGCCAGGAGAGTGGGGAAGTGTTGCACACTGGCTGCCATCTTTATCATCTGGATTCCTTCAGGTGAAGTCATTAGCAGAAGTAAAAGAGAGTTCAGGCTGAAAGGAGGGGAAATTCCCCTTTGATAGCTCTTCCAGTCTGTTGTTTGAGGACATTCACATTACTGGCATGGCCATTTGAATGTCCTGCTGGAGGAATTGGATGTGTTTCTGACTTTCTCTTGAAGAGCTGATGTGTGGTGGAGTGATGCTAGGGATGGCGGCCGGTGCCAGTGTGGACCCAGTCATCATCACCCCTGTGAGCACACGCAAAGCATCTGGGATTTAGACCTTTCAGGGTGAGCTCATGTCTGCCTTGAAATCAGGCAGAGTTTTGCCACCGGCTTCGTTGAACGCCCTCGGTGCATGCAATGGGTTTCTTCTGAGCAGCCCATTCCCCAAGGGATTTCCACCAAAATATCCAACTTTTGGCTGAAGCTGGAAGCATGGTGGCTCGTACTTAGGTGGTTTCCAAAGAGGTGCTGCCAAACATGATATCTGGGAGCCATTTGCTCCCTGTGCAGAGCAGTAACAAGGATCCATCTCTTTTATTGGCTTTGATGTTGCAGTCCATCGGTGGCTCCATCACATGGGTGTATGGAGCAGCATTTCCTGCAACCTTTCAGAGCTGCGCTTTGTCCTCATTTTTATGTATTGTTTGTTGGATTTTCAACATTTCTCTCTGCTTCTTCTCCACATTAAAATCTTCAGCAAGAGCAGCAAGCAGTATCTCTGTACCAGGAATAACATTGTTCTCCAGAATCACACGCAGTTAGAGGCATTAAAGGGAAAAGCAGTGACACGTTCTTGATTTGAACTTTTGCACTGTTTCTTAAACCGCTTCCTGACTGCAACATCATCCTCAAAGCACCAGTTTCTTTGCTAGCATCGCGGGGGCTTTTCACACCCCAGCAATTCCTGCTGCCTTCCTCCAAGACCTTCCAGTCCCAGTTTCGGTACATGCCCAGCGAAGCCGGTGGCAGCGGCAGCATGTTGGAAATGAAAACTTTCCCCATGCAGAGTCGCAAGAGTCACTGCCAGACTCCCAGAGTAGCTGCTGACTGTGGTAGGGCCAAAGGAGATGGGAAGAGAGGCGGTTATCAGCCTGGATAAAGCATATTTGAAAGCATCTGGTGTAGGCAAGTGCCGTGCATCAGGTCGCTGCCTCTGCCTTCAAAGCCTTTTGGCCGTGCACATCTGTGTGCGGGGCGATGAGAATCCCCTGCAGAGCCCACTAACAGTCCTTGGTCACCACCACCACCTCGGTGCACACATCTGGTCAAGGTTTCAGAAGCGTGACCCCATCCCTGCCTACGCACTGTGACCATCAGAAACAAGCACATGTGTAACAGACCTTGCTGAGAAGACGGGGTGCGTATTAACCTGGGGTAGATGGGGAGCTTGTCTAACCAGGGCTGTGCAGGTCCATCCAGGGCTTCAGGAAAATATCTCCTCTAGGGCCTCATCTTCACAGAGTGTTTTGCTTGCCAGCCCTGTGCATGGCTGTGATGGGTCAGTCTTTTTGCAGACCAGCACATCACCCCGGCCATGCTGGCTTGAAACGGGGGTAACCCGATGCGAAGAGTGTCAGTCTGCACTGAGCCTGCGCCAGGGTCAGGACAGGACCTGCGCAACCTCTTTGCACCCCATTCCCAAGCAGGCAGGGAGTAAACCACAACAATTTGGCCAAAGCCTTAGTGGCCTTTATTTTTTCTTTTTTATTTTTTTTTCCAGGTGTTTCAGCTTTTTTTTTTTAATGGAGTAGTCAGGATTATCCCTCCCCCCCCAGCTTTGCAATAATGAGCCAACATGGAGAGGAACGGCAAAGGGTTGTGGCTGCCTCACACCCACGCATGCTGCTGCAAGAGAGCGGCGGGGAAGGAAATGTGGTGGAGGAGAGGGCATCTGGCCACTGAAAAAGCATGTTTCTCAGCACACGGATCTAGATACAGTCATCCTGAAAGTTTGGGGTGGGAGCTAACGCCTTGGTTCGCTATGCACCACTGTGCTGGCATCACGCCACCACCTTTCTGAGGCCAGGACAAGTTGTTTAAGGGCAGAAGGGAGCAATATAGCTCATTTTTTTGCTAGGCTGGGGAACTCCCCAAGGCACTGGGCTTTTCCCACGTTGGCAACGCCAATGCAGAGATAGGAGGCTGTGTCTTCCCCTCCCCGGCAAACTCCCTGGACACGGTGGGAGGCAGCATGGCGGTGAGCCGGGTCGGAAATGCTAGTTTTTGTTATCAGCTCTTGAAATGTAGTTGCCGCAGAGGAAACAGGCCCTGGTTTGGCTGTTGCCAGTGTCTCCTTTGGTGCTGCTGCTGCTTCTTGAGGCAAAACAGCCACGCATAGATATGCACAACAGAGGATGGACCCACCCGAGCAGGGCGGCTGCCCGGGGAGGAGGGTGGCCCCTTCTGGATGGGTATTCGGATAGAAATCTCCTCCAGCACTGTTTCCACCCCAGGAAACCCTAGGCAAGTCCCTTCTTCTGCCTACAGCTGCTGAAAACAGCAATTACCAGCCGAATAACAACCACTGCTGCCTCCCCAGGGCTTGTTGCTCCCGGGTGGTTCAATTAGCGCTCGGTTGCATAAAGCAGGGGGGATAACGCTGCTCTCAACCTGCCTGCATCGTTGTTATTTTCATTTCTTTCCAGCAAAGCATCACTGCAGGATCACGGCAAAAGGAGGGGATGCAGGAGCTTGTCCTAACAACGGTGGCCCCTCCGTCTGGGTCCCCAGCGGTTCAGAGGTGATTTTCCACCGTGGCTGCTGGGAAGTGCAGCCCTGTGGTTTTTTTTGTGCCCGGCCGCCATGTAAGTAAAAATATGAGTCATGATCCCACAGCCTGTAAAATTGCTTTGGTCTCCCTGTTTCGGACAGTTGTTATTGATTATTTTTAGCTTTAAAAGGGGGCAGGGAGGAATGAGCTAGGACATGACTCCCCGCTGCTATTTCAGGGGATTTGTTAGATTTGCAGCTGACTGCTGAGAGATTAATAGACAAACCCCAACCACTTTGGTATTGTGTGCTCTTTATTTTTAATATAAATCAGTTTTGCAGCGGTTTGCAGAAGGACACAAAGCTGCCTGCAGTCTGGGTTTCCTCCCACCAGAATGAACAGCCTGCCGGGTGTGTGGGTCAGCAGCCAGGGCACGGTCGCCACGGGGTTTTTGTTCTGCCTTACCTTTCTCCTGCTGCTTGGGATGTGCAGAAGGTGGGAACCGCTCTGGGAATGGGATGAGCCTGCCTGTGCCTGGACGGATGCGAGCCCTCCCAGGTCCTCCAGAGCTGGTCCTCCCAAGCAAGCCCTGGCTTGGGAACCTCCTGGGGTCAAAGGGATGGCCACCATCCCACTTGCCCACCATCATCTCCTGTGTCTGGGGCAGAAGGGCAGCATCTGCCCCTGCCAGGAGAGACTTGGGGGGCATAAATCCCACCGGGGAGGGCACAGGGGCACAGGGAAGAGGCTCTGGTCCTGCCAGATGTTGCTTCTGGCATCTGTCTTGCCCCAGCCCTGGGTCTCCTCTCCACCACCGCCAAGCAGAAATTACTGTCACTGGGGAGATGCCAAGACTGACTTTCTTTGATACCCTCCATCACAGCCACAGGAGAGGAAACCTCCACGGGGGATGCATCCTGAGCACGGGTTGGGATTTGGTCTGGAACAAGAAGGTTAAAAGAGAGCTGTACTGTCCCAGATCGTGGGTTGATGTGACCCAGTGTCTGAAAACAGTCACAGTGGCTTACAGGGCTAAGAAACAAGACGTGTACGGAGAGAGTAACTTGCCTCCTGCCTTGCAAGAGCATTTATTGTGTCACACCCTCTGGACCATGAGACACTTGTGTCAAGCATCTGCTGGGCAATGTAGGTGCTGACCTGGGGTCTGCCCAGGCTGGGATCGTGCCGAGGTGCTAAAGCCCTCTGCATCCTGGCTGTGTGGGCTGTTTGCTGTCCCCTGGCCACAGAGGAGCCGCACAGGCTGTCTTGGGGGTGCTTTCATGGCTCCCGCTGAGCACCACAGGCACTTGTGTCATCCCCCTGGACCCCTAGTGCCCTGGCAGTCCTCTCCTGCTGGGGACACTCAGCCAAGCAATCTGGCTCGGCATCCTCAGATACTTGAAAACAGAGAAAAGGGCTGCTCCAAACATCTTTTGAACCGAGGAGCACCACCTGCATCCAGGCATCCCTCTCCAGACCCTTCCTGGGAAGCCTTCAGCCCCCCGGGGAGCCTTGTCTTCCTCGCTGGCTCAGCCGCATGGTCCTCGCTGCTCACCCTCCCCATCACCCTCTCCTCCGCTGCCCGGCTTGGTGGCACCTCCCGTTCCCTCGGTGGTCCTCCCCCATTTGGGCTGGGTCTTTTTCGGTTGATTTGGTTTCCTTCCAAGGAGGACAAGCCCTGCCACAGGCCCATGGGTCATCCACGGCCATAGAGGGGGGTCCCATAGCAATTCAGCAATGCGTGTCCTTCCTTCCAGCCTCTTTGTGTTCACCAGCCTCCTCAATGGCTCCCGGCAGGGATGCTGTGATTTTTGGCACCTGCCAGGTCAGCAGCTCCACTGAAAGCCTGGACTAAGGCTCAGGGAGGAACGAAAGGCTTCACCAATTTTAGGTGTGAATTTCTTGCGATGCCCTTTAAAACGGGTGATGGGGAAACACCAGAGCAAAGTGCCAATCCCCAGCGCTGCTGGTGGAGGAAAGGCTCGCAGACGGAGTGGTGTCAGGCTCATAACCAGAATGAGGAACGATCAAAGAGGAGATGAGGTTGCCTCTGGCCACCGAAGTGGGGTGAGGGCTCCATTTTCTCCATCTTTTGGGATTCCCTGCAGAGTCCCATTCCCCATGTATTGCTGTGGGCACATGGGATCACTTATAAACCTGCTTTCCTGGTGGAAAACTGGTCTTGGGAGCTATTAGCAGGGAAATAATTCCTTTGTTTTTTGAAAATAGTTCATCAGAGCGATGCTGAATTAACTGAGTGAAAAAAGGCTGAGCACAATGAAGCAGCGGTTCACACGTCATATGGGCAAGATGCATGAGCTGCTCAATTTTAAAAATATTTTGTTGAAAAACATTTCTGCAGGTATTTATTTCCATCATCTCTTTTAAAATGTGTTTTACTGCATGTTCTGGAGAGCAGCTCGTTTGCCATCATGCTGCTGTGCTTTAAGCTGAAAGAGCTGGAAACCTCTTTTTTTTTGTTCCCATCAGGGCAGAGCGATGGCAGCGCTCGACCTCTACCACCAGCCCAAGCAAAACCGGCTCATAGCAAACATACCAGCCAAGTTTCAGATCATCATCTGAACTCAGCCATGGGCACAGAAATTGCTGGCTTGGGAGTGGCTCAGGGAAATCCCACTTCTTCTAAATAGAGGGAAGAGGACATTTCCCAAATCTCTGGTGGAGCCGCTCCTCCAGGAAAGCCCCAGCGTGGGTGGGAAAACACCTCTTTTGAGAGGTGAGAAAGGCAAGGGGTGCGTGCGTCTGGTCAGTAACAAGGGTGGCGAATTTCTGAGGTTACTCCATAACTGGGTGCCGATACCCTGTGTGGAGAAGGGTGTTGGGTAACTGCAGCGTGTTTTTCCCTCCAGTGCTGCCCCAATTGCTGGGGAGGAAAGCCAGGCACGGGCATGGGAGGTGTCACCTCACACACATGCCCACCACCCCAGGGTGAATCTGCAGCTAGAAAAAACAGTATATTCCTACCAGACACAGACTTAGAAGTGTACTGATTTTCTCTTTGCCTTTTCATATTTTCCTTTTCTTTTTCCTTTTTTCCCTTTTCTCCTTTTTTTCCATTTTCCCCCTTTTTCTTTTCTGACTTTCCTTTTTTCTTCCTCTTTTTCTCCTTCCCCTCCTTCTTTCCTTTCTCTTTTTTGCTTCTTTCTTGTTTCCTTTTTCTTTTTCCTTCTTTCCTTTTTTCCTTTCCTTTTTTTCCTTCCTTTCCCTTTTTCACCTCCTTCTTTCTTTTTTCCTTTTTTCCTCTTTACTTTTTTTTTCACCCTTTTCCCCTTTTTTCTTTCCCCTTCCCCTTTTCTTCTTTTTTTAAAAAATTTTTTCCAGACCATGGGGGAATGAAGGCACCATTTCTCTGTAGGGAAGGTGGTGGTTTGGGACCAGCCCTCCTCATCTCAATTGCGAAGGGGCTGCTCAGACCTTGCCAGCTGGGCAGGTCCCCACCAGCCCACAGCTTTTGGGGAAATCACCTGGTTTGCTCACAGGGCATTTCCACCTCAGGGCCAGCCCTCAGCCGGTCCCTGTGGCCCTTCACAGGGCTTTGCTCTTGGCATGGGATGTGTGGGAGCCAGACCCCTCCAGTGGACAAGCTCCTTATCCATGGGAAACGGGGCTAAAATATACTCTTTGCTAATTAATCAGGGCTAATTAATCAGCTGAAGAAATAACTAGCATCGACACAGGACTCTAATCAATGGCCCTTTAGTTCAGCCTTTCGTCTTCATCACAAATTATTGCAACTGGAAGTGGGGGCTATTTTCAGCCAAGGAGAATAACAACCATCCAGGCTTTGGGGGATGTTTGAGAGGCAGCGGCAGCATCATCTTGCTCACGGGTCCCCTCTGCGCTGCACCGGCATCCTGCTGACATTGCATCTCCCACAAAGGCTGGACCATCTAAAAAAGGAGTTTAAAAAATTAGTTGCAAAATAGTAAAAAACAGTTTTTTTAAAAAATTAAAATTAACTCCATAGAGCCCTAACTTGCTTTCCAGCCACAGCCCATGAAGGGCTCTTTGCCTGGGCTTTTTGAGCTGGAAACCACACAGCCGCTGTGGGCTGGCCAGGGTGATGGCTGCTCCGTCCCTCTCACTGCCAGGTGAACCGTGTCTCAGGCACTGCTATACCCACCTCAGCGGTTTTCATCTTCTTCTTTGGTTGCAAGCAGCTTTTCTGTCTGGACACAGACCTGCTGGGCAGTGGTGGTGGCTGCCATGAGCCCTTATGTTGAAGTAGCAAGAAAAGTCGCCCTGGAGGGAAAAAAAAAAGAAAAAGCAGGGATTTTTTTTCCCACCTTGTTAATGAGCTGAAGTGGCATAGCAAGGTGTCAGGGAGATGCTCAGTCTGGCAGTGGGATGCACCCGATAAACCCCCCTCTACCCTGTGGATGAATCACATGGGGGACAAAAATAGTGCCAACACCTGAGGCTGCCCTCATGGGCATGCCCTCTTGTTGCAACTTGGGTGTTAATCTCGGACTTCTTGATGTTTTTTATGTTATTTTATTTGAGCAATACTGTTTTTCAGCCGGATTTGTCCTTTCCAGCTGCAGTGGGAGCTGACCGCAGGTGTTGGTGCAATCAGTTGTGGTTGTCTGGGGAGCGGGAGGATCCTTCGAGGTGAGGTAAGAGGTAAGAAGTGGGTCAGGACCAGCAGCTCTTGTTTTGCGGATGCAGTAGTAGGTCTAACCAAGCCTCCCACAGCTCAGTTATGGGAAAGACAGGGACAATATTTGGGGTTTAAGCAGGTAATTACTATATGCACCTGCCTGGGATAAACCATACCATAAAATACAGCAAGGCAGTGATCAAGCCGGGGCAGAGATGGGGGTGCTGAGTGGGGTTTGACCCCAGGGGTGAAGGCTTTGCTGCCCCCAAGCAAAGTGGGGATGGGGGCTGCAGGAGCCCTGGGCCAGCCCAGTTTCGGGTCGGGGCTGAGCTGGCTGGTGGGGCTGGAGGCATGTCTCCCACCATGGGGGACCGTCTGCTGGGAAATGCCCGCTAGCACTTGCTTCCTTGGCATGCTGCAGCATTTGTTTCCATCTCATCTCACAACCAGGTAAAACTCAGAAGCTTGTGGTCTTTCACGCCAGGATGGGCTTTGAGTCCCCCCCCAGGTACTGTCTGCAGGTCAAAGCTGAAACCCTGCCCGGCTAGTGTAGTTCTATCTGCTTACCAGGTACACGAAGAGAGCTAGGGACTTGTTCACTTTACGCAATTTATTGTCATCTTCAGGACCTTTTATGCTGTTTTACAGAGAGAAGGACATAGGCACATCTGGACTCTACATCTGGACATAGCCACACAAACATCTGGACACAAATATCTGGATGCTACACCTGGACATAGACACACACAAGCATCTGGGCTCTAAGGGCTACAGAGACAGGCTCCATGCAAACATGAGATGCTCTGCAATCAATGGTGGGAATCTTTAAGTCAAGATCTACATTGCGTATGGATCCTATAGCTTTCTCCCACTGAGGATAAATAATGGTGTCCATGGACTCCCAGGGCAGGATAAAGAAGGAACAGGTGCCTTGAAAGCATCAGAAAGCCCAGAGAAAAATCACTTTAGCCCTCCTATGCTACACAACTTACACAAATCTTGCAGGTGTGCAATTTATGCTATTAGTCTATAGAAATCCCACAAAACATGAACTCTAAACTATATATCAATTTTATTAATAGTATTACAGTTCACCATCAACATGGGTAAAACACTCACCATGGAGCATGATGGCAGCACTCATTTCAAACATCCCTGAGCACAGTCCAGAGTATTAGCAGCCAAATCAATGAAAAGCAGCCAGTGATCAAGGAAAGCCAACTCCGTATTTAAGGAAAATATCAACTCCTGAGAAATCCCTTACCTTTAATTGTATCTAAGAGCATAATTGCATCTTTGGCCCCAACAGACCTAAAATCAATCCAGCTAACGAGTGACACAAAGAAATGGGAATTAAACTGATGCTTATCTCTGGTAATTAAATACAGGGATCTCATTCTACGTAATGTATATATAAATAATAGAGTAGCCCCTGCAGGCACGGCACTGTCAGCTCACTCGAGGGACGAAGCCATTAAGATGGGCACCCAGGTCGCATCCCCTGGTATTTAGCTGGGTGCCTTGCTGAGCTCTAAGAATAACACAACTTTCAAAACCCATTAAAAAAAGAGCTTATCAGTGACATTACCATTTTTCCTAAAAAATATTCCCAACTTTGATAACAATGTTGTTTTTGCAGCAGCATTTAGCTGCCACCCATGTTACCCTGTTTTTTATTTTTGGACCGTAGTTATTTCTAGTTAGTGAGGTGATGAGTGAACTCCTAATTTCTTGTCCTCCTTTAGCTCTTCCCATTCACTTTTGGTGTGTAAGAGAATCATGAATAAGTGACAGAAAAAATGAAAGCATTCAGTTACTTTGATTTTCTAAGAAAGAAAATAAAAATAACTATTGGCCGGCGTAATTTTCCTTCTCTCTTTATGCAGCAATGCAATCACTAGAGGGAGGTAGACGGTAAATTTCTCTCTCCCAAGCTCTCAGCCAGTTTATGTTGCCTTATAAATGACAGTAGAACAGTTGTAAGTAGGAGCACCTGGTACGTCATGCTGCCCAGGGGGAAATTTGAGCGCTTGCTGAAATTAGCTGAATTTTGGTGACGCTCCCTTTGATGGCCCTGCCCGCAGTGGCAGTCCCCAAGGCAGCTGTGTCCCCCGCAGCGGCTGTGGCCAGCCCAGGTGCCTCAGCAGCTTCGGAGCTGCCCGGCTGCCAAGGGTTGATTTGGGTTCATTGGCTTGTCCTGGGAGAGGTTCAACCCTGTCCCAAGAAACTGGGAGCGCAGGAGTTGGTAGAGAAGATGAGACCTGCAATTTGGGGTTTTTGGCCCCATGGTACAGTTTGTCTGTGCAACTCAGCATGGGCCAGCATGAATGTGCCCACCAGCTCTCCTCCAAAAGATACTTTCAGGCCAGACAGCCCCAAAATAAATAAGAAAATCAGCAACCACTGAGCATAAGGATTTAGTCAAAAGGGCCAAACATCCTAATGGACAATTTACGTTTTTATGGAAATACTCACGATAAAACTCAAAAAAAATAGCTACCAAACAAACACCCTCCCCCATGTTAAAATTCCTCACTCAAATAGTTACATATCAGCAAATTAAAAATAAACTTGACCTTATGATTTATTTCACCATCTCCACTCTACCATCTGTTAAGCTAAAAATCAAGCAAACACTTGATTTGACAGGCTGATGGATGTGCAGGGACAAATACACGCATTTTTTTCGTGGGTCGAAACCCCACTCCTCTTTGGGGACCTCCCCGCTTCGCAACAGGGCATCCAGGCAGGGTGCTTATCTTCCAGGGTTTACATCGTCATAGCACAACCCTGCTTGGTGTTCATGAGGGCAAACCCCATTTACATAGTAAGCGTGGAGCAGACTTTGCAGGTCTGTCCGCGCTTGCTGTAGGACAGCAAGAAGGAATTTGGGGTTTCTTTGGACATGTGTAGTTACAGACACATGGCTAGGGAGGAGAAGGTTTGTGCCGCTGGAAGAGTCACAGGCTCTTGCTGGCCTTTTGGCCATCGGGACCACACATGGGATGGGCGGAAAAGCTTAAAAACTGGGAGCTGGGACATGATTGCTTGCACCAACGTCACTGCGAACCCTGAGGGGCTGGGACAGTCTGACACACTGCTTGTTTTGACCCACAAAAAAAATGGGTGTATTTGTCCCTGCACATCCATCAGCCTTGTCAAGCTGTGATGGCTTAGAAGAAAAAAAGAATTTTTTATTTTATTTTGCTAAATGATGATTGACATTTTAAAAGGAATATTGTCAAAGCCACATGTCAAACAGCCTAATTGCCTTATCCGCGTGGCCCCTAATGACAAGTTAGACAATTACAGCTGAAAGAATTTTAAGCATCTAATAATTTACACATCATCACCTGGGCTATTTGCTTTCCACACTTCACTAAGTGTAGATGAGGAGAGGAGCTGCTTGTGTTTCAAGGTGGTTTCACCTATTTCATTCACTCCTGTGTCAGGACAGCGCAGCCCCGGGGGAAATCACAGCCTTCAGCAGAAGCCAGTTAAAATGTTGTGATGAAAACACTCACTTTTACATTAGGGGTTTTTTTTCCCCTCTAGTAATTGAATTTTTTTTTTTAGAGAACAAGCAACTTGGGCTCTGCTTCTGGGTCAGGTCAGGGTATCAGTATCACTTTAATTCCAGTTTATAGCATTATGCATTATAAACAGATAATGCCTTCTCACCAAAACACCCCGGAAAGGAGGAATACTGGACGGTGAATTGAAAAAGCAGGTCTATCCCTAATGAGTAATAGCTGTCCTCATTTAATTGATTAGCTAATTGCTATCACAGGTGTAGCAGGGCAGTATATGAGTGAGTGGGCTCCCAGACCAGACCCTTTGCTGTAGGAATGTGTTTTGGAGAGAGGCTGGGAAAGGTGGTGATCCTGCATTTGCTCTGCTGGGGAATTATTTTAGGGAGGGAGAGGTTTTCTTTTTCTTTTTTGGTCTTGTTTTAATGCTGTGCCTGTGGTAAACCTCTGCCATGAAGCCTTTGCCCTCCTTGATGCTTCTAGCCCTGCTCCTGGTGCCTGGGGTATGGGGACTGGCTGCTTGCAGGCAGGCTCCCAGGGTGATGCTGAAGTCCCGCTGTGATGCTGCTGGTGCTGTCCCAGGGGTGAGTGATGGGAAGCTGGGACTCAGTTGCCTGTAGGAAACTCCCTTCCTGGGTGCAGCATCCTGCCTGCTTATGAATCCTTCTCTCCTCTGTATGGTCCCTATGGATTAAAGCCCAGCTGGGCTTTGCTTGCTGTGTTTTGGGGGTGTTTTTGTACTGGCTGGGGTCTAACAGCATAAATCAGGCAATGCTTTTGGAGGTAGGGAGGGGTGAATATTTATTATTACATGAAAAAAATGAGGTGGCCTAGGGGTTTGGTCCAGGCGCAGGCAAAACCCCAAGCTACCAGGATACTGTGGATTTGGTTCTCCCTTCCCATCGGGCTCAGGCTGGGATCTCTCTGAGCAGTGTTACAAGCATGGCCAGTGGTACTTGGGTCTGCAATAAGAGTCTCTTTTCTTTATAGGCATGTGGGTCCTCTCAGGAATATCAGAAGGTTAAACCAGGTAAGAGTTAATTCTCAGACCAGCCTTTTGGGTTTTTTTTAGCCTGAATAAATCCTCCCCAGAATTCATTGGGCACATCCAGCCATGGAAAGCCAGGAGCAACAACCTGGTCCCAGGGTGGTGTGTGGGGGGGGAAGGGGACATGGTTGACATAAAGTGCTGGAGAAGGGGAAAATCGGTGCTAGCGTGGGAGATAACGTGTGCTGTTATCTTCCAGCTGCCAAACCCCTACTGCAGAACAGGACCCCGGAGGCAGGAGCAATGTGCTGTAGCAAATCACTGTTGGGCAGCAATTAAAAAAACAAGCAGCAAAAGTTCAATCCAAACTTGCTTACCCTACAGGAGCAGTTGTGCTCCTGTAGGGTAAACCTATTGCTGGCTTGTGGCTCTTCTAGCTTTGAGAGAGTGTTTTAGGAAAAGACCATATTTCTTTCCACCTGAGGGAAGGCGTTTCCCCCTTTGAGGGCTAAATTAGCTATAGTGAGATGCTAATATTGCTCATCCTACTGAGGCTCTGAGGACTTCTTGCGTGGCTAAACCCTTTAAAGCAAAGGGGTTGAAAATGCTTTGAGGAGAGCATTACCTTCCAGCTCTGCAGGTGTATAAACAACAAATGTCTGTGTGCCAAACCTAAACATAATAGCATGCTTGTTGCTTTTGTAACTTGTCCTGATGTGGCAATTCCCTGAGCCTTTAGCTTTGATCCCGAAATAGCCTGACCTGTGTGCCTCCCTGGGACAAGTGGCACCCCCTGTGTGGCCATGCTGGGACCTCTGTGCTCCTGCATGGCTGTGTCAGGGCAGGGGGACTCAAAGCATGAGCGTGTCCTGCTCTGGGGTGGTAGCAGTGGGGGTACAGCCTGGTGCTCTGTGGGGCAGGAGGTGGTGGTGGCCAGGGCTTCTTCAGCTGCCCCCAGATCTCTGAGTACTCTGGAGAGGCATGTACTGGTGGAGTGAGCACTGATGGGGAGGAGGTTTGGGGTAGGTTGCAGGTGTGGGCCAAACAGTCAGTTGGGCTGGAAGGAATGGCAGTTTTAGGCTTGCCCCAGGCTGGTGTGTGGGGGCATGCCCAGGTGGCTGCCTCCTCTTGATCCCAGGACCTGACACAGGGTTACTTGCATGTTCTCCTGCTAATGGATTTGCACATTGCTTGGCAAATGGGAGTGGGGTGTAGCAAAATGGGGACATAAGGGAGCTTGAAAATAATTTCTGGAAGTAAGGACTAGTAACTCTTTCTGGGAAGTGAAGATGGAGGAAAACTTGAGGTTGTTGTTTCTTGTCTTCCAGGGTCAGATTTGCCTTGGATATTGGCATATGTACCTATAAGAAGCTGCCACAGAGTCCTGAAGGACAAGTACGGGGAGTTTTCTCCAGTGTACCTTGGTGATTCTCCAGTAAACTTTTGGTGCAACTGGACAATCTGGGCAGGCTCTAGAAAGCATATAATAATTTATATTCAGGGCTTTATCACTGAGGAGGGTTGCAACAAAAATGAGGACAAAATCCTGTTTGAAGGAGTTTCTTCACTGGTGGAAAACAGTGTGGTTTATGCGTGCTGGAAGAAGGAGATGCATGTTTTTGCCACCTTTGCTCAGGCTGTCCACGTTATGTTGCTGAAGAGGCACTTGCCAAACTGCAGAGACACACAATTTAAAGGGAAGTACTACATCTTCCAAGACCATGAAGGTGAATCTTCCTCCAAAGATGATGTTATTTCTGAAACTCCTGCTCCAAAACTACCAAAGCAAGATAGTATTTTTCAGTCTGGATGGGCTGAAGACCTTAGAGATGTGCTGGGCTTTGCAACCACACGTAGCACTGTGAGCCTTGGCAAGACCATGGTGTTGAGTGGTGGGTTGCTGTGGGGAAGAGGGAGCACGCTGGGTACTGTGGCTGTGGGAAGTCCTGTTGAGCTTGTCCCATATGAAGGTGTAAGGACACTGTTCCTGGAAACAAAAGCTCCTTGTGTGCTGGGGTCTGAGCTGCGAGGAGGTCTCAGATACTGCAAGGAAGCTCAAGGCAGACGAACGCTGTGGGGCATAATCCCCACTGCAGCACAGGATACCTGCAGTCAGAGCTTCTCCATGAGTGGGGACATCACTGTGGGTTTTGGTAACGCACACAGGCTTTCAAGTGTGCTTTTGGAAACTCCTTTGCTTGGTGCCTTGCAGGTAGTGGAGCCTTTTTTGCAGCCGGCAGGTGTGGGTCTGGAGAACAGGCAGTCTGTCCTGCACCCTACCCTGAGGCTGAAAGATCTGGGAGACCTACAGTTTACTATTAAACCAACATGCACAAGTTGCCTGGACTTGGCTGCACTCTCGCAGGCTTTGTCCCCTGGCAGAAGAGAAAGCATAGAGAGCGCAGATACCACCACGTACCCAGGGCTCAGCACAGTCAGTTTAGAGAAGGATAAAAGCCATACTCTGTTGAGTGTCCTGGCTGATGACACAGTGAGCAGTGATGCTCGTGGCCTTGCAAATGGCCTGATGCCCAGCCTGAGTAGCCCATATGAAGTGATAAATAGGGATTGCTCACAGCTGCTACCTGAGAGAAGCCAAAGATGCCAAAGCAGTTTTGGGGATTTGTCCATGACTCAACCTGAGTTGGGAACAACTGGCCTCCAACATACAAAGCTCATGGGTATTTCCTCCCTGGAATGTTTTAGGGGAGTTGTTGAGGGGAAAACAGCGTTGCATCCCTCAACACCATGGGACATCCTCCAAGAGCATCCTCATTTGTGTGGCCAGAGCAGTCACATCCTGCATTCAGCCCCTACAGACCCTGGGAGCCTTCCCCAAAATGCTCAAGTACACAGCTGTCCAGCTGCTGAGAAAGCTCGTGTATCTTCCTTGCATGTAAAAAGCTGCCACCAACAAAGTGATGAAGCTGCACAGCCAGGGTTAGCTGTACCCCCTTTGCCAACAGGACTGGAGCATCCTCCCACAGACATGTCTACCCTAGGGACAGAAACAATCCCTGTGCTGGTGGTCTCCTGCACAGAACCTGTCCCTGCAGACTTCGGCTCTACCAATTTCACCCCCAAAGCACCTCTTCCTCCAGAAGCAGAGCCTGTGTCCAGCATTGTCTTCTCTCCACCAGCAGCTTTGGATTTGGATCCCATCAGCCTCAGGCAAAGGGCAGGCATTTCACTGGCTATCCCAGGAGGACAGGAGATGGTCTGCCCTTCCCCACCTTGCCATCCATCAGTAGCCTCTGAACCGGGCACAGATGAGTCCCCCAGATGCCTTGGCCCTGGGATGCAAAAGCTGGTGCTGGGGGAGGCAGGTGGCCAGCAAGGAGAAGCCTCAGCCCATGTGGGCTTGCTGGCTGGGGGTCCCTCCCCAGCTTCTGTCACTGGCCCAAAGCCTGGTGTGGGGCTTCCTTGGCCTGAGGACCATGTGAGCAGTGGCTCTGGGGTGGCACCAGCTTCCCTGCCTGGCACCTGGGGGGTGAGGAGAGAGGAGCACGTGGTGCCTGTGCAGCATCAGGGCATGGCTGCTAGTGACAAACTGGCTTCTGCCTCCATCCTCAGGGGATTTAAAATGCAGAAAACCACAGAAGCTCTCCGAGCAGGTGCGGGAGAGCGGAGAAATGCCTCCTTCAGTGCCACTCCTGCACACCCTGGTCCTCCTGTGGCCCAGCGGGGAAAAACAGTGTCAAGAGGCCAAAAGTCTCAGGAGCCCTCTGATGATCCTGTATCCAGAAAGACCCAGATGCCAGGAGGACAGCAACAGAAACATGTTGGTAGGTCTCCCAGTACTTTATAACCTGCTGTAAGCCATCTTTAGAAGGCAGAAGGACTTGGATGGGGACAAGGATGAGGCTGTGTCTATCACCTGCAGTCCCAGCCTAGCAAGCATAATCCAGCTGTCTGGGGAGGGGAAGACTTCCAACAAAGTGGTCTTGTTGGCCAAACCTCTATTAGAAGCAAAAGCATGTAATTCAAGCTGCTGGAGGTTGGATGGGTTGCAAAGGACCAGAGCCCTGCAGAGCAGCTGGAGCCCAGGCTCAGTTCCTATTGCAGAGCTGAGATGTGGCTCTGGGGGCTGAAACTATAGAAATCTTGCAGCAGGAGAGGGTTTTAAATGAGGCCTCTTCTGTGGCAATTTGTAGCTTCCCTAGAAGCGCGATGTCCGTGTCCTGGTGTGTACGATAACCGTTGACTATGCATTTTCTTTCCGATGTATCAGAGCTAGGACTGCCCTGGACAATGGAGTACTTCCCCGTCAGCAGCTGCCACCTCATCTTTCGTAATGGGTCTGGGATGTTTTACCTGCCGCTGCATGCTGACATTAAAACCAACATCTGGTGCAACTGGACCATACTGGCAGGCTCCCAGAAGCACATTGTCATCTACATCCAGGGGTTCCAAGGGAGCAATGGCTGTGGCAAGAACCAGGACAAGATAACGTTCCAGGGGGTCTTGTCGAGCGTGGAAACGAAAGTGGTGTATGCTTGTCACAACCGAGGTACTCTGATCTTTGCTACGCAAGCTACTGCGGTTCATGTGTTGTTTCTATCAGGGAGTGGTTCCCTAAGCCATGAATACAGACATTTTAAAGGACGGTATTATGTATTCAGAGACTCTGAAACTGTGGGCTCTTCAAATTATACCATAGCTCCCCAAGACCGTGTCCAGGAGGACTCCAAAAAAGAGAGCTGGAAGATGGTGGTAACAAAAGGTTTATTGCCCATGCTGAGAACCTCTCCTGGCCCATCAGGTGCACCTGCTGGTGGCAGGATCCAGCCTGAGCTTGTGAGCCCAGATGAAGAGGCTCAACACCCTCCCAATCTCATGGAAGATGATCAGTCTGGTGCTAAACTGAGCAAGCCTGACCTGAACAAGTGTGGTCAGCTGTGGGATGAAACAGACCTGGAAAGGAGCCTTAAGGATGGTGGCACTGAGGGCAGAGAAACCAAAGATGACATGTTGGTGGAGCCATCTCCAGCTGGGCCTAAAGCTGAGCTGACTGCTTTGGATATTGCAAAGGGGGATGTAGAGCTGGTGTCTGCTCTAGTCACTGTAGCTCCATGTTGCTCAGCAGGTGTCCATTCCTCAGAGGTGCCCAGCAGCAACGTAGGTGTGTCTGCCAAATCATCTAGCCTGGATCAGGCCAGCAACAGCCTCTCAGAAGAAGTGGTTGCTGCTGCACATTGCATGCAGACACCAGTGCTGGAAGAGCCACCGCTAAAAACTAGTACAAAACCTTCTCTCTATCCCTATCCTGGTGTGACTGCTGGGGATGTGGTGTCTCCAGGAGAAAGGAATGAAGAGCTCTTTGGTAAGGTGTTTTTTGGGTTATTTGTGGTTGAACTGATGCCCGACACTGTGCAATATCCATTTCCAGTGATGCAGCACTTTCTTAAGAGGTTTTATTTGTTGACGTGGCTGTCACCTTCAGTTGGTCCATGTGGTAGCACCCTTGACTCCTTCTGTATCCAAGGAAGGTGGTACTTGAGAAGACATAGGATTATCTGTTGTAACATGGGCATCTATGGGCTGATGCTCCTCTTAACAGGGACAGGATGGTTCCTAATCTAAGTGCTCTGAATTATCTGTGGAGGAGCCAGCCTTTATACCCAAAGCAGACTGTGAATACCCACCTTGGTGTTCAACAGCTCTGGCTTGCATTGATTCCCGTGGCTGTAGCCTGGCACGATGCTCCTAGCCATGATAACTGAGTTTGAGCTCTGGAAGTTAGAGGGAGGAGGGTGAGGAAAAAAAGGCTCTTGTCTCCTAAGAAAGTTTAGGAGCTGATGGTAGACTTCTCTTACATATCAGTGGCTAAATATTTCTGTATTTCTGCCTGAAGGCAGAAGAGAAGATGCTTTCAACTGGTCTTTCCTCCCCTCCAAACTGTTCTTACCCCTTCATTGTAGATGTGGGGAAGCTCTTCTGCAGTTGCAGGCATCTAATACACAAGGCCAAAGCTTCTTTTCTTCATTGGGGGTCCAAGGTAGCTTTGGTTGCAGGAGCTCTGGTGGCTTCACAGAGATAACACCTCATCCACTTCCAGAAATGGAAATGAAGTTTATTGGGTGATTTATTTCTAAAGAGCATTTCCCACTGTAGAGAAGAGTAGATTGTATTTAGAGCTTGATATTTAACTTCAGTACAAGGAATACAGAAAGGAGCTGGCACATGGCACTCTTCTTGCAAAGTGACACATACCTAATGTATTTTTTTCCCCCTTTACCTGTACACCAAGGTTAGCAGCCTGATTCTGTCCCTTGCTCTGACAGATCTGGTTTCTGCCTTGGCATCTCTGGAGAATGACATGGCACTGCAATCCCAGCACCATCCTGGAGGTGAGCGATGCAAAGAGTTAAGTATGTCTTAAAACACTGCCCTAAGATCAGTGTGCTGATTGGAGTTGTGTATGGACATCATCTGCTCATTAAGTTTAGAAAGCAGTGGAGGGTGCTTCTGATTAGTAACCACTTTGAAGATTTTAATTTTTAAGATGTCACTGCAATCCCACAGTTGTGCTTTGGCCACTTTGTACTTCCCTTGGAGAAACCTCAGTTCAGATGCTAAACCTGACATAAATGCTGGCTTATTTGAGTTCAAGCATTACTTGCTGGCTGTTTAAAGAAGATCTTTCTAAGGTGAATGAGGGTGAATGAGCTTCACTTCCTCAGATGTACTCCAGTGGGTGTCTCATGACTACCTGGATCAGAAACCTGCAGGAGTCCTGCTCCTCAGACTGGGAAGAGGAGTAAAACCTGCTTATGGGAGTATTAGCAACTAAGCAGCACAATACTGGGCTTATATGGCAGAGAAAGCCACAGAAACAGCTTGTGAAAAGGAATCAGTAAAGAAGGAGCCTGAGCTTTGAACAGGAAAAATACTGCTGAATAAATAGGCTTTAAACAGCAGACTCTGGCAAATCTGTGCCAGCCTGGATTCAGCCAGAACACAGCAGTTTATCTAAGCTGATGCCAGAGATGGGTGAGAGAAGTGGGCTTTTAGACTCCATCACAAATTATGATGATACCTTTGTGAAAGATAATAGGTAAAGAAATGTGAGTGCAATTGGATACACATTAATGCTTTGTATACTTTTTGCTGAAAGATCAGTTTCTGTATTCAGCACTGAGCATTAGCTAAGGTTTGTTTTCACCTGTTACTCAACAACTTGTTCTACCTGATGCATAACCTCTGGAAATACCCACGTGGCACTGACTTACACAGGCATGTCCTCGTGTAGCTGTTCTACTATTGTTGATATTTAAGGACTAACTTATTTAAGGAGCCTGTTTGTGTTATGTGGCAGATGTGCTGTTTGAAGTAACTGTTGAAATCAAACCCAAGGACTGGATTCCTCATGGTGGACATGAGCTCAAAAAGGGTCTTCTTGAACCTATGAAGAACCATGTAAGTCTGGGCATGAGGAGGGGGTGAAAAACAAATGTGATGTCCCAAAGCTTCAACTGGAAAAGACCATGTTGTGCCCTTCATTCCAGGGATTTTCTGTTAAAGCCGCATGATGAACCAGCATCTGAGTTGCTTGTGCTGGTTGTCATCCGAGGCCAATGCCCTGGCAGGGTGCCTGACTGCAGTGGCTGGCATTTAGCTGCTGCAGCCCTTCAGAGTGCCGTGCCATCACAAGGCAGTGGAAGAGCACTGCAGAGACAGGGATGCAACCAGCCAAGGGCTGTAACTCGCCTCTGGAAGTGGGGCAGGTTGTAAGCCAGAGCCTAAAGAGGGCAACAGCGGGAGCATCTGCTTTCAGGGCTGCACCTAAGCTTCCTTTCTGGGATGCAAACTGGAGCAGGTAGAGGGTTCAGCCTGCTGCCTAGCCTAGAAAGCCACCATCCATCCACTGCTGCTCTGCAATGGTTTAGCACCCAAATACTTCCCTGAGGCTACTATTGCTCTTCCTCTTCCCAAATTACCTTGTGTGTTTGGGGGAGTTGAGCTGAAGCTAAGAAGATGAGAGCAATTAGTAGTCTCCTAGAGAAACGGCCCAGAGCACTGGGCTATGGGACATCTAATGTGTCCCGAGTGGTTTGTGAAGGGGAAGAGCAAGGTGGGGAGGTAGACTGAGAAAAGAAACTGTTTGCTGTCATACTCCTGCCCATCAAAAATCAAATCAGCTCTGGTCACTCTGTTCCTTTGCAGATCCAGGAGAACCTGAAACTTTCTGCCAACAGAGTCAATGAAATAAAGTTAAAGGAAATCAAAAGGTAGGGTTACTGCTGTGCCTCTGGCTTGGCAGGCAACTCTGCTGTAACCTGAAATACTTCTTGGATAGCAGTGGCTTGGGTTCTCATTCTCCTTCCCCAGGCAGAGACCCAGCCTTGCTCCTCTCCTGTGATCTGTAACTTGTCCTGAAAGTAGGAAAAAAAAATCTGTTTTTTAGAGGAAAAATGGTGAAAATGAATGCTTAGTGCTGGCTGGGGCCTTTATATAGGTCTAAGATGGATTTAAACTCTGGAGAAAACAGAGATCCTCACACCTGCCATGATGGCTGCTGGAGAAAGCTGTGAGCTGTCAGCAAGGTCCCTGCCACGCTTGGTCAAGGCTGACCTGGGGCTGTGAATTGCCACTACAATTTGCTTTATGCGAATATCTAGTCACACTTCAGCCTAGCTCCAAGTGAGGAGCCATTACTGGGCTTTCCTTTTTCCCTTGGTCCAAGTGCAAAGCTGCCTCTTGTCGCAAATAATCTTTGCAAGAGCCTGCAGCACCATGATCTAATATGAGTGGGTGGGAGGTCTAAACAGGCTTTCAGAGTTGGGCCTGGTGGTGATACTTTCCTCCTGCCTTGCCCTGGACTCTCCCCTGCCTGCAGAACGAGTGATGCCAACCTGCTGTTCACCTTCTGGCTGCACCTGAAGCCGGAGGAGAGAAATGTGTCTCTGCTCTTGCGCTCCCAGCTGGAGGAGCTGCTTGGCACCTCGGTAGGAGTGGAGAAGCTGCAGCTTGTTTCGCTGTTTGTTGAAGGTGGGTGTTTCACTCTTCTCTGGGATAAACCCTTTTATGCCAAGCCTGACTCAATTTACAGCATCTCTTTCCTCATTAGATGTGAACGAGTGCAGCGCTGGGGTCGGCCTCTGTGGGGAGGAGGCGGAGTGCTTCAACGGTGTGGGCACGTACCTCTGCCGCTGCAAAAAGGACTATGAAGATCATTCTCCCACCAAGTCTGGCACCCTCTGCATCCGTGCTCCCCGATCAGGTAGAGGACAAAGCAGCAGCTCTGCTTTTTCCTGCAGCTGGGTGTTTTTCTCATGTGCATAAGCGAGTCATTTGTGCAGCATCACTCTTGCTAGTGTAACCTGGTGTGTGAGCATGTTGGGGCAAGGGGCTCTCTCCTTGACTGGGGTCCTACCAGCTGTGCCTCTGCTAACATGTGCTGCATGTGATGCTTAAAAATGGCACTTCTACTGGTGCAGTGGCTTTGGATGTCTGGGCCTGGTGTGGGAAGGATATATAATATCTTTGCAAGGCAATTCCCAGCTGGTTGTCCCCTTAGGCTTCCTCCTTTGGCTTTAGGAGCTCTTCTTTGGGAGTTGTAGTCAGATATGAGTAGACTGGAGGTAAATGTGATCCTTTTGGAAACTGAGGGAAGGGAGGAAGAGTGAGGTTTAGGCAGCACGGGTATTTAAGTTAGGAGGGGAGTCTATACTCAAAGGAGAAATAGTCTTTCTTGGATGGCAAAGGCCTCAGCTTCCAGAGGTTAGCCTAGATAGGCATCCAAGGGGTGACCTGCATCAGTTAACTGTGTCAGGTTAAAGTATTGTTGCTTGTTGGGTGTAATTCAGTGTGACATCTGTGCTCCCAAAGGCTCTCCTGAGTGGTGCCTGAAAGTTTTAGGGAGTGCTGCTACTTCTGGGCTCCTCAATACAAGGGAGACATGGACATACTGGAGACAGTCCAACAAAAGGCCACAAGGATGAGGAAGGGACTGGAGCATTCCTCCTATGAGGAAAGGCTGAGAGAGCTGGGACTGTTTAACCTGGAGAAGAGAAGTCTTGGGGGCATCTTATCAATGTATATAAATACCTGGATGGAGGGTGGAAAGAAGACAGAGCCAGGCTCTTCTCAGTGGTACCCTGAGGTATAGGACCTGATGCACAACCTCTGGAACCTCTGATGCACAGCCTGAGTGGTAGAGGAACAGAGGCAGTGGGCACCAAGTGAAACACAGGAGGTTCCCTCTGAACATCAGGAAACACTTTTTTTTTTTGCTGTGAAGGTGATGGAGCAGCAGCACAGGTTGCTCAGGGAGCTTGTGGTGTCTCCATCCTTAGAGATATTAAAAAAAACTGTCTAGATGTGGTCCTGGACAACTGGCTCTAGGTGGCCCTGCTTGAGCAGGGGGCTGGACCAGATGACCTCCAGAGATCCCTTCCCACCTCAACCCCTCTGTGATTCCCCCTCTCTGCTCGAGGGAGGCTGTGGATAGAAACTCTTGGTAAAGCTCATGCTCCCTGGGAGCAGTGAGTTGATGCAACAGCCAGCACCTGAACCTGGAGCTTAGCCTGGAGTATTTA
Source organism: Ciconia boyciana (assembly GCF_034638445.1). Classification (NCBI taxonomy): domain Eukaryota; kingdom Metazoa; phylum Chordata; class Aves; order Ciconiiformes; family Ciconiidae; genus Ciconia; species Ciconia boyciana. The sequence continues at coordinate 116,680,758 of NC_132936.1, forward strand.
ACAGGTGTTTAAATATGGTAACAGCCTGTGGTGTTTGCTGCTGTGCTCTGCTCACTGGCTGCCTTGGCACTTCCAAGTATAACCTCTCCATGAGGCTTAGCCTCTCTTTCCCCAGTCTGCTACTTTCTCTGCATCAGGGTTACAATTTGGCACACACAAGCCTTTATTTCCCCAGACCTTCTGCATCTTCTGGCCTTGGCTGCTTGGAGCTTGTTGCTATAAGCAAAGTGTGGCCAAGGGTGATTTATGAGTTACTTCTGCTGTTACTGATGTGATCAGCAAAGTTGGTCACTCCTTGGAGTGCCCAGTGGTCTCCTGTCACACTGTGTAGATCTTGGTGAGAAAGACATGGATGTTCCAGGTGTTTACCCCAGTGCTTCCCTGATGTATTTGACACAAGGCTAAGCAGATGGCATGTGGGTGTTTGACTAAAATCAGAGCTGGATAATCCAATCTTGCAGAGTAATGGGGCCTCCCAGCCTGAAAAACAGCGATATTCTGCAATATGTACTCAAAACATGCTGCTATTTCACCAAAACTACTTCTCATCTCTGCAGCACTGGAAATGGCTTAAACCTGAACGTGGGCTTGCTGCCAAATCGCATTTCTCATCCATCCTCCCAGCTCCAAATTCCTTAACCAGTTATGCAGTCTAAGCCTATCTAGATCAGCTGGATATTGTTATATTCATATACAAATAATAAATGCATATTACCCCTTGAGTCAAGGAGAGGGTCCCTTCAGGTCTGGATGGGAATGGTAGCAGGTCTGCTAGCCTCCGTGTAGCTGCACATGGGTTTGGCAATGGCTTTGCTCTATTGGGGCTCTCCTGGGGTAGCACCAGCCCTGTGCTGTTCCTGCAGGCTGGCTCTTGGTCTAAATATTTCTTTGGTATGGAGGCTTGGGAGAGATGCTCTGCCCCAGAGGCGGCGGTGAGAGTTTCTGGAGGGCAGCAGGGGAGATGCTGACACTCATGGAGGAGCACCCACAGCTCCAGGTCTCACCTGAGCACTGTGGTCATGATGTTGGGGGACTTTGTGAGCACAGTGGGGGCCACTGGGGCAAGCAGGATGAGGCCATGGTCCTTCTCTTGCAGGGATCAGCTTCTTCCTCCGCCATGCTGACATCCTGGTGGGGGCAGCCATCATGGCTGGTTTGGCGATGCTGGTGGCTGCCGGTGCCCTGTGCAGAGTGGCCAGGTGGGGATGGCACCCCAGGAGGAACCTGAGCCCTGAGGAGCCACCGGTGAGGGCTGTGGAGGAGCCAGCAATGGAGCTGCATGACCTGGGGGAGTGCCTGCGCCTTGACCCCTTCCAGCTGAAGCTGCGGGCCAGGCCCCCTGAGTGGCTGTGGGGTGCCCGGGCCCACCCCAGCCAGGCGTACCGGGTCTTCCTGGAGCAGTCCCCCCCGCTCTGAGGGGGTCCCGGGGCTCCCCCAAACCCCCTGTGGCCCTGGTGACCTGCGCAGTCACTCCTGCCTTCCCTGGCCAACACAAGCTGCTGGCAGTGCAAACCCTTCTGGTGTGTTTTATGGACTGCAAATATCCCACCACAGTCTTCCTTGTCTTGTAATTTAATTTTTTTTTTTTAATACTCTCTCACCTTGGGAAGCAAAGCACTTGCTCCATGCTGCTGTACAGCTTCTCCTGACTTACCCTGCTTGAGAGCTGTGCAGAACTGTCAACACATGGAAATTAAATACTTTTTTTAAGGAAAAAAGATGTTTTGGTGCTCAATTTAAGAAATTAAAAATTATTCTCTATCTGTGTTCAGTGCTGCCTGCTTTCCTCCTGCCCCTAAGGCAAAGCTCTATGGGAAGCCCTGGCATGACCTGAGGATCTGGGGTGGGGGGCTTCTTCCAGCCTGACTGAGAAACACCCCCCGAGCTTGATTTAAAGTTTTGGGGAGACTTATGGCCAGGTTATGGCACATGGATCCCTCTGTCATTGAATGATGGGGACAGCATTTTTGGTGCTTGCGTGAATGCCGGTTGCTGAGATGCTGGCTGTAAAAAGCACCACCACCACCACATCTTCCTTGCTGGCAGTAAAGCACAGTTGTCTCCCCAGCTGGTGTGTCGTGTCCCCCCCCACCCCGCCCAGTTGCAGGCTTGTAACTTCTCTATCTGTCTAGTTTAGGGGTTTTAAAATTTGAATTACCCCCCCCCCCCCCCCCCCCGGGAAGATGTATGAATGGTGTGGTGGCAAATGTCCCACTGGAGGGCACTGTCTGCCACCAAAAACCCAGCAAGGGCTGCTGCTGCAGAGCTGTGACCCTGTGCTGGCCTGGGCAGGGGCTGCCAGATGTGGGGCACAGCTGGAGCTGGGGGTCCCTGGCTGGACTAGGACCGGTTAGTAGAGCTCATGGATGGTCTCTCTGCAATTGCTGACCAGCTGTGGCCAAGATGTGCTGTGGAGGTATGGGTTGAATGAAGCAGCTTGCACATATGTGTTCCCAGCTCAGTGTTTGCTCTTCAGGGTGAGCTTAAAAGGGGCTGGAAAAGGCCCTGCTGCATTTCTCTGCAGGGAATTGGCAAGAATGCTGGAAAAGGAGGAAAAAGGGACCTCAGAGGTTTCCCTAGGGTAACTCTCTTCCATCCTTCCCCCAAAAAGCAATTCCTGTATCTCAGCTGTTGAATCATGGCAGAAGTAAGATTTGCAGTATGGAGGGGAATATGCCAAGGGAGGGGGCTGCAGTACAAATCGGGGCATTATAAATGCCAACGTTGTGCAAAACCAGGCAAGAGCACATTACTTGCACTGAGATGATAAAGAAACTAGCATCCCCGGTGCTTGGCCGGCAGCTGCGGTGCCCCTCTATCGAGGGGTGACTGTGTTGCTCTCCAATAACAGGCTCATCCAAATTCGTTGGTGCTGATGGGGGCCTCCTGCCTGCAGACATACGCAAAGCAGAATGAACACCTCCCCACACACGTTCCTCCAACAGCAGCTCACTTCAGTGCTGTTTAGTGCCATCCCGGTTTGGGTACTGATAAGGTTAGACAAAAATAGGTCTCTCAAAGACATCCTGATTGTTGCTTCCTTTGACATATGTGGAGCAATCAGCTCCTACTGACCGTATTCTATGTGTGGTTTTCAAAGTATTTTGCCAATAGCAAAGAATTAAATACAAATGTCTCCCTAGGAGGCAGATAAGCATGTACAATTTTCTGTCGTAAGAGAAGGAAACAATTAATGGGCTTGTGCAGAGTGTGCTTGTTTCCCTGCTGAGGTCAAAGAAAACCAGCAGGGGCCAAAATAATACTGTCCTTGTCTTGGCCTTGGATTTGGCCGGTCACCTTCTCCCCTTTTCCCTCCTTGGCTCCATGAAGGGGTCTTGGGGGCTCTTCAGGTTGCAAACGCCTCTCTCTCCCAGTAAGGTAAGGTTTGGATCCCAAAGCCAAGAAACCAATGAGCAGATCGATGCTTCTGCTGACTTCTCAGCTTTTCCAGGAGCAAGGTGAGCCCCAGACTGTGCTCCTGTGTGGGAAGCTAGCTCCCATAATACTCAGCAGGTTAGTGAAAGCTGTTGTATCTCCCCAAGCCCATGGTGCCATCCAGGAGCGAGTCAAAGGTACCAACTTACCTTCCACAAGCCTTTTGAGCCACCATCCCCTGGCCAGTTACAAAACCAGTTACAATTCCACTCCTTCCCATAGTCACAGTGTTTTGTCCCATTTTAAGAGGTTTCCTCCAGTTTGATTATCACCACTGTGTAGCTGCTGGAAAGCATAAGAAGCTGGATGTTTAGTTTTTCTCCTTCACAATGTACTGGTGACACACATTGGGAATGAGCCGGTGCTTTCAAGAGCTCATGGCAGTTCCACTGCATTGCTGCTTCTGTAAGTCACAGTGCTTCAAACTCAAAGGACTACTTACATATTAAAAAAAAAAAATTATCCATCTCTGCCACAAGCACATGCTATGAATGCTACCCACATAGCAAATGAAATAATTCCTCTCCAGGTCATTCGGAGCAGCTTGATCTGAAAACTGCTCTCAGGCTGACCCAGAGCTACCATGGCACAAGGGGTCTTGCAGGTGATCCCTGCTGTTTCGGCACACTGGTGATGATGTGCCATTCCCCTGCTCAGCTTGTTTCAGTACAGAGATGATTTAGGGTCCAGCCAGGTCAGGCAGCTCCTGGTCCCGGTTACCCACTGAGGAGCTACATCAGTGCTTGCAGCTGGTCTTAAAGCCTGCTAAAGTTGATGTTTTGCTGTCTTTAGGGTTTTTCCTTTCTCTTTTTGAGTGTGCAGCTCTGGAAGGAGGCAGCAAGGTGACCTGAGGTGGAGAGGGGCTGCTGCAAGCCCGAGGCCCTCAGGGTTTCCAATTCTAGTTCACACCATGGTTTCCTCTGTGATTTTGGAGAAAAAAATTTGGAGGTCAGGGACAGGTGTTGGGAGAAAATGCAGACTTAGAGATGAGCTTTGTGCTTGGCATCAAGGGAGCAAGGTTTGTCCTCCTGCCCTATGGGCCTGGCCAAGGCAAGGGGTCTTCTCCCCAGCACTGTGACTGCTCTGGGATGAGCAATCCCTGCGATCCCCAAAGCAGAAGTGCTTTATGGGGATGGATGGAGACCCACGTTTTGAGGGTGTGCTACAGCTGCAAAGCAGGGAGACATCCCACAGCATCCCCTGCTGTGCAAGGGAGGGTGGGATGATTGCTTGGCAGCTTTTGGTCAAGGCATCAAAACTTTGAGATATAGATACATACTGTTTTGTATATGCATGAGCACATACACAGGAAGGTGGTGGGCTGGAGGCCTCCTGCTCTTCATGGACTGATTTTCTTAATTTTCTTTAACTGATGCCTCAGAGAAGAGACTAAGTGAAAGATCCCCCCCTCATTTGGGGTTTTTTTTTGGTCATAAGACATCTATGATATATGGATACGAAGTGTTTTAAGTGCTTAAAAAATCTGATCCGTGCTGTGCTGATTCCCAGCCCTGTCTGTTGTAGCTGTATCGTTAATAAGCATATTATCTTCCACACATGGCGTTACGCTACTGCAGAGTACAGCTGGGACTTCTGGCAGCGCCATGGAATTATGTCCCCCTTAATGGCTCATCCCCGCTCCAGTGTTACGGCTGGGAGGTATATCCTCAGCGATATTAGGGCATACCACAGAGATAATAAACCTGAGGCCAGAGCTGGTGCTTCCCCCCTGGAGCCCACACTGCCTGCACCTGGACCAGTGCATGGTTAGCACAACTCCATCAGCACTTGGCAAGAAAAGGATGAGATGCAAGGATGGAAATGGCTTGCTTGGTCTGGATGCTATGAGAGGGAAAGAGATTATGTCATTCCTGAAAAAGACCATCAGCTGAGCTGTCACTTCTTGAGGACAGGTTTCAGGCTGGATATGTGTGGCATAGGCGGCAGCAGAGGGAGCAGACTGGAAGGGTTTCTGTTCCTGGGTAGGATGCCAGCCAGCTGGCTTTCCCCCATTTGTAGAAATGTGATGTAAAAAAATCCTTGCCTAATGCAAAGGGATGCCCTGGCCGTAAGTGCATTCCCATGCTTACGTGCAAGGGGCTGCAGAACTGCAAACCGTTTATCCCCTCCCACATGAGAAATAAAGTCAGACAACACCTTTCCTGATGTAAAACAAGTGGTTCCTTTTCCAGCTCACTCTTTGAGAGAGGCCAGTGGGTTCCTCTGAGATTTCAGGTGCTTGGGGTTGTTTCTGGGGCTGGCAGAGCCAGAAGAGGATGGCTGGGCGATCTTGTGACTGGCTCCTGAAGCAGGTGTCTTGGAAATGCTTGTTCAGCCAGGCTTGGGCTGGATCCCTGGCAGGAGATTGCCCTGAGCAAGCAGCCTCCAAACCAAGGTTTCTCAGGCAATAAGGACAACGGGCAAAACTCTGCCTGCCTCTGCTTTGCCCAGCATGCAGCTTGCTCTTAAACCTGGGAGGGGGGAATAACTAATGCTGTGGGGAACGTCCCTAGCATTTCATTTACCTAGTCCAGCCTACTTCCCATGCACTAATGTTGCCCAGAGAAGTTGTGGGTGCCCCCTCCCTGGTAGTGTTCAAGGCCAGGTTGGATGGGCCTTTGAGCAACCTGATCTAGTGGAAGGTGTCCCTGCCCATGGCAGGGGGGGTTGGAACTGGATGATCTTTAAGGTCCCTTCCAATCCAAACCATTCTATGTTCTATGACTTCTTAAATTCACACTGTAAACCACTGAGGGAAATCCTGTGATTTCCACTGCAGCACAGCCAACTGCTGGGGGAAGACCCGACTGCTTGGGCCTCGTGGTCCAAGGCAAGGATGGGAGCTGGCTTCAGCTTGTGATTTTTTTAATTTCTATCACTTGCAGTCTGCACTGTATCGCAGGCACAAGGCTACCACTGGGCCATCTTTCCCTGCCGTCCTTCATCCAGACAAACTGTCCCGCTGGTGCTCATGTGCTGGCTTGGGGCGAGGGAGGAAAGCCCAGCGCAGCAATGTGCCCAGGCAGGGCTTGCTGCAGCCAAACCCGCTCCAGCAGTGGGTCCATCCGTGCTCGGTGTGAAAGCAGGAGGTGGAGCTGGCACACTGCTTCTCTCCTTATCGGGTGTGAAGTGACAGCAGCTGCCCCTCATGGCTGCGCTTTGGAGAAATGTCAGGATTTTATTGGAAGCATCTAAGGTGCACGTGTGATCTGTGTGCAAAACACAGCAAGACTGAGATCCGGACATCAAGCCCATCATAAGCAATAGGTGTTACGGTTTCCCTATTACAAATATCTGCCATTTCAGTCCTGAATAATGTTGCTTTTTATTTTCCACTGAGGCTGAAGGAGCTGCATGCAGTCCTGCTTTGCCTCATGAATGCCAGGCTGGCTTTCGGAACAGCCCATCCCTCCTTTCCTGCTCTTCTGAGTCTAATAGAGAGGGGCTGAATTTCTTCCCTCTGCTGCAGGTCAGGGTATTGGCATCTGGTCTTCTCTCTCATCTGTGGTGGAGTGAATTAATAGACAATAAAACGAGACAAATCTGCTGGATCTGTAAATCTGAACTCGGGCACTGCAGTCCGAGATTGACTGGGAGTTCTGCTGCTTCTGACATCCAAAATGAATTTGTCACCTCGCTGTGCAATGCTCTGCTTGCTCACAGCTCTTGGCCATACGAAATGACACACTCTGTTGATTTATGGGCCACCAGGTACGATATTCTTTGCAGCAGGAATCATTCTCTCATGTATTATTGCTGAGTGACTGTGGTGTGTGCAGAGGTTTCATAGAGTCCATTATTAACTTGGAGACTGGGAGATGTCCTAGGAGCTGCGGGGGAGGAACAGTATTTGAATGTCAGCAGGTTTTTATTTTTTTTTAAAGACATTTACTGAGCCCTGGTTGACATTTACTGAGCCATTTACTCATTCTTCCAAAATGCTTCAAGTTCATCTGATTGTTTTTTCCCTGCGTTTTGAAGCAGGCAGGACAAGCCTCATGTAGCCACACAGCACTGTCCTTGGACATGAATCATCAAGCTAGGGGAGATGTGGGGGCAATTCCTTGTGGGAGACCCCCTCACCCTATGCATTTGCACCTGCCTCATCAGGTGCCATGAAGAACGGGAGACACCTTATTCAGCATGTGGTGGCCATGGCTGGTGCCTCAGCTTGGGTAGTGAAAGCCAAAAATACCGTGTGAGGAGAATCGCTGTGAAGGCAGATGCTGGAAAGGAGTTTGGCTTCCTTTCCCACAACCAGGAGAGAGATGGGAAAGGGATGTGGGCACTCGCAGCCTGCTGGGACAGCACTTGTGTGTCTTCTGCTGCCTGTGAACGTCTGCCCGCTGGTAGAGGCTGGGGTATTGCTGAGGTTATTGTCATGCCAAGGGAGATCTCCAGGGCACTGTCCCCATGTGCCCTGGCAGGTTTAGGAGCACTCCTCCTCTTGTTCCCTGCCAAACCCCTCTTCTCACCTGCCTTCTCTGTTGTGTCTGCACGCTGGGGAGGAACCTCAGGCTCATCTAAGGCCTCATTGAAGGTGCTAGAAGGTAGAGCAGTAAATGGGCTGTAAGTGAGCAAAGAGGGCATTTTCATGGACAGATGATACAGAGATGTTTATAGGAGTGGGGGTGAGATTGCAGACCAGAAGGACACTTCAGACTTTGCTGTGATTGCTCCGTGTTGCAGCGGCAGTGGAAAGGGCAGGTGGCATCCAGGCACTTGGACACCATGGGCTCCCTCCTCCTCCAGGACAAACCCCATGCCCCGCGGGGACCTGGGCTGCGCGGCCAGGCAGCAGCAGGGCTGGGGCAGGCTCCGCTGCTTCTCCTCTGCTGAAACAAGGATCCTTGCAGAGGACCGAGCAAGGAGGTAACAAACCTCGAGACAAATGTCTGTGGAAATATTCATCATCAGAGATGTTGGCTTGCTTCTCCTTGTAGTTACTGAGTAATACAGGTAGTAAATTTCCAATGGCAAGTGGATGATCGCGCAGCCTGTGCTCCACAGGGCATGGGCTACCTAGGAGTCTCCAGGGAGACTTTCACCAGGGAAGAGTTTTGGAAAAATACCTGAGAGTGCAATTGTATGCAGCGCATCTAAAAAGGAGCGGTGGGGGGGAAAAAAGCTTCCTTCTTCCTATAGATGCTTTTGAGTGCCATTGATGCACTGACTTTGGCAGGATGATATTAGCCATGTCCAGAGATGGGTAAACTCTGCTCAACTCTCTTTTCTCTATCTCCTCAGAGCAATTTGAATGCATTACTGTGCTTCCTCTAACCAGACAGCAGATACAAAATAACTGCTGGCCTTGCATTAAGCTTTGTGCTTTACTGAATTGGCCAGCCATGTCGCTATGTATTGTAGCAGTGCCATTGTATGATGCACTCTCCACCAAACTGAACCTTTCCTGGCCGTGACCTTTACATGCAATGTACATATGGGATTTCCTAAGCAATCCCTTGCAGTAAAGGAGGGCGTGGAGGCTCCAGTGAGCCCCACGACCCCATGGGAGGGCAGGAATAAGCCCTCCTGCAGGCAGGCAAGGCTCATAGCTAGTTGCCTCTGCTTGCGTTGCAGACGACTGAAACAAAACCAAAGGGTGAAGCCCAAGAGAAATGGCAAAATGGCTTCAGCTTATTGCTGCTGTTCAAAAATGCAGGCAGTTGTGGGACTGGGTGGGTGATGAAAATGATTACGGTTTGGAGGGGCCCCTGGATGAAAAGCTTAGGGATTGGTGCAGCTTAGTTTAAAGGGGAAAGAAAAGGCTGTGGTACTGATATATATCCTAACTAACTGGCTTGTCTCATGGTACAGGAATGAGGGGACGCTCCCTGAAAGCAATCTGCAAAGGCAAACTTTAAACTCACAAAAGAATTATTTTTTTATCATGTGAAATGGGGCAGTGGAGTTCACTGACAGCAGATACAGCTGAGAGCAAGTTCTGCAGTGCCCAAACAGAAGTTAGGGATGGGGGCAAGGACTGAGGACAACCCACAGTTAAGTGAAAATATATGATGAAGGGGTTGAAAATCTCCTACTTCAGGCCATAACCAGTGGGAGCGGGGAAGGGATTTCTTTGCACAGCAGATCATTGCACACATGGAGCTGATGTTCTGGCACTACAGCTGGGACTGTGCTGCATAGGGTCATGCCAGCCAAGGATGAGGACCTTTCTCTGATCAGCGTCCTGGGCAAAACATGCCTCTTTGCGAGGGCTGGCGTGATGCTCTAACGGTGGAAATGGCTCCTTGTTCCCCACTGAGCACTGGCACACACTTCTGGGGCTTTGCTGCACACAGGGAAAAGTGGAAATGTGGCTTTAATGCTGTGGTTTGAATGGCACTAGGCTGGTGAGGCTGTAATATAACCACAAACCGAAGACCATCCCTCCTGGAGAAAGTATTTTTTACCTTATCAGCTCAAGTACAGAAACTTTTAGTGGTATTTTGTTGACTTACTGGGTGATACCCACCCAAGTGAGTGACGGCAATGTGGAAAAATGCAGTAAATATGGCTAAGAAATTACTTGGGGCTGCTGGGTAAAGCCCCATCTCCTGGAAAGCTCAGGCTGCTTCCAAGCAGTGATTTCCCACTGAACTTCCTCGGGCAGCCCTTCAAGAACCAGTGATGGCAGTTTGAAAGCCCAAGTGCTCACACTTAGACCACGGGACGGCCATCCCAGATGTGCAGAGGCTTTGAGTTACCCCAAATACCTCAACATCAGTCAGAGCTGTGCTGCTGGAGAAGGTGCAGGTTGGGCCATGCAAGCTGGCCTGCAGCGAGGCAGCAAATGGGCATTACAGGGAAGGGGCGACCACGGCAAGGGCAGGCTTGGAAAGCCTGCGGCTTTGCATCTGAACAGCTTTTGGGCTGAAAGCTTTAAATTAAGCCATTCTGTGATGCAGGTTTCAGGATGGACAGTGACAATGTGGGGAGACTGAAGCAGTTTCCAGTTAGGTATGCCATGCCACGATGGGAGGTATGGTGTATGTATTAAGTGTAGATATATCTGCATCAGCTTCAAACTAACCAGGCAGAGCAGAGAAATGAAGCCTGCTCTGTTGTAAAAAGATGGTGTTTTTCTCCTAGCCTGATCTAAAAGCCTGTTCTCCTATTTCCAACATCTTCAGAGGCAGCAGCTGAGGCTCCCCACCCACCCTGTGGATATCACGTAAGAGTCTGATTTCTTCGTTTGAGCTGCTGCCACGTACACAGCTATTACCTGCAGATGTGTGTGTGCAAGCATGGGCTCTGCAGGGATGGAGCAGAGAAGCTGGCTTTGTGGGGGTGAGGAGCACTGTCTAAATAGCGGGATCTTCTGGAAGGAGGCAGCACATAGTGCGAATTGGGTCTGTTCCCAGACCATCTTAATTTGCAAGTGATTAGCTGTTAATTATTATGCTATAAATTACTTAATAAATGAGTATTCTTCACAGCACCTATTGTACCACATGACATCTGCTAAGCTGTGTGAAATACACATAATTACTGTCGCAGAAATGTAATTATAGCTCTTCCCCTCCCAAATTCTTGTGCAGCTGCCAGCCATGGCATGGGTGCTTTGTCCAGGGTGATGCGCAGGGAATGCCACCATGCACCACCGGCCACCTTGTCCCCACCTCCAAGCTTGCTTTCAGCTTTCCAGCAAATGCTGGTATTCAACCTACAGAAGGCGAAAAAGCCGTGCCCAGCTGCTCATTGCCTGTGTTTCAGCCTCAGCGTCAGGCTTAAAAGCACCCTGAGGATAACATTAAGCTTTCCATAGTTAGCTTGAAAAAAATATATTAAAAAAATCCTACTAAACATACTGATTTTATCCCAGTTTTGTTTATAAACGTTTTTGCTTTATAAAGTCTGCACATGGGTCGGGGCAATCCCAAGCACAAATACAGGCTGGGCGGAGAATAGATTGAGAGTAGCCCTGAGGAGAAGGACTTCAGGGTGTTGGTTGATGAGAAGCTCAACATGACCTGGCAATGTGCGCTTGCAGCCCAGAAAGCCAACCGTATCCTGGGCTGCATCAGAAGAAGCATGACCAGCAGGTTGAGGGAGGTGATTCTCCCCCTCTATTCCGCTCTCGTGAGACCCCACCTGGAGTACTGCGTCCAGCTCTGGGGCCCCCAACATAAGAAGGACATGGACCTGTTGGAGCGAGTCCAGAGGAGGGCCACAAAGATGATCAGAGGGCTGAAACACCTCTCCTAGGAAGACAGGCTGAGAGAGTTGGGGTTGTTCAGCCTGGAGAAGAGAAGGTTTCGGGGAGACCTTACAGCAGCCTTCCAGTACCTGGAGGGGGCCTACAAGAAAGCTGGAAAGGGACTTTTTACAAGGGCATGTAGTGATAGGACAAGGGGTAATGGCTTTACACTGAAAGAGGACAGATTTAGATTAGATGTAAGGAAGAAATTCTTCACTATGAGGGTGGTGAGGCACTGGAACAGGTTGCCCAGAGAAGTTGTGGATGCCCCCTCCCTGGAAGTGTTCCAGGCCAGGTTGGATGGGGCTTTGAGCAACCTGGTCTAGTGGAAGGCATCCCTGCCCATGGCAGGGGGGTTGGAACCAGATGATCTTTAAGGTCCGTTCCAACCCAAACCATTCTATTATTCTATGATATGAAAGGCTTTAATAATTAAAATTCCAAGGAGGAGTGCATTCTCCTGCTGGGGTACTTCAGTTCAAAATGTTTTTCCAGTGACCTAACTTTGTTTATGGCCCTGAAGAGGGAGAGGTGGAGTCTCTTAACTGAGATCATCAAAATATTTGCTGGTATGTGCATTTTAGACCTGCCCTTGAAATTATTCAGCTTAGCTGTGGCTTGACTTGTTTTGGGCATTTGAGCTTTAATTTTTCCCCCTAGTTCTTGTTGGTCTGACTTGTGGTAATTGGCTGTGGGACTGCGCAATTGTGGGTTTGGGTGTTTTCAGCTGTTTTTTGGGGACATGCAGTGGTCTGGGCATGCTCAGAGGTGGAAGTGGAAATAGGGATGGAGCAGAAAAACATCCACACATGGCTGAATAAGTGCAACAGCTTAAACATATTTAAGAGGTTTTCTAATATATTGAGCCAAACTGCCTCTCTTAAGGGCGGGCTGCACATTGGAAAGCTATATGGCAGTAAAGATGTGCTTGATAATGCTGACTGTAGCAGGATTTTGGTCTTAGCTTCTACAATTAAACTACATGGTCAAGGTGACAATGGGCAATTTTATTCTAGGATTTCCATGTTCCTCTGTACGTCCCTCAGACCTTGTCACGCTCTCCTCCTCTCCATTCTGGAGATAGATCATGGAAAAGACCTGACAGGGCTTCAAAGGTACAACCTGGGAGCATTTAAAGTGATCAGATTTTATTTTTTTGATGGGGATGCTGGGCATTTTCTAGAGTTTAAATCTCTTAAAGCAGATGGCTGAAATCACTATATCCTGCAGAAGGAGCCGTGTACTGCATCTCAGCCAAGAGGCTGTCCTCCCGCTGACGGCATGGCACACCAGAAACTTTTGCAAAGCACTTTTTGTTGCTAGTTCAATTTGCTACATGATGCACTGCTTTAAAACCTGGGTCTGTTTGCTCTTGATTTCTCCCAGCCGCAGAGGAGGAAGAAAATAATCCCTTTTCTATCGGAAGTGGCAGGTGGTAAGCTACGCTACACCCACCCACACTACCTCTCCTTGTGCCCATGCCGTTGCACAGCATCAACTGCATCTCCCCATTGACAGGTTCTGTGCAGGCTGCTTATATATTTTTTGTCCATTTTAAGGAGAATGAAGGCACCTGAGATAGAGGGTTTAGATGACTTGGGAAGGTTTCAGCAGTGAATAAAACCCAATCCACTGCAACTCTGTGCTTGCTCTCCTGCCACAACTTCTTCATAGGTTGCAAGGGAGCAGGAAGCTATCAACAAGGATAATAAGCACTAGATATTACAGTGGGGATTTCTTACATTGCTAGCAAGAGAAAAAGCCCTGCCCCTCTGCTGGCGGAAAACAGCATAGAAGATATTTCCAATAATTTTTTTTTCCCCTAAAAGGTTCCAGGCAACAGCATCTATGTAAGTGCATGCTGCTGACAGGGAAGCTGATGCCTCCATTTTTATTAGTTTCCAAATCACACTGATGCAGCAGCAGAGCAAACAAGACCGTAAGCATTGCTCTGAACATAGCTCTGAAAAGCAACATTCACATGTCTAACGCATCAAAACCATACAGAAGTGAGAGCAGGAACAAGCTACATGTTAGAAAGCCTACAGGGTATTAATGATGTATAGTAAATGGGTGCTAAATAACAGTGCTGTCACTGCAAGGCTGCTGAAGCACTGAACCAGCTGTATGTGCCTATTCTGCATAGAAACAGCACCGGGATTTCTGCAGGGCTGAATCGCATGTGCCTGGAAAAGTGCCTAATTCCCATAAAAGTATGGGAAGAGCTGTCTTCTGAATATCCTTCATACGGGATGGTGATCTGATAGTATAAAATGGGCAATACTGTATTATGTATGTGGCAAGCAGGACTGGCTAAAGTCTTTCAGCTTTGGGGGAGAAGGGTCCATCAGCCTTCAGACCCCGAATATCACTTGTTCACCAGCCAATTTCAGAAGTACTAACAACAAACCAGTAAAATGGCTCAAACCACTGTGCAATTTCTCTAAACATCCTGATCCTCCAAGCATGAAGAAGAATAAGAAATTATTTATTTATTTTTACAAGCTCAAACCATTTGTTCAGCAGGGCGATGGGCAGAGCTCTTACCTGAAAGAGATATTGTACCCCCCAAGGGTTTAGCTTTAATTCTTTCATTTTTTATGCTTGAAATAGGGCAATATCAATTTTTGAGTGCCTGGTCCTCTGAAAAAGACCGAAACAGTGCAGACACCTTTTGAGGATGAAAAGGTACCAGGTGACATGGTTGGAAGTCACTGGTTTTCTGCAGACCTCATGAGAAATGAGTTGTATTTACCCGAGGTGCTGGGGTGGGGGGAATACAACCGATTTCTCACTCAAGCAGAATGATGTACATCCCCAGCAGCATTTTTAAAGCCCACATGCCTACTGTGGTTTTGCATTCAGATGGGCATAGCAGTAGCATGAAGGTAGGCTGGACACAGAGGTCCTGCTCAAGCTCCTGTCACAGCTGGTGACCACATTAGCAAGTGGCTGCCAGCCAGCACTAAAAATTCAAGCTGCTGGGTGCCTGATTAACTACAGCAATACAGCCTAAAAAAACAGCAGCTGGCCATATGGTGAAATTAAAAACACAAACAAACTCTTCCTTGGATCCCCACTGAGGGTTAATATTTTTCTCAGAGTTAAAATCCCCAGTGCCAAGGGCTGGATTTCAGGGCAGCAGTAGCATCGTCATTTGCATTTGTGCACCACTGGCGCATCCCCCACCGAGGAGGGTCCCAAAGCTGCTCCGTGCCCAGGGACTGGCTTTGCTGAGGGAGGAAGGATCCCTTGGCACACTGGATGGAAATGTGCTGGCCAGGGAGCACGGCGAGCTGTACTGCTGCTCCCTTGCCTTCCCAGACCAGCACCGGTCCCTTAGCAACATGTAACTGAAAGCTGTACTGAGAAATGTGAACACGGGCGAACGTGTCTCATCCTACTCATAGCTGTTGGGCCGCTTTGTTGCAGGTGATGTTTTAGGACTGAACCAAATTTCTCTTTCAGTGCATCCTAAATAAACCCTTAAAGACTTTTCCTTGGTTGGTTTTTTTTTTTCTTTTCCAATCTCCGTTATCACTGTAATATTTCATGCTTCACACTTCTGGAAAAAAAATTCAATATTCAAGAACAAAGCAATCCGCAGCTTTCCTTCATTTCAGTCTTTTGTATCCTAGGGCTGTCCTAACTCAATAACTGAGTTTTTATTGTGTCACATTTCACCGTCGCTGACTGCAACCAGCCTGGCTAATCCTTTTGCTTTGCCTTATTGGTATTTTTTGTAATTCATTGTTTGTCCATTCTACTTTCACAGCTTTTAGGGTTTTTTCTTGTTTCCCCCACCCCCCAGTTCTGTGAAATTTGTGGCTGCCCTCTGTGATTGCTCAGTCTGGTAAGCGGTCACACACAAAGACAAGCAGGTAGTTAATATCAGGAGCCCGATTTTGGCAGCTGCCATCACATTTTCTCCAGTTGGGAAAGAGGAAAAATTCAATATTCTCCAAAGCTGACAACACAGAGAGATTTCCATTCCTGATGGGAGTGGCGAAAGAGCAGACACCACTATAAGATCCACTCTCCCTGTGCACGGAGTACAGATCAACACATGCATTTGCACGTATGCAGAATGCTAACCTCTGTGATTTAAGTGGTGTTTACCTGTCAATGCCTGCCCAACACGGCATGCAAGCCCCGGTGGCAAGACCCTACCTTTCCTAGGGCACAGGTTGCAGCTGCTTCTTTTTCCTAAGTAAAACTGCATAAAAGAACAGTTTTAAATTCTCAAGCCCCGCCACGCACTCAGGAGTGGGGGTCAAGGCAATCGTAAAAGGACATTGTCTCTTTGTTTAGAAAAATACAGATTGCACCATGCTGATGCTCTGCTACGACGGTGCTATCACATGGGAGCAAGCGCCTTCATGGCAGAAGCATGGTGTTTCTGCTATCTATCAATCAAAGCAGCTTTATCAAATAACTGGATAAGCTGTGATTTTTTTTGGTAGATGAGAACACTTTCAGTTTTGAATAACTGAATATTTAATAATCCCTCTCACTGGCTAAAAGTTCACGTGTATATGTAGTGGGCAGTGCTCATTCGCTTGTGTGTTACTCAGCACAGGACTGTAGATATTGTGTAGAGGCGGAGGGGATTGTTTTCTCTTTGGGGATTACACACATACATGTTTTCAGGCACAGAGTACTAGTATTTTAGTGCCTACCGACATGAGACTAACCCTTATTTCTTTCATTGTGATTGGTTTACAAAAACAAAAAGGAATTAAAATCACTGCCAAATGTCAAAACTGAGTGGTGTTTCTTGTTGGTGGGACGCATCAGCTGAGCACACTTGCTCTCATCACATGCTCTTCAATGTGGCACACGTGAGCGCTTCACCAGGACAGTCCTGCATCGCCTGCTGTTGCCGCTCCTCACCAAGTGCTCTTGTATCTCTTGGACATGAGGAGACATCTGCTAATCAGCCAAAGTTACACCCAGGGCATACCAAACAGCTGTCCCCATTCAATCCATTAATTCTGATTTTTGAGTTCTTTCAATCAGGGCTGTGAGATACTCCTGAATTTGTTCCCAGATGGGGTGCAGCCTCAGGTTATTCAATCCTTTTCCCCTCTGCAGTAAATTATGCTCTTCTGGAGGTAACTTCTCAGGGTGGTAGTGGTCCTTCTAAGCAGCTGTGGCTTTCAGGTGATGCCTAAGCTAAGCAAAAATCAACCAGTTATCCTTTGCTGGGAGCATAGCTTTGTCTTGGCTAAAAGATGCTAATAACTTTTGGAGGCATGATAACCTTGAAACTTTTCCATCATCACAGTTTCAGATGGCTCAGCTGTGCTTCAGAGCACCCTGAGCCACTGTCACTGCATTTGCAGCACTCAGTTATTGGGGATGCCTGCAGAAAGCCTCTGCCATATGCTGAGGATTTTCTACTCCCATCCATTCTGGTATTTCTTCATAGGCTGCTGGAATAGTTTGTGTGCCTATTGGAAGATCCTTGGCAAAACACTGCCCTGCCCCATGTTTTTATACATGCTCTGCTAACCATGCTGAATCATTTGAGGGGGAAAAAAAAGGACTGAGCTTTAGGCTTCTCCAGGATTTTCAAAGTGAAGCCATTGTTCAAAGACTTGTTGTCCAACTACTCCCAGCTGCTTTACAAAGGGAGGATTTCTAGCATTCCTGGCTGTGGTAAGATTTCACTTCAAACTGAGGTGTTTTAAAAACAAACAAACAAAAAATCAAATACAGAATCCTTTAGCTATATATTTTAATTGTTGACTTTTACATTAATATCCTGCAGTTGTAAGCATACTTGGGTATCTTCTGATGTGCTCTTGTAAGTTTTAATCCTGTGATAAATTCTACATTTCCTGTACAAAAGGCCATGGGGTCAAGGGCAAAACACAGAGAGAACAGATGTTCATGCTAAAGTCCTTTCTGTAATTCAAACAGGAGATCAAACACATTGACTGATATGAGTCATTCTGGATTGACACAAGCAGTAAGTTCCTCTTTAAGCAACTGGGGACCAGTAGTTGCATGGAATGAGAGGTTCTTTTCAAAGCTCCAGCCTGCCATAAACTTTCTCTGTGTAAAGTAATAAGAAATAAATCTCCTCTGACATTAGCAGTATGAGTCATTAGGAATAGGTATATCTGATATTCTTCTCACTGTAACAAATTCAGCTCATGGCACAGTTTCAATAAATTGAGAACATGGTAACTAAACAGGGTTCAAGCATTCTTGCTTGCATTTTTGACTCTGGAACAGCATGGGTCTACCAGTGTAAATAAGGGTCTTTTCTATCCCGAAAAGAACAACAGTAGCTTCTTTCATAGACTGCAGGAACTCCTTCCCTAACACTGGATGCTCAAGGTAGCTCTCAAGGAAGTCACTAATACTTCCTAAATTCACCGGGGAAGCCACAGGTCTTAGCATGGTTGCATTTGCAGCTGCCTACCAGATTTGTTCCATTTCTCTCTTCGGTTTCTCTGTTGTGCTTGTATCTCTTGGCTAGTATGTGCTTCCCAGGGACTGCATTTTTATTACTTTCAAACCTTGGATTGTCCGAAGAAGAAAGTGGATTTTTTCATAACAAGCTGCAAAAGTTGCATGTATTTAATGAATGTTGAACTGTGTCCTCTAGGTTGCTGCTTAGCTGGTGGAATAATGTTTCCTCTGAATCCCTATAAGATTTCAAGCTAGTAACTTAGCACATTTATTTCCTTTTAATAAATCCTCTGCTTCATGCACCCAGGGGCTCCTTCAGTGGCGTCAATCATCAACATACTCATTTTCCCTCAGTGTTATACTTCTTGAACCTATTTATTCTGTTACAGTTTAAATCCTTATTGGTCGTACCAGCTGACCCTTATATACTACTTTCCCTGCCTCCTACAGAAGACCTCTTTATTATCTTTGCTTTATTCAAAGCACTGAACAAAGTCCTCTTTAATTGCTGCCATCTGATCTTTGTCCTGGAGAAACAAAATTCGCTTTTCAAAATAAATTATCTCTGCAGCCTTATCTAGCTATCAAATACTACTATTGACTATCTTATCAGACCACGTAATGATGCCAACTCTACCTCCTTCGTTAACTATTTAAAGATTAACACTAAGTCTACTCTAGTTTATAAGAGACAAAGGCAAGAGTAAAATGTACGATCTCATTGCTCTGGGTGCAATTCTTTCAGCAATCGGAAAGAGTGAATTGTTGGTATAGAAAGGTTAATGCTGTACCCCCTTTTTATCAATTGTCTGGTTTTTATCAAATCTGTGCCTTATCTCATGTCTGCTTTATCAGATATGCTTGAGTAAGGTACATAATTGAAGCCTCTTCCAAATTTAATTTCCCCTTCTCTGAAGTCTTGCAACTATTAAAAAAAAATCCCCTTTTACAAAGTCTATTTTGGACAAGGAACATATGCTGAGTTCAGGTATTAACAACACAGCAACTATGCCCTTGCATACAAAATACTGCTTGTCTTCAAATTGATCAGTAACCTAAAAAAGAGCATTTTAAGATAATGTGCCCATTCCTCATTTCTTTTCTTCAGTTAAAGGAAATATGTTGGTACAAATTTCCTTTAAAATTGGCTGTTGGCCTTTCCTAACAGTAAACTTCATGAAATAAAATAACTGAGTTCTGTACATAGATTTTTGCCATTCAAATATCTTGCTCATGAAGGGAGAGCTATTGGTAGCTACCTAGATCATCAAAAAACATATTTTGTGGTTCTCTGCACAGACTCTATTGTGGCAAAAAGCTGTTATTGTACCGCTTGTGTTAAAAACTGTCTAGATGCTGCTCAATGAACTTCCAATGTTCTTGAGTTCCCTCCTTGCACCTTTGTTTCCAGCTGTGCTGGGGCGGGAGGAACCACCAAACCTCCTCACTCCTCAAACACCTGCTTTGCTGAATCTTAAATTCTCATGAATTTAAGATTAACCCATGAATACTTTGCACTGCAAGATGAGTATATACTTCCTGTTATGTGACAACATACCTGCTCATAGCTATCTGAATAACAGGAGGAAGAGGATTTATGAAGGACTGCTAGCTTTCCTGCTGTGCTCCTTTGAAGTTCTCATGTACCCTTCACTGCTTCCAGTCTGTTCTGGCAATTATTCCTGAACTACTTCATTAAAAACAAACCAAGCTTTCCTATATTTTTCTTTAAAGCATTAATGCCATTATTGATGCTTTGGTCTTGACGCTAAAAAGTTCTTCCATTTATTTTCTGATTTATACTTATTGTGCAAGTACCTTCTGTAGTGTTTTTCCCCCTTTTCTTCTCCTCATGTATTTCACTTCTTTTTTTTTTCCCCCAACATGCTCATTGAAAGTTTCTGTTCTGAAGTTTGCTTTTATGTGTCTGAAATTTGACTGTTACAAATGACTAATATATTTTCTGCTTGTTTGACGTCTCGCTGGTTCTTGTGAAATTTAGAAACTGAAGGAAAGTTTCCGTGCGAGTCTCCATTTGTTGTTCTGTCTTCCTGAGCACTACTGTAATTTTCTTCTCCTGTCTCTGGGTACATGAGGAATAGGAAACTCATGGAAAAAAATGCAGCTGAATGTGAGTTCTAGGTGCTTGCAGGCTTTCTTCATAATTAAATGGTTAAGTTGGTAATGATGAAACTCAAAATAGACTAGCAGGTCTGTTAGGAAGCCTGAACAGAGAGAATGCAGAGATCTTGTGTTTATCAAACATGTTGCTGAAGCTTTACATCACAGGCTGGCTTCTACCTTCACCATTTCCAGGCAACTCTATTTCTAACGGTGTTTCTCTGAATCCTATTTTCTGTATCGCCTCATCAATGTTCTCTCTCTCCAGCAAAGAAAGAGGTGCGTGTCCCTGTATCTTTGGCTCCTGATAATTGTCTTGCTTGATCTTCCAAGTTTCCTTATCACTAAAAGCAAGGATTTTGAATTACGTCTCAGGGCCCTAAGCCTGGAGGTCAGCTCCTTGTTGCCAGCCTTGGTATATGGGTGACTTTTCTTCAGCCTTATGTTGTATTTGATGTATTTGGTGTCAAAACCTTCCCACCCATTACACTCTTAATCTTACAAAAGAGTTAGAGTTTTTAACTTTTTAAGGTGATACAGGAAAGAAAACCAAAGGATATGCTGTTCTCTACATAAGGCAAGAGATTGGATTACTACAGGTACACATCTCAGTGTACCTCCCTACTAATCTCCCATAGTGGGCTTTGAATAAGGGGAACAGGCAAGCTACATGCAGAGCACGAGGGATGGCAACTGCCCTAGTGTCTCTTCTAAGCTGTCCCAGTGGTTGTCCTGTCAATGATCTCAAGGGCAGACTCAGAGAGCTGGTGTACCTATGGAAAAGATACCGCTTTCCCTTAACTTGTATGTTCTCTTAGACAAACTATAGGAAGGCATTGAAAACTAGCAGTGCTCAACTTCCATGCTGCATCGTTAGCTTGTATTTCTCTTAACACCCAGGTTTTCCTAGCGGTGGATGTGAGCTCCTTGGAGGTCTACCCTACATCCTTGGCGAGGAAGGGCAGCCTTTGGTGTTAGTCCTATCATATCTAGGCTGGAAGAGGCAGCTCTGTGTGGCTACTGAGGCACTAAGACATCTGAGTTCATAATCATATCATGAGTTCATAATCACTGGAGAAAATAGGCTCCAAGGTATTTGATGTTTCTGTTTGGCTTGCCAGGAGCCATTATGTTCTTATCTGTTATTGTAATGGATCCTACCAAGCTTCTCCTGTAGCTCATCAGTCCTGACCTTGGCACTCTCCAGTAGCGTAACTGTGGTTGACATGAAAATATGTCCAATGTTCCCATTGCATCAGTTAAGAATGTTTTTACAAGGAGTTTCTAATGCTGTAAAAGTGTTTTTGAAATGATGTAACTCCTGCTTAAACCTCACTGTCTCTCTTGCAGGCTCTCAATACAGGGCTCTAAATGTTTTATATTAACTGTTAAAGACACTCTTAGAGATTCTCTTACAGAAATTATCTTTTTCTGCACAATAGCCAATCCAAGCCAGTAGTTTGTTTAAAAACAATAACAAATAACAATATATTGTTAAATAAAAATAACAAATGAAGAAGGAAATTTAGTAGAATTAAAGGTACCATTCACTCATGGATTAAAAAGCAAATGAGCAGTTTCGGTATAAAACAAAGCTAATGCCTTCTTTTTGCTAGAGGTTCTATAAGCTTTAAATATGCAGCAGCTTTAAGCATACTGTGCCTTTTTCACATTAGACCCATCTTCTTTACATTCCGTTGAGCAGTTTGGATGTTTGTGCCAGCTCTCAAAACTGACAACTCTTGCCCTGCTGAAGACTCAAAGGATTCAGATAAAAAAATTATTTTAATTTTTGATCCCCATCCCTCCTTGACAGAAAAGGTGAACTTTTAGCCATTACCAAAACTGGAGAAGATAGTCCAGATATTAATACAAAAAACAGGAATGAGAGAACCTTGGTATATGCCCTGTCTTGTGAGAAACAGGCTCTGCCTTCCGGTGACATAAACCAGGTTTTTTAATGGCTATACTTTTGTAACTTGCTGACTTGTTGAATCCTCTGTTTGAGAAAATTGCACCACCCTGTTTGAATGGCTTGATAGTTAAAACTCTAGCTAAGCCAAAGAAGATGAGTGTAGGAGTTTTGAAGAAGGAATACTTTAAAAATTCCATCCCTAGTTTATTAGTAAGGAATTCTTAGTGCTGGAATTATCTGGAAGACCATCTCTGAAACTGTAGTCTTCGTTCACTCTTATCATTGTTCTTTCTGGGCCTCAAGATTTCTTGGGGTTCTTTGTTGTTTTGGGTTTGGGTGTGGTTTTTTTATGCTTAACTGAGGTACCAGACATTAAATATGTGTAACATATCTGGAAGAATAGAGAGAAAACTGGTATCAACACAAATAAAAATGTGTATAAAAGATTTATTGTAAACAAAACAATTTGTGCAAACAGTGAGGAAAAAAGACTTTTTTTTTTAAAAATGCCATGTGACTTTGAAAAATTTAAAAACCCACCAAACCTACTCTGATGGTACTCTACACAGTAACAGTCCACAAATAGTCCACTCACACCACTTATGTAACTGGCTTTAATTTTTCTTGCAGAGTGGAGCTCAAATCTTTGAGGTTTAATGTTGGCTCTTAAGCAAGACCTATTCTTAGTATCTCTGATGTAGGAAGTTAAAGAGTGACCCAACAAAACAGAAACAGAGCTGTAGCAACATGAGGCCTGCCTCTGTTAGATTCTCAGGCCCTCAGTGTGTAATCCCCAGCCAGCACTTGTTGGATGAACCTCCTCAGCACAGGCCCCTACCAGCCCTGGAAACTGCTCTCTCTTCTTTACCCAGGCTGTAAAAATCAGGCACAGGATGTTCCTCTAGCTGGTCAAATTCATTAAGGCAGAAGTGAGTTGCCAGTTTGTTTACCATTCTTTTCAGGATGAGAAAGGCTGCAATGACTTGGAAGGTGAGGAAGAGGGCAAAGACAATATGGACTGCTCGCTCCAGCGGCTGAATTTTCAGAGCTTCATTAAATAGCAAGAAGAGAACTATAGGCAACTGCAGGAGGAGACTCAAGAGCCAAAACCCAGCCAGCTCAGGGACCTATAATAGGGAGACATCACCTATTAACTGGCAGTTGGAGATTAAAAAATCCAAAACTTTGTGGAGAAAACATCTTTTTTTTTTTAATCTTCCAAAAGCCACCACATAATGTAAAATGGCAAAAGTGAGGTAATGTTTCCATATACTGTGTTTTTAACCGTACTTATTTCTTCTGACAAAACAGTTTTGGGGAGTGAGAGGGCTCTCTTCTAAGGGAAAACTTCTTAGAATGCACAAAAGTAAGTGGAAGCTGATGCCAAGGGAATAGAAGATGCAGACTGTAACTTAGAGAAATAACCATCTCCCCAACTTAAATCTGTTAGATGAACTGGTAGACTATTTTATTTATGTTCAACTCCAAAAAAACTCTCCTGCACAAATCAATATGTACATGCAGTTACATACCTTTTCTTGCAGATTGCCCATGTACCCCAGGTAGAGTCGAATGACCTCTATTAGAGAGGCTAGGATCATGATTGTGACCAGGATGAACTTGTAGTAATCTGACAAGGCCGGATACTAGGGGGAAGAAGAGAGTAAAAGTTTCTGCTGTGCTGTTTCATAACATGCTGTTTGTGACTAAATGAAGACACTGCATGCTACTGTAAGTTGACAGTGTTGTATTGGCTTTCAAATACTCTCGAACCTCCCGTTTCAAGGAATTCCCAAATAAACCTAATAGAGCTCACTGGAGTTAGAGGTTATCTCAGTACTAGGAGGTGTTTGATCAGAAACATATTACATTTGCAAACCATCACTTTCCTTCAGGACTCACCTTCAGATGGAGCATGACAACTGTGCTGAGCCACCAAAATGGGAAAAAATAAACATTGAAATAGAGGGACATCTGCAGTGGTAAACTGGAAACTATTTCATTATCTGTAGATAGAGAGAAATCTTTATCACTCCTAGTTTGTTCCATACTTCCCTTCCATAAATACAACAGAAAGATACTGCTCCATCTTAGCTTCAAGCAGGGCATTAACACTCTTCCCAGTCAAATTAAATGTTAAGAAAAATATTTTTACATATCCAGAGGACAACCTCTACCCTATCTCGAGTTACACCACTTCCTGGAATTCAATGCAACTTTTAGTTCACAGGATACAGAATTTTTATCACTTAGTCATGTATTCAAGTTGAGTGTCTAACTGTTGATTACCTATAGCTTTTGGCTTACTCCACAATCTGACCGATAGGCTTAGCTCAAGTGGTGCTGTACACTGACATTGCAGAAAGAGTTAGTAGTTATTTCACTGCTGTTCCTAAGAGAACAGCAAAAGCTTACATGAGTACATACTAGATTATTGTTATTTTGTAGGTGATCCTCCTGGGTAAGGACTTGCTGCTAGAGGGCAGGTTTGCATTACACACTCTTCATTTTCAGTCTTTATTTAAATAGACATTTGGATGGAAGCGATGTTCCATCCAGTACAAGAAGCCAGTAATTCTTCTAGTTCTTAAGAGCTAACAATTTCAAATATGTGTCAAACTAAAACTTATCCTTTAAAGTTTGGAGAGAACAAAATGCGTTCATACAATGTTGAGAAAAGCAAATATTGAACTCTAACATGCAGGCTGTAAATTCTATATTTAGGATTTAATGATAGATTTTACAAGATTAGACTTAAAACAAGGAAAAATTTAAAACGGCATTCTAAGGGAATAATTCATTTTTAATGGGTGAAGTTTTATTGCCATATTCTAGTTAACTGATATTGCATCCATTTTACTTCAATTACCAACAGTCTCCTTTCTCATGTTTTCCCCAACTGAAGTTTGTAGGCACATCTTCACTTGGTACTACCTGAGTAAGTTTAGAAAGTATTCATTGTGATCTGCTGATTTGTATTCAAGTCCTGTGCCCCTGTCTGTCACCATGGTGATATTCGATTGAAAATTAGTCTAAACAGTCACATTGTCTCACTTCCAGTCTCAGAACCACCTCTTCTGACATTGCCTTCTCTTTCCGTATCTTCCAACCACTCTCATACCTGTCTGTGTTCCATCTCAGTCTGGCATCCCTGTTTCCAGTCCAGCCACATGGAGCCTGGTACAGTCTGTTCCAGAAGTCTTTACACCAGTTGCAGAAGTATTAATGGTAGCTACTAGACTAGGTTGGAAGGGAAGAGGATTTGGGAACAAAACTGGGACAGACCTTAAGGGTAGGGTGTGAGGGGCAGGGATTTGTTATACTGAAATAGAAGGTACAAGACAACCTATATATCTATTTTTTTAATAATCCCATTTTTAAGCATCAAGACTTTCTTACATCTGCAAAGGAATGAAAATCTATAGGTATCTCAAACAGTTTCACTATCTACCTAAAATTGTCACAGTTGTGCTAATGAATGAAGCTCTTAAATACCCGGAGGACTTTGGAGTGCACCAAGATACAATTCTAAAACACCGTTTTATCTTTCAAAAAAATTCCATGACTATGCAATTACAAGTAACTATGTTTCTGCCCTATATGTATTGGATGAAAATTTAATGGTTCATGGCCATATTACTTAAAAACAGAGAAGCCAACAGCTCTAATTTCCATTGTGATGATGAGAATGTTTTAGGTATGTTAAAGGTTTAATTGATGTAGCACTGGTATTTGTAACTTCTGCTCAAGTTTTAAAACTGTGTTTTAGATGAATGTTTAGCAATGTAAGCCAATTCTAATTCATCTTTCTATCTCTAAATCGAACTAATGCTTATTTTCTGGGATTGCTAAAATTCATGGAAATGCCGGACAGTATTGCGATGGCCAATTCTTTGATGCTAGGGTAACTCACTAAGCTATGTACATGTAAACTTAATTTTTGAAATCCTGATCTCCAAGAAGTTAATGGTACATTTGCAATTGGTTTCAATGGGCTGGATATTCACATAGGAGTTTTCATGATGGGAAATGGAAAAGAAATTACTAAAAATCGAAGCTATTCCTGGAGTTAAGAAAATACTTCAGTATTGTTTGATAAATGAAATGAGGAATTAGTAAGTTTTAGCAGTGTAACTACACTGGCATAACTACACAAAGAAAATGAGAACTATCTTGAAATATGAATGACTTTTTGATTAATTTTATCAGCTTGGAATGGATTTATAAGTTGAAATTCACATGCTAACTTCTATGAATATAACCTCTCTATGTAGACAGACTATGTCTCTTTTCATGGCTTCCGTCACTCCAAAGGTACGAAAAGAGGGCATGTTAGCCTGCAGTTTTCACTGGCGATATGATGAAGCAACAGTTATCAGTCCTTATGAGAGACTTGGAAGAAGTAAGAGAAAGCTGGCATATGGTGAGTTTGAGCTTTTGCTGCCTAACTCTAGCTTGGCACACCTCTTCATGCTTTAATCATCTGGTGCCCTAACTGTGCAGGACTGGTGAGCTTAAAGCAATAGCTCAGTTCTTTTATTTGTTCTGTGTTCTCCCTATATCATTTATACTTTTTATTTTGGCACAGGCAGAGTGAGTAACAGCGCATTTTATCTGCAATATTTTACGCAAACTTGCTTACTAAGTTGTAAAGGCAGCTAGAGAGTGTTCTCCATACCTGCTTTTAAATCGGACTTTTCCCCGTTTAATATTTTAAGCGCAAAGGAGGCCTGTCTTAGGCCTGCAGCATGTGAGGCGTAGGGCGACAGTGCAGCAGCATAACTGACAGCGAAACCTGACCTCATCTAAAAGGCATCTCTGCTTTTCAGCGCTGGGCTGGCACCCGTGTCGCCTGCTCCCGGGCTCTTCCCCTTAAGCTGGGGGAGAGCGACGGGGCTCTGGGGCCGGGACCTCTGCCTTCCTCCCCGAGGACGGCGGGGGGCACGGCTGTGCCCGGGGGGAACGGGGAGCCGGCCGAAGCCGCTCCGCTGGCGGAGGGAACACGGCCGTCAGCGCGAGGCCCCGCCCCAACGGCCGCCAGGTGACGGTTGGAGGCGCCGCCATCTTCATGCCCGGAAAGCTCTCCCCGCCCCAGCCGCACCCGCCGCCATTTTTGTTGCTGGCGAGCCGCTGCGCTTTACCTGCGCGGTTGCCCGGGTACTGCGGGCCGGTGCGGTGGCTGTCGGTGAAGACGGTGCGGCTGAAGGAGCCCAGCCGCCGCCTCAAGGGCTCGGGCAGCGACATGCTGCGGCGCCGCGGCCCGCCGTTGCTGTGGCGACGGGGCGGGGGCGCGCAGGCGCGGTGGGGAGGCGGGGGCGCCGCTGGTTTCCCGCCCGCTGCGGGCCGGGCCGCTTGCTTCCTGAGGGGGTGTGGGACGGGGCGAGGTGTGAGGCGAGGCCTCTCCCGGCGCTGGGGAGAGGAGGGGGTGCTTCTGCCCCGGGGACAGCGTTATAGTGGAGCTTTTTGGGAGAGATACCAAGCCCAGAAATATATGATTACTGGTATGATGTAAAAGCGTGTTTATTTGTGCTATGCATGTGAGAGCAGTCACTGCTGCCTCCGTGTGCACTTAAACACACAAGAAGGAGCTTTCCTGGTTACTTAACGTATGTGCGCGTGCACAGATGAGAACACTTTTCCTTGTCACGGTCACTGCAATTGTGGTCGTTTCTTGCCTGTTCAGGACCGTCTGTCATCCCTGGAAAATTAAAAAAGCAGTGCTCAGCAGGATGGTCACCCTGAGCCATTCACGGCACAGTCAGCAGTAAGCCCAGTGTGCAAGTGTTGCCCAAAACAGCATCCTTTTGCCTCAGAGATGTTGGTGTGTGCAAGCCCTGAGCGTCTTCCGTCAGCTCCTACATCATTTTGGTTCCTTTCTAATCAGTTGGAGTAGATTTTTTCTAGTCTGTTAGGGCAGGGTTTGGGTTTTTCTGAAAAGGTAATTATGAAATACTGGTCCAAGGAAAGCAGTTGCAGGTCTGCTCTGCTTCTATCGGGATAAATCCAGGGGAGTGATGGTGCTTGGTGATGGCTACAGAGAGGGATGAGCAAAATAAGGATAGATATTGACAGGGCTATTTTATTACTTAAGGTGAATACGAATGAACCTTGTTTTATGGTAGGTACAGATATAGCCGAAGTAGAAAACACCTTTTCCTCAAGAAAGCCTGTCTGTGTCACTGTTGAGTTAAAAGCAGCGATGAGATCAACGCAGCCTTTTTATTCTAGCTAGCATTTGTCCCTTATAGGAGGCCCTCGTAGCATTATGAAAAGTTAATAATGTAGAAACAAGTTCTGCTTGTTCTTCTTTTATTTGGAAAATGTAGTCCCCCTAAAAATGAGGTAATCTGTTCACCAGGTTTTTCAGTCTCCTTAGGGCCTGATTCCTTCAGAGGAGAAAGGATGCCGTTCTAAAGTGTGCAGGAAATTATTTTCTGCATGACCAGAATGAAAGAGCAGCTTGTGCCTTTTACTATGAGAACTGATAACATTTGTGATTTTACCGTACCTAATACAACATGTCAACTCTCTTTTCCTGCCTCCCCTCCTCTCCCAAAATCATATTTAGCTACTTCCCTGGGTGATCATTCTCTAGTATGACTTTCCAAACTCAATTAGCTCTGACTAAATTATTTGAAGCCTAGTTTAAATTTAATTTCATTCTGTTCCACGGGGAGAACTACAGAGAAAGGTGGCTAAACAAGCAGGAGTTCTGGGAAATCCATTTGGGTTTCGAGCTGATGAATAATGTGGTATTGACAAAATAACTTCTCTAAACATGGGTATGCCAGCAGGAATCTGCATTAAAAAACCCTGAAGACCTTCAGAAGAAATGAAGAGGAAATTATTTTAAAATAATAGCAGCAGATTGGAAGGGAGAAGAAATTAAAGATATCCCAGAATTTCAAGGAATGCTGTGCATGTCCCCTTAGAGGCAGGGAGGACAGTGGGCTTTGCTGTGTAAGTGCTCCTAGAAAATAAAGGTTTCAACGCAGGTGAGGGTTATCCTTATTTTACAGATAAGACAAAACAACAAAAGTTGAATCCTGTGAAATGCTGTTTGCAGTTTGTGTTGAAACCTACAGAAAAAGGCATGTAATTCAGCACATCCTGGACATAAGCAGACAGGTAAGTTGTCCAGTGAAAAATAATCCTTATAAAGTATCAAAACATAAGATAAAAGAAAAGAGGTGATGTAGCTTTTGTCATACACAATGTGTCTGTACAGCACTGACCACAGCTCAGCAATGCTACCTGGTTTACCTTTGAACCCCATAGCTCAGGCTTGCTGGCAGGACAGCTCTACAAGCAGGTAACTTAGTAAAGGTAAAAAGTCAGAGTATTTTTCAGCTTTTTTGACCTGACACTATCTTGAACTGTGAGGCTTCCCCCATAATCAGCATAGTGACTGTGATGCCTGTGCTAGCTAGCCTGTTTGGGGGTAAAGCAATACAAGCTGCAGTCATAGACATACACGTTGTGTTGTGTCCTAGCCAGACATGGACCCCAAAGCTCTGAGCTGTGAAGGCACTACAGCTATACTGCAGTTTCAAAGATAAAAATCTGTGAGTAGATGCCTGCTAATTGGCTAACTACCTAATAAATAATAGAAGAGTTTCAAGATCACTTTTATATTTGAGGAAACATTATGGAAAACAGCATTAATGTTAGGTAGGTTTCTGAACTTTAAAAAGTGCAATCTATATTTGTCATCTTGCCAATTGCCAGTAGGTGCTAGAAATTTATTTCCTGCCAGGCTCAACAACTGTAATGGTGACTTTTGCACTATCTACAGATCTCACCATAAAGTTCTCTGCTATAGACAGTGGCAAGATGATGAATCTGTGCAAGATTTCCAAAGAGATTGTCTGAAACCTAGTTTTACTGTTGTTGCCTTAGTCCTGATTTGGTTAACACCCTTTAAATTAGGGGAACACTAGTCCCATACTCTCAGCTAATTAGACACAAGGAACAGGTTTATATGAATTAAAAGTATGGCAGGGTTTTTATTAAGTCATATTCATGGAAACCTCAGTTTTTTTCATAGTATAAGCTGGTGGCCTGTAAAAGTTCAGCCTTTAAGGATTTTCCTTTTGATTACTTTTTCAGAATGGAAGAACTTTCCCTGAACTGCACAATGTTATTCCTTTTCCTGATGCCAGTGGCTTCAAGCAGGGGCCCTGATCTCCCAAACTCTGATTTTCTTATGTTCCCCAATTCTGAAAATCTGTCAAGCATACAGTCAGGTATCCTGCCAGCAGCTCTGCGGCAGTCAGTGGGACTTTGCAAAACTAGGCTCTGCTCATTCAAAAACTGTGAAGCAATCCAGCTTAGCAGTCAGTGAAGTGTAAAACTGAGTAGTAGGTAAAGGAAAGGCTGGTGGAATGCAGACACCACAAGAAATGCATGGATTTGCCATGTGAACTCAATTTCCAGACTCAAGGTGTGAATCTGTGATATTTGGCAGCCTTACATTTTCAGCAGATGGCCAAGCATCCTACACATCCCTGTGAAATAAAATTGTGCACACTTTTGTTTAATATTTTTGTCTACGCAGATGCTTAAAATATTTCCTGAAGATGGAATATATACTCTTTGCTTTTACTAATTCTGTTTAATTTTCTTTAGACTAAGGCATACATTTTTTTGTCAATTTAATGAACAGAATTCTTCTGATTTTTCTCTAGGGAGGGTTGGAGAGTACCTACTCCAGTTTCAAGCAGAAGAGAACCTTAAAACTTCAAGGATCAGAACACCAGGGCATCTTCATTGACAAGTTAGAGTTTCGTGTAACAGAAGGATATAAATCTGTGCCATAAGGAGTGGAAGAAGGAAAAACATTTAACTGTTATGTGACTGTAACAGTTGTGATGACCATCTGTATAAATAGTGTAAGTGTCCAGCTTTTGTGATGAAACTGTATTTGGCCTTTTCCTTTTTAAATGGAAAGGCATTTCATTACTGAATTTCTTTGTGTCTATCCACATATGAATGGTTAAGATGGAAATAACCAGATTTGCAATTCTCTGCGCTTCGAAATAAGCTACTGAAATGTGAAACTGGAAGAAATAAGCCCATAATTGTGCAGCATATTAAATTACTGTTTTATTTCTTTCCACACATGCTAGCTATAAATAAAACAAAAGCCTCTGAAAATCTGCCTGAAAGCTTTAAATCAGAGGAATATTGGATCTTTGTGTATCCACAGTAGTCCAACTAAGTTGGTAGACACTGGCTTGGCTCCCAGACCGAAGCTCCTGGGGCTCTCTGGCAGCAGCACTAAGCCATAAACACCAGATGCAGTATATCTAACGAAATTAAATATCAGCAATTTTTTACAGTTGGCATTTCAGAAACACAGAGTTCATTTAAATGGTGCCAGTGATTTATCTTTGCACCTGAATCGCAATTGCTGTATTTCTGAATGTGCTGGTGTGGAATCTCACAAATGCTATTTTCCCTGGCATGCCTGTGCTGCTGTCCCTTATGTAGCCATAAGTGTGCAAGCAACAGAAATTGCTCTCCTCTTTGCTTGCCCCTTAATACCTGCCCAGTGTTTTAGCAGAAGCACTGTAAAACATGTAAAAAGTGCTGATGAGCTAAGGTATGTGCAGGCACGCAGAGTACAGGCTTGCTTTCTCCTGATGTCCTCAGAATGAAGTGACAGATTGGGAGTTTTAACAAATTACAAATGCCATGAAGACTCTAATGTGTGTATTCAAAAAGATCATGTTATTAGCTGTGCTAGTGTCTGCCAGAGCAATTTCACAGCTGTGCTCCTGGCTTGCAGTACCCCAGGACGATCTTTTCTCTGTGTCACTTGTACACTAGTCCCTGGTGTTCATTTAACACCTACGAGGTATTTGTGTCTGGTAAACAATAATTGTTGTGGATGAGACTTCTCCCAGGCCACTGTTTCAAGTATTACATATCACTGCAGTCACTCCATGCATTCAATATATTTCGGCTATTTTAGTCTTAAGCATAAAGCCAGCAGCAAAAAAACAAAGGGGTATTACTTGCTCCCATGGATTGATTTTTTTCTTGCTGTACTTGGCATTTAGCTAGAACCACTCCCTAGCTTGTTTTACTTTGTTGATTTGTAGTTTTGTTAAGCATGTTGGGAAACTCTCAAAGCTAGTATGGCTATTAAACAAGTTTTAACATTTGTGTTGCAAAAGTACTCAAGATTTTTGTGATACACAAGGAGGTTACTGTTGAATGGATGGATTTTGAGCCAGATTCTCAATTCTGTGAAGATCCTTGACATGCCCTTAAAAGACTCTCTGCATGACCTAGCCAGTGCAGAGAGGCCCCCTACTTTCAAAAGGTGGCTGTGCTTGGTTTTGGCTGGGGTAGAGTTAATTTTCTTCACAGTAGCTAGTATGGGACTATGTTTTGGATTTGTGCTGGAAACAGTGTTGATCACACAGGGATGTTTTAGTTACTGCTGAGCAGTGCTTACACAGAGTCAAGCCTTTTCTGCTCCGCACACCACCCCACCAGCGAGTAGGCTGGGGGTGCACAAGAAGCAGGGAGGGGACACAGCTGGGACAGCTGGCCCCAACTGACCAAAGGGCTATTCCATACCATACGACATCATGCTCAGCATATAAAGCTGGGGGAAGAAGAAGGAAGGGGGGATTTCGGAGTTGATGGCATTTTGTCTTCCCAAGGAACCGTTACACGTGATGGAGCCGTGCTTTCCTGGAGATGGCTGAACACCTGCCTGCCGATGGGAAGGAGTGAATGAATTCCTTGTTTTGCTTTGCTTGTGTGCGCGGCTTCTGCTTTACCTATTAAACTGTCTTTATCTCAACCCACGAGTTTTCTCACTTTTACTCTTCTGATTCTCTCCCCCATCCCACTGGGGGGGAGTGAGCGAGCGGCTGTGTGGTGGTTAGCTGCCTGCTGGGTTAAACCACGACAGTCGTTCTTGGTGCCCAATGTGGAGCTCGAAGGGTTTGAGATAACGACAGATTTGATTGGAATGTGCTAAATTGAATTTATAGCTGTTATTGCTGTTTAGCTATTAACTGGCAGGCTTCTGTGCTTGCCATGGGGCTTGCTTGCCTTACTGTATATTAGAGTCTAGTGCTCGTTAGTGGCTGCTTTTTGCTTTTGCTACTTGCTGTACTGCTGATCATCTGACACTGCTGTGCCCAGGAACGTTTTGATAACAGCAATGGCCATGCACCTGGGCTGGCAGGTGGCCAGGGCATTGCTGCTGTTTCTGTGCTGCTGTACTGGACAGGGTGGAACTCCAGTGTGGACTCGAGTTGAAGGGACTGTGATGTGTGGGTAAGTCCATACCAGAGCAGGTATATCTTGAAGCGTCTGTGGCCATGGTTATGTCTGTGCCACAGCAGGTATACCTCTGAAGGGATTGTGGCCCAAGGGTAAGTCCACACTGGAGAAGGTACACCTTGAAGCATCTGTGGCTGTGGATAAGTCCATGATGCAGCAGGTACACCTTGAAGCATCAGTGGCTGTGCATGAGGTCATGCTGGAGCACCTTAAAGCATGTGGCCATGGATATGTCCACAACAGAGAAGGTATGCCCCTGGAGGGATTGCAGCCTTTGGTAAGGTATGTTGGAGCAGGTTTACTTCTGAAGGGACTGGCTGTGGGTAAGGCCATGCTGGAGCAGGTATATCTCTGAAGGCATTGAGGCCCATGGAGAAGGCCACGCTGCACCTCAAAGCAACTGTGGCTGTGGATAAGTCTATGCCACAGCAGGTATACCCCTGGAGAGACGGTGGTACATAGGTAAAGCTCCAACTGGAGCAGGTACACTCCTCAGGAACTGCAGTCTGTGGATAAGTCCAAGCCAGAGCAGTGCAAGGGGAGGAGTTCATTGCAACATTAAACCCGATGGTCTGGTCCAAAGGCACCAGGGGTGGAGATTGTAATGGAAACACCTTTAAATTGTTGTAACCCGGGATTTGTTGCCTTTTATAGGAATTACTATAGCAGGAACCACCTGAACCAATGGAGGACAAGCCTTACAAGAAGCAGTGCAAGTGCAGCAGTAACCCAACCTGAGCTGGCTTTGGTGCCCAGTAACTGCATGCAACACACCACCTCTCCTGTCCTGAGTCCTGTCCTGACCACCATAACAGATGGAGGCCAAAGTCATGGACTAAATTAACTCAATGGACATTTTGTGGACATTTTACAGGGGTGGTCCATAGACTAAGGGAATTATATCTGCATATTATATCAAAGGATGGGAAGGGGGGTGGTGGTTAATGAGGATGTATTGGATAGTGTGGGACCTGAGCATGACGTAAATGGTATGGAATAAGGGGTGGAAAATGTGCTGGTTTTGGCTGGGGTAGAATTAATTTTCTTCACAGTAGCTAGTACGGGACTATGTTTTGGATTTGTGCTGGAAACAGTGTTGATCACACAGGGATGTTTTAGTTACCGCTGAGCAGTGCTTATAGAGTCAAGGCCTTTTCTGCTTCTCACCCCACTCCACCAGCGAGTAGGCTGGGGGTGCACAAGAAGCAGGGAGGGGACACAGCTGGCCCCAACTGACCAAAGGGCTATTCCATACTATATGGCATCATGCTCAGCATATAAAGCTGGGGGAAGAAGAAGGAAGGGGGGACGTTCAGAGTGATGGTGTTTGTCTTCCCAAGGAACTGTTACGCATTATGGAGCCCTGCTTTCCTAGAGATGGCTGAACACCTGCCTGCCAATGGGAAGGAGTGAATGAATTCCTTGTTTTGCTTTGCTTGTGTGCGCGGCTTCTGCTTTACCTATTAAACTGTCTTTATCTCAACCCACGAGTTTTCTCACTTTTACCCTTCCGATGCAAGCGGCTGTGTGGTGTTTAGCTGCCTGCTGGGTTAAACCGCGACAGTGGCTTTGGAATAGCTAGTGAACACCATGTCATGACAGGGTGGAGAGGCACTGGAACAGGTTCCCCAGAGAGGTGGTAGATGCCCCATCGCTGGAAACATTCAAGGTCAGGCTGCATGGGGCTTTGAGCAACCTCATCTAGTTGAAGATGTCCCTGCTCATTGCAGGGGGGTTGGACTAGCTGACCTTTAAAGGTCCCTTCCAACCCAAACTATTCTATGATTCTATGATAATACTGCACACAGGCTGGGCACTTTTTTCATTTGTCTGATCATAGAATCATAGAATGCTTTGGGTTGTAAGGGGCCTTTAAAGGAGCACCAAGGATTGCCCTGACCCAGGTGCAGGACCCTGCACTTGGCCTTGTTGAACCTCATGAGGTTCACACAGGCCCACTTCTCCAGCTTGTCCAGGTCCCTCTGGATGACATCCCGTCCTTCTGGTGTGTCAACGGCACCACTCAGCTCGGTGTCATCTGCAAATGTGCTGAGGGTGCACTCGATCTTGCTGTCAATGTAATTGATGAAAATATTGAACAGATAATATGACATAATGATGACAAGCTTTGTCAGCAAAGTAATGTTCTTCCTTTGCTTCTGGATCTTGTTGGGGCTAAATTCTGCCCTAGTCATGCCTGTGAGTCTGGGCAGGACTTGAGAATTATTCAGGCTTGAGACTTGTTCTTTCAGGAGGTACTCAGAGACGTGGTGGGGGCTCTCAGTAATTCTCAGCAAATCATGTTTTGTCTGGTGTGTGATTGGAATAGCTGCACTGTTCTCTTTGTGCAGAAATGCACACTGAGAACCCTGCGTTGGCTTTAGAGTTGCTATGCAGACTTTTGCAGCTTGCTGGGAAGTATGTGGGAGGATCTTTATGGCAGAGGATCTGATGGCTTCAGCCTTGGTCTCACCTTTGCTTGCACACGTGGGCGAGGTGATCTTTCCTGTGGTAATTTTAGCTGTCTAAATATTACTTGTACAAGCCAAACTAGTTAGAGAGGCTTCACCTCTATGGTTGTTTCCCCCAGAAGGCTGTTCACGGGAGGGAGTAATGCACTTGTTGTATGTGTCTGTCCTTCTTTACTGATCACTGGTAGAGTCTAGTTGTTTCGCTAAATCAAGGTGCCCAGCTGTTTGAAAACTGAACACTTTACAGAGTTCTAAGCTCTCCCAGAGCTTGTTTTGTGGATTTGAGCTCCCACAGATGGTAGGGCTGTTTGTGTTCCCTGGGCATCACACCAGATGCTTTACCTGCACTCTGTACAACTCTTGCAAAATGCTTCCTGGGACTTGGTCCCTGACAGTGCCAGTGCTTTCCCTTTTTATTGCAGAATCTTAAGATAGCACAGTATTTAAAAATTTACCTCCAAGGTGGCATGCATCAGTGTGATCATAAACTCATGCAAAGGCAGGATTTATTTTGCTACTGCATGCTGCTGACAGTTCCCTGTAATAGCTCTTTTGTACATCCTTTGCAACTAGTTCAAGCCCAAACCCAGAGTGAGTGATGGAGGATAACATTAGTAATTTGATCATTTAGGGAAAAAAAGCCACAAGGCAGAGAGGACTGTCGTTTAGTTAAGAAACTAATTGCAGGGTTAGTTTTTTATTTGTAGTTTCTAAATTCCTATTTGGACAGTTACATAAATGCCTAATTTCAAAAGTGTGAGTATGTCAAAACTTCAGTGCAACTTAAGTGGGAGCGGCAGCAGCGCCCCAAATTGAGGTCAGATATTTGGATTCTCTGATAAGCATTTGGGTGCCTAAATTTGGATTTCTAAACAAGAGCAAACTCTCCCTCTGCTTTGAAGCTTTGCTGCATGTAAAGGTTCATGTTGTGTTGTCAGGTCAGCATCAGTGTGTTTCCTTTATCCGTTCTTCATGTCCAGGCCAACACTTCTTCCTTGTGAGAGTAAAGGACTGTGAGAATGACTGGAAATCCCACAAGTCTCACTGCCTAACATTAAGGCGTAGAAGCAGAGTTCTGGTTCAGGGCCTTTAGCTTCGATTATCATGGGTTATGCTTTTGGGGAGGTTAGTGCAACACTGCTGCAACCTACAATATCTCTCTGTTGGGATGTGGATTTGGCTTCATATTTATTTTTGTTCCATAATCCGTTAGCTTTAGGCTCTTTGCTGTGCTTCCAGACAAAGCGAACTTGGCTCAAGTTCTCATCAAGTAGTAAGAAAGAGTGTAGTGACTCTCTGAAGTTCCAAAGAGCGCTTAATTCTTTATTACATTTTCAGTTATTTAAGGCAGGGGCTTCTTATTTGTGGGTACACGTTGGCTACTTGCACCATTGTACCTCAGTCTCAGCTGAGATACTAGCTGCTGTCATAGTATGAATGATCATTTTGAACTTTCCAGTCTGCTGTCTTTGAAATGTAAGATTTCTATTTGTCATTTGAAGATGGGTTTTTTCATGTAACCAGAATCCATAAAGTGGTGCTTAAGACTGGAGAAAGTCTAAAGGGATTTTTACTACAAATATGTTGCTTAAAATCAAGGAATTCCTTTCTTGTATGCTGCATTGTTCCCATTCATAGTGGAGGAGGCAGGATTGAATGATCGAATCCAGCTTGCTTGCTTGTCCTCTCTCTCCCTGAAATGCTTTATTACAGGACTCAATTAAAAGCAAGTTTTTCCCTCAGACTCTGTCTACAAGGTCTTGCCTGCCTTTATGAAATATTGAATTTACAGTTGCAGGATTTAATACAACAGTACTTTAAAACATTAGATGCTGCTGCAGCAGCTCTGATGACAGATACACTGAGTGCTGGACTGTGCAGGTGAAGTGTTGGTTTTAAACTGCAGCATCTGCATCAAGAGGCAAATATAGACTGTGTTTATACATGTTTAAAGGACAACCAGAGGTATCAGTAGGAAGAGCTAGAGTCTGCTGTGAAGTGCCATTGTGCTGTCATTTCTTTCTTTTTTAATTTGAATTTAGCACAGCTCGGGCCAGATTTTTTGCCTCTGTAGCATCCCTGAGTTGCAGCAGTTTAGTTAAGAGGGAAGACCTGTGCTGAGGTGCTGTAGGCTTTGTGTTACAGTGGGACAAATTACGTACTTTGCCATCATGATCAGTAAGAAGTTATTAAAATGGAAGGTGGAAATCAACAAAGTCAATTGCTACTTGGCTAGT
This sequence comes from Ciconia boyciana, assembly GCF_034638445.1. Taxonomy (NCBI): domain Eukaryota; kingdom Metazoa; phylum Chordata; class Aves; order Ciconiiformes; family Ciconiidae; genus Ciconia; species Ciconia boyciana. Next base: position 116,718,867 of record NC_132936.1, read on the forward strand.
TGTCATGGTTTTGCCCCAGCTGGCAACTAAGCACCACACAGCCAAGAGAATCAGAAGAGTAAAAGTGAGAACAGTTGTGGGTTGAGATAAAGACAGTTTAATAATTGAAATAAAATAAAATAATAATAAATTGTAATGAAAAGGAAAGTAACAAAAAGAGAGAGAGAAATAAAACTCAAGAAAGACAAGTAATGCAAGTGAAAAACAACTGCTCACCATCAACTGACCGATGCCCAGCCCATCCCCAAGCAGCGGCCGTGCCCCCGGCCAGCTCCCCCCAGTTTATATACTGAGCATGACACCATATGGTATGGAATAGCCCTTTGGCCAGTTTGGGTCAGCTGTCCTGGCTGTGCCCCCTCCCAGCTTCTTGTGCACCTCCAGCCTTCTTGGTGGCAGGCCAGTATGAGAAGCTGAAAAGTCCTTGACTGCTTAGCAACAACTAAAACATCAGCGCGTGTCTCGTCACACTTGGTGGGTTGCGAGATGAGTGAATCTTTTCAATTCCCTGAGGGTTTGTGTACTGACAAAGGTCGATCTCTGCTCGGCAGAGCTGCGTGGTCGGTAGAGTCACGACAATGACTCAGAGGAACAGTCTGGCCAGCAACTTTATTAACTGGCGAATTCAACAAATGGACAAACTTAACAAACTGGCGAGCTGAACAAACGAACAGAGGCGATTTGACAGTGGAGCTATTTTCCGGGCAACCCGTCACAATTTATCCCAAACTTGCATATATTGGAAGAGTAGAGGAAGAGAGATGCAAGAAAAGGAAAAGAGAAGAGAGGAGGAAAGAGAAAGAAAAAGTATCACCACCCTTGGATCCCGCGATGACGATAACAGACGTGTCAGTCTTCCAGTAGTAGATGTGCGCGTGGTTCCCTGGAAGGCGTGTCTTTTATAAGCTAATCCCTGCCTCCAGGTATGCCCCTTCAGGACTTACATGGTTCTTGTTCTAGAAAGTTCTCAATCTTTTGCGCAGGCGCTGGGGGAGGAGGGTGATCGTGAGGGGTCTCTAGGACGGTTGCAAGCCCCTTCCTCAGATCAACTCTGTGTGACCTCTGGCCATACATGGTCAGGTCTGGCAGAACCCGGCACCGCGTGTCCTCCGACTCGCTCTCCATGTCCCGTATGTCCCGCTTCTGCTCTCCCTCACCCCGTGCTCCCCGACCTGCCATCGCCATGCAAATAGCTTCTCAAGTCGCCACAATGTTTGCGACATTAACTCTTTCAGTCTCTCACAGTGCGTTATCAACATTAGTCTCATCCTAAATCCAAAACACAGCACTGTACTAGAAAGAAAATTAACTCTATCCCAGCCGAAACCAGGACACTAGTTGATTTCTATTCAGCTAGTCGCTTTTGCTTTTAAAAAATCATGAATATCCACTACATCTTGTCTGCTGTAACCTGGCACATTTGTGACTTCACTAAAATCCTCCATGTAAATCAGCAAGGCCCTGGAGAGGGAACTTCATCTTCCTGTCCCAAAGCCAGGCCAACCATGTCCAAACCACACCTCTGCAATGACAGAAACTACTCAGCCTGCCTGGGCAAACCTATCCTGGTGCTCAGCTGTCTGTATCATTATGAAGTGCAGTCCTAATATCTAGCCTAAGTCACGATTTCTTCATTTAGTCATTTACTTCTCATCCTACCCACCATGGACGTGCAGCTACTTAACTGCTTCTTTCTGCAGCTACCTCTTCATTTCTGTATTGTATGTTCCCTCATCTTCTCTTCTGTAAGTAAAGCAAATCTAACTGAACGGATCCATGTCTGTTTATGCTAGATGTTTATCACAGTAGGTCTCCCCTGATTTCCTTGAGAGGAAATTTAACAGCCAGAGAGGGGAAAAGATTTAGGAGATGAATGCACTAGAAGAGTTTTGGTGTACATTGTAAATTGCCCACTGTGGTACCAGACAGCCCTCATTGAGCGCACCTAAAGAATGTGTTCTTTCCTTGAACATTAAACGTGGCAACCCACTGTACTAGGACTCAGGATTGATACTGCTGCCTTTCAAGGATAATTAGGAATTTACCAGCCCAGATTAACAGACGCCTTGAGAGACACAAGTATGATTAACTTTGTAAATACATATTATGAAATCATGGGCAGTGTTCTAACTGTAATGTATTTTCCCTGAAGAAAAATATACCTGAGTAAAGAATCAGAAAGAACTTGATGCCAAATGCAGAATGGAAGGAAATTCCTATAAGGATAGCATCTATCCAGATTTTTTTCTGAGTGGTCTTTTCCTTTGAAGAGTTAGATGAGGAGTTATTTATTTTCATTTTATTATCTCCTAATCTCCAAACTCTGTATCCCTTTCCCAAAACACACTAGCATGTATCGTATGCCTACATAACATTGCTTAGGAGTCTTGTTACTGCTTTATAGTCACTGCAGGTGAATTGGTTTATAAAAAGGCAAGCAGCTACTTGAGACGGGGAGTATAAGTCAGTATTTGCTCCTGTGCCCAAAGTGGATTTCTGAGTGTATTATAGTATAAAGGACATGAGTTTTCTACAAAGCTGTAAGACCAAAGAACCCTGGAGGCGAATTCAAGCAGTCCTCATAAAGATTGTTTATTATAAAAGTCTCAGTTATCAGATGTGGAGGGCCTTTAACATCAGATCTGGGTTAGCTGCCTGAGTTTGCAAATTAATCTTAAAGCTGTCAGTACCTCCAACTTGACATTCAGCCTTGCCTCAAGGAATCCTTGTTTAAGAGTGACTGAAAAATATTGCTAGACAGTCCCTTCTTGGCAGTCTGTCCTGGCAGAAGGCGATGTGTTGAGATTATTCCTGAGTCCTGCTGACCCTTCCTTGCAGGAACGTCTGTTGGCAGCAGACGTGGCATAGAAGAGTTTACAGATTGCCCCAGCTTGCATGGGCGACTGGACCTAGGATCTGGCAGCTGCAGATTAGAGGTACACAAAGCTGCCTTAAAGCTGCCTCACGCTGAGGGTGCATTCTGCACTGCCAGGAGGGAGAATTTCAGCCTCAGAGCCTGGACTGACAGCGCTTTATTCCAGCCATTATGTCCCAAAATGTCATCCAGGTGAAGGGTGGAGTCAATCAACTGAATAATTTATCCTTCTGTTATTTCCATTCTGTTCTCAATGTTTCTGTACTCTGCAAGAGTGAACTTCTGCTGGACAAATATTTTAGAGCAGCTTTTTGCTGTATGCCTTTCAAAGCAGAGAGAAGGAGAAGTGCCAAGTTGAACTAAACTTCAGAACGTCCCATTATTTGGGGGAGAAAGCTCATCGACTAGAGTTTCCAGTGCAATGGGTAGAAGGCTGTAATTCCTTGGGGCTGGCTTATTTTTGCTAAGAGTAGACAACTACTGTAGTTGTTTTAGTCCTGTGTGTGATCAGGGTCCTGACAGCACTAGGCACTCTGCTGAAGTGGATTAAAGATGTGGTTTATTTTTTTCGGGTAAGGAAGAGCTTTAACCTTGCACATGAAACAAGCCATATAACTTCACTAGGCACTTCTGCAGTGAGCTTTATGACTCCTAATGGAATGAGAGCTTTTTTCTTGTCCAGTTTTGATTTGACTGGGTTCAGCATGTGCTTAAGAGCTTTGCTGAGTCGAGGCTGAGAAATACTTGTAATGTAGGAATGCTGCAGAAAGGATAATGACCACAAGAGTCTGGGTAGCAGCAAAGGCTTCAGCCTGCTCCCTTTGAGCCTCAACTTGTCTTGCTTTGATATTAGTAGGATGTCAAGATGTAGACTTTAGTTCAAGTAGAATTTTTCATCAAACAGATTTTACTTGTTTTTTTCCCCTCACCCCCACCCCCAGCCCTTTTTGCCTATGTGCAAGCGCCTTTCTAGTGCAGGACACTTCAGAGAAATTGTAATTTAAAAATCCTTTGCCAGCTACACCTGAATTTTCAGTCAGAATTTTCATCAAATTTAAGTGCTATTCGGTTCGTAAGTGTTGGCTGATATTTAGGCTTTTGGGCTGATTAATTTCACATACTGCTTTCTGGAAGCTGCAATACTCCATTGCACAGGCAAATATTGGCCCAGCACATGGAAAATGGCAAGTGATCCAGCTGCTTTGGGGCTCCCAAGTAGAGATGCATTAAAAAGAGCTGGTTTTCAGAGTGCCTCCACCTTCTGAAATTGAAGTTATTCTTGGGTTTTACCAAGGCACTGAGGCCTTTAAAATCACTGCTGACTTTAGAAAAATCATTGATCACAAATGCAGTTCCACGTTGTCCTCCCAGTATTATTCATCTTAATTATAGCAATGGGTTATAATCAAGTAGTGCTGGAATAAAGGGACTAATATGCCATGCAGATGCAGGTCAATACTTGCTTGCAGAAGATACCTGAGACAGCACAAGTGCATGGTGCTTAGCATTGGCACAGTTGGCAGTGCTGTACATGGTATGCCTCTACGTTAATGTATGCTGGAGGCATACATTACCTGACATTCCTTACCTGGCATCAATCTTTGTGCTTTTGCAGTAATCCCTGATGCACACCACCAAGCCAAAGTAGGAGCAACTGTTCGTTCTAAGGTAAAATTCCGATCCTGCTGAGAGCAAGAAAAGTTTGGTTGGTGGGAGCCAGATTTTTGGCTGTTTTCTTTCAACTGTTATCTACAGCATGCTTCACAGTTTGTTTTTTGAGTATATCCCTGAGCTTCCTCAGTAAGAGGTTGTAATTTATACAGCTGGAGCCTGAATGAGCTCCAGGTCACCAGCTATGGTTATTATTTCTGTCTATTCTGCATCACTTCAGACACTAATAGTCAATGTAAACAATGGATCCAAAGGGTGTTCACTCTTCTTGTGGCAATGTAGTTTAGTGGTTAGTGTGCAGGACAAGAAGCATACTGTCTTCCACCCACAGGATTAAATTTGGGTTGTTTAGTGATTAGCATTTTGTGGGGTGAAAAGGGGATGAGATTGCATTTATAAGAAGTTGGAAACTTAATCCTGAAATATAAGCGCATACATGGTCTAAGTGGCTTTTCAACTCAGTCCAATAAAACAGAGTTTATCTCCTGTCTGATACTTTTAGCAGAAACTATTAAAAAATATTGTTTTAGACAACCCTGTGACTCTTCACTCGTACCACTCTAGGAACTGGGTATAGATGTAGGCTTGTTGATTTGTGCAGCTGAATATTTCATTGCCAGAGCTCAAAGACTCTTACAGAATGTTCCGGCCAGTATCAAAACTGGATTCCTCCACTAGAAATTCAGAGTAACTTCACTGACTTAAAAAATCTGCTGCATTTGGCCTGAAGGGTTTTCAGGTCAAGCTACATGATTTTTCTCAGCTGTTTTTCTTAAGTTGGGCATTTCATAATTGTTGGGCTCATCCCACAATGATCTTGGCCCTCTTCTAAAGGGCAGATATAATTTGGGTCCCTCTGCAGTGACAGCTGTGTAAAGATGAATTCCATATTCTTATCAGGAGCTTAGTTACTTTGTTGGCCAATGCATTTAGAAAGCTGCTGTCAGTCCAGCTGATTCATTTCAATGGGACATCTTGAATTTTTCCAGTGCTCCTCTTATTTATTTATTTTATTCCTGCATGTTGAGTAGTGTCTCAGCATAGAGAGTGACCTCCAGAATAGCTATTTCTTCTGCCTTTTTCTAACCCCAATCATATTCCAGTGTGAATACTGATTGCAAAGACATTGTTTGGCTTGGTTGCAACCTCCCTATTTGATTGCTCCCTCTGCTTGCTGGTTCTGCCAGAGACCTACTGTTTCTCTAGACATCTCCCTCCTGATATACTTAAGGCATTTTATATTATTTCTTCTGGAAATTTATTCTCCTGAATTTTTTTCTTTATCTTTTTCATTTTTCCTGTCATTTCTGTTCCATTGTATTAAAGACACGTGAACTGGATTTACGGTGCCTGAAATACTGTTTTGGCCCTAAAACTCACCCCCTGCCATATCACTGGCAATTATTGCAACTTTTCTGTATCTTTACTTTAAAGATCCCATTGAACTCAGGCAGGCATGTGTGGTGTTTTTCTAGCAGGAAGATATTTATTTAATCCCTGTATAGAGAAGCAGAGAGTGAAATCCTAGATCCATTCAAATCCATGGGGCTTTCCCTGGGCTCCAGCTGAGACATGCCTTAATGGTCAGGTTTGTGGTCTGTAGTCGACCTTCCAGTGAGGGGAGATGGAAAGCACAAAGCAGGATTTTCACTCCCATATTCTGGGATGAGAGGCTGAGCCAAGGGACAGCTTGCTCCAGCAAGAGGTGGAGGATTTGGAGGACCAAGTTTTCTTCCTGGTTCTTGCACTGGTCTCCTGGAAGATACTTATTTATGTTTTAGCATTTGCCTGGCTGTAAAATAATAAAGTTCCTCAGCAGCACAGTACTATTTGGATGTGTAGTTTTGCTGGTGTATTGCAAATATCTTCGAGGTTCTGGAGATGCATGTCTGTCTGGGACTTGCTAAGCCCATAAAGCAACAGATAAGCTTAAGCTGCAGGTTTATTCAAGTGCTTAAGTGTGTTGCCTGCATGGGGCCTTAATTTATTCCCTGTGAAGTGTGGTGATGTGTCCCAATGGAAGTCATCTGGTTTGGTGACAAGCCTGGCTTATTCTCCCAGCAGAGAAGTTTGCTGAAATAAGGTGGGTTAAAACGTTTTCCCCCTATTCCCTTGCCCAGCTGAAGAGCAGTTAAAACAGCGACAACTATCAAGAGTGCTTATTCAGAGAAGCAACGTTGGAAGCTGAAGATAAGAGCATTTATCTTCATGTCAAAACTACTCAATGTCTTTCATGGACTCCCAACACGCTTTAACAAGGAGCTTAGGCTGGAGACGCTGGAATGCAAGGAGTCCAGGGGGTGGTGTTTATCCCGGCAAAACACGGCATACATCAAATCAATTACCCGGTGCAAGTGTATTTCCCCCTGTCACCAGCCAGCATTGCAAGCTCGAAGAAAATATGTTCTCCTAGGCACTAGAGGGGCTTCCTCCCTTTAGATGCTGATTTAATGTAAAATGTATATTAAAGAGGAGAGAGAGAGAAAGAGGGGGAGAGGGGAAGTCTCGTATGCTCTGCAGCAGATTGCCACATTGATCTTGTCATTTAGGCAAACACAGTTGGACCTGAGACTATGAGTCTGTGGGATGTGCTGTATTTCTGTCATGAATTGTCAGCCTCAAAGAAGCACAGGAGGAAGAGAGGCACCGTAACAGAGTAGAAAATGCAGTAATAAAGGGACGAGCAAGCCATTCAAGAGCAAATCAAAGCAGTTGCCATTTTGGATTGTGCTCGCCTTCGATAGCTAGAAATGTGCTCTGCCCCGTCCCTCCTCCCCAGTGAAGTGGTGATGGGAAGAGGCAAGACATAAGAGAAGGACTGGTGTTTCTATTGGGGCTGTTCCTGTCCGTGCTGCTTGGCAGGAGTTAAGCTGTTCTGCATGGCTAATGGTACCTGCGGGTCCCAAGTAGCCCTCAGCCTGCCCTGTGCCTGCCCTTGTACCACTCATGCTATGGCTTGCCAAGCCCTCCCTGGTGCCATCTCTGAGCCAGCTCCTCCATGAGGAATTCTCCTCTGAGTTTGCACCCTGAAATTACAACCTGTGTTACACATTGCTGACGGCCAATTTAGGAGCTGACGGGAGCACACTTGGGTTCTGCAGGGACCTAATCCAGGATCAGAAACTTTCCTGGAATAGTTCTCTCCATCAGGAATGTGGCTTAAAAACCTGTTTTTGTTTAAATGACTGCTGTGGGAGGCATTGTGCTGCTGGTGGGGGCCACAGCGAGATAGTTGGAGTGGCTTCCACCAGAAGGTTCAATCAAACTGATATGATGGCAAACTCATCCAAATTAATAGCAGGCCTTTGGGCATCCCTCCACCTGGATGCTTGTACCATGCTGTCTGGAATGATGTGCACCTTGGGGTACTAGTGTTTCTCCCAAGCAAAGCAAAGACACTAGAGAGCGCCATGTATTTGCAGATTTTGACTTGGGAAGCACAGTCTGAGGATGCGAGTGCTCCCAGAGGGGAGGACAAGGGAGGTAACTGTTCTCAGGAGCCAGCCTGGGCTTGCTGCTGTGGGCCATACAGGACAACTTGTGTATGGAGAGGTGGTTTCCCTCTTGATATATGTAGCTGTGGATGCAACATAGCTTTGTATTTCCTCCAGTGAGCTCTGTGTCTTTGGGGAAGAAAAGACAGTTTTGCTGTCAGGAGGCAATCCTGTTAGTCTCATTGCTAGTAGAGGAGATGCATTTGAACCAGCAGATCTTCCCAGCCGCCTGTGCAAGCCTTCTGACACATCGTCTTGAGCGTAGCAACGGAGAGAGGGTACCAGGAGGGATCTGTCCAGCAATCTCCCATCCTAAGGAAATTCTCAGAGTAGACTAGGGTGAAACATCTCAGGAGGTGCCCTTGAGGCAGCTTTGCAGGAGGATTGCTATCGCTTTTGAGCTCACGCTCTCTAGTCCTTGTAAAGAAAACATTTAATTTTCAAGTACTTCAATTCCTAAACAATGTTTAATATTTTAGTATATTTGAATGGCTAAGTCATTTCTTTAAGAGCGGGCTGGAGTCGGATTGTTGTGCTGTCTTTTATTCCCACTCCCCCAAATGGCATAGGCTCCCCGTGGGCTCTACCCTCCTCTTCCTTGTGGGAGGATGGGAAGCTCAAGCCCATTCCAGCAGTGCTGGAGAATAACCATCCTTGCTGTTACACCACACACTGTCCTGTATCTTCTCCCATCACCCAAGGTCTTCTGAAGCTTCTCTCTACCCTAAATTGGTCGGGAAGCAGTCTACATGGCATCATGCTCCTCTTAATCACCGATCATGAAATGGCGATGACTAAACTTTCATTACAATGAGCTGGCTTTTTTTTTTCTCCAGTGAAATGTTTCCTGCAGAAAAAATGAGGCTTCACCAAAACCTGACTTACCTTTCAGAAGGTGCCCATCTCCATGTATTCAGAAGTACTTTTTCAAAGGAAAGCTTCGGAGGTTTTTTAAGGGAGGTGATATGTAGGTATTTTGGAACGTTAAGTTTGCTATTTTTCTCCTTTTCTTGTGCTACTAAGTCTAAAAGGCTAAATAAAGTCTTGCAGTTATTTTTCCTATCTCATTTTTTTTATTGTTTTGTGGATGTTATTATTATCTTGCCATTTTTGAAAACATTTCACATTGGGAAAGCTCCAAAATAGTAAAAGAGAAAGAAAATGGTAGAAAAGGAAATGGTAGAAAAGATGGAGGAATATAAATAAAAGATGGAGGAAATAAATAAAAAGGAGGAAACATTTTTATTGCAGTTGCCAGCAGGAGGAAAAAGAAGAATACATTTTTTTCCTCATCAAAATTCTTAATTATGTAGATGTTTAGAAGTTTAATTGAAAATAAAAATCATATTTGGGCACATCTGAATGGATACAATTTTTCCTGCCCTGTTTTGACCTTCCTCAGTTCTCCTTGGCATTACTGCTAGTCCCCTCTGCCCCTTAGGCTGTGTCAGTGGCATCTGGAAATAGCAGATAAGAAGGAGCTTTGGGGCAGCGCAGCTTGGGAGCAGCGGCCACAGGCTGGAGGGCAGGAGGCATCTGTGTACTTTGGGGGAACTATATGGACACGAGGAGCTGCTGTGTGCTCCGACGAGCTCCTTTCCAGGGGGAAGCCATCAAAGGGGGAGCCTGTGCCTATGTGCTTTGAGAACTGCTTCTCTCCTCTCCATGCAAGAGGGAAGTCACTCATCCAGCACAGATCCAGGCTGGTATTTACCAGGAAGATGGTATGCCTGGCAGCAGGCAGAGGATTACTGGCTGCAGAAATAACTTCCCAGGAAGTGCCTGTCAAGATTTTATCTTTTCGTTTGGAGAATGTTGGGTCTATGCAAATCCCTGAGCACAGGGAAGAAAACAACCCTGAGCACAGGGCTCTTGAAATGAAGAAAAATGAGCCATAAGTTAGAAAAATAGGGCAAAGCACTTGGGCCCAGAAATATGTTAGAGTTCGGTGGAGATGTTGGAAGTAGCTTCGAAGATTCCTTCCCATTCCTTAGTGCAGTGGTTGAGACACTGGTGGGAAGCATGAAGTGCCTCACCGAAGGCTCAGTACCGTGTTAAGTGCCCTGTGTTACCTGTGCAATATCAGCAAATAATTACTAATTAGACAGAAACACCCTCAGACTTCACACTCGGCACCTGGTGAACAGTTTGCTGGATGCTCCTTTGCACTTACATGTAACAGATAAGAGTGCAGATATGAATTGCACTTAGACGTAGCAGATATGAATTCTGTTAGTCTGATCTCTTATACTGTCCATCCATTCTTTACCCTAAAAAGTTTTGGTAAGTGATGACCAGTCTTGATCAAATTTGGCCAAGGGGGAAAGGTCTGAAAAATATTTGTTCCTGAAAATCACTGCCAGAGTAGGAGAGGCCAGTAGGAGCGTGGTCCCTAAGGAAGGGCAGCCCCATATCTGGTCTGAGAAGGAGGTAGTTTCTGGGACCCTGCAGCTTCTAGCTTCTTTACCCAAGGAGCAGTAGTAGGAATAAAGATAATAGGAAAGAGCTGGAAGGTTTTGTGATGGGAATATTGCCAAACTGCAGATATTCAGTTGTATATATACATGGTTTATATCCTAAATGCCTTACTCCTTCAGCCAATATGGAGATTTATATCCTATATGCCTTACTCCTTCAGCCATTACATTTGTATTGGCTGAAGGAGTAAGGCATATAGGATACAAACCTCCAGAAAACCAGATTTCATGGCTCTGCTGCTCAGAGAACGTGTTTATGGGAATGTTGGATTAAAAGTGGATTTCTCCATCAACGACTGTGATCCGCGTGTGCTGTGTTTTAAGTGGGCAGGGGACTTTTGGGTGCATTAAATTAAGGAGTGCAGTGTTATGAATAGTTTCCTTACTTAGGATGGCATTACTCCAAGCCTCAAGGTAATTTATATCTCAGGTAGGCATGCTGTTGTTTAACAAGGCTAAATATGGAGAAATGAGAGCCTGATGTGGGACCATATGCTCTGTAAGCAACAGCAGAGTTTATGAAGGGTAGTTCAATATTCTTCATATTGTAGGAACAAGCATAAGCAGATTTTATTTAATTGGATTTTAGGACAAAGCACAGCTGGTACAAAGCTTTAGCAGGAATTAAAATGCTGCTGCTTATTAATGCAGCAAGTGATCATTTACAAGTCCTAGTTTTTATTTGCTGTTTAATACTCTGACAGCCATAGAACCTACGTAGCATTTTGCAAACATAAGATTTTTAGACAAAATCAGCTGCTTGTTCTTACAGCCCCTCTAGAATTAAGGTATTTTACCATGCCTCTGGAAGGTACTTGGCAAGGCAGAAGAACTTTAGCCACAACTTGCTAGAGGTAATGTTGCATCTTCCTTGGCAAAGAATGGGTGGGAAGCAAGAGACGGATAGTGTATCCTTCTGATCAGCATAAAAATAGCAAGTTGGAAAAAAGTCACACACATGACAACCATTTTTCTTATCTCTGTTTAGGGAACTGGGAAAAAGTGTGTTTGACAAATGAGTTATCACCTCAGCCCTTCAGGAAAAGAAAATCTTTTTGAGCAAGAAAAGAACCATCCTTTCCCAGTTACTTTGTAGTTCTTATTTTAGTGTTTTGGGAATAACGGTCATTTGTGGATTTTTCAAGTGTGGGTTTTTTGGTTTTTTTTTGTTTTTTTTTTAACAGAGAAGAAAGGAGGCAGCATGTAGAGACATTAATTGGTTGCTCTTTCCCTGCTTTGAGATTGCTGGTGGAAAAAGAAAACCCAGCGATCATTGTTAGTGCACATGGGCTTCATAGTATTTGGCACAAGGCAGCATGCAAGATGAAAGTGTGTCTCTTGACAGCCAGCTTCGTACTGGCAGCCTTTACTCCAGGCAACAAATTAATCCACTCAACTGTGTTCTGCATAATTGTTGATACTGTCTTAATTGGTACCATACGTTTCTCTGTGTTGACATGTCCATCATGTTAATATCTAGGGACTGTGTTTCCTGCCAACTTGGGAACAGCACAGCCTGCTCCGTCCTAAGTCAATGCCTACCTAAAATGTCTTAGTAAGAAATTTGACTTTATGGCAAAAGGAAAATGTAGAGCTATGTTGGGGCATGACTCAAACTTCATGGGAAAAAAATGGGACTCCTGATTTCAGTAGTGTTTGGAGATGAGCCAGCTCTTCCAGGGCTCTCTAAAGGCAATCCAGCTGAAGTCAAGTCTGAAGGCAAAGGAGCTTAATCTCCTGCTCCCAGGAAATCTGTGGCAGGGGCTGGCAAACATTTTCCAAGTGTGCCACAGTGGGGTGTCCAGGGTAAGGCAGCTGCAGAGCTAATTGACCCCAGTACACTGGTGGCTTTGTGGGTTGGGATTAGCATTTTGAATTTCATCCATTAATGAACTGGCAGCCAAGGCAGAGCCTGGCGTGCAAGCGCAGTCTGCTCTCCCCCCAGCTCCTCCGTATGCCGTGGTAACAGGGGCAGGAAGATGCTGGGGAGATAGAGAGCTGGGTGCAGCTGAGGCTGAGGTGACCATGCGTGGGCGTCGATAGTGTCAGCTCCTGAGAGGACATGGCCATCTCATCACCAGGCAAAGGCATCACTGCTCCTTCCCTCCCTGGCAAGGCAGGGTGGAGGCACTAGGAGGCATTACTGGATGCAGTTGCCTCTGAAGAGTCAGTATCTCAAAATCCCAAATTAGGCACTGAAATAAAAGGGCGCTTCTGACTGTCTCTATGGCCACTTCCACATCTCCTAAATAAGAAGTACCATTCTTTTGTTTCACCAAGGAGTTGCATGGTTACAGTCATTAAAGCTTGAAAGCAGTCATGATCTATAGGATAGGCATCTCACTGAGGGCTATATGGAAAATGAATAGTTCTGTGTTCAGAAAAGCGCTGGAACCATGCACAGTACGTAAGGCACGAGCCAGCAAACTGAGTGATGAGGATCAAATGTTGAATAACTTTTTATTCAGTTAGTGACACCTCTGCTAAGTATTGAATTATCTGGGATGGAAAAAAATGGCATGTGATTATGAAATGCGAGGCTGGCTCCAGCATAAGGCAAGTGTGCAGGGAGGGCAAATAATGTTTGCACAGGTGACCTCACTTGGGACACCTCTGGGTGCGAGGTTACTAGACTTCGCTTCTGCAATGAAATTTTTTACTATAATATTGCCTGCACACACTCACACACACACAGACATGCTCTCTCATTTCCACTCTCTGCTCCTACGGTTAATTGATATGAGTTACACTTATTTACATCATTTTATGTGCCATCATCTCTTGTTCAAGCTGTTGGCTGGTTTTAAGCAAAAATATTTATGTAGAGATGAGAGAAAGAAGGCTTCTTCCCTATCCTTTTGTAAAGCCATCACTGAATATTTAGGCTACTGCCAGTGTGCGGTTGAAAAGCTCATTTAAGAGAGCAGCAAAACACATGGTAACATGTTTTGTGGAGGTTTTAAATTCTAATCTTGATATTTGGATCTGGAGAAGAGAAAAGCAGGAGGGGAATAACGAAGAACTTTTGCATGGATTTTTTCAAGTATAGCTAGAAAATGTAAGTCTACTGAGCTACAGTGTTTTATTTAAGAGTCCTGGTGTTCTCAGAAACCTGTTTTTGCATGTGGAGTGCAGTGGCAGTATTGGTAATCAATACGCCAAGAGAAATGTCATTCTTTTGAAAGCTGGGGCCTGCCTCGCCCTTTGTGGTTCCCAGGAATTGGTATTGGGAAATAAAAAAAAAAAAAAGAAAAAGCTGCTTCAGCAAATTGACATGAGAGACAGATGAAATGGCTGAACTAAAGGAAAACCTTTATACAAAAGGAAAACCTTTATACAAAAAAAAAGAAAAGTGAGACCTCCAAGCTATTTCTGGCATCTCTCCGTACACCTTTGGTGTGCCAAAGCACATTTGCAGTGCTGTGTATCCTGTCTGATGCAACTTCAAGCTCAGAATCATGCAGTCCCACAGCTTCCACCCCAAATCCTTTCTACTCGCAGAGCTCAAAGGATTCAGGTAACAGCTGGATGACCTTTTTTCTTTCTTAAGTGTCTTTAGGAGCCTTCCATCAGTTTAGTCACTGCAGATAGGTGCAGCTGTGAGAAATGCAACATTTCCAGGTAGCAGAGGGAGGTGTTGGCTTCATGCATAGAGGGATTATAGTCACTAAACTGTCCTAATGAAAGAAATGGCCCAAGAGGTGATTTGAGACCTCACACAGAAAGTGAGTGGGCTCAGCAGCTTGTCTCCTGCCTGGGGGCTTCCCCTGCTCCTGGGAGCAGGGCAGGATTTGGCCCCAGCACTGCTGCTGCTTGTGCAGAGCAACTCACTCCCTCTGTTAGCACTGGCAAAGTCAATGCAAGTCATCGCTCTGGTCCCAGCGTGGCTGGGAACAGGGAAGCAGGCAGGAACCACGATCCCATGGCCATGATCATGCATGTCTCCTGGCTCCATGGGCTCCTAGGCGCATCCCACCGGGTGCCACGAGACCTGTGCTGTCAGGCGCTGCCTAAATGCCGTTTAAGCGTCGCGTAGTGCTGACTTGCTTTAACAGCCGATGGAATTGTGGTATAAAGCGGTTCAAAACAGGGATCAAACTCAGGATCCTTGAGCTGCTGCTAGCAGGGACAAGGTGTTTCTGAAGGAAAAAAACCCTATACATTTAGGATTATTTTAAGACACCTCCCCCAATGACTCTTGATAAAGCAGTATCTGGGGAGCCTTTCAGATTTCTGCACCTGTCTGGTGTGCTTCAACCTGTGAAGAAATCATCTTAGCTAGGCTTTCTAGAGAGCTCTGAAACATTTTTCCGCACTTACACTGTAGCAACAACTCTGTAAAGAATCCTCAAAGATGTGATTAAATGTGTTTTGTCAGCACTTGAAGTGGAGATTAGATCATCTTGTAATATATGTATATAAAATCCAGTCATAGCAGTCTTCCATTTCATAATGCATATCACTGCGAGGGAGACTTGAATGCTGCATTTGCTGATCAGATCCATAGGACAGCGCTGCCTTGTTCCCCTACTGCTTTAATTGCATGTGGTAGCAGTTTTTTTAGGACAGGAAGTTTATATTATCTTTTCCAATTGAAACTATATTGAACTTGAGTAAGGAATTGGAGTTTGGATAGGATATTTTGTCTAATGTAGTTACTCAAGCATTTGGAAGGATCACTTAGGGACCTCGAATGATAACAAAATGGACTGCCTGATGCTTCTAAATTAAATGTTGCTTTTCATGGAATTATCTTTTAAAATATATTTCTATTATAAAATCATCACGTGGGTTTTTTCCCAACTATTTAACCAAAATGCCATTGTTTTCTCCACTCCTATGTTTCTAGTCTTTTTTGCAATTTTCTGGGGGAAGAAAAGGTCACAAACAGATTTGGCTCAAACGCTAGAGTGGCTTTCAGTTGCTTTTGCTTTTGACCAAGTCTAAATATTGCTTAGCCCCAAAAGATGTCACTTCTGGAAATGGGGATGCTTTTCTGGGGCTAATGCTGGCTGAGGGAGGAATGGTGCCATTTCCTTATCACTTCTTGTAGGCTGCAGTGGTGGATGCTGGGTCTGCCAGTGACCCAAGAGCCTTCGCCCTGCCTGTCGGCTCCCACCTTGCCCTCCATAAACACCTTCGGCCAGTCCACCCTTGCTCAGCTTCTGAGGGGAACAGTTTCAGTCCAAGCCAGAACCCTTGTAAATCACGTATTTAAAATGTTTTACAAGCCTGTGCACTAAATGGGAAACATGCACACAGGGTGCATTGTTCACGTACGGCTGTAACTGAAGCCAGAAACAGCAGGAAAAGGGGAGTGAGGCCATGTAAAAAGCCCAAGGGAAACGATCCCCAGTTGGACAACTACATGACCATGGGCCCCTTCACAGGTCACTGGCTGGTTGCTGCAGCTGCATTCAGCTTTCAGAAGTCTCTTTGAATTCAGACACATGTACGGATGCCCAAAAAGCACTTAGGACACAAATTCAAATCTCTAGTCAGTGAGCAAAGAGGCTGCTGATGGTAACAAAGGGGAAAGGATCAGCTTCCCCCAGTGCCTTGGGGCAGAGAAAGGTCCAGGTGGAGGGGAGCAGGGGCTGCTGGAGGAGCAAGGGGAAAGGGCAGCAGGGCACCTCGAGGGGTAAGATGGGCTGTCTCCCAGGTTTGAAGGATGGGGCTGTTCATCAGGGAGCAACAAATCAGCATGAGCCCCAGAGTCAAGGGGAAAATGTCCTGAGGACTCGCTCCAGCAGCCCAGTTTTGGATTTAAAGCCTGGGGATGGGTTTCCCAGCGGCTGCAGGCATTGAGGCAAGCAGCTGGGCTGCTCTCCCCCTGCGGCCAGAGACCTTGCACCCTGCAATTTAAATTAAGCTGGCATGGGCCTCAAGATGTTTGTGCTTTCATCCTGGCCCAGCTAAACCTTGTCTACTTGCCTTTTTTTTCAAGCATGCAGGCAAGACCAGGGACTTGTTAAATGGGGAGAAATAATCTTACATTTAACATAATTATAGTATTTATATTTGAAGAAACAACTTGAAATAGTTTTAATAGTTTAGCTGTAAAAGTCACTCTAATATTTTAGATGGGCTTTTATCTATCCACATGAGTCTTTCTTTTTTTCCCCCAGGTTAAACTTGAACTTCATAAGCACTGATGATGTGAAAAGATACAATTAAATAAATGTATCTAAAGAAATTAAGTGCATTAGGATGCTGCCAAGCTTTGTGCAGGGCTTGCCTGTCTTCCCTCTTCTTCGGTGTTGCATCTAGGCTCTCTTCCAAAAGTTTTTACACCTTGTGTAGCTTTCTTGGCCTCACTAAAGCTGCATCCCAGTGTAGAGTGCTTTCAGATGTAGCCATGTGAGTTGAATGGGTGATCCCCATGCCAGAGGCTGTGCCTAGCTGGGGCGGTAACATCTGAAAAGACAAGGAGGTATAACATAAATGTAAGTTACGACTTCCAGAGCGGATTTGAACATCGTGTTGAAAGACAGAGCAGGGCGAGGGAGATTTAGGCTGCCTTTGATTTTTTTGTCAGCTGACAGTGGTGCTGGCCGCCCGTGATCTTGCTGCTGAAGCGTGTTGTTTGGCAAGCAATGATTCTTCTGCCTGCTGCAGCTGGGGGCTGCGCTTCTCTCCAGGGAGGGTCTTTATTAAGAGTTGTGCTGAGAGAGGTGACTTCGAGAGGTGTAACCTGCAGTTACTGGAGACTCCCAGTGGTGACAGCTTGGAGACCTCAGCTCAGGTTTTTTGTTGACTTTGTTTTATGAAGGGTGGTTTTTGGTTGTTAAATGGGTATTCAATGAGTGCAGATCAGCAGGAGCACCTTGCACGACCAGGCTGGGCACATTGGGCTGTAAGGGGCGATTTCTAGGCAGTGCTGCTGAGCTGTTTTATGACCTGACATCAAACTGCTGCTTTCCAATGTGTGCAGCTGCCTGGGGCTGGGAGAGTAGTCAGAAAGGTGACTTGGAGCTAAACCCACCATATTTCCTCCCACGTCCCCTTCAGGACTCAGCTGTTAGAGGCTGGAGTGCATGCAGGAGGGGGATCTTGTCTGGAAAGAGTGTGCAAGGCAAACAGAAGTGATCCATCAGAGTTGGTGTGACTCCCGTGGCTCAGTGTTGGAAACAGCAGCCCTAATGGTGGCTGCAGAAGAGCCTCCTTTTCTATAACACACCCTTTACAGCTTCTGTGCCAGGGATCTGAACTGTCACTGTCTCCTGGTCTTGGCTTTGTGAGCACCAAATTTCAGTCTATTCTGTAGACTTCTAGATTTGACAAGATGAAGCTGGTCTTTAAAGTAACTTGTACCCCAGTTCAAGCCAAGTCCTAGGTCCAGTCACATATTTCCTAGGGGTCACTCAGCTGGAGGCTCGATCAGGCAGTACAGTGGATCTGGTATCTGCGACAGCCAGTCGATGTGGATATACTGATACAGGAGACAGGCAAGAAAAGAAATAGTGACAAATATCTAGGTCAAAAGTTCCCTTTTGGGTTAACCAAAGAACAACAGGATAACAGAGGCTGGTAGGAGTCTCTGCATGTCCCTGCTCCAACCCTTGCTCAACACAGGTCCAACTGGATCAAGTTGCTCAGGGCCATGTTTCGTTGATGTTTATAACATCAATGTATTTTGCTGATGTTCATTGAATATCTCCAAGAACAGGGGTCCCACCACCTCTCTGCACCCCACTCCAATGTTTGACCACCCTCATGGTGAAATCACTTTTCCTAATATCTAAGTGGATTTTCCCATCTTCCATCTTGTGCACACTTGCCCCTTGTCCTTCCCCTGCACACCTCCGTGAGGAGCCTAGCTCTGTCTCCACTGTAACCCTCTACCAGTACAGAGTGAACTGGGCACTTGGCTGGTTTCTCAAAAGCAAGATGAGACGAGTGAATAGCTCTGTAAAGCCAGCCTGTATTCTGTGCATGAGGAGGGTGAGGTCATGCTGATGGTGACAGTACTTTGTGTTGGAGACTTCATTATTAATTGTGTTATCTAGACTTTAATGCTCTCTTTGTGGTGTACTAAACAACCGTTGTTTAACAATGCAAAGCACTCCGTCTCTGGGTTAAAGAATACCTCTGGGTTCTGTCTTTCATTAAATTTTTTCTGCTGTGTGTGCACAGCATTCCTTTCCACTTAGCCAGCCATCCTCCTAGGTTTTTAAGCAAGCCAGGCCATAAAAATATTTACATTTTTCTGTAGCACTTGGTCTGTACACACTCAAACAAGCATGGCACTTGCTAAGAAGTGGTGGGACTTGGATTCAGCAGGAGCATGCCATCTTAAGCTGCAGCAGGCTGGCTTGCCCACTCCCACCCCTAGTGAGGAGACCTTCTCATGCAGAAGAGTCTCCATTGCAGTGAAACTTCTTTGCAGGTGCCCCAGAAAAAGGCAGTGTGTTGGAACTGCATATCTAGATGTAATTCCAAGCAGCAGGTTGTTAACATTATTTTACTTGTAGGAAAAGCTCTTCTTTGTTTTTAAAGACAGATGTGGTGTTCACTGAAGACGTTTGACACAGTTAAGGCCCCATATGTGGCAAGGAGATTATAGTAGATGCTCTCACCACTGCTTCAGGCTGTTAGGATAGTGTTAGAGGTGCCTTCTCTCCTGAGTCAGTCTTGATCCTTCACCCGCTGCCCCGAACACGGCTTACGTCAGCTCTGTGATTGATGGTGCAGAATCTGGCCTTTGGGGCTTATCTTGCTGAGCAAAGGTTTGTTGCTTCTGTGTGCACGTTCGTTGTTCCCTGTTCTTTGTACCCCAGTTTCGGAGCAATCATGGCAGCTAGGGGAAAAGTGAGCTCAATGGGAGCAACCAGGCTGCAGCATGGATACAACCCAGGGCATGTGCTCCAGCCCTGCAGCGCTGCGAGTGCTTGCTGGTGTGGGGTTTTGCTGGAACTTACTGGATCCAGGTGTCCCAGTTCCACTGAAATTCAGTGGGATTCTGGCTCCAGGCACTCTGTCACATGCGCCATGCTGTTACAAGTGAGACGTAAGTAGCTACGGGGATTTTCCAGCATGCCTGGGCACCTCACCCCTGCTAATGTCAGCGTAAGGTAGCAGCCTTGGCATGTTTGCAAATCCAACTAGACATTTACTGCAACCCTGCTCAGCCAAGCCCCTCAGCCAGACTCCTTTTCCTTTTGGCTGTGCTGGAGTAGCACTGGAGATAGTGGGAACAGAAATGCAGGAATTGGGCCCCAAAACTGCTGAACCTAGTTGTCCTGAAAGACAGTAAACCCTTTCCAGATGTTAAGAAAAGTAGCTTAGCTGTCTTCCTCTGTTATGAGGCAAAACCTTGGACTGAATTTATATCAATTTCTGTATTTTTATATATATGTGTATTACTGTAGCTAAGCACAGTACACATTACACTGTCTGATGTGTCCACTGAAAGTCAAGAAATGGTTTCTGTAAAAGCCACAATGTATTGCCCTGTTCTACTGAATGGATGTATGAATTTGATTTTATGTATTCTTTCACATATGTATGTGTGTATAAATACAAAAATATGGCTTTATAGACTCTTATCTATCATTCCTATAGACTCTCATCTGTCATTTCTATAGGTACTGTATGTATGATCTATCTATCTATCTGTACGATGTAGCTTGTGAGCGGTGATACATACATCTGGTATATATAATGGCAAAGTGTTTGTGGGTTTTACAGAAATATTTCTTGGTTTTTGTTTTGACAGGGATACATGAAGTGACTTGCCAAGATGACCCGCTGAGGAGCGCACTAAAGAGCTCTGGAGAGCTTGAGGGCGGTAGGTACAGAGTGGGGCACACCTCTGAACTGCTGCAACTGCCCTGAGACATTCCACTGAAGCTGACATTTAAGTTAAATGACTTCATGCTGATTGCATTACTCCAGTAAATACTAAATGAATCTGATGTTGAACACTTACAGTCTTACCTTTCTTGATAACTCTATGTTAATATTACATTAATTATTCCTGACTTACAATGCTGTTGAATGTTGATAAAGGGTGAATTGCTACTTGAAATGCTGATCCTGACAGTCCTGTGGCAGGCGCTAAAATGTGATTTCCAAGTCTTAGGGGAAAAGAGGGAATACATTAGTACTTCTGATTAGAGGACTTCAGAAGAAACAAATTCTAGTCACATCTCATGGAGCACTCGCCTGAATCTCTCTTGCTTTCAGTAGCAGATGCCTTTGCACAAGACATAAAAGGAATATACACTTCACTTTTTTTTATTTAAAATTGTATAGTGATTGCTGATGTGGAATCAGTTCAGTGTGTATGAACAGTTCCCCAGAAGAAAGATCCTGCATGTACATGGAGCAGTGGGCATTTCCTTCGCATGTGAGAGCTGACGCATGGGAGTAAAGCTTGTGGAGCCAGCACAGAGAGACCACTTCTCACTGGTATCACCTCCCCTGCAATTTTGGATCTGAACTTTTTGACTCCCGACTCTCTTATGGCCCATTTGTGTGCACCTACCATTTATCTCATGTATCGCCTGTGTAACACTGCCATTTTCATGATGTAAAGAACATGGGAACTGCGTAGCAAAGTTGAAGACTGCCAGGACCGGAAAATCACAGTGCTTAATTTCCCAGTGAGTTAAGTGAAATATTGGAAGAAAAAGGGTTTGGGACAAAATTAACAAAAGCACCTAAGTAGCTTAGGAAGCCTCAGCCATAAATTATTGAAAAAAACCCTCTGTGGTGACCTCAGATACTGCATCTTTCAGCCGTGGGTTCCTGCACAGGCAGGTACTCTGATGAACACCCATCAAAGGCGGTATTAATGCAGGGTCCCATCAACTATGTTCAGCTGTCCTCCTCCAAAATCCCCTCCTTTTAGGTGCTGCAGGAGAAAATAAGCAGCTGTGACATTTCTCAGTACCTCCACCCCTCCTCAAAGTCTGGATGACCTGTGTGGCAGGGTGTCGTGGTTTAACCCCAGTCAGCAACTAAGCACCACACAGCCGCTCGCTCACCCTCCCTGCCCCTGCCCTGGTGGGATGGGGGAGAGAATGGGAAAAAAAAAAGTAAAGTCCGTGGGTTGAGATACAGTTTAATAGGACAGCAAAGGAAGAGAAAATAATAATAATAATAATAATAATGATAAAAGAATGTACAAAACAAGTGATGCACAATGCAATTGCTCACCACCCGCTGAGCAATGCCCAGCTCATCCCCAAGCAGCGGCCGTGCCCCCGGCCAGCTCCCCCCAGTTTATATACTGAGCATGATGCCATATGGTATGGAATAGCCCTTTGGCCAGTTTGGGTCAGCTGTCCTGGCTGTGCCCCCTCCCAGCTTCTTGTGCCCCGGCAGAGCAGGGGAAGCTGAAAAGTCCTTGATTAATAAGCACTACTTGGCAACAACTAAAACATCAGTGTGTTATCAACATTATTCTCATCCTAAATCCAAAACACAGCACTATATCAGCTACTGGGAAGAAAATTAACTCTATCCCAGCCAAAACCAGGCCACAGGGGAAAGGATAAGGAAGGGAGGAGATATGTTTATAAAGTAGGATTTATGGGGAGTGGGGTGAACCTTCTTCTACTGGCCTGCACAAGCAACCGCTCTGGCCTTCACTGTAGGAAAAATGTTCCATCTCTCAGAGGGTGTTTGAGGTTTCTGTTTGTTTGTTTATTAAGAAAGAAAGCATCTGGCATATGTATGCAAACATTAATGAGTCATTGAAAAATATTCTCAGTGCTGCACTAGTAAGGCTGGGATCTTCCAGCTACAAGAAGAAATGTGATGGAAGGGAGCAGGCAGACCCTGGACTGCTTTCCAAGCATGAGGAGGGGAGACAAATCTTATTTTTTACCTCCCTCCTCTTCCCCCCTCACCACTACTCCCAGGAGCATTTCCAGCCCTCTAAAACCCCTTGGTGAGGACTTGGAAATCCAAGTTAAAATTACGCTCTCTGAGGCTGCTGTGCCCTGTGTAGAGAGCCCAGCGTTGCCAGTGGGTCTCTCTAAGAAAAGTAGTTTATTTCCAGCACTGCACAGGGCCACAAACAGATTTGCCGGTGGGGTGGGAAAAGTGTGGGTTGGTCTAGCTCTGTCCTTTCTGCTGTGGCAGCTGGAACCAGTTGAATCAATGCAAATTCATAAATATATGAGAAATAAAGCTCTAAGAAGACTCAGACACTTTCTCTGAGGTTTATGAGCAGCACAGCAAGCTGGGAAGCTCTGGCTGGAGCAGTGTTTGAAGGCCAGCAGATGTGGGGATCCATCGCAATGCTGGCATTACAGGAATCCTGGAGTTTCTTCACAGGAGGCAATTTCTTAGTATAAATTGAACATTTAAATCTCTGGCAGTGTAACACTCGGAGAATTCCAGTTTTGGAAGCAAGAACTCTTCCTGCTTTAGATTTGTTTCTGGGAAGCAGGTATAAGCTATATCTCCCAATAGGACAAGATACCCTTATACCAGGTTACACTTTCAACAGAAGTTGTATCAGTGGCAGTATGATTATGTTGCGTTGGCTGTGACAAGAATTTTCCTTTTGTAAATGAGCCCACGTGCTCAAAGGCTATTAGAATGAAACTGCTGTGCCATATACAAATACTTGATTTTGTTCACTGTGTGGTTTTGTCTATTCCTGCTTCTCAGGCCTTTATGATAGAGAGGGGAACAAGAGCTGAAGCCACTCTGGCACCTGGGACATGTTGAATGGAGAGAAGACTTGTGTGATCCAAGCATCTACCCACTCGCCCAGAAAGATGCTCTCTCCTGGTTCTTCCCTCTGTCCTAATTAACTCACTCGTCTTCCCAATTGCTTTTCGCAGACGGCTGCTGAATCACACACAGAAACATTCATGGGAGAGAGAAAAGAGACAGTGCTCAGCAGTAAAGGGTGGTCGAACAGACTTTTCTGGCTGCTGCTGCAGAGAAGGCTCTGGGCATTGCATGCAAATCCAGCACCCCTGTTACGGAAGCAGTTTGCATTTGAGTAAAAGCAATTTATTTTTTATTTATGCTCACTTTAGATGCTTTAGATAGATACAGCTTATTTCCTTTCACCTTTGGAAACATCTGTGCCTATGTTGTGGGGAACAGCTTTACTGTGGCACAAACTGCATCAGCTCCAGAGGCATTTCATGCTGCACAGAGTGCATAAACACTTACAGCTACCATGTGCAGATGAACCCTCAGTATCCCTCTGTCTTCTGGCGGAGTCAGTTCCCTGTGGACAGCTGGGTCCAGGCTCCAGGATGCAAAGAAAAAGTGTATTTCAGTCTGTCAGGGCTCTTCCAAAGAAGCGATGCAGTTGCTTCATCTGCCATGGTGGGGCTTAGATGCCTCCCAGAGACTGCTCCTGGATTTGTTCATCCCACAGTCTTTGGATGGAGGACAGCTTAATTTTGTCCAGAATGTTTCATATTTCTAAATACTGCATACTCTAGAGTGCTGTGTGGCTGGAAGGTTAGAATTGAACCATACAAAAGTGTATATGAAGGAAACCGGAGGCACCTTCTCGACATGGTTAACGAAGAGGGAACCAGGGTGTCTGAAATGGGCCAATGCTGCAGGGAAGTATTTTGGTGGCCCTCTCTTTTAGAGCTGCTTGTGAGGCTGAAAAAGGACCAATGCTTGGGCAAGAGGGAGCAGATATCCAGCCCCAGAGCTAGAAATATAGGAGGGATGAAAGAAAGAGAGAAAGAAGAGGTGAATTTTTATGCAGCAGTTGCTGAAGGGGCCACAAAGTGTCCACTGAAGAGTGCGTCTGCAGAGAGGGTCTGCGTTTCTGCATCCAGGCTGGTGCAATAATTAATCTTTTGTGATTCTGACAGATGCCTGCAGAGGAGCAGAAACAAAAGATCACGATCTGACAGTGATTAATGCATCGCTAGTTGTCAGACTAAGAATTTTGGATGTGGGTAAATAAGCCGTAGGCCAGGCTGTTGATTGTATTTGAGAAAACTGCAGAAGATTACAGAGTGGGGGGAGCTGGGGTTCAGCACTTATTTACCACAGGCACTTACTATGTTTTGTTACTTGTCTGAAACCACCCTGTTCCCACAACAGGAGGAGAGGAGGAGAAGTAGGGGTATGATTTCTGAAACAAGGCTCTGCCTCAAGCCTTGGTTATGCTGAAAAAGTGGCAAAAGACACAGCCGACCCCAGCCCTGGCATCCCTGTGGGGTACAGAGGTGGCTGGATAATGGCTGCTACCATTCTCCAGGACACTGCAACACTGTGGAGTGTCTGCGAAGGAGGGAAATGTGGCTCTTGCTGTATATACTCGCAGCTGTGGGTGGCTTTAAGGTAACTGAAAGCTCTGCTGTGCTGTGTGGTCTGCTGCAGAATGCTTCAGCCTTGATCCAAGAAAGGCCTCCTAGCCGCTGAATGCCTGGCATCCCCTGCCAGCCACCAAGGCTGCTGCTGCGGTGCATGAGCCGAGCCATGTGCCGGGGCGAAGGGCAAGGCACGGCTTGCTGTGTGGGAACTGCCTGGGGCAGCAGATCCCCCACTGGGAGCCTTCCCACCAGTGCAGCCTTGTGCTCCCTCTCCCTCTTGCCCTGCCCTGGGGCTTTGCTGGGTCTTGCTCCCTGCAAGGTGGCTGGGCACTGCAGGGCTGTCAGGGAGCTTTCCGTGCCCCACGGGGTAGGTAGTGGACGGGATGGGAGCTGTGTAGAGCAGGATGTGGGGTTGGGTGCTCCGCTGAGAGCTTGACCCTTTGGGCTGCTGCAGCAAAAGGCATTTCTTGGGGGGTGGTAGTGCTCACCGCCGTGTTTCCCCTGCATCCTGCTGCAGCTCCCAGCCTTGTCCCTGCCAGGGATGGGGACGGCACTGCCAGCCCTGGGCAGTGATGCCAGACCCTGGTGGCACTCAGGTGGAGATGTTTGGGCTGGAGCAGCTCTGGACATGCTTGGGAGAGGGTTAACAGCCACCTATGGAGGCTGAGAGCTGAACCAGGAGGCAGCAGGCAAGTTCAGGCACCTCCAGGGCTAGGCAGCAGCTGAATGGGAGTACGGAGCTCCCAGATTGCAGTTTTCAACCAAGATGCCCAAATTCTGCCAAAATCTTGCTTAAGGTTCCTATGGTATTTGCAGGTTTTCCTTTTATTATAACAGTGGCAGCTTTTAATCTCTGTGGCTCGCATTCTGCTTGTGTAAGATGGGGTTACTTATGCTCAGCCCTGTTTTGCAAAGAGCGCTGCTATCTCTGGATGAATGTTCCTGTAGACAACCACAATATTTAACATACAGCATCGCTCTGTGGCTCTGCCTAATCCTCACATTGGTTTCCAAGCTTCTTAATGCGTGTACCTCAGGTCTGAGTTGTTTGTCAGTGAGTTTTTGGAAGAGGGATTTGCCCAGGAGTAAATCTCCATGAAAGGCTGGGGAAAGAGGATGGCTGTAAGCCCTTGTTAACCTTAATTAGTATGGCATGAACAGGGTGGGGGCTGCATGCATCCCTTCACCTCGAGCATCCAGCACTGCACAGGACCCACTGCTCAGCACTGTGCGCAGAACTGGTGTTGAAGTATTAGTTAGTCGCACACGGCCATTCTGTGTTTGCTGATTTTCTTCTGGGTGTCTGAATGGAAGTGCTTTAATCCTTTCAGTTCTTGGTATGAAAAGCTGTTGACAACCTGTGCCTGTCCCATGGAGGTGATGAGTATCACAGTCCGAACCCTGCCCGCACTCGGGGCTCTCTTGGGCCTGTGCAGCTCTCCTCCAGCCCCAGCTCTCCCAGTTTCAGTCCTAAAGTGTGTTGTTTTGTTTGCTGGACATTACCTCTGGTACTCATGTCATTCACAGCGACTAGTACTGCCCTGTTTCTTCTCCAGAGTAACGCAAAGCTAACCACCTTCCCCAGATCCCACTCCTCCCAGGCAGGGCTCAATGCCCACAGGGACATCCAGCCTGCACTGTTGAGAGGCTGCTCAAAACCTTCCAGGACTGAGCTCTGTGCCATGAAAATACGGAGCCACGCTCTTGGGCTGATGTAAACTGGTGTAGCTCAGTTGATGTCGATCCAGCTTATACAAGCCAGAAATATGGCTTAGAGTAAATTAATCATTCTGCTGAAATGTAGCCAGCTCTGAAGCGTACCTGTCCCATGGGGATGCTAAGAAGTGAAAGTTGCTTCCACCCTTTTTGGCTGATAATCCACAAACGAGCCACAAATCTGGCATGGAAGAAAGGCTGCAGTGTAATGCATGAGTCTACCCACGCTAAAATGTCACCGGTTCTGGAGAGAGATGCAGCAGCTGTTTAGCAGAGGGTAGCCCAGGTGGCAGAGATGGTCCTGTTATTTATATGGCTCCATAAATGAACTCAGTGCTTTGCAAAATAACAGCCTTTCCTCAAGCAGATTCCAATGCAACTTGCTCCAGAGCAAAGCAGGACTGGGCTGCCGCAAGCCCGATGATGTTGCAAGGAAAGTCCCAGCTGCTCCGAGGGCCATAGGAGCAAGCTCTGCAAGAAAGGCAGCGTACTGTCACCAGTGGGGCCACGAATGCATGGCAGCGCATCAGAAAGGAGACAGGTAAGTGCCAGGTAGGAGGAAGAAGTTACCCTCAATGTAGCTCCATCCCCTTAAAGCCTCTTTCCTTTCTGTAGTCTGTGGCTTTCCAAAATGTGTCCAGAGGGCAAAGCTCGCCTTTCCTTTTGCTTTCTTGCAGGAAAGTCAAGGAAAAGAATTGCTCCATCTTGCAGCTGCAGATGTGAGGCACAGAGGTTAAAGGCCAGATCTGAAACAGATTTAGGCCTATGCAAACAGAGATGCCCCAAGACAGGTTTCCTCACAGGGGCCAGAGCCGGCATGGCTGAACAGCTCTCCCAGAGGGACCTGCTTTGTTCGCTGCGGGAAGGTGCTGCCCAGGACGGTAACATTTCTGTTACTGTAGCGAAGGTGCATTTTTCAGATTTCCCTGGATTCAAGGGGTTGCAACATCTGGTCACATCCATCTTTTGTCTTTTTTTGTCTTTCTTTCTTTTTTCTTTTTTGAAATTCCCTCTTTTCTCAGGGGGAGCCCAACTTGCAGGTGCCAGGATGCTTTTCTCACGGCTAGATGTAGGGCAGCAGGACCACGGGCTCCGAACTCCACACTGAGAGGGAGAAGGAGGTGGAGCAAGAAGGAGGAAGGCTATTAGACACCAGGAACCTGGGCTTTCCCGGGGTTGTTCGTGTACCAATCACAGGGTTTTTCCAATGTGAAATGCATCAGCAGCCGTGCTAGCAGGAGCAAGCATTGCCAGCGCTACTAAGCTGCACCCTGGAAAGAGCTGCCGTGATCTGAAAGTGGAGTTTATTAACTCCAGATTTTTACAGTGTAGCTGGCACGCCAACAATACAGTCCGAACACAAAGAATCACTTGCAGATATAAATCAGAGGAAGGCATCTCCAAAGACTCCTGCTAGCCTGAGTCACGCACAGCTGCTGTGCCAAGTACCAGCTGCTGAACGGCAGTGGGCCCACAGCTGGGTCACAGGCACCGAGCTCGGGGGGCGTTACTGATTGCCTGGTTAGCAAAACCCCTAAGAATGGCAACTGGTTTGCTGACTACAGAGCACAGGTGCCTTAAACAGTGCCCCTTACTTGTAGCAGCCAGCACTGAGCCAGCAACCTCAGGTTGGACCAGCTGGTCAGTCAATGGGGGAAAAGGAGGAGGTGAGTTATAGGTCCTGGGGTGGCTCGGTTGAGGAGAGGCCTTAGGGAGTAGTTGTGGGATTTACCCCTGGAGAAGGAAGTAGAGCGATAGCTGTTAGCGTCTCAACCATCATGACGGTCTGCCTGCTTTGAGATGTCAAGAAATACCGTTACTATGTAATTTTGTCTACAGGAACAGATGGAAAGGCTGGAAAGGTTACCTCCTACTGCTGCTTGATGCAATCTCTCAGCTGGAAATAACCATCCCTGGAGATGAGCCAGTAGGGTGAAATGTGTGTGCACCCTTTGTCTGCACTGGCACAGCATCAGCCTTCTGCGGGGAAGGGCCAGAGTCTGAGCCTCCCATCATGTTGCTGTAGTGGGCTTGCACTTGCCCTGCTGGCTGGGGGCTTGAAGCTCGTCTAGCTGTACTTGAAGGAGAACCCTTCATTTTGTACTATGTCCTTAAGAAAGGTTTAGGAGTGGGTTGGATGGAGCAATAACAGCTGACAGGTTTGCAAGCAACCCTCTTGGTGTGCTCCTCCTGCGTGATATATCTCTCACCCTTCCGCTCTCCTGCAAGTGCTGCTTGAGCTCATTAGCATGTGCAGGGTTTCTGGGAGATAAATGAGTAATTATGTCCCTTTCTTTTAATGGGGGAAAGACCGTGACTGGGGGCTGATCTTAGGTCAGAATTGGAACTGGAACTTTGAAAACAAAGCTTTTTCCCCACAAAATGGTGTTGTAAGCTAGTCTCTCAGTTTGTGCTCAGGTAAGGAGTCTAAGACTGTTGAGCACTGAACAAATTTTCTTGCTGCTGCTAAATACGGTAGGACTCAGGTGAATGTTTTTTGCTGTTCAAGTGTGTCCTAAACTTGCTGCTTTTCGTCTCCTTTTTAACAACTGATCATCTTGAACCTTCCCATTTTGCTTGGAGTATAAACTTTTAATGGAGGCGTTCTCCTGTTTGCCCCCACCCTGTAAATTATGGTGTTAATCTTTGATTGGGACCTTGTTGGTATTTCTGCAGAGTAAATAGAGTTATCAAATGTGTTCAGAACTTAAAATTCAAGTGAAAGCAGCTTGTGTGGGTGCAGGGATGTGCATAGCAGGGAGAGGCAGAATAAAAGTTCAGTTATTTCTCTTTTCTTTTTGTGTGGCAGGACAAACCTTCCAAAAAAATGAAGGCTCTGCCACATGTTTTCTGTAACCAGCCAAATAAAATATTATGTTTTAAAGCATTCGGGGTCAGAGAAATAACTCAGGCTCTGGGCTTAGCTTTTTTTCTTCCTCACAATAGCTTCTGCTGAATGATAATCTTTAAAACTATGCATGTGGGGGGCCAGATCCTGACCCCCATTGCATCTGCTCTGCACTGCTGCAAAAAAAAAAAAATGCAGAGCAGGCAGAAAGTTAGCTTAGCTGGATTGCTGGAGATTACCCTGACCCAGTTTGTCAGCTGTGGTGCAGGAGACTAGGCGCTGGGGCCAGAGTATGGCACAAGGAAGAGAATTTGTTGTGATGCTCATATATTTGGGTACGCATTGGGTGGGGTGGTGGGTATCCCCCTGTTAGCACCTCAAGGGTGAGGTGGTCCTTGGCTATTCTCACAATGGGGCTCTGGTGCTTAGCAGCAGCCAAAACTCTGGCTTGACTGTTTTCTGGATATACATGTCGTTGCCATATGAGAAATGCATGTGTTACACGAAGTGCAGCTTTTACAGCTTTCTCATGTGTATGTATCTTGATGCAAACTTCAGAGAGTGTTTCATTGCTAGATAGCGATGTAGAGCAAGCACAATGTAGAGCAAGCACAGCAGCTGGGGTATTCCTTCCTGGTGACCGAGCCTGGGTACAACCAGATGCATTTCTGTCATGAAGCGATCTCCTGTAAATGTTTCCTGGGGCGTGTTTTCCTTTCAGCAGCAAGCATGGGCATTTGCTGTATTGGAGGGCCACCCTGATGTCTAGCTCAGCGCTGGCTGCTACAAGCAGTGGAAACTTTTTCTGCATTTAAAGGGAGAAAATCAAACTGGAGTGGGCTGAGAGCTATTTATAGAGCATGCTGTGTTTGAGTAGCCCAGCCTTTTTCTTTCAAGGCTTTGAATAGATTGGTTTATAAAGATTTTTTTTGATGTTTAAAATTGACATCTTGTTTTAACAATAATTCAATCTTGGCTAGTTTATTAAAAAAAAAACAGTCTGCATTGAGTTTACCCATGATTATCCACCTCTGGAATTCTAGTTTTGCCTATTCTCCATTTTTCTCACAAATAAACAATACTCTGAGTTTCCTCAGAGGCATGGATCCTGAAACAGAGACCAAGGCGGAAATTTCAGTTTTCATTCCAATGTAATATTAAAAAGCATACTTCTTTCTTTTGTAATGATGGAGAAAAGATTGAAAATGTGAGCTGAATATACTCCACAGGCTCAGGAACCAGAAAGCAATGAATAAAGAACCCAAAATTAATTGAGTTTTTTGTTTGCTTGGGTTTTTCTGTTTTTTTTTGTTTGTTTGTTTGGTTTTTTTTAATAGCAACAGGATTTCAGAGACCTCACTCACACATTTATCCTTAGAACTGAGCAATGCTGGGATCCTACTGAATACTGCAGGACAGCTGCTCCAAATTGCTCTGCGTTTTCCCTGATCATTTCCCTGATCATTCCCTAATCATTTCCCTGATCGTTTCCCTGATCATCCAGTCCCTCAACCTGCCCAAGGTCCTTCTCCTTCTACCCTGATCCAATTTCTCTTTGATTTCTTTTACTGAAGCCTGGAGAGCTTGTCTGTGTGTGGAAGCTCCCTTTGAATTTGCTTGTGTTACTTGTCCTTATGTGACCTAGTGGAGCCTGCAGCTTGCAGGATGGGTGCTGAATGACTGTGCCTTTCACAGGCATTTCCCACGAGATAGGTGTCCATCCTGTCTGCTCCTGGAGCCGATTGCTGCAGGAGGTGAATAAGTTTCCCTGATATCCCCTTCCAAAACTAGGTGATAAATGGCCACGTTTGGTAAAATACCAGCCTGGTTTGAGGGCTGCTGGTGGTGGTGAATATCTTTGTCCTGCTGGCAGGACTTCCCAGCAGCTTGCGCTTGGTACTGCTGCCTGGTTGCCCCCCTGATCTCTCAAAGGGAGCAAGCCTCAGGCTCCCCTTTGGCACCGGAGATCCCTGGGACTGCGAGAGACTGCCAGGGGCAGCTTTGGCCATGGGAGGTTGGTATGATTTTGGAGTGCTGGTGTCTGCAGGCTCCCTTTTCAGTGTGTGTCCCATTTTAACTTTACGACCTGGCAGTGCTGGTGGTCCTCAGCTTTGAGCAGCCAGCCCTGCATGCTCCCGGTGGTCCCTGGTAGGCTTTCTGAGGTGGCAGATGGGGAGAAGTGCTGTGACTGAAATGACTTTCCTCCCTTGTCATCCTGCCCTGAGGAGCACCCTCTCGCCATGGGCTGAGCCCGTGACCTGCCTGCAAGTGCTGCTGTACCTCTGCCACTGGTCTACCCTGCGTGCCAGCTGGCTGCAAATCACAGTGCGGGCACCAAGCATCTCTGCTGATAGAGACAAATCCCAGTGAAGGAGAGTAAAAGCACAGGTACATTCTTGCTGCACCTTAAGACCCTTTTGCCAGGACTTTCCTGTTTTGCTGCTAGCAAAGGGAATTGCAGTTTTGCTCCCTCTCATCTCTCAGATTCCTGCAGGATGTGTGCTGTTCCCTACCCATTTCATGCATCCTGCTGCGCACCCCAATCAAAGCCTCGCTTAGGAGGAACGGTGCTAACCCTGGACCTCTTTTTCCACCAGCATGCACCAGCCAGTCAGGCTGCTGATGATGTGGGAAGGCACAGCTCCACCTTCTTTGCTCCTGAGCACTTTCTGCTGCTGGCTCTGCTTCTCTACCTGCTGTTTATAGTAAGGACTCATCACAGATGTCAGCTCTTCAATCACCCCCCAGCCATACTTCTGTGATTCCATTTATAGTGTCTACTCTCTCTATTCCTTATCACAGCCCCCACCTTAGTCAATACTCAGTTCTTGGCATCTGGGCTTTGTTTTTATTTAAGCTTGGAACTGATAAAGCATGAGAAAAGGGGAAAATTCGGAAATCATAGAATGCCAAGTTTGGAAGGGACCTCAAGGATCATCTGGTCCAACCTTTCTTGGCAAAAGCACAGTCTAGTCAAGATGGACCAGCACCTTGTCCAGCTGAATCTTAAAAGTGTCCAATGTTGGGGAATCCACCACTTCCCTGGGGAGATTATTCCAATGGCTGATTGTTCTTATTGTGGAAGAATTTTCCTCTTGTGTCCAATCGGAATCTCCCCAGGAGTAACTTGTACCCATTACCCCTCGTCTTTTCCATGTGACTCCTTGTAAAAAGGGATTCTCCATCTTCTTTGTAGCCACCCTTTAAATACTGGAACATGGTGATAAGGTCTCCCCTAAGCCTTCTTTTCTCAAGGCTGAACAAACCCAGTTCTCTCAGCCGTTCCTCATACAGCAGGCTTCCCAGTCCTTTGATCACCTTTGTGGCGCTTCTCTGGACCCGCTCCAGCCTGTCCACATCTTTTTTGCATAGTGGGGACCAAAACTGAACAAACTTGCAGGTGTGGCCTGACAAGCACTGAGTAGAGTGGGATAATGACTTCTTTATCTCTGTTGGTGATGCCCTTGTTGATGCAACCCAGCATCCTGTTGGCTTTCTTTGCCGCAGCAGCACACTGTTCACTCATATTGAGCTTGTCCTCCAGAGGACCCCAGGTCCCTTTCCACAGAGCTGCTCCCCAGCTGGGTAGATCCCAGCCTATGCTGCACTCCTGGATTATGTTTTCCCAGGTGCAAGACCTTACACTTGTCTTTGTTCAACTTCATAAGGTTCTTGTTAGCCCACTCTTCCAGCCTATCCAGGTCTTCCTGCAGGGTGGCTCTCCCTTCCGAAGTGTCCACTTCCCCACTCAGTTTGGTATCATCGTCAAACTTCATCAGGGTATGCTTGATCCCATCATCCAGACCACTTATGAAGATATTAAACAGCGTTGGGCCCAATATCGATCCCTGGGGGACCCCACTTGTGACAGGTTGCCAGTTAGAAAAGGAGCTATTTACCAGCACCCTCTGGGTGCAGCCTGTCAGCCAGCTGCCCACCCACCCCACAGACCACTCGTCTAGACTATAACGCATCAATTTCTCTAGAAGGAGGCTGTGGGAAACCATATCGAAAGCCTTGGAGAAATCCAGGTAGACGATGTCCACCGCTCACCCCACATCAACCGAGCAGGTTACTTTGTCATAGAAGGTAATCAGGTTTGTCAAGCATGATTTGCCCTTGGTGAATCCGTGCTGGCTTTTGCCAATCACATGCTTCATTTGACTTGTGATAGCCCCCAGGAGGATTGATTCCATAACTTTCCCAGAGACTGAAGTAAGACTAATGGGCCTATAATTTCCTGGATCCTCCTTTAAGCTCTTCTTGTAGATGGAGGTAACATGAGCCTTCTTTGAGTCTTCTGGGATGTCCCACGATCTCCACAACTTCTCAAAGATTATGGAGAGTGGCCTCACAACGTCAGCCAGTTCTCTTAACACTCTCGGGTGGATATTGTCAGGACCTATCGATTTGTAGGGGTCAAGCTCCTGTAATAGTTTACATACCAACTCTTCCTTCACTGGCGATGAGTCTGGGTTTGCATCAGCCTGGATTTTTGTTCCCAGGGCCTGGAGTTCAACAGTGCTGGTAAAGACAGAGGTGAAGGAAGTGTTGAGAACCTCTGCCTTTTCAGTGTTGTTGGTGACTAATTCACCTCTCCTGTTTAACAGCAGCCCAATATTTTCCTTCTGTTTCTGCTTGTTGTTTATGTACCTGAAGAACCCTTTCTTGTAGTTTTTGACATCTCTGGCCAATTTCAATTTGAGCTGAGCTTTTGCTTTTCTAACTGCATCTCTGCACGCCCTGGCAATGCCCTTGTAGTTCTCAACAGGTATTTGTCCGCTTTTCCATCTCTGGTACGCTTCTCTTCTGGTTTTGAGCGGACTCAGAAGCTCACAGTTAAGCCAAGGGGGTCTCTTGCTCTGCCTACTTCCCTTACCTCTAAAGGGGATGAACTGTTTTTGTGCTTCCAGGAGAGTGTTCTTGAAAAACTCCCAGCATTCGCTAGCTCCTTTATCCTCCGTGGAAGCATCCCATGGAATCCCTCCCAACTGAGCTCTGAGCGAGCTGAAGTTTGCTCTTCTAAATCTAAAACCTGTGTCTTAGAACTAACCTTTAGCATGCTCAGCAGGATCCCAAACTCCATAATATTGTGATCACTGCAGTCAAGGCTATTGCTAACCGAGATATTACAAAGCAGGTTTTCTTGGTTTGTGAGTAGCAGGTCCAGCAGTGCCTCATTCCTGGTTGGCACATCTAACATTTGTATGAGGAAGCAGTCCTCTACGCATTCCAGGAACTTGATGGATGACATGTGAGCTGCTGTATTGTTCTTCCAACAAATGTCTGGGTAGTTGAAGTCACCCATAAGAACCAGATTCTGTTGACCCAAAGCTTGGTTAAGTAAGTGACCTAAATATTGCTTCGTTGGCCTTATCGTCTTGGTTTGGAGGTCAGTAGCAGATGCCTACTGTAAGATCCCCCTTGGAGACAACCCCTCTGATCCTGACCCAGAGGCATTCAATAGGGCTTTCAGAATCGCCATAGTTGACTTCTATACATTCAAGGATATCCTTAACATAGAGTGCGACTCCTCGTCCTCTTCTTCCCTGCCTGTCTTTACAAAACAGGGAGGCTGAGCAAGAGATAGACCGGTGGTGCCTTGCTCTGCCCCCCCCGAGACAGGAACAGGAGCAGCAGCAGCCACCAGTAAAAACCCACGATCAAGGGGATCCTGTATCCCCCCCCACCGGGCTGAAGGCAGCAGCTCAAAGGAAAAGAGTGAATGGAGGCGAGTCCACGCTCGTGGTGGCAGGTGAAGGCCCTCCCTGCCCACCTCGCGTCCCCAGGTGCCTCTGTACAACAGGTATGAGGCCCTGGAGGTGGAAGGCCAGTCAATGGATGATGGGGATGATGGTCCATCTATACCAGAGGTGTTGCATAGGTCAGAAAGGCAAACCTCTCATATCAACGCCACCTCCACAAGGAAGAGAAGACAGGTTATAGTTGTGGGTGACTCCCTTCTGAGGGGAACCGAGGGTCTGATATGCCAGACGGACCCTCCTCTTAGGGAAGTCTGCTGCCTCCCTGGGGCCCAGGTGAAGGATATCACTAGGATACTCCCTAGCCTGGTACGGCCCTCGGACTGCTGTTCCATGTGGGGGCCAATGAAGCCGCAACACATAGTCCTAGGCCAATCAAAAGAGACTTCAGGGCCTTGGGATGGCTAGTAAGGGACTCTGGAGAACAGGTTATTTTCTCCTCTCTCCTTCCAGTTGTGAGCAGTGACACTAGAAGGAACAGAGGTACCCAATCTATTAACTCATGGCTCCGTGGCTGGTGTCATCACCACAATTTTGGTTTTTTTCATAACGGAATGGCCTACACAGCACCAGGTTTGCTAGCGTCTGATGGGGTTCATCTTTCTCAAAGGGGAAAGAGAATCTTTGCTCAGGAGCTTGCAGGGCTCATCGACAGAGCTTTAAATAAGACTGGAAGGGGGAGGGAGATAATATCAGGCTTGCCCGAGAGAAGCTGAGGGACGACGTGCCAAGGTTAGAGGGAGCGGGTGTTAGCAAGGGCACTCAGCCTGTGTCTCTGAGATGTGCTGGGTACACTGGGGCACAGTTGAAGTTGTACAGAGTAGAGCTAGGGGATACTGAGGTAATAGGAGCCAAGAGGGAAACACCAGTGAAACACCTCAAAGCACAGAAGGGGTGTTCCTCTGTGAAGGAGACACAGACGAAAGCCCAGCTGAAGTGCCTCTACACCAATGCATGCAGCATGGGCAATAAACAGGAGGAGCTGGAAGCCATTGTACAGCAGGAAAACTATGCTATAGTTGCTATCACGGAAACATGGTGGGATGACTCACACAACTGGAGTGCGGCAATGGATGGCTATAAACTCTTCAGAAGGGATAGGCAAGGAAGGAGAGGGGGTGGGGTAGCCCTGTCTGTTAGGGAGTGTTTTGATTGTCTAGAGTTTAATGATGGTGATGATAGGGTTGAATGTCTATGGGTAAGAATCAGGGGGAAGGCCAACAAGGCAGATATCATGGTGGGAGTCTGTTAGAGACCACCCAACCAGGATGCTGAGGCAGACGAACTAGTCTGTAAGCAGCTGGGAGAAGCATCACGATCGCTAGCCCTTGTTCTTGTGGGGGACTTCAACTTACCAGATGTCTGCTGGCAATACAATACAGCAGAGAGGAAACAGTCTAGGAGGTTCCTGGAGTGTGTGGCAGATATAACTGCCTGACACAGCTGGTGAGGGAGCCAACTAGGGAAGGCAACCCGTTGGACCTGTTGTTTGTGAACAGAGAAGGACTTGTGGGTGATGTGATGGTTGGACACACCGCACAACGATCACAAAATTATAGAGTTTTCAATTCTTGGAGAAGTAAGGAGGTGGGTCAGCAGAACTGCTACCTTGGACTTCCAGAGGGCAGACTTTGGCCTGTTTAGGAGACTGGTCGACAGAGGCCCCTGGGAGGCAGCCCTAAAGGGCAAAGGAGTCCAGGAAGGCTGGGCATTCTTCAAGGAGGAAGTGCTAAAGGCAAAAGAGCAGGCTGTCCCCGGGTGCTGAAAGACGAGCCGGCGGGGAAGAAGAAGGGCCTGGCTCAATAGAGAGCTTTGGCTAGAACTCAGGAAAAAGAGAAGAGTCAATGACCCTTGGAAGAAAGGGCAGGCAAGTCAGGAGGACTACAAAGGTGTAGCGAGGTTGTGCAGGGAGAAAATTAGAAGGGCCAAAGCCGAGCTTGAGCTCAATCTGGCTACTGCTGTAAAAGACAATAAAAAATACTTCTTCCAATACATTAGCAGCAAAAGGAGAGCTAAGGAGAATCTCCAGCCTCTATTAGACAGGGGAGGGAACATAGTGACAAAGGATGAGGAAAAGGCTGAGGTACTTAATGCCTTCTTCACCTCAGTCTTTCATAGTAAGATCAATTGTTCTCTGGTTACCCAGTCCCCTGAGTCGGAAGATAGGGACCGGGACCAGAATGGAGCCCCCATAATCTAGGGGGAAATGGTTAGTGACCTGCTGCACCACTTAGACATTCACAAGTCTATGGGGCTTGACGAGATCCAGCCAAGAGTACTGAAGGAACTGGCGGAAGTGCTCACCAAGCCGCTTTCCATCATTTACCAGCAGTCCTGGCTAACTGGGGAGGTCCCAGCTGACTGGAGATTAACAAATGTGACACCCCTCTACAAGGAGGGCCGGAAGGAGGATGCGGGGAACTACAGGCCTGTCAGCCTGCCCTTGGTACTGGGGAAGCTGATGGAGCAGATCATCTGGAGTGCCATCACATGGCACGTAGAGGATAAGCATGTGATCAAGCCCAGCCAGCATGGGTTTAGGAAAGGCAGGTCCTGCTTAACCAACCTGATCTCCTTTGACGACAAGGTGACTCACCTAGTGGATGAGGGAAAGGCTGTGGATGTTGTCTACCTAGACTTCAGTAAAGCCTTTGACACTGTTTCCCACAGCATTCTCTTGGAGAAACTGTCTGCTCATGGCTTGGACAGACGTACTCTTTGCCGGGTGAAGACCTGGCTGGATGGCTGGGCCCAAAGAGTGATGGTGAATGGAGTTCAATCCAGTTGGTGGCCAGGCACAAGTGGTGTTCCCCAGGGCTCTGTGTTGGGGCCAGTTCTGTTTAATGTCTTTATCAATGATCTGGACAAGGGGATCGAGTGCACCCTCAGTAAGTTTGCAGACGACACCAAGTTGTGCGGGAGTGTTGATCTGCTTGAGGGGAGGAAGGCTCTGCAGAGGGATCTGGACAGGCTGGATCAATGGGCTGGGGCCAATTGTATGAGGTTCAACAAGGCCAAGTGCAAGGTCCTGCACTTGGGCCACAGCAACCCCATGCAACACTACAGGCTTGGGGAAGAGTGGCTGGAAAGCTGCCCAGCAGAGAAGGACCTGGGAGTGTTGGTCGACAGCCGCCTGAATATGAGCGAGCAGTGTGCCCAGGTGGCCAAGAAGGCCAATGGCATCCTGGCTTGTATCAAAAATAGTGTGGCCAGCAGGACTAGGGAAGTGATTGTCCCCCTGTACTTGGCACTGGTGAGGCCGCACCTCGAATACTGTGTTCAGTTTTGGGCCCCTCACTACAAGACAGACATTGAGGTGCTGGAGCTTGTCCAAAGAAGAGCAACGAAGCTGGTGAAGGGTCTAGAGCACAAGTCCTATGAGGAGCAGCTGAGGGAACTGGGGTTGTTCAGCCTGGAGAAAAGGAGGCTGAGGGGAGACCTTATTGCTCTCTACAACTACCTGAAAGGAGGTTGTAGAGAGGTGGGGGTCGGTCTCTTCTCCCAGGTAACTAGTGATAGGACGAGAGGAAATGGCCTCAAGTTGCGCCAGGGAGGTTTAGACTGGATATTAGGAAATTTTACTTCACTGAAAGGGTTGTCAAGCATTAGATCAGGCTGCCCAGGGAAGTGGTTGAGTCACCATCCCTGGAAGTATTTAAAAGACGTTGGGATGAGGTGCTTAGGGACATGGTGTAGTGGTGGACTTGGTCGTGTTAGGTTTACAGTTGGAGTCAATGATCTTAAAGGTCTTTTCCAACCTATATGATTCTATGATTCTGTGAAAACAGCCTATAGCCATCCATTGCGATCCTCCAGTCATGTGAGTTGTCCCACCATGTTTCAGTTATTCCTATGATATCATAACTTTCTGACTGAGCGCAGAGCTCCAGTTCCTCCTGTTTGTTCCCCAGTCTGTGTGCACTGGTATACGTACACTTGAGGTGGTTTATCTTCTGGTTCTCATCTTGGGAGGCAGCTAAGGAACATTAGTCACTGCTCTGGAAAGGCAGACCAACATCACAAGCAAAGTGTATGTAGGGCACATTTAATCATAGAATCATTTAGGTTGGAAAAGACGTTTAAGATCATTGAGTCCAACTGTATCCAAGTCCACCATTAAACTATGTCCCTAAGTGCCTACAGGTCTTCTAAATACCTCCAGGGATGGCGACTCAACCACTTCCCTGGGCAGCCTGTTCCAATTCTTGATAACCCTTTTGGTGAAGAAATTTTTCCTAATATCCAATCTAAACCTCCCTTGCCACAACTTGAGGCCATTTCCTCTCATTCTACCACTTTTTACTTGGGAAAAGAGACCAACACCCACCTTGCTACAACCTCCTTTCAGGTAGTTGTAGAGAGCGATAAGGTCTCCCCTGAGCTTCCTTTTCTCCAGACTAAGTAGTCTAATGATGTTAGACTGATGTCTAACTGATCTAACTGATGTTAGCCTAACATCTAACTGATGTTAGACTACTTGGCCTAAAGTGTATGGGCAGAAGACTTGCAGCAAAGCTATTGCATTAAGTGAAATAGAGACCACTTACTTACCCTCAAAAGTTAAAAGGCACAGGACAGGAGCCCTTTCATCCACTTGGGATTTCTTGGTCCTGCCAGCAGCTGGGATTGCTTTCTTGCCCTTAGCACTGGTCAGTCCAGTGTTGACCCTTGGCCACCAGCCTGGCTGAGAGTCCCATGAGCAGCCCACGAGCAGAGGGGAAGTGACATGAAATCTAAAAGTCTCTGTAGAGGTATTTAGGTGCCTGATGGTGCAGAGAGGCACTGAGTGGCCTTTCAAAAGTTCCTCAGGAGACTGGAGGGAGAGAGGAGGAAAAGTCCCATCTCAGGGATTGAGTCTGGAAAGCCTGACCCACCTCAAGACCTTGGAAAACCTCACCAGACACCAGGCATGTGTCTGGGCTCCTAAATATCTTGGAAAATCTGCTCCAAAGTAATTATTACTTCTGTTGAGCAACTTCTGCCAGCCCAAGGCTGGGAATGGAGTCTCAGTAGAGTCCCTTCTTGCTGTGTGAAACTACTGCCATACCACTACAGTGTGAGGGATGTATGGATCCCAGCAAAGAAAAATTACTCCTCCAGCAGCATGTTTCTAGCTGACATTGATTTGCAATAGGGCTGTCAACAGCAGCTGGAGAGCCCTGATCCTGGAAAACAATATGTCAATTGCCTGGGTTGGTTTTAATTCTTTAATCCTTTGTCTGCAACCTAATGTGTTGCAGCATTACTTAGAGATGAGATGTGCCACTGCTCCTTTGCTCTTGCTGTTTTGGAGGCCGGGTCTGTCTGGCCAGGTCCAGGAAGAGCTGGGAAGATGGACTGGCTTGCAGTACTGTTTGAAAGTTGCACAGACCTGTAAGTCACTGTATTTATATAATTTTGTCTGTCTCCTTCTACATCTGAATTTTAAACATCCGTTATAAGGCAATACTGCTTTTAGCCATGAGCCAAGTTTTTCTTCTAAAACACATGTTCCCTAAAGCCTTAGTACTTTATTTCCTTTGTTCTGATTTATTGCTGTTGCCTTACCACATGTGCTAGGCACAGAAGAGGAAAAACTACCCAAACCAACAAAACAGCCCTCTCTACCCCCTCCCCAGACCATACACATGAGGATTAACACACTGAATCTATTATATCAAGTGATTCAACAATGAATTAGTTTATGTTTAATTTCTTAGCTGCTTCCCAGCAGATATGCCAGTGAAGAGTGAGTGTAGGTTAATAATGTGAAGATTATGATAAGCCCAATGAAGGCTACTATGGGGAACTGAAAATTGGGATAGATGGTAAATCTGGGGAATGATAGTGAGATTAAAAAATAAAAATTGTTGACTGCATTTTCTAAATAGGGATTTTGTGGGTATCATTTTTATGTGCCTTTTACCAATACCTAAAAATGGCCTTACTTGTCAAGGGATGAACTCTCTTCCACAAAATAAGGCCTTCTTATGTTATCTCAGGGTAAGCATCAAGCAGCTGAGGCATGCAATTGCTGGTCACTTGGGGAAAAAAAAAATTGACTGTTACTGTGAGGTTTGTAGAGCTCTTTGAGATAGAAAAGTTCCGCCAAACTTTGCTTTCTTGGAGGTTGTTCAGCCTTGACAATAGCAGAAGGCTAAATTATTTTAATTAGTATTTATATGAAAGTTAGCTCCATGTTTTCCTCCTCAAATGCAAAGCAATAGTGCAGAGGTTGAGCTGTGGCCATGAGTCAGATGGACCTTAGCAGAGAAACACTGATTTGGTACTATGGGGTGTCTGTGCTACCCACCTCCTGTACCCTCAGGCACAGCTAGGAAACACCTGAGTCCATACCCGTAACTGAGTTTGTTTTAATTCTGCAAAAACTTACCTATTCATATTGGAGTTTGTTACTCATTCAATGCATATTGGACACCCGGTG
Source organism: Ciconia boyciana (assembly GCF_034638445.1). Classification (NCBI taxonomy): domain Eukaryota; kingdom Metazoa; phylum Chordata; class Aves; order Ciconiiformes; family Ciconiidae; genus Ciconia; species Ciconia boyciana. The sequence goes on from NC_132936.1 coordinate 116,760,389, forward strand.
TCTCAGCCATGTCCTTGATAGGAGGAGGCCTCTCTCTAGGAGAGAGGTGTCACCTCTAGGACAGATGTGGGCAGAGCCTCCACCATAGCATGGTTCAGACCGTGGTGGAAATCGTGACCTGCTGCATTATCTGTGATGGTTTCCAAGATGTAGTTTGTGCAAAATCCCCACTGGCCACTTCTACAGCTGCGCTTAGCTATGTGCACCAAGAGTAGAGCTGCTGGCTGGTTCAGGCAGTAGCCATGTGCCATGTCAAAGCGGCTGCTACCAGCATTGCACAGGATTTGGGGATTTTGTGAGTTGGTGGTTGTCACTCAGTTCAAAGACATTGGAATGAAGCCTCTCTTTGTAGACAGACTGTTAGCACTTCCTGTGGCCATTGGCATATCCTACTCCCTGTGGGATATGCTTTCCTCCAAGATCACCATAGGCTTTAGAAAAGGCGAAGTGGTGAAACACATTGTGTCTCAATGCTCTGTGAACACAAAGGTCAAATAAAGCTAAGTGATTGCAAGGGAAGGGATGTCCTGGCAGAGGGGAACACTCTTAATACTTGCTGCCTTAATACTTTCTTCCTTTCCGTAAACCAACTCGACAGCGGCTTGTGCCCTGTCGGGGATACTCACATCATTGTTTGAGCTGACGTATCACGAGCTGCTTTTCTTTACTTGTGTTTTCCCTTTGAGGCAGGCTATTGATGTGAAGCTCGTTGTCATATTGAGGCCTGTTGACTGTGTTAGTTAACAAAGGAGGGCATTCAAAAGCCTGCTCAGAGGCATATTTGTCTTTTTTTCTTTTCCTTTTTAAATCAAACCCAGCTTTCCTAGCAAAATGTTTTACGGAATCTGCTCCCTTGAAACCAACATGAGGCAACAGCAGTGACTGCAGCTAGTTGCAACATCCCGTCTTGCTAGGTGGAGGCACATCATGTTACAAGTGGTGCTGCTAATGAAACCTCTGCACAGGAAACCTATGGAGACCTGTCTAGCTGGGGGCTGTTAACTCATCTGAGGTGAGCTAAAGACCAAATTTCACTTGGTTTCTTTGAAGAATGAGCTGTACGTACTTAACCCAAGTTCAATGAACTGAAGCTTCAGTAAACTTAGTCCTGAATTCAAGAGAATTTGGGCCAATAGGTTGGTTTTAGTGAAACCTAAAAGTCAAACTTTGACCCCAAAGGAGCAAAGCTTTCTGATTTTGAACATCTCTTGAGGATTCAGTTAAGCCAGGAAGTCAGAGACAGTGATGACACAGAAACTCAGTGCTGGTGCATGTCTCACCTAAATCTTAAAGGCAAGGTCAAATACTAATATAAAATGGTCAGACCACTGCTTTGATGAAACTCAGAACACAAATACTGTAAAATATGTATCATTGAGCATCTTTATAATCATAACAATCAAATTATTTTAGACTGCTTTCAGGTCCAACCGAACAGTACTTAAAGCAGCGTACTTGGTACCAAAATCCAGTAAATTATTTGCATTATTGTGAGCTTCTTGGAAGCTTTCTCAAAGAGCAAACTCTGTTTTGTTTGGGGGAAAAAGGCAAACCATGCTTGCCTGGTTGAAAACTGCTCATGAGAAGATCTTTCTCAGAAAGACTTAAGAGCATTGGGCCCTTTTCTTGTTTTCTTAGAAAACAGGAAATTAATTTTAGCTCTGCAGTTAACTTGATTTCTTAAGTCACTTGCTTTCTGTGATCGCTTTTGGGTTCTGGAATGCTACAGAAATTATCTGAGAGCATTTTCAACACTTCAAAATTAAAATCAAATTGTTGAAAATGTGCCAGCATTTAAATGAAAATTATTTTCTTTAAACAAACACTTGAGGGCTTTCGATATTTTTTTAATCACAAGGGCATTCTTAACCCAAACACCTTTTCTTTGTGGTTTTTTTCAAGTATCCAGTCTGCACTGCTAAAACCAGATGTGTCTTAGGATATAATCAAATTCAAGATCTTCTTAGCAAAAAACTAGATGAGCAGGGAGTTCTAGTTTTTCACACAGCACGAAGACATAAGTGGGTGTAACTGCAAATACCATCTCTGCCTCTGTGCCCACGGAAGTGCCTGGGCAGCGATACCTGTGCAGACTTCTGCTATGTGGAGAGGGGTCGGGTGTGGGGCTGAGCAGCGGGCGCCTGTGCAACTCCAGGCAGCCAGCAGGAAATAACGGAGGCAGGAGCTGGCTGTAAAATTTGCTGCTGTGCAGATGCTCTGATATTCAGCTTTCCACGCAGTGGAGACGAGAGCCACAGAAGCCACTGCAGATTAATGAGGGAGGATTAGCACAGCCCGTGCACCTTTGCAGGTGGTTTGGTGAGCTTATACATGGCTCAGGAGATGTCGCATGTAGCCAGAGAGTGAGTCTGGGTACCAGGAGCAGCCAGAAGCTGCCCTGTATCCTGCTGTAGAAACCTGGAAATCCAGGGACTGGTGTTTCTGTCAAAGCCCATCTAGGCCAGTATCTCATCCCTGACAGAGGCCAGCAGCAGCTGTCTAGGAGAAGAGTTTGAGAACAGGATGCATGTCTGATGAGATCATCCCCCAGTGCTCCCTGCTAGCTCTGGGATTCTTAGAAGCGAAGGATTTCCATGGGGCTTCATGACCCTGTCCTCAAACACCCCAGGCCAAGCTCCACATCTAGGCTCTGAGTGCCAGCCCTGCTGCCAGCCCGTGGGGTAAGGTTTCTAACAACGACGTGTGAAAGCCTGTCCCTCAGTGCAGGGGCTCCTCTTGGGACAACCATCACTGTCCCTCAGTGAGCTTTCAGCCCTGCTAGAATAGGGCCTTGCTGTAGCCCCAGGCAGGTGGTTGGTTACAATTTGCTGGCTGTGGGAATGGGAAATTAAATTGATGTCTGTAAAAGCAGTGGTTGAGGGTTTTTGTCATCATTTCACAGGTGGAGTTGGGAGAAGATGGAGAACACCTTCAGGTAAAGGAAAGTAGCCTGGTGGATGCCAGCTGAGGATGTGGGTCCTTCATTACTATTGCCTCTTTGATAGCCCTGGAGGAATGTTTCTCCTTTGGAGACCAGAAGTAGGACTGCTTGAGCAATATGTACCACAGACTCTGTCCTGTCTGTGTGTAGTAAATGAAGGAGCCTGAAAACAGTTCTCCCCAACAACACAAATTATTTGTTGTTATCAACTAACTGCAGATCTTGTGTGTTGGCAAAACAAAACAAAACAAAACAAAAAATCCTTCCTAATGACCCCAGTGACACATGCTTCTCAATCAGCTGCAGGTCCAGGAGCCAATACTGTATGTGTGCTTTCAGAAAGGGTGTGGAGCAGAAAGCATCCCCTGTGGGAATCGGGATTTTTTTTATCTTTTGGGTGCTGTTGGATACACTCGCTCCGTCAACAAATGCTTTTAACAAGTGCTGTCATTCCTTTGGTGCAAAGGACATGTGTAAGTACAAGGACCATGCAACATGTGTGATCCCAAGACTTTGATGTGTTTCTCCAATATATTGGATTTCCTGGTATTCACTGTGAGATTCACCACATTACAGAAGGCTGCCTACAAGATAAATTTCCTATAAAAATGTGTTCCGATATTCCCAACTTTCCTAGCCTTTTTCTGCGGCAATAAGTAAACTCTTTAAAGAGCTAGTAGCAAGAGAAATGTTGTAAGTCTTAAGAGACCTCTCCCTATGCGTAACCTTAAACGTTACAACACTATGATCTAGAGAAGCTACAAACAAAAAAGAGCTATGTAAAACCTTTTCAGCCCTATGGATGTGGCATTTGTTCAGACCATGACTCCAGAATACTCTTCTCCAATACATACTGCTGCATATTGTGAAGGTAATGCTGTTACCCTCAGGCTTCTGCTTAGCTATCTGGGTCTGGATGGGGCTGGAACTACAGAGGTGTGAGTGGAGATACGATCTCCCAGAGGCTTATGTTGGCCAGGAAAATGCTGGCTTGGAAAAGGATGAGGAGCATGTCCAAATAAGAAGAGTCTGGAAGGAGATTGTGATGGTCTGTTATTTCATTATTAGCTAAGAGATGTGAAATTTCCTTTTCCAGATGAGCACATCTCGTGCCTTGCATAAAGACAGCAATTGCTTCTTGTAAGACTTAGCATTTCTGCTAATTTAATGAGTTAGCCTTACAAATTAACTGCATCAGTCATTGGAAAGGCCTTTTTCAAGTTCCACAACCATGTTTTAGACCTCTTGATAAAGCCAGTAGCATGCTGGACTTTCACAAGCAGAAAGACCTTCAAAAGTATGCAAGTTATTTCTGGCATGTTGTATTCTCAACATGTCAAGGAAACATGGATTATTTTTACACAAACAGGCAAATCAAAATGGTTCCTTAGCAAGCTCCCATGAACATTCTTGGGCCCTGAGAAAGAAAAAAACATAAGAAAAAATCATTGCTTCTGAATTAGGTTTCTTAGATGGATCATGTTGTCAGACATTCAGAAGTTCATTTGCACCAGTTTGGGCCCCTGATGAATGATGGAAGGAGTGAAGGATAAAACAGAAAGAAAAAACAAGGACCAGGAATTAATTTGGATATTTGATCTTCGAGTGGACTTTTTTTTCCTTACTGTGAATCTATCATCAAATGTAGACCATGACAAACTGCAGACACTTTTGGAAGTTCTTTTTAATAGCTGTTATTTGAAAGGTGATGTGTAGGTGTTGAGAGGAAAAAGATCTCTGGAGCTGAACAGGCCTGTGTGGAAAGAACATGCCAACATCTTGCTGAAAAGCATAAAGCAGTGCAGCGGCAAGATTACTGGAGTGTCCTAAACTCTCTTGACATCTCAGCACACAAATCAGGCTATACACTTTGCAAATAGTGGAGGCTGTTTTGAAACTCTCTATTAAGGATTACAAATGCTGTCTGCAGTTTCTAGGCAAAGGCAATTAGATATCACAGCTATGGCCTCAGCTCAGTGTTTTATGTCTGAGCTGGTATTACTGTGTAGGGTTCTTATGCATTCGATTACCTCAGCCAAAACCTAGTTGTGACACCGACCAAAGCTGAGTCCTGTGATTAAGGTAAAAAAAAGCACAGCCTGATCTCAGCATTTTTCCCATTTCAGTGTAGAAAGGTATTTTCCCACCCAAGTGAAGGGGCTTTTTAACAGAAAAAAGGTGTAAAGCATGCATAAACATTGATATTTAACATGCATCCTCATCCATAGTTGCTTCTCTGGGTAGTGTTTTTACTGGTTCAATACTCGTGTCCAAATTCAGGAGTAGCACTTGTTGGTTGGGCTTGGTGGAGCCACAGCCACCTATGTCAATGTTCATTTTGGCCCAGCTTTGGCCTCATCAATACTTATGTAGATGAATGTCAAAATTATCAATAATTATACCTTTTCTCAGTGTGAGGGTAGTTCTTTTGCAAATACTTTATACCAGGAAAAATAGAAGGGAAGAGGACGTTTTTGTGTGGTCAAAACCTCCAGCAAGTGAGTGCTCTTACAGCTACATTGATGGCTAGTGCAACACAGAGGCAGTGCTGCCATGTGATGTACGTTGTATCTACAAGAAATGAAAGTTCACACTGCCTTCTCTTTTTTTCCTTTTCTTTTTAACTTTGCGCTAAAAATTTGCCCTCTCTCCTCTGACAAGCTGCAAGAAGCAGCTTTGAATATGGTGCCAGCACAACAGCAGGCAGAGTGAGAGAAACTGAGACAAGCACCTCTGATACAATTAGTGGGTGATACTCTTGTTTCCTATTTTTCATCTGAATTTCCACTCCTGAGCATTTGAGCTCAATCCTACATTTTCTTCTTATTTCTAAGGAGAACATCCAGCAAGTTAAAACTCAGCATCATGAGGCAGTCCTAAGATGGGGTTGCTCCAGCTTTCCTGCTGAGCAACTGTTTACAAATTGCTACTAAAAAATGTCAGAGAGGCTTGTAGTTGCCATGCTGTCACTGGGCTGATACAGCACAGAACCTCAGAACCTGCTTAGCATTCTTGAAGGGAAATTATCCAGTGCTGCAACTCACAATTTATAATTGGTTGCATATTAATATCCAAAAAAGGCAATAAAATCCACTGTGTGTTTAAAAAAAAAAAGGTAAGTAGGAGTATTACAAGCTGAGCAGTGAAAAACTGGGAGACTCCTTGGCTATAGCAGAGCTGTATGCAGTGCTGTTTCTCCCTTAATTACAAGCAATTTTAAATCATCTCCTTCCTTCAAAGGAGGATTTTGTTCAGCCTTGTGTTAATTTTAATCTCGCTAGCGTGATACTCTCTTGGAACCTCTCCCTCATGTCATAACAGCAAGACACGCTGCCTCTTTTGTCCCTGCCGTTTGGGAAACACACAGCTACTGCTGCTCCTCGCTGCGGCCCTGGGGTTGTTGCTATCAATATACCTCCCTTTAAAGGAAAAGAAAACAGAACAAAACCCAACAGCAGCATTTTTTTTCCCCAGAGTTCACTTTTATTTGTAGTATTTAAGTTAGACTGCGCAAACGCTTGATGAAAATCAGGGGTTTAAAATGTATAGTGCTGTACTGTAGTAGAAAGCTTGTTATTCAGCACACTAATTATTTCTGAGTCACTGTATTTATGAAATGTCATGTAATAACTACCTTGCCACAATGCCAAGTAAATAGTGCAAAATCAGGCATTTTATGATTTTATGATTTTGACATTTTAGTGTATCAACATGTTACTGAGTCTCTCGGGGGGCCTACTGAGAATTTGGTAATGTTTTTATGACTTCTAAAACATGACATTGAATTTCATAATCTGTAACACTCCATATATATAGTCCATGTTGCGCATTTTATTACAGCCTCAGTGGCTTATATTACAAGTGTCAGTTGCAAAGAGAAAATGTACAAAGGCTGGTTTGTGGAATAGTGGGGGACAACATGGTAAAATATTACTGTGCATCCATCAAAGCCCTTGGGACAAGCTGTAATTGCACACCTGGGCCATGATGGGACACCAGAATTCACCCTAAGCTTTTTTCCTTTCCAGATGGGTTACAAAGCCCTTGCTGAAGGAGGCTTTCTGGCCAGTGCTTGTCATTAGAGGATAAGTTTGGGTTTTTGTCAAGCCCTGTGTGAACCACCGGTTAACTCCGGAGTAACTGGGAGGCCTTGAGTGTCTATGAGTGAGAAACTGGGAGTGAGTACAGAGGGGAAGGAGGACGGGTTGCTGCTCCAAGTGGGCTTCTGAGTAGTCCCGCGTGGTCTCTGAGAACAATGAGTGGATGCTTACCAGAATATGTGATTTCACAAAATACTGTGCACAAAACCAGACCTTTTTTTGCTCCTTTGCAAGCTTGCTTGGTGTTATAAAAGTCATGGGTCGTGTGCTTGGATGCTGGGAGAAGTCTCTATCGACAATAGTTATCCAGCATCTTTCTGGCAAGGGGGCAAGTGGTGATGAAGCAGCCACAGCTTCAGAAAACCTCAAATTGTCACTGAAATTAAGAGAAAGCCATGGCCTCTGTTGGGTGATAGTGGCAGTAGGTGTCCAGCAGTCAGGCATCTCGCTGCATGAGCAGGACGATAGGGTTAGTATGGAGCTAGCCCTATCTGACATAGGGATAGCATGGAGCTAACCCTGTCTGACATGGAGCTGGTGTTAGCAGCCTCCTGGAGACTTGGCAGCGTGTCAGAGCTGCCAGCCTGCTCGCACATGTACATGAGCACAGGATGGGGCCCTGAAACTGTGGTGGATCTGGCTGGGTCGTGCTTAATCTGAATTTACAGCTGTTGGCAGACTCAGGTGACACATCCTCTCCTCAGTGCTTCACCTGTTGGCGTTAAAAAATTACAAGGAGTGTGATCTACCATACAGTTTGCTGAAAGTGGTGAGATGATTTACCCTTTCCATATTAGGATATCATTTTCTTCATTTCAGAGACAGACCCATAGTCTTCAGGCTATTAAACCACAAATCTGGTTTAATTTTTCTGTGTGCTTTTATGCTTGTATGAGTCTCAAGGGCTTGCAAAATTATTATTTTCCTAAACTAAAGCTTCATGGAAAGTGAAATTGAAATTTTATTAGTGAATCAAATTTACCATTCCAGGTGCATGGCTACTCTGACTTCCTTTTCCTTTCATGTTCCAAGTGCAAGAAATGTACCAACAGCTGGTACTGAGAGAGGTAGGAGGCTTTCACTCATCTTTAAGACTCCATATTGTGTATCTTTTCTGACTTTTCTATAAATAAAAACAGCTATTAAGAATGCCTCTGGCTATTATATCCAAAGATGAGTATTTGAGATCCATGAGAGATGCTCAGGGAATTGATAAGTCTTCAGGAGAAAAAAATGTCCTGAGATCAATTTCCTGATTCAATAGTGAAGTCCTCGTATCATATAAAAGGTAATGTGATTGTCCATGGCTCTAATAAAATCTTGATTTTTCCACCAAGCTTTCATCTATAAAAATCAAATTTATCCAGCATTAGTCTGTGTTTTGAAAGGGATAGGGTTTTTTTGAAATAGATATGATAGTAATCCTTTATGGTACATTAATGTAGGAGAACAATAATTTGGTGCATTTTCTTCACACAGAAACAATCAGCTGGGAGATGTGCATAATAATTGTTTTTCTCCTTCATTGTCACAGGCCATTAGCTAATGAATTTAAGCTGTACTTGGCTCTTGCTCCAATAAGAAAACTACATTAGAGATCTTGTGGCCTTGGCATTATATAAAACCTTTCAGTGGGTTTTATTTTAGTCTCACTGAGGTGATGCTGCCATGGACTGAGGAATGCATCATGATTTTGCAGTCAGCAATGAGGTCAACATTGTTTGATGCAGTGGGTCAAGCAAGCTGAAGTGCATCTACAGTTATTAAAGTTGCCAGATGCCAGAGCCTCGTTGTTTGGTTCCTTATAATTTACCCAAACTTTTCAGGCCTGCTTTTGTGAATGTTTCAGGTTCATCTTTTGGGTGGGAAGATTTGCTAAACTCGGTTCAGCTATTCTAAGATTGATGCTAGGGAAAATAAGTAGTTTGGGCAATGCTTTAAATAAGCAATAGGAGCATGTAACTGTAAGTTGAGCGGTCCTGCCTACCACCTTTGCAGTTTGTCCTCTCAACTAGAAGGCTGGCAAAAGAAAATCCTGTGATGGAAGAAGTGCTTTTCCCTGTCCTGAGAAAATCTGCTCACATTCTGACTATTTGCAGAAAAACATCGTATGCAAATGCATGGCAGAATTTGTTTAGCAATTGTTCCGCCCATTCCCCCAAAAATGTTTTTAGCCTACTGGAAAGGGAACTGCATTAGAAAGCACAAAACCTAGAGTGCAAGGCTTTTCTTTCCCATTGACTGCTTGTAGCATATCTTGGTCCATCACAAAGTGCCTGAGTATTTTAATCCTACTTTTCAAGGTGGGTAAGCATTGTCAACCTCTTGTTGCAGAGAGAACTAAGAGGCTGCATAAGCTAACCTTTGGCAGAGCTGGGAATGGATGACACTTTCAGACCTTCAACCAAACTGCTTCTCTATACGTGTCATTAGCGTGCTTGGCTGGGACCCCACTGCTCCTCCCACAGAGAAGGGCACGGGCAGCCTCTTCCCGCACCTCCATCTTCCCTCAGCTGTCCTAGGCCAGTTCTTAGGAGCTGTTGCTGCTGCATTGGGCATCCACATCTGCAGGCCACCAGGCACTGCAGAGTGGAGCTTCTGAGCCACAGCGCAGAAAAGCAGAAGGATTGCTCTGCAGGGGGCCAGCTGCTGCAGCCTCAAAAGAGGCACTCCCGCCATGCTGGACCACAGCAGTCCCCCAGCTGTGCTGTCCTTTTCCCCATCTGTGCCACAGCTGGGAAATGGCACACCATTCCTACTGCTTCATGGGTTTTGCCTACTCTCAGGAAAGACACAACCCAGGAGTTCAGTTGGGTTGCTGCCACCTTTGGGCTGCCCGAATGGTCTGCAGAACAGCAGGAGCCAGAGACAAAATCCATACCACTATCATTTGTGTTGGGCATCTTATTGGTATCAGAAAAAGGACCTGAAACTTCTAGGCATTACTTTGTATCTGAGCTTTGACCTCATGGATGTCTTAGATTTGGGAGAATAATGGATGGGAGAGAAGGCAGAGACTCTCAGGAGAGCAGTTGTGGCGTAATTCTGCATCTGTTCAGGGATTATTGTTTCTGCACAAGCTGCAACACCACAGCATTCAAGGGATGGCTGTGGCAAAAGAGTGGTCAAGTTTTGTTGTGTCATGTAGAGAGAGAGGGCGTCAGACAGCTGGCGGCACAGGGTATTTCACCTGCAAAGTGGTGTGAGAAATGGGTTCGGACTGCCACTCCTGTTAACAGGCAGCATTTGCTCCCTTACCTCTTTTCATCTCCATAACCAGAGTCTGAGGTTTCCATGGCCTGCGGATGCCCATTTGGTTGTACTGTCTGCCTGCTTGGGCAAATGTTTTAATAGATAGTGCAGGAAATGTCCTGAATGCTATATCAAAAAATGTGATGCTTCAGTGTGAAATGAGCATTGCTTGCAGCAGAATAAGTGGCTAGAAAACTTTGGTGCTCTGAGGCGTGCAGAGGGCAGGTGCCAGATAGCAGCAATCACCCATTTTTCTAAACCGGCAACACTTACAGCCCTACTGACAGAGGCTGATTCACACTAGAAGAAAATTCAATATGCATGAAAGGACTCTTGTTCTTCTTCAGCAGAGAGCATAAAGAAAGACTGTCAGACAAACTAATCTCTCTCTGATAGTTTTCTTTTCAACATCATTGAACTGTCATTTCTCCTGGGCTTTGCCAGAATGTTTGATATATCCGTTGTTTCCCAAAACAGACAGATTTTGCTAGCTTGGATGATACAGAAATTTTTGTCAGGAAGAGAGAGGCTGAGATGCCTTTACCAGCCTTTTGCTGTTGTTGTGTAGGTCCTTTGCTGACCTCCAGAGCTCTGGTTAGAGATGAAAGGAAGGTGTCTTGGTGACTAATTAGGTTGCATCTCTGAGTGCAGCCATGGAATCATTCCCAGCACTTGCCCTGGGCTGGGAGCACATTTGCTGGGGTTTTGGGATTCTACTCTTTCTGGAGATAAACCCATTTATGCCTCCAGATCTTTCATTTCAAAACCAGTGATTCAAGATGGCCCTAGGCACCACTGTGTCAGCTAGCTGCAGTTAGAAAGTAGTCCAAACTAGAGATTTCCTTTTTTTTTTTTTATTGTCCCTCTACAGAGCTGGCAAAGCATTCACTCCTTCTAGGCACATGTGAAGAGTCAGTAAGATTCCTAAAACTATTCAGAGAAAAAAAAAATCTGAATGTCCCTTCCCAAGACCATGGATGAAAGATATCTACATTGAGCAACCTCCTCCTTCAGCTGGGGACTCACTGAGGAGTCTGCCATAGGGATACATGGTCAGTAAGGCTGCATGTCCTCCACAAGCTCTTGCAGAGGAATTTAGCAAAAATGAGATTCTGAAGTGGGGCAAACTGGAGGAGCCCAAACACCACCATGATCTGGCAAAATGAGTCCTACATCCCATTTGTAGTGAGCGCTGACATTTTTTTTTCTAACTGTGCTTCAATCATCCACTCCCTAAGTTATCCTGGATATCAATACCATTGGAGAATTTAGGTTATTACCTTAGGTGTTTAATACCTTAGGTGTTTAATTACCTTAGGTGTTTCCCTTGGAAAAAGTGGTTTTGGGGTCCTCAGGGCAGCCAGTGAGTCTGTACAGATCTGGAAGAGGCTGAAGAATGGTGGTCCCATTCTGTAGCTTGGGGTGGTTGGCTCTCCATGTAAGTGAAAGCATCACATGAATTAGTCAACATTTGCATTTTTTTTCCTAGTGTGGGGCTGCCAACAGTATATAGTAGGCAGAGTTTGGGGCTGTAAGGAATGCTGGTTTATTTGTTAGAAGTGTTTAATGATTGATCGCCAGATGGATTTCAGCCCACACCCCTGCCAGAGCATATGCACCAGAATGCTCTCTTTGCCATTGTACCAGGACCACCTGCAAGAGGTACCTTTTCTGCGTGGCGTGATGCATATTCTGTGGAGGACCTCGTAAGCAAACTTGCACCATTTTATATGGGTGAAGTTGAACACAGTGTTGCTGCATGCGGAGTTTTGGAAGCTAACTGTCCCTGTGTTTTCTGACAGTGTGACTTTAATAGATAGTTTAAAAAGTGTACAGGGAGATTAGTGATAACTTAAGGTAATACACTCAGTTAAAAATAACTTGCAACACTATTTAAATCCATGTGGGTTAATCTGGACATATTGAAGAGCAGTTTCCGAGTCTGGAATTATGTAACTTGGCTGTGATTATTTTGTTTCATTTCCAGATTAAGTAGAGATATTTATCTAAACTGGGTGGCTGCTGAGATTTTAAAAGTTGGAGCAGGTAACTTTGCAGTCAGTTTTACAACACAATTAGTTGCTTGTCCTTTCAAAACTGATTCTGTCCACACCGTCTCACACCTGCCCAACACCACAACCAAAGTCTGCAAACACTTGTCCCCTTGCATGTCTTGCATACATGAATAGGTCCGTGGGGCTCATTTTCATGAGCTATAACTTCGCTAGCCATAAATCTTCTGCGGGACGAAGGCCACACCACATATACATACTCCTGCTCTGCGCTTTGAAATTCTTTTCATCAAGCACTAATGTCCTATTGTATGATGTTAGGGATTTTGGTTGTACAAGTCGTTAGATACAAATTTCCTCTTAGTCTGGTAGGAGCACCGATTTGCATAATAGATTGTCTCATCACATCTGCAAGGTAATTGCTTCTAGACAGGCTTCCAAGAAGGCCTCAGATTTGATCTATGATGGTATGTGCATTGCTAATGTCTGTACTCCAGGGAAGCGTAGCTCTGCTACTGAGATACTCCGTGGATGACTGATGGTGTAGATCCAAAGTTAACTAGGCGTTCTCTTTAAAGGCGACATATGATATTATATTTGGGCAAAGAGGAATTTCCTGCATAATCTTTAGAGACAGCTGTATTACATTTTATGATTTCTCTGGCATTTATGCAGAGTTACAGAAATAAAGTTAAAAGGCTTTAAATTTTTCCAGTTCAGTATTCTGATTTCATGTCCAGCTTCTAATTTTCTAATAAACAGGATCTCAGTAGAAAAAAATGTATGGGCTGTACAACCTTCACTCCTTGACCTTCCCACCTTTGAATCTGCAGTTTCCTTAGATGCCTCCATGAAGCATCTACAGCTGGTTAATCAGAGATTTGACATATCCAGCATTATGCAGAATGGGTGTGTGTATGGGAGCTAGGAAACAACTCTTCTTCTGAACTTGCTCCATCTCTTATTTTCTTCCATAGCTCTTAAAAAAGTGTCTTCCTATTCTTAATCTCTGTCTGTGGAGAAAGAGTCTCACTTTCTCACTTGTGCTGCCATACCTGTCTGAGATGGTTTTTCCAAATCCTAGCCATAGGTTGCTCCCTGTTTTTATCTTGTCTAAAATTTGGCCCTTTTACTTTCAGCTATCTCCACAGAGTGTTGGTGGTAGTCTGCGTAACAAGCTATTAGGTTATGAAAAAAGTATATATTAAAAAAGAAGGCCATGTTTAAAGTTGAAAAGAACTGTAGAAAAGAAGAAAAGAAAATATTATTACAATGAGAAAAAGTGAACAGTTCCAGAGAATCAAGGTCATTGTTTATGAAGAGCATCTTAAATTAAATTAATAGCTGGATTATTTGGTAAGAAATCATAGAATCATAGAATCATATAGGTTGGAAAAGACCTTTAAGATCATCAAGTCCAACCGTAAACCTAACACGACCAAGTCCACCACTAAACCATGTCCCTAAGCACCTCATCCAAACGTCTTTTAAATACCTCCAGGGATGGTGACTCAACCACTTCCCTGGGCAGCCTGTTCCAATGCTGGACAGCCCTTTCAGTGAAGACATTTTTCCTAATATCCAGTCTAAACCTCCCCTGGTGCAACTTGAGGCCGTTTCCTCTCCTCCTATCACTAGTTACCTGGGAGAAGAGACCGACCCCCACCTCTCTACAACCTCCTTTCAGGTAGCTGTAGAGAGCAATAAGGTCTCCCCTCAGCCTCCTTTTCTCCAGGCTAAACAACCCCAGTTCCCTCAGCCGCTCCTCATAGGACTTGTGCTCTAGACCCTTCACCAGCTTCTTTGCCCTGCTCTGGACACGCTCCAGCACCTCAATGTCTGTCTTGTAGTGAGGGGCCCAAAACTGAACACAGTGTTCGAGGTGTGGCCTCACCGGTGCCGAGTACCGGGGGACGGCCACTTCCCTAGTCCTGCTGGCCACGCTATGTGCTGTTTATTTTAAAAAGAGAAGGACAAAGGCATTCTTTACCTCATTAGTGCTGCAGGATGTCCTATACAAGCATAATTATACTTTGCAAAAAGGCTAGGGAGACCACACAGGAAGGGTATTGAAGAACTGGAAAAGGTACAGGAGAGAGTAAGCACGATAAAAGATCGAAAATTGTTATTTATGGACAAAGTACAGGCTGCTTCTTTTTTTTCTTTTTTCTTTTTTTTTTTTTTTTTAAGAAGAGAGAAACTGGGGCCACTAAGAGATGTACACAATTCTCAAGGATATCAAAAGGTTAATGACAAAACTCATTCAGACCATTGCAAGCTGACTAACAGAAGAGTTGATAATAAACGTGGAGAAAGCAGTGCTAATCCAGAGTTTTATGATACAGAATAGGGGAATGCTGTCTGTAGTGTGTGGGTCTCCACCATCAATACCCCACCTTTTGTCTCGCTTCCACAGGCTGAACTGCATTGCGGCTTCTGCGTTTCAGGAATGCAACGCCTGTCCTTGACCTCGTCTGCAGATAAATACAACATGCCCCTTTTTGCTGAGTGGTTTGGGAAGAATTTCAGCCAGACAAGAGAGGGGAGATAAAGGAAAGACAGGTGAGGATGTTTTTCATCTGCTCTTTTTTGAACCAGCCTGCTTGACTTTACCTCCAAGGCTTTGGGCAGTGGGGTTAAGTGGGGCAGGGCAGGGAGTACTGAGTGCCTTTGGCATAATGAAGCTGGTCACAGGAGAGCAAAGGGGCTGTGACATGAGGCTGCCATAGAGCGATTGGGCCTTTTGTGTACCCCTTCTAGCACAGAGCCCAGAGGGGAGGCACTCGCACTCGCTGCCTGGCTGAAGCACAGCAGGGTCTCTTCACATACAAGTTCGGGCTCCAGCCACAGCAGAGTGGGAGAATAAAGAATCCATAAAAAAAGAAGAGGTGCTGGTGAGTTGACCCAGCCCCTATCTCTGCAGATTACCCTTGGCAGCAGAGGTCATGTGAGTCTGCCCTCAGGGGGACAGGCTCTGGATTAGGTTTAACAGGGTGGGTGCCTGTACGCAGCCGGGTGCCTTGGGCTGGGACCTGGCCCAGGCTAGGAACGCTGCGCAGGTGAGCTGGTCAGTAGGTAAGTACAAGACTGCCCTGCCTGCCGCAGCCCATGCCAGAATGTTAACAAAACACGAGCCCACCAGATTGCATCCTAAAATCTACTTCTTTTGCTGGTAAGGCAAAAACATACTGTGGTGTTTTCATGCCTCGTGCCTTGAGTGCAGCTGGGAGTATTGCTGAAATGATATGCTTTCGTTACAGGCTGTGATAGTGACTGGGCTATCTAATTCTGCAACGTGGGAATTGCCTTTTCTCAGCTGCCAGTCTCAAAGTCAAGCTTTCATTGCACAAATAAAATGGGGTATTCCACCCTTGCCCCCCCCAATTATTGCCAATATCTAGCAGAGGGAATATTCAAATTGTTTTTCCCTCCAGTACAGAGTGGCTGTTGGGTGTCATCAGATCACGTAAAAAGAGAGCTGAGTGGAATTTTTCCATCAACAAATATGAAACAAAAGAAGAAGGGAGGATTAAAAAAATTATTTTGTTGCTGCATACATTTTTATGATGTGCTATGTATATATATATTTTTAAATTACTGTTGGGATGTGAAGCAACAAAGATAAAGCAGACAAGCGTGCTGCCATAGAACTTGGTAAGCATTACTTGTTATTGAACTGAATTTTAAGGCATCACACATCAGTTAGTGACATGTATTGGGGACCAGGAGGATGGTACTTTACCCATATCTACCGAGGTCAGTGCAAATTCCCCACTCCCTTCATTAACATGGGATCAAACTTTTGATGGGATCTAGAAATACAAGGAAGTTTGAAATGTAGCAGGTGAGGGTAGCCTCATGTACATAGCCCACTGCCTCAAGAAGCTGAATGCTCTTGCAAATTTGACATAATCCAATTAGTTGATTTCCTCAGTGACATTTCTGCAGGCTCATATACAGAAGGACAGGGAAACTGAGATTTATAGTGATAGCTATTTCTAGCAAAGGTAATTTCTTTATTGGTGAACAACCTGTCCTTAGTCATGCTGATGACGAGGCGTTGAAGGATAACGGAGAGGCTGTATAGCTTTAAAGCTTAATAGGGAATAACATAAATAGAGCATAGATCATCTTTCTACTTTGACCAGGAGGCTTGCAATCTACCACCATCAGGGAAAAGCCAGGGAGTAGGAGTCAAAATCCAGAAAGAAACACATATTGGGATTTCTGTGGAGATTGTGAGGGAGGCTGGATATTTCAGTGTCACCACAGGGGGAGAAAAAAGGGAGCCACAGAGCACAAGCATGTATTTTTGGATAGCAAGCATGTCCTTGGTGGAACCAGCTGCTTATAAAGAACCGGGTCAGGGTGCTCTGGGGACTCCCTGGTCTGTCCCACCACCTTCCCAATTCGAGCAGCTCTCAGCATCCTGCTCATGCCATTTCCAGAATGACAAAGATGCGGGCATGCTCAAATATACACAAACATACTTCCTCAGCTTTCCTTCCTCAGGCAAGGCAGGCAGCAGCTTTGACAGGAATATGGTTTAAATAGATTGTAGCATACATATTATATATCTTTAAAAAATAAAACAGCATCTGCCTATTCATTACACAGCTATTTTTCCTGCTTGCAGAAGAGGTCTTTGACACTGTACATAAAATGATGCATTATTTTTTTCATAATCAGGCAGACCCTTCTGGGAGTCATTCAGCTATTGACCTTAACAGTGAGTATTGGGCACTTTGGCGTAACTAGCTTTGCTTGTTTTCACCATCAAGCTCATAATATTGGATTAAGTAAAAATGTGACTGTTTCCCTAGATTTTGACTCAGATCCTGAACCGTGCTCTATAGCTGAGCTGTGGTTTCTGCTGGATCACTGTCACAAATCAGGCTTACAGCTGGCAGGACTAGTTAAGAGATCTTGTCAATATGGCAATGAAGTCAACACGGGGGTTCCTCCCTGATCCATCAGAGTGCTCTGACCAGGGGAAGGGGTATGGGGTTCTTCATCCATGCCCTTGCTAATCCTTTTTGGCAATTATTGGCTCCTTTGGGCTGTGAGCTGCCAGCAGAAGTCACAAGAGCTTTTGAATTGGTCTGGTCTAGGACTCAGTCCAGTAACGTGAGAATGCTGCGGTGGCCTCTAGCTTCCAATCTGCAGCTGAAGATCTTGCCCTTCTTTCCAGAGTAATTGCTGACACCCTTTGAAAGCTTCCCCCAAAATTGCAAGAGCTGAGGATTGCTACTCTTGAAAACTGTAAAATAAATAGATAATCTGTAGGATAATTGCCTATGTTACAATTCTCCCCACACAACGAAGGAAAAAGCAGCCTTATGCTGTGTACTTCTCAGGCCTGGTGTAACTTGAATCCAAAAACTATGAAGGAAATGGAAAATGTTAATAAATAATGATGTTTGAAACACAAGTCACTGAACAAACCACCAGACCTTCTGCATTTATTCCACAGGACATAAAATGTCTATCTCAGTTTGAGGAAAATAAAATCTTGGACAAAGATATGTCTTAGGAATTAGCCTTGATGCTGCATGGTATTCAGAAGATAAATCAGAGAAGCTTACAGATTAACTCTTGGTAATATATACGGTATAAAGACAACTTCTGAAATAAAATCAGTACAACTGACTACTTGACATTTCCCTGGTATGAGGAACCAAGGATCTCCTCAGGGCCGTTGGAATTTTAAATTACCTTGTTTGATCCACTTTACAGCTGCCAGATTTCCATCTGGTATTTTCCAAGTCAGAACCAAGCATATGCGTGCTCCAGACTATGCGTTCTCAGTCTGATGTGTTCTGGAAATCCTGGCCTCATTTCCCAAATCCTAAGCAGGTGATCTGCACTTAAAAAACAGTAATGTCTCCCTCAAGTGTGTTGGAATTACTCTACGTGTGCAGACCAGCTGTAAAGCTGGGACAGAAATCTTAGACAAATGTGCAAAATCTTCAAGTTGTAACTTCAAAAATATTCAGGGAAAAAAAAGAACATTTCCAAGAAAATCTGTATGAGTAGTACAACTGTCTTTCACATTCCTGTGTAACACCTTAAGAAGGAAAATCACTGCCTCTTCCAGGACAGCTCCAAATAGGTAGAAAATGCATGCCCTCTGGCAGCTCAGATAAGTGAATCTGTCTTCAGAGAAGGCAAAGGAATGAAGACTAACACATTATAAGCAAAGGGCTGACCTTTTTAATAGCCCAGATATTCACCCTCTCCAAAGTAACTTAGTTCAGCTTAGGCCTGTGGCCATCTACACAGTCATTCTTTCTCTCCTTTCACTCCAGCCACTGAATGCTGGCAGCCTCTGCGACATGCCAGCACAGAGAGAGGCAGCTTAGGGAAGAGGAGGAAAAGACTGGGGTAAGCAGCTTCCCAGTCCTTGGATCAGGCTTGGACTCCATTTGGTTTGTCATGGGAGAGAACATAGCGGAGGACTGCAAAACCCCGAGGCTTCCATTTCACAGCCGCTCTCAGACCTCCACTGCATTATCTTTCTTATTTCCCTGTGCTTCCACTTGATAGCTGGCTTCGTTTCTTACTTGCCTGGCTGACAGGTTCAGGATTAGCTCCCACAGCATCTCACGCAACCACGTTATCCTGACTCTGGGATCCACTTGTTGCAAACAGCGCTTTGGGATCTAAGACTGAACACACCTGCATGGGTGTAAGGAGAGGCTTCAGAAAGCAAGCAGGCAAAAAGCTCTGTGGTGTTTTTCTCTCTGAACCAGAATAAAGCACCATTTCATTTTAGATTCATGCTGGAACCAAGGGCTTACATCTAGCTCCTGACAGCCCCTTAATGGCACTGCACTGTAGGTGTTCAGCCAGGGAGGTTATGGGGAATTCCCAGCCCACCTCCCACAGGCATCACCCCCCTCATTGCTCCCTCCTCCCCTGCAGATACTTTTACATAAAACTGCGCAGAACATCCAAACCCCAATGTTTGGGTGAAGTTCACAGACCACGTAATCAAGCTAACTCCACAAAGAAACCTCGCCCTGCCTCCGTTACTTAATTTTGTATTTCATTTCCATCAACTGCCCATCCCCCCAAGAACTCCAGAGCACCTCCAGAACCAGGGCCTGTGCTGCAGGATGTGGGTCAGGCTGGGCGCTGGACCGACACCTCCTCAGGGCCGGGTCCCGCCGCCGTTACTGTCCCTTGCGGCGGTTCTTCCTCCCGTCCCGCCGCCCCGATCCGCCTCCCGCGGCCGCTCCCCCCCTTCAGCCGCCCCGCGCCCACCTGACAGGAAGCGTCTGGGGCTCCCGCCTCAGCTCCCCCCCGCCCCGTCCCTCCACCGGGCCCCCCCGCCGCTCCTCCCGGCCCGGGAGCGGCAAAGCCCGCGCCCGCCACTCCCCAGCTCTCGGACGGCGGCGGCGGCGGCTCCCGGGGGCCACTGCCCACCGCCGCGGGGCCACGCCCCTCCCCTGACAGCCCGCTCCTCGCGCCACGCCTACCCCGCGGCTTTAGGAAGCGCCGCCGCCAATCGCCGGACGCTTTTGTGCTGACGAGCGGCCGCGCTTACCTATCGAGTAGCTTCTTCTGACAAGAAACCCCGCCTCCTCAGGCGCTTTGACCAATCAGAAAAGATTGAGTTGGGGGCGGGAGAAGAGGGCCTGCGAGCTCCGTCTTCCCTCACTGCCTCCGTCTCTCCGTTGCGCGAGGATCGCCCCTTTCGCCTGCAGGTGATTGACACGGAGCAGCAGCCAATGGACTGCGGAGGGCGCGCGGCGGGGCCAATGGCGCGGCGGGTGCGGGCTGCGCCGGGCGGCGGGGGCGGGGGGAGCGGCGGGCTGGGGTGAGGCGAGGCGCAGCGCCGGCAGGAGTGCGATAGTGGTGGCGTGAGGCGCGGCTGTACCCGGGCTGGCTGCCCGGCCGGCGGGGCGGGGGCGAGGAGAAGCGGCGTGTGCCCGGTGCTCGCCATGAGGCTGCAGGAGGACGGGGACAGCCGCGGGGCGCTGCCGTCGGCGGGGCTGCCGCAGTAATGGGCAGCGGCAGCGCTGCCTCTCGCCTGCTGTGTGGTGCCAGCGCCCGCGCCCGCCCGGCGGGTACCGCCCGTGAGGAGCCGGGGGCAGGTGAGTGCCGCGGCACGGAGGGAGCCGCCCGCGCTGCCCTGCGTCTCTTTCCTCTCCCTCCCCGAGCCGCCTCTCCCCCCCTTGCTCCCCGCCGTTGGCGTTTTAATTTTTAAACCCCAACGGCTGCGGGGGGGCAGGGGGCGCTGCTCCGGCGGGCCTGGCGCTGAGGTGACAGGGGCTGGTGAGGCGGAGCGGGGCGCTCCTCGCCTCGGGGCTCCGTGGGGATGGCCCCCTCCAGGGGAACATTCCTGGACCCCAGGTCGCCTCCTTGACAGCTTTGATGCCATCCTACCCAGTCTTCTCGCCAGGTGCGGCCACCTTTTGCTTCCCCGTATTCCTCATGAAGAGGCTTTTTCTTCCTCACCTAGCAGAGATGCTGCTTTCCTTTGGAGGGGGAAAACCCATCTGGGTTTCTCCTCTCGCGTTTCATCTCCCTGATGAGCGTTTCTCAGTTCAGGATGGAAAGGCATTAACATTTCAATATGATGCAGCGAGGAAGACGGGGAATCCTGGGCAGCCAGGGCTCAGGAGATGCCCCTTCCTCTTTCATCCTCCTCACCCTGGAACAGGCGTTTAAGTAGTAACGCTCCCTTGCCGGCTTCTTGGCTGTTTCTTCTCCTTGGAAAGAGAAATGGGAGCGGGAGGTGTGTGTGTGAGAGGAAACAACTGTTACACCTTTTGTCATCAAGACAAAGAACTTGTCTTCATCTCCCTGTGTCCCTCCCTCTGGGTGCATATTGGCAGCACCTCAGCCACTTTGCATTGCTTCCTGGAGATGCTTCATAAGGATTCGGTGTGGCCCTGACCTGCCCTTTTTTGTTGTTGTTGCCAATTATGATGGGGCTGATAAAAGGACATGTTGATATATTTCCAAACAGACTCGTGGTTTGCATTCCTGAAATTGCTGCAGCATTCTTATTTATTTATTTAATTGGGGGGGGGGGTGGGAGATAACAGGAAGGGGGTATGTTTTTGTGGTTTATTGTAGTTGTTTCAAAGGTATGAGATCATGTGCAATTGCAGCATTGTAGTATGGACTATATTAACCAATGCTTTCTCCCCCTGTCTTATTTGTCTTCCAGTCCTGCAGTCTCCACATCATCTACTGTGTGAGGAATGATGATTCCATGAGAGAACTTCCTTTCAGTTACCTGTCTGCTCCTATTGCATGCTGTGCCTGGCCAGTGATGAGCCATTCAGCTAGACTGGGATTTACTGTGAAGAAGGGAGAAGCAGAATATGAATTGTAGACATCCCATCGAGTACCTTGTGCACTGTTTTTACTGTGTCTGTATATAAATCTGCTAGTATCGAGCATACACACTCTTAAACCTACATTGGTATTTGCAGAGTTGCTACTGTGTAAGAGGACTGGTATTTCTCACCATCATGGCTTCAGTTTGGAAAAGACTGCAGCGTGTTGGGAAACATGCATCCAAGTTCCAGTTTGTGGCCTCTTACCAGGAGTTGATGGTTGAGTGCACCAAAAAATGGTAAGAAGCCGCTCATGTTGCTGCACAAATGGTGGAGTAAGTTGCTGGTGCTGAAATAGGAAGGATGTTGTTGATTTTGTATTGTTTGGTGTGCATGCATTGGTCTTACCTCCCCCCACATTCTCTTGCCTGCCCATTGCAGAAGCATCTGCGTGGGGTGCTTGTCTTTCTTGATGAGTGCTTGCTTTTCTTCATACTTATCTTGGACCTGTTGGCTTTGTTCTGTACTCTGATTTTCTTAGCTGGCATTGTTGTTACTGTGCAGAGAACGGTGCATTTATTAGCTTGGCATCTGTGACTTCATGGTGTGGCTTTGGTTGTGTGTTTTGGGTGTTGTGGTTGGTTTTTTTTTTAAATATTTCCCAAGAGCTGTTTTCCAACTTCCAACTCAGCTCTTGGTGCTGAGTGTTACCTGCTGACACTGTTGTTATCTGGCTGAGGCATTTGAGATCAGTCCTGAAGATGGTGGTGTTTTAATCTGGGGTGGATACCCATTTCAATTTTTGCGTTTTAACCTAAAGATGTCTTTTCTCTGCTTCTTTTCCTTGTTCCTTTCCATCTTTTGATGGGAATAGGCAAGAGACAGATGCTTGGGAATTGTCTTAAGGTATTTGTTTAGTCAGACAAGAATTTTGTGCAGTGGTGGTCCAGTTGGATGGCTTTGGAGCTGACTAGACAGCAGTTAACAGTTAATGGTATGGGTCTGGCACATCTTCCTTCCTGTGCAAAATGAGCTTAAATAAATCTGCTAGGGAGGACTAGAAGCAGCTTTTAAATAGTCAGGCAAAGATCTCCATTATACAAATACTTAAGTGCTGTTTTATATGTTTGGAATACTGATGTTACTGACGTTAATTCCTCACATTAGTGTGAGTCTGTAGTGTCAGGGGACGAAGAAAGTACTTTCCAGACCTTGTGGACTGAGATGTTCAAATTGCCTTGTAATAAACTGCAGCCTCCTTTCTAATACTTGGCCTTTCTTCTTGTTGGCAAGTTTGGCACTTGCATTGGCTGCTTTCACTGGTTATGAGTAATTGCCTTTACAAATTTAAATTCTATCTCTTAGAGTTGGAAATCTCTGTCAAATATACTGGAAGGCTGCTTGCTGCTCTGTCTTAAAGGAACACTGTCAGGTTAAAAATTTTTTTTAACAAGTTATCTTCTTGCCTAAAATGTTTTCAAAGATTGTTAAGAAACAGAATTATTTTGGAAGTTGAACTTGCTTTCATAGAATAAACTACAAATAAAAACATTTTAAAAGTTGAAAGAGGGTGCCGTGATTATCTCATGGGATCTACCGTCTAAGTTCAGCCAAAGAATTTTCCACAGTAATTTTGGTTTATCAGGTTTATTTCAGCAGTTGTGTTTTATTACTTTTTATGTTTTGTTTGCATAAACTAGCCTGTTTTGGCTTTCATTTTCACTTTAATTCACCCCTTGCTTGAGCATTTGCAGAATGCTTCAGCACTAAAGTATGAATGTTTCAGGGGAATGTTCAGATTGGATCTGCAGCTAACTTTCACTTGATTTCAGAAAGTCAGACACAAAAGTTCTCTTGTGAACAATCTTGTTATTTTACAAACAGTTAGCTTATTGTTTAATCATAAACTAGGGTGCCCACCTAGCAAAATGCCTGTGTGTGAAGTAGTGAAACGGCCTTTCAAAACCTCAGATAGACAACCTATTTTTAAAAGATTAGTTGCATATCTGAACCTTCATTTTACATTCTTGAATTTAAATATAGGCAAGATCAGTGCTTGTGTTGGTTATGATGAAGCAACAGTATGGTGGTGAAATGTGGATGAATTCTAGGAAAAATAACAATGGGGAAAAAAACATCACTCATACAGTCATTTGATTGTAGGCTTTTCTGTTCTGCTTCCTCTTGTTTGGAGAACCTGAACAAAAATGTTCTTTAAGCATGCAAGCTAAAATACGGTATTTCTACCATAAGTGGAACTCCTACATGAAACAAAAGGGTAAATATATAAATATTTTTAGAACCTTCAACTAAGTCTTTCCTTAACTTTGGAGAAGATGCAGTTTTGCATTTGCTGACAGAATCACTGCTTGCTCTATGTCTAAAGCTCATCTCTGAGTTTGGCCCATGTGAGAACAGAAGAAATGAACTCCATATGCTGTTCTTGCTGAAAGCACTCTATATATATTAAGTGTCAGTGCTGTAGTCTGTAGTTTGATTGAAATGTAGTAAGCAGTAAGTTATTTTAATGTACTGGCATTTTAACAATGCAGTGTTTCTGGAGGAAAAGAATGCTCCATTCATATTTTAAAATAAATGACAATGCAGTCATAAACACACTTGAACTGAGATGTGTCTGTGAGCAAGGATTATGCATGACCAAAACAGGCTGGGTGCCTGTCTGTGAGCTGCTATCTTTTGTTAGGTTTACATTTGTGTAACTCTCAGAAAGTGACTTGTGTGTGAGAATATTTTTGTAACTGATCGTGTGCAGTTTGCAATGTTGGGTGTATTTCTGGTTGGCTTTAATACTTTTTGTCTCCTCTGCACTTGTATTGATTTGAATTTTTTTTATCTTGGTGTTCAAAATAGCTCCTGCTCTTTTTTTCTGGAGTTATGCTGGCTGTGTGGGAAATCGCTACCACTTTGGTGTTGCCGCTTCACTCTTTAAAAGCATTATCTCTAGGTACAACAGCATTTGTCCAGCATAGGCTGAAACTCCCTTTCCTTGCTTTTTCTGCTCTCTATTGTTTCTGATTCTTGTCCCTACTAATGATTAAAGACAGCCACTCTCAGATGGTTGCTTTTCATTGGTGGTGCATTTGGGGGAGACAGGTTGTGATGGAGTGTCCAGTATTGTCACTGTTTAATTAGAAAAACCTTATTTTCAGGTAATTAACAGGACCGAGTCACTTCTGTGGCATTCTGGTTGCTCCCCCTGACCTAGACCTAATTATTGTGGCTGCTCAGTATCTTCGAAAAATTGAGCAGTTGGTTCATTTAGAGCCTTTCATTAAAAATAAATAAATGTAGTCTTGGTCTTTAATATGGATTAGTGACTCCTGCTACTGTGAAAACGTCATGCTTTGCATTAATCATATAAGCACTTGATTTTTTTCTTTTTGAGACACGCTTGCTTGGCAGTGCTGGAGTGTGTCATCCTCCACTTACCCTTGGAATAAGCTGGGGCAGCGCAGGATTTTCCACTTGGCCTCACCAGTGACCTGCAGTCCTGGCCTGGAAGGACTGTGCGTGGTAGGAGAGAGTTAATTTAGTCCTTCTCCTTAGTGCAGAGACATTGATTAAAACCAGAAATCAGTCTCATGCATTTTGCTTGGGCTTCTACAAAAAAAGCTGTGTTTGCCGCTCTGCGCTGTCAGAGCAGACTGTTGCTGCGTGGAATAGGAGTGTGCTAGGCATCAGTAGCAGGTGTAATGCTGTGGCTTGTGCAGGGGAGCCAGTTCAGTTGCATGAACACTGGTGTCTAGCGCTGTTTGAGATGCCTTTGGGTTTCCTGCCAGTCCCAGCTGCCAGTTTGGAGAAGCCCAGGTCTCCTGTTGATCCTGTGTCAAGCCTGCCAGCCTGGCACGCATCTCTTGTGTACCCTGGGGCTTCTGTTCAGGCAACTGTGTCAAGGCTTGTCTGGGGCACAGGTTCAGCAGGGGAGCCTTATAGGAGGAAAATGCTCTTTTGGACCAGAGATCAGTTCTAGTACTCGGGCCTGAAGCTGTTACAGCTGTTTTACAGAGCTGCTGAAGCACCTAATGCTGAACATGTGAGCTCTCTAGGATGGCTGTTATGTTTCCTTATTTCTGTGTCATGTCTTGCAAGTCAGGGACCCAACGGGGGCTTCAAGTGTAGTATTGACTGGTTTCCACAGAGAATGGCCTAACTCTTACAGAGTTGAGGTTGCCAAGTTCCTAATATGATGTCCATTAGATGTTTTTATGAGCGAGAAAGCTGCTCACCTGAATGTAGGTGCTAACTGCTTAAAAACACTGGAAAAGAGTAAGCATAAGAAGGCTTTTCTACAGGATTTGCCATTCAGTAGTTGCTTTAGAGATAAAGAAATATGTTATTTTTTACAATGTTTGCAATACCTGTCATCTCCTATATGAACTGCATTGCTTTTGAATCTTGCTTAAAAATACAGCAAGCCATGATGTTCTAAAAGGGTTGAACTTTTCTTGTATGCTGCCTTAACTGAAGACAGGGTTCATTTCCATGAGGCAAGCCACCTATTTTTGTATCAATTAGGTATGGTCTGAAGTAGGTTCTGTATTTTCAAATATACATCTTTCTCTTTTGGAAATGAAGTAATGCTTAATGTTTTTTTTCCAAAAGGCTTTAGCCATCTGTTTTTCTCTTTTATTGCAGTTTCCTAACTGGATGCTGTAGAATTTCTAAGATTTGGCATGCACTGTGCATGGGAAAGAAATGAGCTTTTTGAGATTCCACAGTTCACACCAGTCTGCTTGCCTTCTGGTCGCTGCTTTCCAGCAAACTCTTCAGTGCTGAAGGCCACTGAAAGAACTGGAGTTAACCGGTTGCTGTAGAAATTCTTGGGGCTTGCCTGTACAGGGTCACACTGTCAGATTGCTAAGTTAATTTCCTTGCTTTGCATGGTTATTAAGAGAGAATTTTGTGAGCAACTAAGTGCTTTTAATTATTAAGGATGATCACGTTGAAACTTGTGACAAAAAGATACAGTTACAGGTCAATTCAGAATCTCTTTGAGTTAGTTTTGCTGTGAACCATGCTTTTTGTCGTAGGCTTGCTATTCTGAGTTTTTGATCAGAGTTGCATTTGCATGTTAGCCATGTAGGTATACTGTAACAAGTATAGCTTGTGCAAGCAAAGCGTCATGCAATTTCTCCTGCTTTTTAGCCTCTTTTCTTCTTCTTAATTAAATTATACTCTGCCTTCACACTCCTCGTTGAGATCTCTGATTCCACACCAAATAATCTCCATCTGCAAATACACTTCAGCATTTTCTTCTCCATTAATTTCCAGTTTTGACTGAGGACTTTTTGAGGGCTTAAATTGTGTCTCAAACTTAATTCTTTCCAAATAATCACCACCAGCTGCCTTACAGGTCAGTCTTGTCCCTTTCTTCCTAGAGTCATTAAAATACACTTACTGTCCACATGCAAAAGCAGTTCTCCTCTGCCACCCTGCATCTCTTTCCTCTTTGTATCCAAAAGAAATCTTGATTTTTGGAAATGCAGATCTGCTCCTTTGGGCTCTCTGCCTGACTTCTGTCAGGAGGTTGCCTACCAATCCTGACTCCTGAACACCAGCTGCTTTCATTCCCTACCTTACTAAGCTGGCCTCCTGGCCCTTTTTATAGCCTTATGTCTGTTCCATGGACCACAAGTTAGGGATTTCTCATCAGAATTGTTGGTTGCATATTGTGCAGTGAAGACATTTCAATAGGAGAGGTACGGGTGTATGTGAAATCTTTCTTGCTGCTGACTTTTTCAGATCATCAGTGCTGCACACTTACACCCATTTTCTATTTGCAGCAACTCTTTGAGAGTATTGAAATGCTGTGTCCAGTTCCTAAAAGACCTCATGGGTAGAAGCTGGCATGAAGTTTAGTATCTGTAAGGTAGGGAGATTTGGGTTTGTCATAAATGCTTGTTCTGAATTTTATTTGTCTTTGAGAGACAGGATTCCTTCCAGCAATTCCTTGACGTAGTTTACTGTCCTGGCAGTAACAAAAATAATTGTCTAAAGCAGAAAAGATTAGGTTATATCCAAGTTGTAGAGAAATCTATCTTAATGGTCTGCCCTTTATTCATTAAAAGGGGTGAGGATGTCTCCTTGAATAAATAAAATACACTAACTTAAGTTCTAACACAGCTTTATTTTTTGAGAGAGAAACTGTGTGTGTGTAACTTCCTCACAGAGCTTTACAAATAAATAAAACCTGGCTCTGTTCTTGCAGGCACTGTGTTACATGCATACGGTAAAGTACATGTACTGTTCCTTTGAACCCAGTGGACATGAACTGGAATAAATAACTTTTTTGCAGGATTGGATCCCTGTGAATACTCTTTTCAGCTCTTTGTATTATGAGGTTAAATAAAATGAAATATTATGACATTGTGTAGATCTCATCTGAGCTGAGTCTTCAGTCTTAGACTGCTCAGGCTGTATAGTGCCAGTCTGTTGCTTCAATTAGTTTTTAATTGGTTGGAGAGAGCTCAAGTCCCTTTCACAGTTTAGTGTGAATAAGGAGAGGAGGAGGAGGCTGGTAAGGTTGACTAAATCTGAGGAAAATTCTTATAAAACAAACCCTTCAGTTACCATAGTAAAAACATTCTGCTTGGGTGGCTTTCTGAGAATATGGGGGGGGGGGTGGGGCTGGGATTGTTTGTTTACTTCTAAAAGCTTTCCCAGTTTACTCTGAGAGGAGTGTGTGTTTGTTTCCCTGGCCTTTCTCTCTCCTTTTACTCCTTGGGGTAGAAGCTGGCCCTGGCAGGCTGTTTGCTACCTTGCTGTGGGATACTCCTGAGCTGCCTTCTGCACCAAGCCCGTCTTGTGTGTCCTGGAGTGGACTCTGAAACACAGCAACTATGTAGCTGAACTTTTGTTCCTTATTTTGAGATATGCACACAGCAATAGGGTAAATAAAGCCATCCTTGTTTTCTTGCTCTTGTTGTCTTTATTTGAAAAATGTATTTCTGCAGTATACAGTTTATGTAAGTGCATCAGAGCCTCTCAGCTGGGAAGCTGTATGTTTTGGCAGTTGAGGTATAGGGTAGTTGTGGCTTCTGGCACCTGGAAAGGTGTTGCAGGGACTTGGGAACTGTGGGTTAAGCATGAGCTAAAATTAGCAGAACCATAACTAACATTGCTGTTGTCTAAGGCTCTGACTCATGAGGCTTTCTGGATTCAAGAGTGGAGCTGAGATGTCACTGTCCCTTAGTAGTAGTCTTCCTCTGCCGCCTTCTGCCCTGAAGCAGAGGTAGGATGACAGTAAGGCTGCCTGGTGTGTTAGTGTTAACTGCCATCAACTTCAGTTCAGATTTTTAAGGTGAGAGTGAACTGCAGCAGTTGAGGAGCTTATGCACCTCCCTTATGCTACCCTGATGCAGTGAGGAGGAAAACCTGCCAGAGGGGTGAGACGAGCCACAGCTGCAGGCAAGAGTGTCTTCAAGTGCTTCAGCTAAATCATCCAGACCCTGAGTCAGTGCCCTGTGCTGTCACTATAGGGCTTCCAAATGTACAAGCTTTTGAAATGAATCAGAAGTGCAGGCCCTTCTGAACTATAGTTTCCAGCTGCCTGCAAACCTGTAAGGATGAGCAGTGCAGAAGTAATTCTCATTTGCCTGTTGAGGTTCTCTTTGTAGTGGAGAGTCGTTATTGGGGGTTCTTTTTAATTTCTATTTTATTATTATTTAAGGAGACTTTCTTGAGGGTTACTACAAAGCTATGGCCAGGCTTTGCAGCTGCTTAACTGTCTGCAGCTGCTGAACTGCGATCTCTGTGGCTCTGTGTATTTATTTTAGCACAAACTGGTTTTGGATTTTATTTCATGTGTACACTCAGTCTCCTGCAGTCATTCTGTGGGCTTTGTTTTGGGTGAGCTGCTGTATCAGAGCCTAACAGCGCACTGGCAGATCTGATCTTTCTTTTCTAATAGATCTGTTTTGAAAAATGACTTGAGTGCTGACCAAACATCACAAGGGCAAAATAATTTCAAGTTCCAGGGGCAACTGAATTAAAACAATCGGGGGCATTTTAAGACTCTATCATATCACGTCACTTTTGACTCCCATATTACCATGTCCCATGTTACTACCACTTGTTTCCTTGGTGCCATCTCTGCAAGCACCTGTAATGACCAGTCACCCTCCATGTTCACTGCCGCCTCTTTCTTTACCCAAGAAGAAATGTTTGCTTCCTTGCTGCTGTCTGATGGGTCAGAGTTGTCTGGGGCTGCCGGATGGGTGGCATTGGCTGTTGCGGTGGGAGATGTATCTTTTGATGGGTGTGCAGCTTTGCTGGGAGCATATATTCATCTCCACCTGTTGGGACAAGCCCTATCACCTTTCTTGTAGGCCAGGCAGACCAAAGACATTCCCTAGATCAGCTCTGGGCTTTCCATTAGATATGTTGCTGCCTGATGCCCTAAGATGATACCTGTCTTGAACTTTCTTCAGGGCTCAGACTAATGCACTGATGCCTGTGCTTTTAAATCCAGTGTCATAAACTGACTTTCCCCTCCCAGCTGTGTGTGGGAAGAGTATTTGCATAGCCAGTACTGTTAATATCAAAAACCATATTAAATGATGTAATTGGAGAATCTGGACCATTGAATACAGTTGGCAGCACATTGTACGCTGCCGCTCAGCATGCACTGTGACCTTCCTTTACTTTCAGTGACTGCTCATTAAGTAAACTCTGAATCCCTTTGTTTACAGCAGTACATAGGATGAGATTTAAAAGAACAGAAAAGAGCTGTCAAAACAGCTTAATTCTCTTTTCCAGCAAAGATCTAACTCAGCAACCTGTAAATTTCCAAACCAACCTGTTGCTGATTTATCTGTGGTTTATTAGCAGAGGACTTAACCTTGACAGCTCCTGGTAACACCTGACATGATTATAGTTCTGGAGTCAGCTCTAGCCATGTTGGCAGGTGGGTGAGTCTGTTTGGCTGTTCTTAACTGCTTGGCTGTATTTTTCTTCTGGTTGTACCTACTGTCTCTTGCAAAACTGATTTAGAGGTTTGTCTCTTCCTGTAGGTAACCTGAGCAGTAGTTGTATAAAGCTGTGGAAAACTTTCAAGAGAACAAGATTTTTGAACTCCTTTTTCTCTTCAAGTGCAGATCTTAACTGGATAGAGTACTTGGAATAAGTGTCTCAAGTCGACTGAGTGAATATTCATAAAACTTCCCCTTGCATTCCTTTTATCTTTGACATGTAAGAAAATTTTAAGAATGGGAAACTCCTGACCCATTTTTCACCACTTCCTCTCATACCACAAAAAGCAAAAGAATGTAGCATAGTGTTACTTGGTTTTGAGGCATATTTGGGATAGTTCCTGCTTACTGTTAACACTTTTTAAAAGATCCTTTTTTAAAATACTTATGACAATGGTGTTTTCACACCCCTTTTTTGGGATTTGTGCATGTAGAAAAGGGAATTTTGGGTTGTAGGCTTTCCTTTTGGTTTTTAATTTTCTTGCTAAAATTGTTTACTTTCCTCCCTCTAGATGGTTGCTCTAAGCTCCAGTGTTTGCATACCCTTTCAGAATACAAAGCTACAGACAACCTTAAAACAGTAAAGAAATTATTTTTCTTTCCCATGGATTCCTTGTCTCATGTAGTAAATGGGATTTTTTTGTTGTTGTTTTTTTGTTGTGTTGGTTTTTGTGTGGTTTTTTTTTTTCATTTTGAACTGAAAGATGATCAGGAGAAATCTTAACACCCTGAATTCTCATAGTGACTGATGTAATCGTGGAAGTTTTTGACAGAGGATTGACAAAGTGTGTGATGACCCATACTGCTAGAATTGTAAACATCTAGTGCTTAAGACATGATGCCTCCTTTAGTCCATGGCTGTAAGACTGTCCAGTGGCGGGGGGGGGAGGCAACTCTTTTTTTTTTTTCCTGCCCCCGCACTTCTCTTCACTCTTTTCTAGTGTAAATGCTATGCCAGCTGAAAGCTAGCAGCTGCACAACAGGGGAGTGATGAAATATGGTAATACAGAGGGCTTGGTAAAGGATGGTGCGAGGAGACTCCCCTTGACACGTCATCTGCTACCTGGGGGCCTGTGGCAGCCTGCTCTGCCATGCTGCCTCATCAAAGCCTGTTGTACCTCCACACCAACACTGCTGTCACTTTTCTAGAGGTCTAGGACAGCCCTTTTCTCTGGGCACACAACACTGGTGGGACTGTGCTGTCAGTGGTTATGACAAGTTAGCTTGCTGTGTTGTTGTTTTTGAACCTTGGGCTTCTCCCTTATTTTTAGCTTTGCTTCATAGGGAAGAAGTTCTCATGTGACATTAAAATGCATCTGAATTTTCTGTCTGGCCAGCAAATTCAGTGTTACGTTGGAAAGTTTCAACAGACAATTTCAACCAAAGCTTATGGGGGTGGAAACCTCCTGCTATTACTTCCATGGGTTTTGTGACAAAGGGCCTCTGGATAGAAGAGAGGAGTCTTGGTCAGACCCCATGGCTGCAGGTAAAAAGCCAGTAACTCTACCCTTTATTAGACACTGGAGAATCTGCAAGGGTGAAAGCTGCTGGCAGCCTGACCTCTTTCCCTCCGCCTGGAACTATGGGTTTATTTCGGTTTGTGCTTCCACGCAGGCCTTTGTGTGAGTGTATTTTTGGAGCAGGGAGCTGCTAGATACATTTCTGTGTTTCTCTGCTACCCATCTGTTGCTGTAACCACCTCCTGCTCTAGCTGCCTCAGGAGAAGCTGTGTTGCAAGGGAAAAATGGCAGTAAAAACAGGCGTGTTACCTGTGCTTTCAGTTTGCAGGTTACCCGGTCCTGGTGCTTGGTGTTCATCTTACCCATCATCACTAACTTCAGTACTGCTGATAGCGTGGCTAACATTGGTGTAGTACTACTGCAGATGACAGCACAGTCCCTTGTCTCCTTTCCTATTGCTGTACCAGGAAACAGGAATATGGAAATTTTTGCCTATAGATTCAGTCTTGTTGTCTGGAGTGGACGCTAATAAAGTATTTACGATGCACAAAGTTTGCTTCCTCCTGGGAAAAAACCCGCTGACTTCAGTAAATAAATTTCAGACAAATTTATTCTTAGGGAAGTAGAGCATGTACTGTAGAGGGAAAACTAATAATTCTTTTAGCAACAGCTGTTAAAAGGAGGGTGCTTGCTTGATTTGCAATTAATGATAAAGTCCTCAAACTGTAATTTAAAAAAAGAAAGTAATCTTGAGCTGCTCTTGACTATAGGAAGACTGCAATTTATCCTAACTTGTTGGTGTCCACGTCATTGAGAGAACTGTGGGTATCTCTTATGGTTCACAAAACCCCATTAAGGCCCAGAGAAGCAGAAACCTGCTGCCTCATTAGCCTCACAGAGCAAGTTTTCTGCCTTCCTCTTCCTTCTGTGCTGTGCCATAGGTGGGCACAGAGGAGACTTGCTTAGGTTTGCCTCGGCTCTTCTTCTACAGGGTTTGTTTCTTTGCTGCCCAAAGAAGCCTTTAAAAAATGGTTGGTCTTGCAGCTTTTTACATGGAATATTTGTTTGTTGCATTTCAGCATTGCTCAGGGATGGGCAGGACTGGTGGTGAGGTGAGGTGAGCTGACCTGATGGGAAAGCAGGGGGAGTGATGAGCAGAACATGAGGCTTTTCTCCCTGTTTGAATGTCTCCTGGTCTGTCTGTACCGGATAAACAAGGCAGATCCTGCTGGGTTTGGAGATACAAAAACAGTGACCTAAATACAAGCAACCCATGTGCAAAGCAAAAATAATTATTTTGGAGAACAGCTGCGGAGCCGCCTTGTACTTCTGCTGACATCATCTCTTTGGTTAGCATGTGTTTTATTGTTGGGTTCTTAACTTCTTATACTGAACGATCCCCACAGCAAAAGAAAAGTTAAAAGCAGTGGGGAGATGTTTCTGGAAGCTGGTAACACGACAGAGAAGTCTGTCACCTGTGCATAGTATGTACAGATATATAGTTCAAGATGCAGTGTGTAATATGAAATCAATGGAAGTTGTTGAACCATCTTAAGAGGAGGGAAAGCCTGGATGCTGATGATGAATACAGAAGGGGTGGCTGTAGCTAGTAAGGGACAAATCTTGTCCACCCTTGGTTATTCCGGGAGGCTCCCAGGTGTGCTGTGGGGCACATGGACTGAGCAGGGCCAGAAATCTCACTTCCTTACAACCTCAAGCCATCTTGCTGGTAAACTAAGTAGCTTTGAAATAGTGAAGTATTTCGTGTTACTGAAATGCTCAACGTTGTAGTAAACCCCAGGCCTTTATTCTCCTGTTGAATACAATTTCTGTCAGCTGTAATCAGATTTTTGTGTTTTATTCACAGATGTTTGCTGACCCAGGCCATGTAAAATTCTTATGACAAAATGTGCCCAGTTTAAAATGGGAACTTACTGTGCCACATTGAGCTTTCAGACTTGATTTTGCTGAACAAGCAATATGCACACAGGTGTACTTGGACCTCATCTATAGGCAGCAGTTCCACTGTTTTACTGTGCCTTTGCAATCCATGCCATACACCACCTATTCTTCCCTTATAAGCAGGAGGCAGCAGTACAGGAGTGCATTATCTAGAGACATTTTCATGGAAATAGCTGCACAGCCAGTTTAAGCACTTCTGTAGCAAAATAAAGTGCATTTGTATTTCTGATTGTACCAGAACAACTATTCCAGTTTGGAGTAGCTTCTCTAATTTAAGTAGTTTTGTTGTCACAAAAACTGTCCTGAGCAAGCCTTGAATATTGAAAATGTTGTTGTGCCTCTCTTTGAGTGACTGTGATAGTAACAATCATACTGTTAAAGAAGAAATCTGAATTTAAAATGTTCCATGGATTCTTTTTGTGCTGAATGAAAGCAAATTGCATTATATAAATATTTCTACCTTTAAGACAGGTAGAAAAAGTCTGGCTATTAATAGCACATGATGTTAAAAAAACTTCTGAGTGCATTTGAAAGGGGTTTTTTTATTACACTTTCCATTCAAAGGAAGATTTATAGCTTTGTAAATAAAACTGCAGTATGTCTCTGGCCTTCCTCGATGTAATTTTACTCAGTTCAAATTGATGTCCTGATCTCTTCAACCTGATGCATCCTTATATTGTCACTGTGTTTTATTTTCTTCACTGGATCTGTGTAAGGTGTCTTCCATATTGGTGTCACGTGCCAGTTTCTGGGTGGTTGATGTGAAAAGGGTAGGAATAATGCAGCATACACAAAAAGAGTACTTACATGCTCTTACCGTTTACACACAGTTACAGGAGGATAAGAACTTATTTACAATTTGGGCTTTTGAGCTGATTGTTGTATCAAAGCATGATTTCTCTCTTTATTTGAAGCTGCGAAGCTGGTTCTGTATACGTGTGGCTGTGGGAGTTTAATTTTTCTTCTATCCCAAGGCAAGTGCCCAGTCACAGCAAAGAAATCACACACGGTGTTCTCTCTCTCGCTACCCAGATGTAGCCAGAAGCTGCAGAGTAGGTTTTTTTGAGTACTGGAAGTAGAAGAGCTTGCAAGGCTATGTAGGTTTTCAGTTACTAAGAGCAGTAGTAAAAGTTATTTTTGTTCCTTACATAAATAATTCTGTGTCGGTCAGTTCAGCACCTTCATTTGTTCAGAGCAGACTTGATAAATTCTGTGCAGTTTTTTTTATGTACGTGATTTGGATTTGGAGGGGGAAATAAAGTCCTTTTTGCTTCTCATTCCACTAGAGAGTGTAGTCTAGTGGTAGAAACAACAAAAGTCAGAAAATCCTGGTTCCACACTAGGCTTTCTTTCAACTTCCCTTGTAACTGTAGACAAGTCATCTTTTCTATCACCCCCTAATTTGTGTGCACAAATCATCTTCCGTCAGCTTTCCTACAGTTTTACATCCACAATTACTTATAAGTAGGATTTATGTCTCCTGTTAAAGGCCAGAAGGTAGCAGCTCTCTGGTGGTACTGGTGTAAAACAACTAAAAAGACACTTTGCTGTGTGGAAATAAATATCAGGTGCTGACAATTTCTCTCGCAAAAATTCTGCAGCTGCACAGCTCCATTATTAATCCAGTCTTACAAGACTGCCGTGTGATGGAGAAAAATGATCCCCATTTTATATCTCTGAAACTGAAATACAGAGAAATTGAAATTGTGGAGATGGTGCAAGAAACCTTCTCTGTACTGATAGGAATTGTATGAGTGCAGATTTATGGTAGCAAGACACTGTGTGAGGAGGAAACTGCTAGTTATATCTTACAAACTAGGGAAAAAAAAGAAAAAGAGGGGGCATTTTTCTAACTATAAGTCATGTTAATAATGAGGTAATTTGCAAATGTGTTTGGTTGTATGGGATCAGAGTGGAAACTTGCAGAACGTTGTATTGAGGTAGAGTAGGACTGGTGAGGCTGAGTACATGAGGAAAATGGGAAAGATAATTCTGGAGGGGAAGTGACTGCATGATCACTGATATACAGTTACTGATGCAGGAGCTTAAGCAAGCTTTTTGTTGTGTGTGTGTGGGGTTGTTCGTTTTCTATTTATTTTCCTTTGACTGATGTGTAATTAAGAGTATGCGTAATAGATAAATGCCAGATTGAGGGGAAGGAAGTAATTTGTACTAGGCTCTAAGTACATCCTTTCTGGATTGACGTTTCTAAAATATTTTATCCAGTGGTGGTGGTATATTAGAAAATGACAATAACCATAAGGACCAAGCTCCTCTTCAGTAGTGGTGATGGATGCCTGAAGCATGTGATTGCACTTGAAAGGCTACACGTTGATTACTCCAGTGCGAAAAGTTCAGGGGACCTACACTGTTTGTGTCAGATTCACTTGCAAATGGTTGTGACAGTCTGCCTGACAGTTCAAACCAAAGTGCTTTAAAAGAGGTGTTTATGTAGAAACTATAGCACTAAATGAAGAAAGAGAACTTGTTAAGCTCTTCGAAGAATTTTGGGAATAAAGCTGGTAGAATGGAGCTCAGTTACAACTCCAACAAAGCCGTGGCTGCACAGCAGGATACAGGCTTATTACTCTGATATAATCAGAGCTGTTGGAATATTCTGCTTAAGCTTGTTGACTTCAATATATACATACACTGGCTGGATTAGAATTACTGATCCTTTTTTTTTTTCTCTATATATAAGTGCAGAGATTAGCGTGATTTATTTTCTGCTTGGACTTTAGGTGGTAGCTTTTTCTTTCATATCATATCCACAAAATCAGCCCCAAAACCTAATGCCTGTGGAAGAGAGAATGTGAATGTTGGGGGGGAAAGTAACATTTTATTTCCTACCCTTAAAAAATGCCAAGATTTCTATGCAGAGCATTTGTTGCTGCTATTTTACTTGTTTGTTGCTCCAGCATATCTGTCCTGTGACTTGCGGTGTAAGAAGAGATAGGGTAGCTCATGAGACATTTGAAATATTTATAAGGCTAAACTGCGAGAACTGCTCCTAGTTTGGTCAGAGACAAACTAAACTCTTGACTCTGACTCTTCTGAGAGAAGCAAGCCTCCATCGCCTGTTTCAGAATTGCCAATCTGGTTTGTAACTGATTCTTGAAGACCAGGATTGTACAGAAATCGAATGCTTCAAAGCTAGAAAACATAGGCACCTGTTCTCTCTCTGATGCCATTATTTATGTGATCAATCTGGCCATGTGTTGTCTTTACCTTATGGATATTTTCTCTTTGATTGTTTGAATGTTTTTTCCCCTTTTGGGTGTTCCAGCTGTAAGGTCTCTGGGTACACATGATCCCTATTCATGTCTTAGGAGAGGTAAGAGGGGGAAGGGGAGAGTACAGCTGAGGAGAACAGGGAGCCTGCATCTGACTCCAAATCCTGGAGACATTTGGCCATGGAGAGGTTCATTTATGTTAGGTAAAGTGGTGAGTGTCCGATGAGAGAGCTTGTCTACACTTTGGCCCTCCTGGCCCCAATTTCTGCTCTGCCACCTTCTGCCATCCTGTTGTTGAGGGACATGCTTCATTTGTGGGATGGCAGAGGTCTGTCAGCCCCTTCGGAATAAGGGCTGCACACGTTGGTCTGCTTGCCCCAGGGAAGGTTGGTGGTGTGTGCCTGCACGTGCTGCTGGGGACAGGCCACATGTGTCAGATGTGGCTTGGACACTATGGATTTACTGTGCGTCTTTACAGAAGGGTCTCGCAGCTCGGAGGCTGGACATCGTGGAGGCAGAGTGTTTGTAGGACCTGTTGTGCTACCTGTGTGTGCGTGGAAGCACATCAGGTTCTGGCATACGCAGCTGCCACGGGGAATCCTGCCCTGCCCCTTTTCGAGAACTTAAAGGTTTCTTTGCATTGTTCCAGCGATGTGAGGTGACATTACAAAAGCCAAATAAATGTCTGCTTCTAGTTTACACTTTGACTTCATAATTTTCTGCATAACACTTGTTTTCATTGGCTTTGAAGTTTGAGGGTTTCAATGACCCAAAGCATCTTTGAACATTAACTGCATTGAAACCAATGAATAAATTCACACCTCATTTGGTACTATATTGTTTGTCTGGCTGCAGAACAAACAAACCCAAACCCTGTATATGTTAAAACTGAGCACTAGCTTTTCAGCCAGAGCAGTGAGAAATAATGAAAGGGGTTAAAGGCTTTAGCCTGCTAGGTTGCCTGTCTGCCTTCATCCAGGTGAGGTCCAACTGAGAGCTGCAGCACCGAGGACAGAAGTTGCACTTCCTCTGGCGGATGGCTTTGGGGAAGAAAGGTGGTGGAGAAGGTGTCGGTACTACACGTGGTAACGTGTTAAACAGCGAGAGCTAGATAATGCCAGCGCTCATCTGTCAAAGCCCAAGAGACAAGGTTAAATTAACAGATCAAGCTGAGATAAGTGTTTTGTGTAAGGTCTTGTCTATGCTCAGAAACTGGAAAAGTTAAGGAGAGCTGACTTAAAGCATGAAGTGCATAAATAAAGCTGTGCTGAACTCTCCTGTGAATGCACTCATTCAGGAGATTTGCTCTTTGCTGCAATAGCCCGGTGATCTTAGTTTTCCTGAGTGTTCCTCTGCCGACCTGCCCGTCGTTCTGAAGTGCTCATACTGCCGGAGCATGGGCATGCACATGTGTGTGCAGTGCTGGCCCTGCCAAGGCTGATATTCCATCTGAATGCTCCAGAAGTAATACATTAAAATTTTGCAGTCTTCAACTTTTGAGCCTTGTTTGTTTTAAAGATGAAAAATGCATTTTATATCAAATACGCTGAAATATGTGGAAAATCTTATTTTGCAGAATCCAAGGAGTTTGTGTGCCCACGCATCTCTATTGTCCGTGTTGATGACTCTGCACATAACTGGTTTTTTCCCTCAGTGCTCTGTGTGAACTCTGTGCAGCTAAAATTGATTCCCATTCCCTTGATGGGAGTGGGAGTTTACAGAGTGGATTTTATTCATTAGGCTTCTTTGACCCTAACTAGGCAAATGTGTTAAAACTCTGATTTGAAATTTAATAATTTACAGTAATTTATCTTCACTTCATTTACTATAATACCCTTCTATAAAAGCTTGAAATTAAAATTTTTCTTCTTGTTTATCCTCATATAGTGCCAGATACTGCAGCACTTCAGCTGGTAGGAGGTTTTTGTCTTTCACTGTAAGGACACCGTTCTTCACTTGGCACAACTAGGTGTTGCAGTAAGTTTGAGAGGCGCTGTTTTTTACTTTGAGTGGATGGCTCTCAGCACTTGCAAGATCAAGAGTGTATTTTGCTCCAGGAACCAACCTAGCCTCCCTTTTTATTCACCTTTCTGCTTCCAGAGAGAACTGCTTTTCACACCAGACACATTTGTGTTTACAGATAAAAAATTTTTAAATTAGAGTAAAATTGAAATCTAGGGTGAGACAAAATTACTTAATCTTTTAAGCTGTGCCCTCTATGGGATAGAGGGGCTCTGTCCCTTTATCCCTTTGCCTCATTTAATGGTACAAGACTGGAATCCAGCCTGCAAGACATCAAATCCACTTAAAAAATCTGGGCAGCATCCAGGAGTCTCTTCTGTGGCTGCAGATGTTTCTTTACAACTGCCCCATGCTAAGATCCATCAGCTAACTAAAGTAGCCATTGGGCTAAAACACAATCAGGCATATAGGATGGGGAGGGTATGGTTTCTGTCTGTTTTAAGTTGATGTAAAATACTAACCACGATGGCACGGGAAGAAGGGAGAGGGCAGTGCGGTGGCCAATGTAGTGTCCAGGTTTAGTCTCCAGTTACAAACTTGGTGTGTGACGGGTAGCAAAAGGCCTCAACTTAAGACTCGGAAACAGTTGGTACTGGCAGTATCTATACATTTTCGTTGGGAACGTAAGCAAGGAGAGGGCAGTGTTCATTTTCAACAGTTTGTATCTCAAAAAATTTTGAGGTTCCAAGTGACCTTTTGTACCTTGAAGAGTGTCCTCCTCTTGAATGTTAGTAACCAGCTGTAAGCTTTTCAAAGGAGTGTAGGCAGAGCTCAGTGTCCTGAAAAAGAATGAGAAGGAACACTACTCTTAGCTCCTTTTGTAAGGATGCTGAGCCAAAAGGCTGACCTAGCTCTGAAGGCTCTGTTTGTAGGAGTGTCTAATTTGAGTGAAAGCTAGATCAGGTTGTAACAGAAAAATATCATGTAGGAAGATTATTTAAAAAAAAAAACAAAAAACCACAAACAAACAAAAAAACCTGGCTGGCTGAAAGATGTAATTTCTTTGTGCATTTTTAGCATCAGCATGAATTAAACTATACTGTAGGTTCTGTTTGTTTGCTTTTTAAAATTGAAACCCATGCTTTAAAAGTCATATTAAATATGCTATTAGTTTCCAGCTTAGCTGATCTTGAAATAATTAGTTACAATCTAGTTCAGATTGCTGTTGGGCATCTTACAAACAGCAGCTATTAGCAAAATCTGTTTAGCTCCTTTGTTGGTGGTTTTAGGGGTTTTTTTGACCTTGAAATAAAAATGTTTCATCAATTGTATCTGCAAATTAGGAAGTTTGGTATTTTCAAAATGCTGTCCAATTTTTAAAAGCTGTAAGAGTTTTTTTTTTTCTTTTTTACATTTCAAAATAGAAATAGAGGTCTTTCAGTTAGGAATTTTTTTTTGCTTTTTTGTTTCGTTTACCATATCCAGCCCCTAGTGTTGGCAGGAAGTTTTGCTTCGTCTCTTGAGTATCCATGCGTTAACATGCATTTTTTTTCTTAGCCAGTACTTGCTGCTGGATATGAGCCAGGGGTGTGACTTCAAGGGCATTAATTAAAAGGCTTGGTCAGTTTAACTTCCTATAAGTGATACATTTTTAAACTTTGGATGTCTGATTTTAGGGGAGGAATTGGTGATATATAAATAGAAATAAAGTGTTGCTTTTGAGATTTACTTTTGTAATCAGAAGTGTTAACTTCTGTTTCAGGAGGCAGCTTGGAAGCGATGTAACAACTTAAACAGATTGAGCAGGAAGAGGAGTTGTTGTTCTAATTTTTTGCAGTCTTTGGAACAGTTATTTAGCTGTAAATACTGATCAAATAATTTCACTTCTTATGGCCATACCTCCATCTTGAAACAGCTCTCAAAAGGCCACCAACATGAAATGGGGCATCTCGTGGGAAATGATAGTGGCAGTTTCTAATGGCCTACGCCAGTTCCTTGGAAACCATATGCAAAAATTTTGTAACTCTGGTAATTAATGTTTTTATTTCTTAACATGCAAGAAAATCATAGCTTTAATTTTGAAAACTATCCATGTATAGCTTACTGCTCCAAAATTTATCATGTTGGCTTATTCTTATTTTTTACACTCTGAAGGTCTGATTAAGCTTGGAGAGGATGAGGTCGGTAGAGGCTTTGGGGCTTTTTATTTTGCTTGGTGTGCAAGTGTGTGATTTTGGGACCCAAGTTTAAATGCAAGGTTCTCATGTTTCTCTGTGGCGTTTTGATGCTGTGGCTGCTTCAGAGATTTCCAGTAGCTGGTGCATTATTGCAGTTGGTAAAATCTTCTAGTTTTGTGCCTCTGAAGGGTGGTGTGTTACTTCCACCGGTGCCTCAGCTATTGAGAAGAGGAGGCGTATTCCTCCTGGTAACTGGGCGCTTTGAAAGCATGCAATTCATAATCCTGTGGTTGGTCATACGGCCAAGGTGATTCCAGAATCAGTGCAAGCATAATCCTGTGGTTGGTCATACAGCCAAGGTGATGCCAGAATCAGAGCTGAGAAAGCAGTTCAAGATCTCATCTTTCAACACCCTCCTTCCCTGAAAGTGAGTTCATAGTTCTTGATACCATATCTGTCATGGCTGTGACTGAGAGCACCTGACAGTATTTGTAAAGTTTGGTCTTTGCAAAGACCAGAGATAGGGGAGAAAGGAGCTAGCACAGGATATCACATTTTCACTTGCCCCCCTCCCCCTTTTTTTTCTCTTTGTGATATTAATTCAGAAAAGTGAAA
The DNA here is from genome assembly GCF_034638445.1 of Ciconia boyciana. NCBI lineage: Eukaryota > Metazoa > Chordata > Aves > Ciconiiformes > Ciconiidae > Ciconia > Ciconia boyciana. The sequence continues at coordinate 116,802,386 of NC_132936.1, forward strand.
GGAGGCTGCTGACAGATCAGAAACCTTTAATTGGAGAGCTCATCGTGCATGGGCTAGGAGTGCCCGTGTGTCAGAATAAATATGGATTAATTTAGGGCTCGGTAAAGTCATCGTTTAGAAAACTAAGAATGAGTTTGTATCATACTAGCCCTTCCACGCTGTTCCCTGTACGGACACAGCATACCATAGATCTGCCCCTTAGCTTACTATGTACTTGTGTTGCACTACCCAGTGTTAGGCTACAATCTTCTTTGGAGGGTAGATCAAGAGTTTGCACTGTCTTTATAGCTTCAAGTATATATTCAAGCTTTTCAGACTTCCAGGTATTGAAGCGGCAGACTACTGAGTGTCTTAGCACTCATTTGCTCTTTGTAAGTATCAGCCTTTTTAATTAAAAAACAGTAGTTACTGCATAAGCATCTCAGTCCCATAATCCGACCACCTGAGGTAGGTGATATGAACTTTCTCTTTAGACAAACCTTACAAGCTGGTACCATTCTGCACTTGCTGCCCACTCAGAAACCTTTAGTATGTTCACAACTTCTGTGCACCTTCAAAGGATAGAAGTTGCTTTGTATAATCCAAAACATGGCCTTAAACAAAAACAAACAAGAAAACCCTGTTGCTGTTGGTTTGGAAGGGAGCTTTGAAAGATGCATGGCGCCAGATTCTCCTACTCCTGCCCACACTGAACTGTAATTCCTTCAGGATGAGTCCATGGATTGCAAGGAGAGGAGGAGGATGGAGGCATTAATGCACTGTCGCTTCTGAGGCTTGCTTTGTCCGAGTCCTAACGTGGACATTGGAATCCCTGTGAAACAGTGCATTGCAGCCTGTGGCTCATGAATCTAAACCTTCATTCTTGTATTGGTGTGTGAATATGAAACTTGCCCAGGCAGTAAGAACAATGAAGATCATTGTCTTCTTTAATTGCTATGCAGAATCTCTCTTAAATCTGTTTTAGACAAATTAGAGGAAGAAGGTTCTATTGTGAATAGTTCAGTTTTCTCACACCGTGGTTTTGGTGAAAGATGCACACTTTTCATCTGTTCTGCAGGAATTGCAGAAATTTTTTTTTCTCTACTGTTTCCAGATTGAAAAACAGAAGGGCCTTCTGTTCAAATGCTATTTGAAAAAAAAGTTACGCAAAATGGAATAGGATCTGTTTTGTAATGCAGTCTGATTAAAATTGAAAACGGTGTGCTGAGAAGCCCCTTGCATATTTTTAGTATAGAAATATATTGTCTAATGTGGGCATTTTGTTTTTGATGGGTTGAAGATATGTTTCAGGCAGCATTTGTCAGTCTAAGAGTTTTATTTTAGTTCTGCCTTTTGCACTTTTTAATGTGAGAATGCATCTAACACACTTGTAGTGCTTCAAAATAAGAAGGGATAACACACAATAGTTTAAGGTATCCTCAGTAATGCACATACATTGTTGTGTGGAGATACTGTCTTTGGTCTATAGATGGATGTATAGGTAGGTCATGGAGTATGACTAAAATCAAAGGGAGGGCTAATGCTGCTCAGTGTATGTCTTAAAATTTTCCGGAGGCTGTATAGTCAGTAAGGACAGGAGATGGAATTTGCATTCAAAATTCCTGGTTTACTTTCTCAAGTTCGCTAAAACTGTGTTTCCCTGCTTCTTGTTCCTAATCTGTTTTATTGTTTTACACCACAGTGAACATGGACATCCATGAAGAGAGAGGCAGATAACGCTGATCATTTGTGTCTGCTTAAGGAAGTGCAGGATGTGGAGGCTGGGTGCACAGATGTCTGCATTCAGCACTTGGGTTTCATAGCAGATAGATGGTCTAGCACTTCACCTTCTTAAACCAGCTTTCAAATGCAGTGTTACATATGACGTGAAAATGAGTTTGATTTCTAACTGGTTTATGTTTATTCACTTGGCAGTTGTCAGGCCCCAGCTCTGCAGGGAAGAGGATCAGAATAGTGAGTTCACCGTGGGTCAGGACCAGGCAGACTGCGTAAGCAGGTTTGCATAGTGCCTGCTCTTGCCACGCAGTGCTCAGGAGGAGCAACCTACCAACTCTAAATGGAAAGCTTTTTTTTAAAAAACATTGCTTCATTATTGTTAAAATGTAGAAGGCTAAATATTCTGAAAAAAAGAACATAAAAAGGAAAATCAGGCATCTGAGAAAGATATGACTCATGGTAGCATCCTGTGAACTTTCCACTATAAAACAACATGCTCTGCTCTTTCCATTTAAGGTTTGTCTGAATAGCTCTGTTAGCCTGTGCTCCTCCCTGCCAGTTAGCCTGAGCCCCTGCTAGCCACACATGAAAACTTGACCTGTGTTTAGTGGGGTTTTAATGCTCTGAACTTACTTGACTGGGCGGGTTGGTTTTACAAGCAAGCTTTTTGTTGGCCTCAAGCAGCTCTTGTTTACTGTAGGCATTGTTTCTTATGGAGTATTGGGAGGCGTTTCTAAGCTCTGGTGTGGTAGGTAGGATGTGTGGACTAAGCATTGTTGGAGTAAATGTCTGCCTAAGGGGGGTGTCAATAATTATAGGAGAGTGAGATAAGAGATCCACTTGGTCCTTCTGGTGCAGTACTCTTAACCCCTCCTTGGGACAAGCAAGGCTGAATTGGATCAGGCAAAGAAAGCTTCTACATGGAGGGCAGCTGGATGTGACATAAAATTCAGGGACTAGTCAAGGCATCCTCCTGTTACTGCCAGAAGGACGTTAAAGAACTTTAATAACTTCTGAAGACTAGGGTCAGTTTGTGTATTCTGCAATATAAAATTCTGTTGCAAAAAGCTTTAAGAAAAGATTTTGCTAGATAGTCCTGTCAAGTTTGTTTTGCTCAAGATTCTTTGCTGCTATAACTCCTTGAAAAATGAAGCTGAATCTGGCCTTGTCACTTGTTCTGAATAATGGATGAACTTGGGCTTTGTTTAATCCAGCTCATTCTGCAAACTTCGTTTGTGTTTGGCTTAAGAAAACCAAGTCATCAGCAGTACATACTACACATTCCATGCTCAGCCTCGCAAACAGATGCTGTGCAGATTCAGGAGGTCTGACTGCACTTGTAAAATAGTCATAGTGTCTTTTGTCCCTTTTATTTTGTTTAAACCAAGCGAAGCCAGACTAGAGCTTCTTTTTGAAAAGCAAAGCATAATCTTGAGACATAAGTCTTGTAGAAGCCAGTCCATTTAGCTGCAGATCTATTAAAAAAGCCTAAAATTCAGTTCACAAGGAAAATCCTGGTCTTTTGACAGCTTGTGTAGTCTTGAAAAAATATGTAGAGACCTCTGGTGGGAAGAAATGAAGGAGGGATTTTCTGTGTTAAGTGTAGAAAGTGAAGATGCAGAAGTGGAGTTATCTCAGCTATGGTGTCCTCTTGCTGTCCCTGTTTTAATGATTCCTCTTTTGAAATTTCCCAGCCTTGCTAAGACTACTGGATGGTTGCAGTGAGGGAAGAGAAAGCTTTGTCTTATTTTAGGGGCTTGATGCATATTCCCCAATGAGTTAGGCTGGGAGACTGCTGTTTTGATTCGGATAGCCTGACATGGTAACGCTGTGGGATGGTTCAGAAGTCTGTTCACAGGCGTTATGCGGGGGTCTGCAGTGAAGTGGGAGCAGACAGGCTAGGCCAGGTGAACACGTCAGCCATCCTGCCTTAATTTGCTGGTGGATGTGTCTTGGCATCTTGTACAACTATGTTGAACAATGTTTGGGTACAAAGTGTTTTGAATACCTTTAACTTCCACCATGAAAGTTAAGGGGAGGCGGGGAAGAAAACCTCAAACCCCTTCCTGAAATGCAAAGCTTCATCTTGTAATATACTTCATCTTATAATTAGCTCAGATAGGTTTTATCTGCACAGTGTTTTATTTTCTTCTTGATGTTTCTGGCTTTTGCAATCAGTGCTGTACCTTCACTCAGCCAGAGGACTCATTTGGCAAATGCATCAGCACATGACATCATTCTTACCAGCATCTCTAGGCCTGTTTAAAGCATTGGTGGTGACTTGACTGCACTTCCCGGAGTTGTAGGCAGCTGTGGAATTTCATTCATTGTGACCAAGAGGAAATTCTGAAGGAAAAAAACTTAGCACAAGGCTCACGAAAGGCCATTGCTTGATTAGTTCCTTGGCTAATGGTAATACACAGCATAATGTAGGTCCCAGTGCAGAAGTCTGCGCTGCGAAGAGAGCTTTTCAAAGTAATTATCTGTAAAATGAGGAAAAGTAATGTTCATCCCAAATTAACGGTGGTGTAGAACCAATCACATTTATTCTTGAGACCAGGAGAGAGCCTTGATAGCATTCTAGCAGTTGTGTAGAAAGCTGTGTGCTGGTGGGGAGGGAGTATTGGTTCCTAATGAAAACCTTGCATGTCATGCTGGTATGCACAATCCAGAGGGGACAAAAGGTTATTTAAAAAAAAAAAAAGAATTCTTATCAGAAGTACTTTGACATTAGTCCTGAAGTAATTACTTTTATCCTTCAATAGGTGCATCTGCATGCTATTGTGCTAACATTGCTGCTTCTCTTGTTAATTATACTCTTTTAAGCTTGCTTAACAAGAGTAATCTAGCAGCCTGTAATAATTAATGCAGTTCAAATCAAACACAGGAAGAATAAAACAAGCTCAACTAAAAAAAAGGGGGGGTGGGGGGCAAAAATAAAAAAAAAAAGGCAAACCCCACCACTTAGTCAATTAAATGCCAAAACCAACATGCAGGCTGTAGTGGTCTGTGTCCGTAGAAGAAAGGTACCTTGTGCATTACAGGCATTTAAAGATTATTGAACGATATTAAATGTAAAGATACCTTGTTACAAACAAATACTGTTACCTATTTTCTCTTCTTTCACCAAAGCGTTATTGGTAATTGGTCGTGCCATTGGCTTCAGTGGCCATAATTAAAGTTAAGTGCATTTGCAATTCTTTCCAACGACAGATTCTAAACATTAAGTCTCTTGTAGTTTTCTGTTATCAAGTGGTAAATTTGGTGGAGGAATAGGTCCTGGTTAATGCTATCTGCTTCTGCTAAAAGGTTTACAAAACAAGAGCTAACAGGAGACTGATATCTTTTATGTCCTTCTTTCACAAATGGTATTTGGAGAGTTCTGTAGTCAAAATATTGTGCCAAATATTTCCTGGAATGATCAAACCAAACCCCAGAAGACCTTGAATCTTGCACAACCTCCTTTTCTATCAGAGAAATTTGCGGCATGTAAGGTGATGATCAGATGACATAGTTTTTTCCAGTCTGTGGAATGCTTTTATTACTTTATTTAAAAATTGTGGATATGGCAAAATCTCGTTCCAGTATTTTTTATTTTTTTTAAATGAGTTGTTTCAATGGGAGAATTGAAGATACCGGAATCATGGCTTCCATCTGACAGGAAAAGCAGGCATGGTTTTGAATTATAGATGTTTTATTAATCTGTATTTTAAATCTCATTTTAGTTACTTAGTATGCAGGGCAGCGATGAAGCTCTTTGAGCCACAGACTTTGAAATCATAATATTCCCTGCTTCTTTGCTGAGTAAGTTTCACTTGTAAATAATAAAATAAGTTTACTACTATAAATTGCCTTTCTTCAGGAATAGCTTCTTGTGAACCACACAAAAATGAGTAAATAGCAAATACAAGTTTATGGTAGGCTTTATAAAATATGATCTTTTGGATCCAAGTTGGATCCTTCAGGACCTGCTGCTGGGTCCCTGCCTTTCACAGTGGCAGTGTCTGATGCCCCAGCGCTGCTGGCTTCCTCCGACTCCCCCTCCCAGGGGGCTGCTGCTACTTTGGTGACGCTGTGTCCTAGCATGGGGTGAAATGCAAAGCACCACCAAGGCAGTCATGTTAAATTCCAGTACAGTATTAAATACTCCCACTGAAAGGTTGGTGGTGTTAAATTGTATAGATTGAAGCAATTACTACTAAGCTAAAACCCAGTTCTTTCCCCCACCCCAACCCCATCATCTTAGGGTTAGTGGTGTGTTATTCCTTACCTTAAACATACTGGCTTTGCTGGAGCTGAATAAGTGACTGTCTAAAAGCTGGTGGGTTTAAAAGAATGAGGAATGTTTTTTGTGCAGCACAGGAAATTAATTTTTTAAAATTTTTTTACAGCTGACCATTAGTATTTGTTCAGCTTGCACCATTGTGGATTTTGTATTTGGAATGATCTCTGAGTTTACAAAGTAAACTTATAAAGGATACAAAAACTTGTCTTCAGCCTGATTCTTCAGAAGGGATTTTATTTGCTTTTATTGTTGGTTAATGAGCAGCCCAGGTTTATGATGTTGAAGGAAGGCAGAAGTCTGAAGTAGGAAATATTACTTAAATGCTTTAAATGAGCAAACTGCATTATGTGGTTTTGGCCATTTCCTAGCACTGAGACATCACTAATAACCTTGAATGCAAATTTGCTGATTAAAATATGAGTTGGGCTTTTTCTTCTAGAAGTATGTTGGAATAAAAGAGCAATGAACAGATTGTAGAAGAGAAGGTTGCTCTTGGCTTCATTTGTAAAACAGTTCTATGGAGATATTTTTAAATTGTTGGATTTGTGACTTTCTTGAAGAAAATCCCGTAGAAAAACTGCTGTTCTTTGTGTTTTGTTTCAGTTAAGCATGTGGTATACTCAGTGAGGAAACTCATCCTTTGGAATACTTTTTTCTCTTCCCTTCTCTCCCCATTCCATTTTCCTAAATTTTTTGTCTCCATATTGTGATGACCTTCCTCATTTTGTTTTGGCGAAGTACCTCTGGATGTGGATTTCTCTCGTACTTGAAGCTGAAGGAGCAAAGTATACTCAGTACTTAACAAAATAAATGTACTGGTGAAAGAGCCTAGGGGAGCAAGTACTGGTTATGCTCTTCCTTCAGTGTTGCTTGGTCTTGTCAGTCTGCATTGAGACTCTAGTTGGCTTTTTCATGTTAGTGTATTTCTTTATATTCCTGGCAGAGGGAGTTCTTCAAAATTGGGAAATAAATCCAGGCTTGGTGATAACTGTGTATGTGGTGCAGACGCAGCTCCCGCTGGAGAACTGCATTGAAGCACCAGCTGTCTCTGACAACCTGTGTGAAGCCAAGCAAGCAATGTCACACTTTAAAATGAAATTAAAGAATTAGAATTAAATGTAAGGTCAGTTGCCAACGTGGGACATGCTCATACCAGTATCACAGGAGATGACTGTCATGTCTTACTGCCCATCTCTGGTGTGGTCGTGGTTTGTTGTGTTTTTTTTTAACTCTGTCCAGACTTGGAAGGATTTTTGCATTGAGGCTTGTCAACCCTTGACAATTGTTTTATGCTACTTAGTTTTTCAGAATGACTGTGTTGTGTCTACATATAGCCTCTTCTTTACTCTTCTCTTTTTTTGAGGCATCTGGCATGGCCATGGGTCTCTTCTGGAGCACCCTGTAATGAAAAAGTATCTGCGTTGGCGTTGCAGGAATGCAGGTGTGGATTCATTCCTACTTTGAATCGACTCACTTTGGTGCTGACACTGACACTTCTCCCATTTCCTCACTTTGCTTTGCTGTCTTCCTTCTCTTGGCCCGTTTGTTTGCACACGGGTATAACTGTTCTTGGGCCATCTCCATTGGGGATGGCCTCCTAGTTTAGATGTTGGCACCATGTGGAGCTGGGTGTGCTGCTTCATGTTTCCAGCTCATGGCATGTTTCCCCCCTGGTGAGATGATCCAGTGCAGTTGTAAGAAAAAAACACTTGTGATGCCAAGATAAATGATACAAGATCAAAACAGATCTAGAGGGACAAAGTACCATCACCGTTACCCGAGGGTTGTCTTCAGTGTAGCCACTGGTACTGCAGAAATGCATCTCTTTTCCTTTTTTTTTTTTTTCTTTTTTCTTCCCTACCCCCCTCACCCCTCCAATTTTGGCATTTTTTTGTGCTCAGAAGCAAGCTCAGGATTGAATGAGTCAAGGTTAAATTAAATTTGGTCCACAAGCTAATTTCTGAAATGAGAATAAATGAGCTTTAAAATGCAAAGTGAAATAACTCCAGAAAAAATTGTTTATTGTACGCATGGGTTTGGATTGTTTTGCTTCAATGAAATTGCTTGGGGGTGGGGTTTTTTCCCTGGTGGCACAAACACAGCTCCCATCAAAGTGAATGGGGGTGTGTGCCAACAGATGAGAAGCACCCAACACCAAATGAGCAAAGAGCTTTCGAAGTACAACAGGATGACCTCATTACCAAGCAAGATTTTGCAGGAGAAGCCGCAAGCAGAACCAGCCTATGGTTTAGGTCACCTAAACAAGCCATAAGAGTGTATTTAGACAGTTTAAAATGCAGTAGATTATTTCACTTTCAATTTATCCCAGCCTGGAAATTAAGGCATATATTAAAAGAGTAAGGTACAATACAGGATGGCAAACAAAAGCCGGTGTCCTCACTTCCTTCACAGGATCTGCCTTTAACTCTGTTTTTCAGGGGAACTTTAGTTCTGGTGGGGTTTAAATGTGAACTGTAGGTGATGTAGTAGTTTTACTGCAGCCTGCAGAAATGACGAACAGCTTCATGGGGAGGTATATAATATGGTAGCCAGCACTTCAGTGCTCAGAAAGAACTCTCAGACTATTAAACCAGTTGGGTTTTTATTTGAAAAGTTAGTTATGAAGTAGATACAGTCTCCCTGTGATGAAATACTAGGATAGCAGTGTGAACACTCCTTTTATTATTCAGAATACTCATGTGGATTATTTGGGGTCCATCTTTTAAAGAATACTTTGAGCACATTGTAGCTTGACTTTTGCTCAGTAACATCCATTTTTTTTTCCCCCCATGATTTTTTTTTTTTAACATGAAACAGGTTTTGCTATTGGCTTTAGAAATGCAAGGATTCTTACACTAGTGTCTCAAAACTCAGAGTAGCAATTTTTTCTCCAGACAGAGTCGCAGCTTTAGTACTTTTAAGTGGAGATGTGAACTCCATCGAAAATCGTTTCAGGTGGATTTGCAGTCAGGCTTGCTGATGGGAGTTGGGTCATCACCCAGGAAACAAAGCTGGAACAGACGGTCGGGAGTCTCCAGAAGAGGGGTCTTGCGTCTGGAAGTGGGACCAGAATTGTGGTCATACAAGGGGAAGTGTATCATGCCCCCCCCCCCCCCCCCCGCCCCATAAAAAGCCTGGAGGTTAGGTCAATACCAGAAATAATTCAGACATAGCTGTAAAACTAATAAGGTAGAAGTAATAGGGCTTGTAACTATTAACCAAGAAATAAATGTTAAGAAATTTAAAGAGAAAATAATTCATACTGGACATGTCCTTTATTGAGGTTTCCATCCACATTCACTAGAAATACCAAATAAACAATTGTTTGGAGAGCCGTACTGAATTTCGGCATGCTTGTCCTTCTGAGTTGAGGAAGCGCTGATTTATCTGTCTGGTCATCCAAGGAGATTTTGAGGAGTAATATAGGACTTGATTCTCTTGTTGTTTGAGGTATTCAAATAGGAAAAAAAAAATCTTTTAGGGGTGAAAAACTGAAATTGGCTGTTTTCTTTGCTACTTAGCAGTACCTTTTTGATATGTCTGCTTTGAAATTCAAACTAGCGTTTGCACTGATGTTTATTTTGGGTACGGGATTGTTTCCAAGGTGTCTTTAAAGAGGCTGGATCCTGTTCTCTGGGGAGGTGCCCACAGGCAAGGAGAGCAGGAGGAGAAGGATGACACTAGTGTGCAGATTGAAGGACAGCCTTTTTCTAAAAATACAGCATTATTCCTTTTAAATGACTGATGCTGAGTGGTTTTTAGATGAGCTATTTTTAAGAGATAATGTATCCACTAAGGTCGTCATTATGTATTGCAAGAGTTTTAATACAAACTGTTTACATATTGATTTTGTAAATTAAGCTGTTTCTTCCTTATCTTCAACAGGCAGCCAGATAAACTAGTGGTGGTTTGGACAAGAAGAAGCCGAAGAAAATCCTCTAAGGTGAGTTGATGGCTTAATAAGTCCCAACTTCAGTGACAAGAAGGGTCAGCTGTTTGAGGGACTGGTCTCTTGAGTGTAGGGAGCAGTTGTAATTGTTTTTCTTTTCTTTTTAACTCAATTTAGCCATGAAGTTCAGAATAAGCTGCTGTTGATGTCAATGCTAATTTATGGAAATACTTAACTCTGATTTCAGCTTTGGTTATTTGTTTAGCAGAACTGTATCATCATCAGTTCAATTTCGGTTATTAATTGCTACACCTAATTAGAAAGGAGAATCTGTTTCACTACTAGAATTGTGTTAAACATAATCATAAAAAAAAGTAATAAAGAATTTGACATCACTGCAATAGGGAGATCAAGTCTGAATAAGAGGCTGTTTCGCAACTAGAAAATACTATAAATCAAAAAGGATAAACACAGGATCTTTCAGCCAGTAGTGTATATTTGAATTAAATTTTAACATTTTACTTCCACAAACACTGTGAGGAAGCATGTGAATTTGTGTTTTATGGCTAATGACTTGGTAGCCTGAGGAAAGGGAAGCTCCAAGTGAAGTTTGTCCAGTCTTTGGACATTCATAAAGTTTGTCTTGCATGCAGTTGGGTTTTTTCACGTGTAAAAGTTTTTGAAAGCAGAGTAGCCTTTTCTTCTGTGAGCTTCACCTTACTTTTCTTCCTGCAGTAAGGAATCTGAAAGCCTTATGAGATTACTGTCTCTTTGTTAAATGGTCCTCAGTTTGTCTAGACTGCTGAATTTTACTGCTCTGACAGTATATGCAGTTTAGCCTCTCTGGAGCCTCCTTTGGATCTGGGGTGAAGGGAAAGGCGAGACAGTCTGGATGTGTGGCTTGGTTTCCATAGAAAATGGAGCTTAAAAAGCCCATAACACTCTCCATTTACACTGAGATTGAAACAAATGGCAAGCATTTCTAAACCTCTGCAGTGTCTAATATGACAATGTTGCATTCGGTATTGTATTATTGACTATAAGAGTAAAATCTTTTGTCAATCCTAGCAGTCAGTTGTTGACCAGGGAGGTGGGGAGCCTATTTCATGCATACAGCAGGGAATCAAAGGCCTTTTGAACGCTGGTTGTATTGCAGGATTTCTTTTGTTGCCTTGTGTCCTCTGGTGTAGGGCTGTCCCCCGTCTGTCCAAAAGCTTGAGAAGGGCAACAAAAATGAGCTGGGGAAAAGAAGCATCCTAACCACTGGGCAAGTTTGCAGGGGGAAGGAGTGTGTGCTGGTTTCCTCCCTTCCCAGGAGCATCTCCTGTTCAAGATAGCTCAGCTGCACTTGTTCGTTTCCTCTCCCCACAGCTGTTGCCTCTTACCCTGGTCGGGCTTATGGCAAGTGGTCTTGTCCAGAGGGGAAGTTTTGGAATTCAGCCTTTTATAATAATTCTTTAACACTTCAGTTAAATAGATTGTCTAAGCTCCTTTTTTTGGTGTGTGCATGTAACTCAAAATGATACTTCCAAGAACTCTGGGACGGTGGAGAGAGGGCACCCATGGTAGAGAAGATATCTTGAAATAATTATATGTTGAAGAGCTTAAATGTGATACAGTGTCTTACCCTACTCAGGAGAGACTTTGCGGTTTTGGTTGGTTTTTTTTTTTACTGGTACTCCTCTTTTTCTGACTTCTTTTTCTGATTGTCATGCATATTTGCTGTATTTTGTCTTTTAACTTGAGGTCTAAGCTGTTTTATCTAAAGACTGGTTACTGACTGAAAGTGACTGCAGAACCAAATGCCGCCTCCAGTGTGTGCATCCTAAATTCTGCTTTAGTGTATGAAAACCCAAAGGTGTTACCTGGTGAATAAACAAGGGTGTGAACTTAGTCTGGCACCTTTTCCAAGATAACTGCTCCTGTTCCATGTTCCTAGTCTTCAGTAAAGCCAGTCAGGCTATTCCTCTTTCATGGCAGGGGAAACAAGCTCAAGTTACCTTGAATTTATAGCATGGTTTATATCTAGGCAGTAACTGCTGATGTATTGTGTATATTGCGGCTTACCCTATGATAACTTTTCTATTTTAGTTTCATTTAATTTCTGTAGAACAGAGAGAGAAAAAGATAATATAAAACAGTAAATTCAATACTTACACAAGCGTTGTAACCCTAAAAAGCTTGGTGAAAAGCAAGGTATTTGTCCGTGAATGACTGTTTTGTTGAGATTCAGAATATGTTCAGAAACAGAAGCCCTAACAAAAGTCCAGTAGGGCTTTGTGAGATGGGTTTCTGCCTGTGGTGTTATGGGCATGATGCTGTAGGCTCCAATGGCAACATTTCACTGAGGCAAGAGGATTTTCTGACACTAGCTCAGCCTTTTGAGCTTGAAGTTTTTTCAGCTGGGCCATAAAGTTCCAGGATATGTCCTCCTGTGAGTGTCTTCTCTTTTGGTCACCACGCAGTAGAAGCAACTCTTGGATAAACTGGCAGATTTACCTGAGACTCAGAAAAGTCTTTTGCTAACTCTCTCACTCATGCTTACTAAGATCCCACAAAGGTACTTTGAAAGAGGTTGAGTGGCCCTGAGGCCTGGGCAGAGGATAGAGTTAATCTTCAAGCTTAGGTAGTTGATAGCATTTGAGCTGTTTGTGTCCAAGACTGTAGGTCAATAAATGTTCTTGATCTCTTAGTCATCCTGCCAGTAAAATACTTTATTCAACATATTTGTTTCATCTAATTGCTTTCTTGGAAGCAAGTCAAATGAGTATTTTCTCTTATTTTATTTTTGATGGACACTGGGCTCAGTGAGTACAAAGCATTAATAATTTTCTCTGTTTTTCAGTTTCTTTGACAAGGAGGAGGCGAGGGATGAGGTCTTACCTTACTGTAAAGATGTTGTAAAGACTTCTGCGAAGGTTATGATTTCTTTTCTGAACTTTTCAGATCATTAGGGATAATGAGGGATATCCCTATGTTAGTTCACAGACTCACTGAATGGTTGAGGTTGGAAGAGACCTCCAGAGGTCATCTGGTCCAACCCCTCCACTTAAGCAGGGCTACCTAAAGGTGGTTGCCCAGGACCGTGTCCAGATGGCTTTTGAATATCTCCAAGGTGGGAGACTCCACACCTCTCAGGGCAACTTGTGCCAGTGCTCGGTCACCCTCATGGTGGAAGTGTTTCCTGATGTTCAGAGGGAACCTCCTGTTTCGCTTTGTGCCCACTGCCTCTTGTCCCATCACTGGGCACCACTGAGGAGAGCCTGACTCTGTCTTCTTTGCACCCTCCCTTCAGGTATTTATATACACCTGTAAGATCCCCCCAAGCCTTCTCTTCTCCAGGCCAAACAGTCCCAGCTCTCTCAGCTTTTCCTCCTATGAGGGATGATCCAGTCCCTTAAACATTTTCATGGCCCTTTGCTGGACTCTCTCCAGTAGCTCCATATGTCTCTTGTACTGGGAAAGTACAAGAGATATGTCATCAAGAAATATGGTGCAACTTGGAAGATGGTATGATGGTGCTATGGACATATACTGAAACTGGCCTGCTTAACTAATGTAATCTTAAGATACCGTTGAGCTGAAAGCTGAGTTCTTGATGTCCTTTGAAGCCCTTATTTTTGTGGTTTTCTATGATTTTGATATGCCTTCTGGCCCACATACTTTCTTTCCAAGTAAACTACTAAAATGGTCCCTTGATTAGGAGAAATCATGGGAGACATCATGTGCAGGAATCTGAACATTTTAGTTGTTACTGTGGGGAAAAATAGATAGGAGCTGTAGGTAAGTTAAATTATAGTAAGTTTTCAAATGCTGCAAACGAACAGCAATAACCATGTAGAAAGAGCATTTAAATGGCAGTTTGATGGCTGGATACAGGACCATAAATGTATCCATCAGTTACTGACCTTAATGCAGGTTTTAAGATAGTTACAGCTCTATTCTGGGATCCCCTGTCTCTGGGCAAGTCTGATCTTGGTGCTTTTCAAGAGGTGTGTCAAGACAAGATGGCTCTGTATAGCTGGGCATCTTCATCCTGTCTGCCAGGAGTTTACAGAAGATGGTGATTTGCAGTCTTGCTGTATTTGGCAGAATTACTGAGCAATCCTAGAACCAAAATGAACTTTCAGTTTGGGATGGGGGGAAGTCACCAATCTGCTCGTGCAAATGTTGTCTGTCTTCAAAATCAGGTAGGTGGGGCTTGACACAACTTTTCAAACCTCATTTAGATGGTTACCAGCCTCCATAGTTTACACAAGGTGGAGCTTGCAGCAGTGGACTTGCTTAACTCTTCCTCTTCGGTACCCTGTCGCACTGGCATGTTGCTCCCAGGTTTTCAGGCCCTGGGCTTTTGGACGTGTGTTTTTTTTGAGTGGAGGAGGAATGTCTTTGTTCTAGTGTAGAACAAGGGAAAAATGTGTTGTAAATATGTTTACCTTCATTTCACTGAGATGCTCGTGCATTTCCAGGCTTTGAACTAAGAAATTTCAATTTGAAAGAGATGCTGCCATGATGTCAAGGAGGTACTTTCTGCTATTCTTGTGAACATATACAGGCTTATGGTTGAATTATACACCTCTGAAGAATCAAATTTGCACTTGCTTCTGAGAGCCTGACAGAATTATTCTTCAAAGATCCTTTTTGTATCAAAGCTGAAAGAAGGTGCCTTGCCTGTGATTTCAGCACTTCTGCTGCAGGTTTATTGAAAACTGCTTAAACAGAGAGGAGAAGGAACAATGTTGGGAACAGGGAAAGAACTTTAACAATAAGAGCAGAGCCAAGTGAAGTAGAGGGACAGGGAGTAAAAAGGATCCCTTGCTGTCCACAACAGCAGCCTGCCTAGCCTTTTTTCAAGGATATGCCATCAATAAAGGAGCAGCTGGGTCACCTGTTTTGCTGTCCTTGGTAATCTGTTGCCTTTCTGGCTACTTTGTTGCGTAGTGCCAGCCCTGCTTGTCCCTACCAGCTTCTTCACTGACTGGAGTTACGGAGGCATGTTGTGACTTGGACATGCCGATGACTGCCTGGGACCAGCGCAGTTTGGTAATGGCACTCCTGGGGCTTCTTGGTTTATTAGTAAAGTAAGGAAATCATGTTGAGTTGCAAATGCAAGCGGTCAAAATTAGGATGAGTCATTCTAATGGTCAGTGTGTACCCTTTTAGGCATATGATATAGTCTTTAAGGCAACTGCAAAGTGTTTTCCTGCAGCATTGCTGCCTTGTTAAGCAGACGGTGGTTAGGGAGAACATGAGGACTGAGTGGTGAGCAAAACTGCTTAAGCAATAAAGAAATTGGAGGGTGTTTGTTAAAGAAGGTATAGGACAGGGGTAGAAAAGACTGCCTCACTGTTATGTGGTTAAATGCTGCCTTAGTGAATTCAGTTTTGTCCCATCCTCATCTACAAAGTTCCTGACTCAGGCTAGATAGAGTATTAAAGTGAGATTTGATGTAACTTTCCAGTTAGTGGGTGTCTGGGGCATGGGGACTGACTTGCAGCAGTGTTGAGCAGCCATCATTGCACTTGAAGTGAAAAAAGTCTGCTTTGGAAAACCAAACAAAAGGTGGTTTCATGCTTAATCCCAATAAAGTAAGGTCCTAGCTGATTTAAGCAGACCATGCAAAGTTAGTGGAAACTGGCTATTCTTTTGCTGCTTGTAAATTGGCGAACATAATATCCTTCTTTTTTCCAGGGATCCCGTAAAGTTAAATTTTGATGATGTTCTGAGGTGCAGTAATGGATGTCCCAGAAAACTATGACAAAAATAAATAAATCTGCATTCAGTTATTTTTTTTTTTTTAATAAGAAGCCCAATAGATAAGGCCAGAAACTGATGAGAAGGCAAAGAAGCTCTTTATCTGAGCGTCATCTATTGTGGGCAGTGAATAAGGCAAGGTTTGGTGAAAGAAACAGCATGAATTATGTATTTAAGGAATATGTCATGAATGTGTTTGTGTGAAATTAAGTCTGAGCACCTAGCCCAGTGCTAGAGAACGTGTTTCCTAGTGAAGATGAGGTTTTACTTATTTTCCAAGCTTAGCAGTCTTTCTGTAGCTCTTTAGCAGTAATACATGGATGCATAATTACATTTGTAACACATGTGTGTGCTGATTAAGACATTCATGGGAAGACCTGGGGGAATCTGCTAGTTTCCTCATCTATTCTCAATGAACACTGACAGCAGTGGGTTGAACGAAGGCTGCCTGGCACTTCCAGGGCTTTGAACTTTCTTCTTTTGGCATGTGCTGGGTTTTTTGGACTGCATCCCTGGGCAGGTTGTTCTGGTGCCCAGCCTCTTTAACTGGAGGGCCAAGCACATTGATTTCAGGATGATCATGGGGATGCAAGCTGTAGTCTGGAGTACAGTCTTTAATTTGTATCCTCCCTCTATGATACTGAGCTATGGTACAGAAGAAGAAGAAGCAGCAGCCATCCACAAACTGCCAGTTGAGGTTTCCTTTGGTGTGGGGGAATCTGCAGCTTTTCCGAGTCCATTCCTTTTCCAGTGGGTCTGTTAGCAGCTGGATCATACTGACCTCTGACTATCCCCAGACAATATATGGCTTTGGTGTGACTCATCACATAGAGCGAATTGGAGCAATGCTCAGTTTTCACAAGCCACGCTGCTGTTGTAGAGGCACTAGATGAAGGATCTGGCTGCTTAATGTCAGCTCCTCCTCTTTGAGTTATTAATTTTTTTTTTCTTCCTGTCTAAGTGTTCTGCCTGGATAACACTGAAGAAGAGGGACTATCCTTACAAGCTGAGCTGCCCTAAGCACTGTTGGAGCCAGTAGAGCTCCTGCTTGGCTTTTGTGCCCTGAGCAGCCTGTCACAGAGACAAGTAGCAGAGCTGGTCTGACCATAGGCAGTTGGCAAAAATTTTACCGGGGAGAGAAAAGCAGCAGCTTGCTGGTTCACAATAAAGCCACTTCTGGGGCTGCAGGTGAAGAATAATGGTAGGTCTGGTTCTAACTTTTGCTTTTAAAAAACAATACTGAGGGCTTGGCTATAGGACCATATTTTTGATTCATAAATATAAACTATTCCATAATTTGCAGCAGGCTTAAAATATTATGGTCAGCTCTAGGACGTTACAGGAAAGTAACTTGCAATTACCCTGCACAACAGAGGCAGGATGAAACAAGGCGGTAGTGAAGAAGAGAGAAAGCAGATGGATAACATAAAGCATCTGGAAGGGTAGGCTCTTGAAATAATGTAATATTTTGTTTTTGAAAGGTCAGGAAAGAGATTTTTGTGAGACAAGGAAAACTCTAAGCAGCAGTGAGCAGAGCTGGTCATGATAGGAATGGCATATGTGCCAGGTCATGAAATGCCCTACATATGGGGGCTGGGGAAGAGACTTCCATAATGTACTCTAGTTAGCTGATTTGCCTGCATCTGCCTTATCTTCTTCATGATGAAGTGATGAACAGCTGGTGGTGGCATTTATTAACTTTGTGTTTCAAACCAAAGTTCCTGATTTGGGGCTGTCTTCAACTTTTTTTTTTATTGACTGTTCTATTTATGTTCTATAATCCAGACAGCTGAGCAGTGACTGTAAGGAATGTTTATATTCAGTCTTGCTCATGTTTTTTGTTTTGTTTTGTTGTTTTTTTTCCTCAGGAATTGGCTAAAAAATTCTGGTGTAGGTTTGGTAGGGTTTTTTGGTTTTGCTACCTCCCCCTCCTCCCTGTAAGAGGGTTACACTGGATTTATAAATGTTTATACACTTCCTTATATTACAGAGGATTGATAGTAACTGTTTTTTAGACTGGAGGAGAGTGCTTCAAAAATAAGTGTTTATAAAATTACGTGGTTTGTTCCAAATTCTGCAGAAATATATTTGTATTTTGGAAAGCTGTGCAATGTCGTCATCTTTTCCAGCAGCTCTGTTAATTGCCGTCATCCAAGTTTGTCTGCAGAGTGGGCAGCAGTTTCATATGGTCAAGGTCAGCCCCTGGTGGGTAATTCTAAGGAAAGGTGGTGTACCAAAGGCAGCCTTCGGGTGAGCTAGTCTCATCTTCTTTTGTTCAATCAATATATTGCCATATGTTGAACTAGATAGAGCTGCTTTATAGTCTTCTGTAATGTTTCACCATTTGGTACAAGAGTTTCAGCACTGCCAGGAAATGTTACTTGTAAGATTAAGCCCACTTGTAAAAGTAAGCCCACTCTGTGCTCCCCAGCAGAAACTACTGGAGAACAAGACTTGAGTTTGTCTACCCTGTGCATGAGGTGAGAGAGCACTGTGTGACACTCTGCTGTTTCACATAATCAAAGAGTGGACACTTACCAAGAGTGGAGAGACTGTACCTTGCTGATAATAGCTTAAGTGTTGCTAGATGTTGAGAATTTGCACGAACATCAGAGCACTCTCTTTGTGTTTGGAACTATTGGCTATTGAAGGCTGCTTGACAACAAATGCAGTATTTTCAGGAGTGTTTCACTAATTTAGAGTAGTTACTTACTTACTTAGTAGAGTAAGCCCTTTGGTGTGTTGTATGTGCATTATCATATGGAGCGCTGGACATTTTAATTATCTGGCCCTGTAAGTTGCTGATTTCGATCTATTTTTAAAGATTCTTCCCTTCTCATTGGAACCAGAGGCCAAAACTGCAGAGGTATCAAGTCTGTCTTTCCAGTTCAAGCACAGCAGAACAGTTGTGATGTTCACATCATCCCGAACGGTAGATTGCAAAGCAGGCTGTCTGGATTGTTTTAGAGAGAAAACTGGGGAAAGATCTCAAACCTGGGTAGCCTGAAGTGCTTGTGCGAGTCTGTAAGCTCACTTCCATGTCCTTTCTTAAACAGCTTTCTTCCTCTTAAGTCATCGGTTTTGTGCCAGAGCACTGTAGTAGGTTGGACAATGTCATTCACGGCCCTACTCTATTTATAGGGTATTTCAGCAACCCCTACTGTAGCTCCTGTTTCCTGATTTTAAGAGAGCTTTCATGCTACGTTGTCTCCTCTCATTTTCCACTGGCAGAAAAAAGGAGGAGTTGAGTTTCTCCTTGAAATGCAACAGAGCATTTCTGCTTCTCTTTCCAGCCCATGGCTCTCATCCCTCGGATTTTGGAGATGAGTCTGGCAATGGGAGGGCTGTAGGTGAGAGACCTGCTGCCAGTGGTAACTTCTGCTTGGCTGCTTCTCTTGCCTTGGCTTCAGAGACAAGGGGAGATGGCTAGTGAAGACTTGTAGGAGATGAGGAAAAAATGGGTCTAGGAGGCACAACCCAGTGGGAAATTGAGTTAGAAGTGGGGGTTGGGGTAGAAATGAACTGCACAGATGCAGTGCCTCGTCTTGGCTGAGCCCTGACAGCAGTTGCCTGTCTGGAAGTGTTGGCAATTATGCTGTGCAGAGGTGGCCTGATCCAGCTCACATATCAAAGTGAAGGCTTATAATTTGGGAGTTGGAAAGGTTTTTTGATATAGGCCAGATGTAACTTCAAGAAACTGCAACACAAGAGGTCCCTGACATGAGAAATACTGTGTTAGAAACACTCTCCATGTTAATTTTAAATTATCGTCATTGTTAGCCCTTCCTCTGTGTTTTTCCCCCCTTTGCTTTCCCATTTCCCTTTCTCCTTCCCAACAACCCAGACATAGTTTTGATGTTATCTTTTTCTGTCATGCTGTTTGTGTGGCACAGTGTTTATTTTTCAAAGCCAAAGGAGGATTTAATAACATTCAGCTGATCACAGAACAGCTTTGCTTTAAAAGCTAATTAGCTAGGGCTT
Organism: Ciconia boyciana; assembly: GCF_034638445.1. Taxonomy (NCBI): domain Eukaryota; kingdom Metazoa; phylum Chordata; class Aves; order Ciconiiformes; family Ciconiidae; genus Ciconia; species Ciconia boyciana. The sequence goes on from NC_132936.1 coordinate 116,822,011, forward strand.
GTCTCCTGGTTGTTGCTTTCAGTGATGTGCTTGTCACAGTGACAGAAAATCATATATATAAAGCGTATATATCTGTGTGTGTGTATTTATTGTGTCTCACTAACTCTCCTGGTGGGAGGCAATGCTGATAAAGGGCTTGAAGTAAAGCTTTGCCTGAACCAGTGAATACTCATTTTCTAGGTGTTTTTTTGGTTGTTTTGTGGTGGTGGTGGTGTTTGTTGTTGTTTGTTGGTGGTTGGTTTTTTATGTTTTTTTTTTTTAATAAATGGAGCAAGTGATCCTCAACTGAGCAGGCTGTCAGTGCCTGGACCTTGGACATCGAAAGTTTTACATAATTGTCAGTATTGGCCAAAACCATCAGGAAAGCGCAGGTTCCAGACGCGCCATGAGCTCTTACTAGTTTTGTGAAAATTGGTATCTGGAAAGAGGATGGAGTGCCCCTATGGAGATGTTGATTTATCTTACAAGATGCTACATGAGGACAGGCTAGCTGGCAGGTGAGTGTGTGCCTGGCTCTGGATCGCTGCCTTGTGCATGCTGATTATCCCCATCAGGCAAGCTGAGAACGATGCAGAGGACTGCGGGTCCTGTGGAAGGGAGATGTAAGCTGGAGCTCAAGTGGCTGTGGTAGGGATGACAACTATTGTGGTGTGTTTTGCTGCTCACAAAACATCATCTTCTTATAAAATATGCTTGCGGAGTAAAGCTATGGACAGTGTTATTTGCTCAGTTATTCAGAAATTAATCCAGACCTGTTTTAGAATAATGAGATTAGGCTGAAATTTGTGGAGTTAAAAATAGTAGAAATTGGATTCTTTCAAGTTGCTCTTTTTTAAAAATTCCTTTCTTCAGATGCCCCAAGTCATGTTGTTTAAGTTTACTCTGCAAGCACAAAGCATAGAAACTTACTGAAATTTCTAATCTAATTAGGCATCTTTGGGAGCTGGGGTTTTAAGCAGAACACCAAAGATGGAAAAACTTGTGATAAAACCACAGGAGAGCTGGCAATGTTCAGCAAGAAAATAACAGGATGGAAATGAGCGTGCTGTGTGCATGTAGCTGTGGAGGCAGGTAGGGCTCTCTTCTCTGGTGGATGCACAGGCTGGATTCCGCCAGCAGCTTCCTGTTCCTCAGCTTCACATCTCTTCCGAACTCCTCTGCCTCTCCCTTTGTCCTTCCTCTCCTTGCCCCTGCTGCCTTAGCAGTTATTGTCACCTGTAGGTAATCTGCAGAGTTCTGCTTTTTGAGGATTGAGGGATTAAAGTAAGAGTGAGTCTACTGGAGGTATCTGTGGTACTCCAGGCTCTAGTGAAAGCCCAGCTGAATTCAAGAGGGCTCATGAAGCAGCAGGCATGTGTGATGGGGCTGATATGAACCTGGCATCTGGAGTACACGCTGCTTACAGTACAGAGCAGCAGAGAGTTATTGCCTCTATGTGATTGAATGGGACTGTTTCACCATCCTTGTCTTTCCCACCTTGGTATAGCAAAGTCACGTTTAAAGTTGCCCTGGTTACCTTAGGGTACCTGAGAACCTGAGGCACAAGTCCTACTAACCTTATTATAGCAAAAATTTCTTCTAATAGGCAGTCTTAATCTGAAGTTCCAAGTGTTGAAAGGAGTATGAAAAGGCAATGAGTGATGCTTTAAAATTTAAAAAAAGAAAAAAAGCCCAGTTAATAGGCTTAAGATAACAGTAAATAGAGTGTACATTATTTCCTGATAAAAATTCCACAGATCTTTAATGAGCCCTGTGCTGCTCAGCAGTCATTGTGCATCAGCATCCCTCTCTCATTTGTCTTACAGCATCCCAAAATGGATTAAGTTGAGCTTGGAAAAAAAATACTTATTCCAAAACAGAAATGCTCACACATGGTGTTTTTCAGGACTAGCTATTAAAATGTAAATACAAACTGTACATAAATCCAAATCGATACTCAAAGGTAGACAAGTTCTCAGTCTATTTTAGTGTGTTTTTTATCCTTACCTTTTCTAGGTGTAGGTACCCCAGCATATTAATTCTTAAGAATGTAAACATTTTTAGTAGCATTTAATCTGTGTTATAAATCATTGTTTTGTGGGGGTTTTTTTCTTAAATAAAAATGTCTTTTTGTTCTATTTAGGTCTAAACATGGTTAAGCCTGAACTATGTGCTGTACTCATCAAGTATTCTTTAAATAAAAGCATTCCGTCATCTGGATAAAAACAAAATAAAGCTCAGCTTGCTACAGAAGCTCTGGCCTTACAGCCTTGATTTTTGCAAGGCTCCAAGTGTGCTGACCTGTGCTATGTACTTAAAAAAAAAAAAAGAGTTTAGGACCTTGTGAGGAATAGCTTTAGTGGAAAAAAATGCCTGCTAGTGGCCTGAGTTTCCTTACTCTCATTCTTAATGTTGGCCTTTTTTAGTGTTCAGTAGAGTCATAGGTTTAAGAAAGCAGCCTTTTTGGAGTCAGTGACATGTTACTTCTACCTACATGCACTGGGTCCTGTGGGAGTTGAGTCAGCACTTTTATAATGGCTTTAAGACAACTGTTTCTTTTGTTCCTTTAGGCTCATGGCTGGCAGCCTGGAATCAAGAACCCATACCGTGGGGTGGTGGTATGGCCAGTTCCTGAAAATGTTGAAATTACTGTGACACTCTTTAAGGTATGTTTTTTTAAAGCATAATCTTTCCTATTTCATAAACAGCATATGAAAAATTCTGTTTGGAAACGTCAGATTATAATCACAAAGGCCTAATCGTGCTGGGTTTAAGCTGTTAACTGCACAGCCTTATGTCCCCAGCTTAAGTCCCAGAGAGAAGGATGGTCTGTTCCCTGCCAAAGCTTACTTTTGTAGTTTAGTTAACACACTGAAATATCCCATTGAGCTGATTATGGCGAGTCATTGGCATAGAATTTAGTACGTGTGTAACTGCGCACGTAGTACACGTGTAAGGGCTTGGCATGGGTTATAGTCTGGTTGGTTTTTTTAAATACTGCAAGCCAGTAGTTGTCAAAACACAGCCATTTCTAGACTTCCTTGTTCAGTTGCAGTGCAGTGACCCTATTTCTTACGCTACTGACTCGGAAACAGAATCCAGCTCTTAATTTCACATTATTTAGTATGCCACACAAACATCACAGTACTAATGTGGTTACAAGTGTAAGAGTGGATGTGGAGTATTGACGTAGTACAGAGAATTATAAGATTTTATGGGGGATTTTTTTAGGAACTACATTTTTTCTATTAAAAAAAGCTTATTTGTGTGGCTGCGAAGCAGGAGGAGAAATTGATGGTAATGCTAGAACTTATTTCCAAAATATTGTTGGGGAAAGTCTTTTCTGCATAAAGATAAACAATGCAACTTTGCATGTGTGACAGTGTAGGAGGCTGACCAGGAGGCTGATGACTTCTGCGATTTTCATTCCATTGGTTCTTTCTTGTTCTTTACTCTGGTGTCTCCAGCTACACTCTGGTTGTTCTTATTTATAATTGTTCCCTTTAAAGCTTAGGGCAACAGTAACATACTTTTTTCTAATTTGTAATATTTATATTTCTTTGTCTTGGACTCCCCTGAATAACTGCTTAGAAGTGGCTTCTGATTAGCCTTAGAATGTGAAATTATTACGTAGTTCATTAAGCCTAAAAAGGGGGGCGCTCTCGCTCTCTTCCTTGGGATCACCAATGAACAGAAACTTCCCAGGTTGCCAGTGATGCTAACCATCACAAATCTGTCTCTCTTCTTAGCAGACACATAGTCTTCAACTGAGTTTCAAAAGTTCACTAAGCAAAAATTGTTTGCCTTTGCGTGCTTCAAGGGCCCCTACTTGGGTTAAAACGTTTAACACCGGTATGTGACTACGCTGTGTGTCTGTATGATCTGAATATGGTTATGTAATGCAGTAAATGTTACTTAATATTTTTAACATATAAAGTGAAGTAGAAATATACGCAATTCTTGATTGTGTATGTGATAACATGTTACGTGAAGAATGCGAAATTAAGTTTCTTTTAGGTGCAGCTCTGTGATGCTGTGGCTTTGGAGTAAAAGTGTCTCCCAGCCTTCTGCCATCCCACACTACCTTTTTATTCCTACCTGCACCTCTTCAGGGCTATATTTTGTAGCACAGCACAACAAATTTGTAGTTGTGCCACTGAAAGTGAGCATGAGGGCTAGGACCAGATAGTGAGGGGAGAGAAGGGCCTCTGGAGACAGTGTTAGGTATTACTACAGCCTTAATTTTACCCAGCACTGTGGCTCTGCAGGCAGATCTGTTCACTGGACTGCTGCCTCCTCTCCCCAAAAATGAGCCTGCCTTTTGCAAGTGTTGTTCTGAGAGGAGAGGAAAGAGCGTGAATAACGCCAGAGGCTGTGCCTTCTGGGAATGGTACATACAGATCTCTTGGGGAACGAGCACAGCCTTTTATAATCAAAATATAGAGGTTACACAAAAAGCATCATATGGTCAGGCAGCTTTTATGTAAATCTGCTCTAATTGATCCTCTGGCTCCTCCAACAAGAGTGCCTGTAAGTGGCCAAAACCACCTTTTTCTCTCTAAGGATATGCAGGTGTGGTACAGAGCAGTGCTTTTTGAGCAAGCTGGGTAGTACGCCAAGGAGTACTGTATCTGTGTGAGACCAGCAGCCTGCCTGGATGAATGAGCTGTGAGTGATATGTGATTGCAGGCAGAATATGGTATTAGTGTAGTTTACGCTGTGCCCAGCCCTCTGATGGCTCTGTTGGCTCAGTGCTACAGCAGCACTTCAGCTGTAGCGTGGGATATGTCCTAACACCCAGAGAACTGGCATTTCTGTAGCTGGTACGTTTTGGGCAAAGATGGTCAAAAAGGACTAGCTATTTTTTTGCACAGCTGATGCATTGGCTGGTCAGTGCTAGAGTAGTGGGAAGGGAAGTACGTAATAGCACACTGCAGCAGACTTTTTGGGAGCTGACTTACAAGTCAAGTATTTATATCATTCCTTCCTCTGGAAGGAGGGAGGTGAAAACAATGAAAGCAGTGAAGCTCAGAAAAAGAGACGGCTCATCTTGCAGTTCTGTAAAAGTCCCGTTAGGAGCCACTCCCCTGCAAAGGAGAATGGCTGCTGAATGTTTGGCACTTTGCACTAAGTGCATTTAGTGTGGCCATGTTGTTTAACAAACAGTAGTTGTCCTCTTTTGTTACAACCCGAGAAGCTAAGGGAAGCTGCTGACTCCACGTCCACACTGGCAGAGCCCACTGATGGGAGCAGGTTGCTCCGACAGAGCTTTGTAGCAATCACAGACAACAAATTAGCACAGTGGTGCTGTTTGAAATAGAAGTGCAGGGAAGGGAAAGAGCGGACTCCAGAATAGACAGCTACGTGTTTTGGGAAATGATTCACACAGCAGTGGCTGTGCATTCGTAAGTGGCTGTTGAAATGTGTTGCTGGTAGGATTAGGAGATAAGTCGAGGTTTCAAGTGCTGATGAGAATGTTAAGAATATCCTCTCCAGTAGTCACCCATGGACACTTGAGAGCTGGCTAGCAAAGTGCTTGTGATCAGTCAACAGATGAGATATTTTGCATTATCTGCACATCCCTGTTTTGGGTGTTAGCTTGTTTCCAACAATGTATTTGTAATTCTTAGGCAAGCAGAGTATTGAAGAGACTATAACCTTTGTGTAGAAAACTTGCATTTCAAATAAATAAAAACTTTTTGTTTCATTTCCCTTAATGCTGGGCTGCTGGTAAAATTTCATAATGTTCTGGAGCCATGTGGGGGTAAGCATCAAATGGATATATTGATTCAGCTTCCCTTGACTATCTCTAGCTCCTGCCCATCCAGCTGGCTGAAGTGCTAATTACATAAAAAGTTCTGTCTGTCCTGAAAGTTTAACTTCTTCCTTTGCCATGCTCTACATTGATGTTTGGTTATGCCTTGGGTTTTTCAACCAAAATGGGGAGGAAGAAACATTATGAAACAATAAGCCTATTGTGCATTTTAAGTCCACGATTTGTAGTGCTTTCATGGGAAGATCCATAAATGCCAGAAAAGCTAGCTGAATTCCCATTTTTCATTGTTTCCATGGTTGCACTCCAGAAGTTCATTTTTAGAGTCCCTGCATTAATAAAGTTTAACCATCATATATGAAACTTGTATACTTTTCTGTGGTTTTATGTACAAACACATACCTTTATCAACTGTGAGAGATTTTAAATGAGAAATTTTCCCTGCCAAGCAAGCCCAGTGCTTTTAGCTAAGCTAAATGAACATCAGTTGTACTATGATGTTGCAATTTAAATCCTCATTATTTTCTAGCTTGAAAGCAAATTGAACTTCCCAAGCAAACATGTTTGTTCTTCTGGACTAAGCACGGACTTTGCTTCATGGGATTACAAAAAACACTTGTTTTGTCAGTAATATACATGGTTTATCACACCAATGTACTATTGCAACAACAGCGAAGGTTACCAGCTCTTCATTCCAAAGTTTGAAAAAGACATTTTTAAAGGCATGGCTTTCTAAGCACACAAAAAATTGTTTATGAGTAAAATAAGAATAAAATAGATGATAAAAGGAGACTTGTGTTGTTGAAAGTATTCCTGTCCCCACATACCTCACAGAATAAATCACATATCTTTCTTGAAAGCCTGAGTCAACCATGTGCTTTGATTATAGTGCAGTAACTGGCCATGCAGTAGCAGGAACACTGCAGCAGAGCCAATACATTGTCTTGAGAAGGGAAAAAAAACCCCACCAAACCAAAACCCTTTGATAAACCTATTTCCCAGAAGCAAAGAACAAATCCAGGTTCAGAACATACTTGTTTCAGTTTAGGGGAGACCAGTGGCTTGACCAGACACTATGGAGAATATTCCATAGGAGGGAAAAACAGCCCTGTAGACAAGACAAGATATTGTGTCGGTTATAAAAATCATAAGCTCAGGGAAGTGAGCACATTTGCACGCTAAAAAATTAAATATCCAGGGTTAGTGTGGGGACTAATTGTAAAAAAAAAAAAAAAATATAATATTTAAACAAAAAAAAGTCAATCCTTCTTGCCTTTCTAGCCCAGAGGCTTTACAGGAAGGTGTGAGCTGTCGTGAGCTTGGTGTGGTGATGTACAGGGACAGTGCTGCTGGTCTGCTCAGAGCTCCCTGCTTTCTGGAAGCTCAACAAAAGCTGAGCAGAGTTGTATGTGATTTTCTAATCAGACCTCTGTAAACAACATTGAAAGCAACAAGAATTGTGTCAAATTTTGAGTCTTCTGCAGCTTCAAACAGCCAAGTACAAAAGCTGAGGACAGATGCTGGAGTACCCAGAGCATCTGCTATAGGTCACTGGTAGAGGAAGGTCACAAACCCTGTCATCATTTGATCTGATTCAATATGACAGTCCTTAAGTAGTTATTCCCCAAGAAGAAAGACTGAAGATTAAGGCTGGTATGAAGTGATCTAATTGAAAGGCAAGCTTCAAAAGCCAGGTAAGCTTAGGAAGGAGGCACAGGGGAGGAAGGGACTAACAGTCTGAAGATCTTCCCCACCCGCTCTGGCTGCTGATTAGGAGAAGGAGCAGTCCCTTGTTTGCTGATATGTCTTTCATTCCTATTACAAGAGATACAGAAATAACTGAAGATAACCTAAACTATTGGAGAAGGGTTACCTTTCTTCAGTCTTCTGAAACCACCTTATATACTGCAGAAAGGTCTAGTCCTTGACAAAGCTTCTTATGGAATGGGCTGATGATGGACTGATCAACAGAGAACAGAAAAATGTGACAGACACATTCCTTGTTGCTATTCCCTTGCCTGAGCCTAGACGAGTTGTCTGTTTTCAGGTAGTTGGCATGTGGATGGGCAGAATGGGGTCACAGAAAGAAGCTGATGGGTGGGATTGCAGAGAAAAGTTTGTAGGACTGAGCTTGTTAAGGACCAGCATATCTCTAGAGAAGCAGTTAACACAGTTACTGGGAAAATGTGAGATGGGCTAGGTTTTTGCTGGTGGACCAAAGCGCTCTACTGATCTTGAGAGTTGGAGAAGTGATTATCTGAGAGTCTCACTGTGGGAGAACCATAAGCTGATGTCCTGTCCTTTGCACAATCCCCCCTATTGGCTTCTCACCTGAGCATTACTTTTTGAACACTAAAGTCATCTTACCAGAAAAAAAAAAGAAAAGAAAAAGGGTAGGGGAACAAAAGAAGGCTCTAAAACTTAGTTGAAGATACTGAAAAGGAGTGTCATACTGAGAGACTAATGCATATGGAAAGAGAAACAGGAAAATCAGGCCCATCTCTTGATATTAAGAATCATGATTTTCTTTTTTTACACAATAAAATGAGGAGGAACAGCAAGCCATTCAATCCATTTGCCCAAATACAGTTTTCAATTCAAGGTAAAACCATAATGAATGTTGGATAGAGTGTAGTTCTGCATCTGTGGTATGTTGGTGAAGAAAATGAGCATTATCAAAAAAATGGCTCTTGCCAACTTCCTTTGTGTTACAGTGAGGTATGAGGCAGTTTGAGGCTGAGAAAAATACTGGAGACAGTTTGTTTCTTGAGCTTTTTAACTAACTTTCATTATCATTTGCTTTCAGGAAGGAAGATGAGAATGAGGTCTGTTTATAACTCTTGTCTTTACGTGTTTCCAGCTGCGCATTTTCAGTGATTATTTGTATCTGCTTGCAGGTGAGGTGAGGTTTTGTGTGCTGTGTTATCAGGGAGGGCTTTCATACAGTGAAAATTTTAAAGGCTGCTACAACCGTTACTCCTAGGGTTATTCTTCTTTGCAATGGCCTTTTTCTTTTTCCTAAAGAGTAGTCAGCTGTATGGTCCTCAAATAATAGTTTGCGAAATTCATCGCATGAGTTTTATGTTGGAAATGAGTGGAGAATATGGGTTAGCCATTGAGGGAAGTATGTGTTGTTACATTTGTGTGTTTGTTTTGGTTTGGTTTTTTACTGGTATTTACCCTCTTCAAATTCAAAATAAGATGAAAGATTAGCCAGATTTATAGAAACATCACTTTTTATGGAGACCACACATGGAAATGTTAGCCTAAAGGGTGAAATGGTGGTTGCAATAGAAACTATGTTGTAACTATAATCATACAAGTATCTGTTAATGCTGACCATGTAATAAAGTTGTAAGTTAGCTAGAAATAGGATGATGATGCATGCTGCTCCCTGGGCTTCTAATAAAAGCATTTTAGTGAGAAGAGTGAAGCCACTTACGTGTCTGTTGCAAGGAAATGCTGAAGCTTATGTGTATAAGCTTATTCGGGGTTTTCTGTTTCTAGAGGCATTTTAAGACTAACAAGAAATGTGTCTTTTAAAAAAAATATATCTTGATTTGTCTTTAAATCTGAAATATCTTACACGTATGCAAAGTGTCCATATCTTAGCATATTTCATACTCTCCAAACTTTTGGTAAGGCTGTTCATCAGAGAAGTCCTTGAAGCTTTTAACTTTTATTTTTTATTCTGGGTAGCTGGTAGGGAGTTTGGGGTAATACACTCATCTCTCCCCCACCCCCACGTGGTCACAACTTGCTTTCAAGTACATGCTAAAATGTTGAATATTAAGATATCTTTTCATTATACAGTATTATTTTGCTCTATCAGATTATCAGAAATACTCATCAGAGTACCTGATACTGTAGCCTTCAGAGGTGTGAATCAGTTTTATTGCCATTGATAGAAGAGCTTTGTTTTTCTTGATAGATTATTGCCTTGCATGAACAAAACAACGATTGTTTTGATTGTTATATGGGATAAAATACTGGGCCCTGACTTTGCAAGCAGTTCTAGGTAAACCTGCAAGCTTGCATTAGTAGCTTTTGGGGGAGTTATGAAAAAAAATTGAGCAGGATGAAATATTTAAGAGTTCAGTCACTTATTATGGAGTAGCTTATTAAAACATAAAGTGATTAATGATCCCATTAAATCTCATTATGTTGTTTTGTGCTGTATCAAAGGAAGCAATTAAACAAAAAGGTAATTGCCCTAGGTTAACTCTTGAAAATGATAAGTACTTAATAGCTGGATTACTGAAAATTATATCTTTAGAATTTATATAGGATACAGCAAACCAGCAGGTATTGTGCACTTTATTTACATAATGCAGAATTCCACAAACCTGATTAATGTGATGGATATGTAATTACATAATCTGATATTTACAAGTACATTAATTGGAACACGGAGATATCTCAGTATAATTTTGTATGTATGTACATGCCCTTCTATCCTTATGCCTAATAGTACAGTATGTTTTTTAGACTCATTTGCAGTATTTAAATTATTCTGATTTTTAAAAAAAATTCTAAGGAGATTTATTCATATATTAAAATAAATCATCAGTTTTGACATAAGTTTCTAGTAACGTCTTATATTTTTTCATTGAAACTACATCCCATTGTTGGAATTATGCATTTTAAAATGCATATTGCATGACACCTGCGGTTGTAGCTGTTAAATATATAGCTAATGATGGTGCCAGCAGTATGTTGAATTTCCTCTGTGAGCATGTCGATGCCCAGCAGGACTCCTCCTGCAAGGAGAGCCAGTGTTTTACAGGGGGTCTGCAGAGCAGTGAACCCACTTCAGTGGATTTTGTAGGAAGGACTGCACTGGAGGAGATAGGATGAAATCCTCTTAGAAATGTTATTGTAGTTCATTCAAAGAGGAAGTTTATTTAGGAGCACACTTTCCCATTTCTTTGTGTGCTGGAAAAAGATTTAAAAAATAATTTTTTTCTGCTTGTTTACACTGTAAGCTCATTCCTTACAAAATCTTTTGTGTATTTGATGAGATCTAGTTAAGAGTCATTTGTAGTACTGCGATACAGTACCTCTGCTCACCGTGTGTCTGACTTCAAGGCAGAACTAAGTGAAACAAGGATGGTTAAAGCAAAGACTAAGGCGAGTTGAAAAGATTGAATGTGAGGCTTGTAGCATTCTGGAAAGAAAGGAAAGATGGTACTAATGGAGATAAACAAAGTACAAGCAAAATCTCTTGATCTATTTTGTTAATTTACAGCAGCAAGATGGAATTGGTGCAGTGCTTGGTGTAGTATCATGAACAGGCTCCAAATCATAGCAAGAAAACTCTGCAAGGTGCTGGGGCGTCTCATATATGATGATGGCAAATGCTGAATGTGGGGAAGTGACATTTATCTACAAGTGTCTAAAGCATGCAAGCATCAGGGGCAAAGGAGTAATTGAGTGGTTTCCTGTAATTAGAAATAATAGGATAAAATTGAGGTATAGCAAAACTAGGCTTCATGTCCGAGGAAAGCCTAAAGCCACATTCTCTTAGTGTGAGGAGCTGTTTTGCAAGGGGAATAGAAGTCACTTTTGTTACAGTTGTTCAGAACTAGGATTGGATGATAAATTAATGATATTTTCTTTAAAGTATTTTTTTTAAAGTAGGATCCTTGATAGAGGCATGAAGGGGTTGACTTAAACGTCTCCACTGTTATCTTAATTTCAGACAACAACAATACAGACCACACCACCAGATTGAAAGCTCATTAAATTGGAAACAAATGCCAAACGTATGAACCTCGCTTTTTATCTTCCTGTTGGTGAAAATGTTTTCTGATCCTCATGTGTGATGCAATAGAAATGTTTTGAAGTAAGGATAGGTATTTAAGAAATTTGCAGTGAAATGAGGTACTGTGCTGAAGCTGTGACTTTGGATCTCTGCTTATGCTGATGGAGTCTGGGCTTGAGGAGGTTGGGGTGATGCCTGCTGTAGGTGTATGCCTTCTCACGCCAGGTGGGAGCAGTGGCTTCCTCCACTGTTCTCTGCAAGGTGTAGATTTGTTGTGTTTATTTGGGAGGTGGAACTTAAGAATTAAAGAGAGATTTATCTTTTCTTTTTTTTTTTTTCCTCTGGATGAAAGGAAGTAGAATTACAGGCCTTTATCAGAATCAACCTCATGTTTGTATCTGTAGGAGTCTTTATTAAATCCTTACTGGCAGCTTTACTCCAACTTGCTCATCTTATTGACATCCATTGAAGCCTACATCCGAGCTAAACTATTGCCCTCTGTTGTCTTCAGTGGGTAAAATATTTCTATGATTATATGAAAATCTTGGCTGAGTTACAATTTCTTGCACCCTGGATTATTTTTAGACTTAAATTCTCTGGTTTGTTTTTCTAGGATCCCCACGCTGAAGAGTTTGAAGACAAAGAATGGACGTTTGTCATAGAGAATGTAAGCTGGAATGCTATGGGATTTTTTATACGTGTAAGACTTAATCATTTAAAAGATTAAAGGGTGTCCAAATGCTGAAAAAGGCTTGAGCAAAATTTGAGCTGCTGAACCACAATAAAGCCTTGCTCCGTAGTAATAGAGGATTATTAAGATACATATTGTTATGTTAGAATTAAAATACAGGAGAGGGGAGTACTATACTACACTGCTTAAATTCTTTCCCTGTAAGCATCAGTCTTCCTTGCATTATTTTGCTATGAGCAATGGAGTAAACAAGTTAGAGCTGGGTTATGACTCACTGTTTTATGGGTTATGACACATTATTTTTCTCTAAACAGGGGAGTGAACAAAATCAGAGCTGGGTTATGACATCTGTACATCCCAAATGGCAGCGCACCCTTCCCGGTTTTGAATGCTATTCTTTAGCAAAGGGCACAGTTTCATCACCTGTGTTTTATAGGTGAGGAAGTTTAGGCAGGATGGAGAGGTGAGACCAGCCATGGTCACCTAAGCGGAGAACAAGAGTGACGTGACATGCCCCCTGCTCCCTGAGATCCCAGTCTCGTTCTCTCTGCATGAGGGAGCTGTCTTGTGCACTCAGTGAAAACCCAAAAGGTGGCTCCTGTGGATCTCTAACGACTCTGAGTCAGGAGCTCCCAGAACTTCCCGGAGAGCTGAGCTCTTGAGGGCTGTACAGACAACACACTTTGCCAAACAGTAGGGCTTAACATTGCATAGAGCAAGTGCTTCATGAAGTACTTTTTTCCTTTCCCTTCTCTGTGTTGGGCTGCAGCTTCTGCTCTGGGGCTACCTGGGCTGAAAAATGGGGGAGCTGCTTTCCCTGGAATTTCCTTGAAGAGTAAGCTTCTTCTTGAAATGCATTTAAAAGGACTGTGGTATCAAGAGAGTGTGTTTATATCTCATTAATATAGTCTGATTATGGACTGTTTTTCAGTAGCATGATTTAATTTTTATTTATGTTGTTTTTAAACAAAAAAAATATGCTCTTATACTGAGTTGTAGTAGTACCACACAGCACTGAAGCATGGGGAAGCAATGGAATTTGCCTGTTATCTTTTTTTGCCTAAAAATGCTGCTTTTTCATCCTTGTCGATATCAGAAGTGATTTGGATGTCCAAAGCTAAGGTTTATTCCACTCACCAGTGACTGGACATTTAAAGGGGCTGAAAGCAAAGTGCTTAATTTAGACTTTTGTTTTAAATGTCAAGTTTCTATTTTCATTTATGGGATTTACGAACACAAAACACAGTTTAGTTACCGTTTCCTGGAGTTTCCTTTTCTTTCTCACTTAGTTTATTTTAATCAGGGAAGTCTCCATCACCAATTGTCACTGTACAAGTAACTCTGGATAAAACAATGTCAGTGTATTTCTCAGCCAACCCCTCTGGGTATAGTTAGATTTCCTGTGATGTTGCAGCAGATTTTTTTCAGAAGTTTATAGTGGGCATCTGGACTTCGTGTCCTACTTTATAACACATTGCTTTTTTTCACGTCATCATATGATATATAAAGGTGGCAGTAGTACATCTGCGGAATGCTGTTCTCGTTCTCTGCCTCAAATCTTCTCTGAGCTGCAGTAATGGTTGCAGGGTGGGAGGTTGCTTCGGTTGCTGTGCCCCAAAATGCGGTCTCTGCCGAAACAGATGGAGATGGTTCCAGTATGTATCAGTGGTGGAGTAATCTTTTGTTATGTGCAAACTTACTCTTTACAGCCTCAGTTATGCCATTAGTTTATCCCACAAGAACTGCCAAATAGTCATTGATAGCTAGACTATCAATGACTATTTGATATGATAGCTAGACTATCAATATAGCTTATAATTCTTGGATTGAAGATTTATAAATATTATCCTCAGAATACTAAATTTAATAAACAGTTTTATTGGACAAATTATTGAGAGCTAAAGCAACTATAAAACTGGTTGCTTTCAATCTTTTTTTTTTTTTAAGACGGAACACTACTGAAAGTTGTAGATACTGCCAAAAAAATCTGGTCTGCAAATATACTTGAAGATATGGAGAAACTCTTTTCCAAGAGTAACAGCTCCGCTTAGTGGTGGATGAAAATATGTTCATCTGTTCGATCAAGTAACAAATGATCCAATGGCTAGTTGACATCTCAGAGCACAAAACACCTGCTTGCTAAAAATCTGGGAACCGGGGAGGCAGGAGGTTGATCTCCTTCCTCCCTGAACTGTGGACATTTACCCCTTTCAGGCTTAACGTATTGTTTTCCTGGTTTTAAAGGAACATATTTCTCATAAAACCTGTCAAGGATAGGTCACCTTTGGGAAGTGCAGGGACATTTACAGTCCTTTGGGGGCTTGTCCTATTTGTCCAAGTATGTTCTCTGCCCTCAGAGGCTGCAGGGTTTCCCTTCCTCCTTGGTTAGGAACACTCAGAACGCAAAATTCTGAAGCTTGAAAAGTTTATGGACGTTCTTTCATTATGAAGCAATCTGAATTCTGCTAAAAATATTTCTTTTGAGCTTTTTTTAATTACTATTAAGAGTCAGTCTTCACAATAATTTTGTAATGCTTCAGTATGGCTGAGGAAAGATCAGCTAAAAGAGATATTCAGCTGAAGTTTGATGCCTCTGCTGGCAGATGCTGAATTCAAAACAAGATTATTTTGGACTTTCAGAGGAATTTTTAAGTAGCTGTGAGGTGATTTGTGCAAGATAACCATGCTGTAAATGAAAATGAAGCAAGGTATTTGTCTTCTTGGTTGTTTTTTTCTTGTTTTGGGTTTGGGTTGGTTTTTTTTGTGTTGTGGCTTTTTTTTTAATCCTGCAAATACATGTACTTTGTGATCCATCACCTTGGTTATTGTAGGATTTTTTTCCTAACTGTATTTTTAATGTCTTAGTCACTCTGTATTTGTATTCTAGTAAGTGAACCTCTGTCATCTACTGTATGTCTAAGCCATAAATAATTTGATCATAGTGCAGTTTCTTAATATCTAAATGTTGATATTAATTTTCCATCAGTCTCTTCTGTGTCTTTACCTTCTTCACAGCTGTGTTCCTTGTGTATTTACTGTTAATTTTCTTGTCTCTAACTGCATCTTTGTTTAACCACCGTCTGTGTATTTGATTATCTGTTTTTTCTTCATGAGGCAGTTCTTGGAGTTGTCTTGGTTTTTGTGCTTTTCTGAATAATATCGGATGTTCAGATTGGCTGTTGCAAGTTGGATAGCAAGAAATTCATAGCTAAGAATAAGACTTACCCATCTGTGGAGAGGTAATAGGCTTTCAAAATCTTACAGATTGGTGTTAGTTTATTTTGCCTATTCAGTTTAGAGAAAAAGGACTAGTTGCCTTCCATTTAAAAATATAAGCCACTTCCTCTAGTAAGTGATTTTTCTTTCTCATTGCTCCTACGAGTAATTTGAACATGTGCTGTTTCCAGACTTGGCTCCTTTCACTGTGTGAGCTCCAACTTCCAGTGTTAATTTTTTCAGCATTAACTTTTGATTTCTTTTATGAATTGCTTTCTCGGTTTCTGGTGTACCAGTGCTCAACAAAGAACTTCCGCATGGCAGGAGACTCTATAGGTACCAGGGAAAACTCACAAACAGCATTAATGCCTCCATCAAACTTTCTGCGGGGTTTGCATGCTCTACCGTTTAAGTAAAAGAACAGTGCGTGTTTCTAAATACATCTTTGTCTTTTAGCAGTAAAGTAGTTTTCAAGTGAAGTGGCCTGTGCTGGGGCAATCGTTAAATGTCCCCTCAGAGGTGCCAGGAGGAGGACAGCTGATGAGTTTTAGCCAACTTGGAATGAAGACTGCGTCTCTAAGAAGAGTTCAGCTGACCTGAAGTTTGGGTTATGTTTCTTGATCTCTGCGCATTGTCTAGCTAATGGAAGAAGAAAGGGACAGGAGGGAAGAGTGGAGGTTTAAATTAGTCCAAATATGTCGAAGCTTTCACTGGCTCTATGTACAAGAACTTTGTCTAAAATAAAGGTAGCTGAAATGATGGGAAAATGTCATTTTGCTTCCTAGCGTGCTCAAAGCATGGAAAAGCACATAAGAACATCCATTGAGGACAGACCGTCACATTTGCGTGTTTGCTGACAGCTTTGTAGACAGCTACCTCTTACATTCTTAAATGAAACTGAAAAATTCGTAGGATATTTTCAGAGGGTAAAAGATTTGGTCTATGCAACAACTTCTCCAGCCTTTTGTAGAAAATGTTTTTTTGAGCCCAGATTTGTATCTCTAATAGCTAATAAATGGCATACTAATATATTCCAAGGTTCATAGTAGGCTTCTCCATGTTCCCTCCTGTGCCTTGTGTTTCAACTTTGTATATAGGTTATTCACAGGGCCTAGGGTTGTGGTTGGTGAGCCCTTCCCAGTAGCATCGATGTAATCAAGGCATTGGCAATCATCGCTGTATCCCTGATACTGACCATATTCCTCTTTTTACGTGGCAGGCCTATTAAAACATGGTCTTTGCTAACAACAGAAGAGGACATCCCAGACCTACTAATTTGCCAGATGAATGGAGAAAAATGCCCCACCTGTTTTTGAAGCTTTGCTCATAGATTCATCTAGGCTGGGGCTAGAGGCAGTCTCGCCTGGCCTGTTGCCTCAAGGCAGCATCATTCTAGGCAAACACTTGCCTAAACTGTTTTTAAAAAGTTTTTGTCATGGGGTCCCTGCAGCATCTCCAGGCAGCCTGTTCCAGTGCTCCATTGTCCTTGCTGTTGGGAATCGTTCTGGCCTATATCTCTGTTGGTACAGTTTAAAGCTGCTATTTCTTGTCTTGCCAATTACAGCTATGGAGAACAGATTCTGCTTTCTGTGTGGCTGGAGGCTCCCTCCTTTCTTCTCACCTCTGACTAATCAACCACAATAATGTGATAGTGGTTACACATGGGATTTCATTTCCCTTGATTGCATTAGCAGATCATTAGCAGATCATTAGCATTCTCTTTCTAAGGACTCATTTGTGTGAGCGAGTGTTCAGTGTCCTGCTTCCTTCGTGCTGCCCATTGCTTTCAGGGACTAGCAGCATCCAGCTCTGTCTGCACAGCATCACCTGCCTGATGAAGCATTGCCCTGAATTTCCAGGCTGTTCTTGTATTCAGATCTTGGAAACTGAACTCACTTCCTCATCTAGCCTTTCTAGAGAGTCTTCCAAAATGTTTTGATGTCCCCTTTTAGACCGCAGTTTTCTAATAGTGCCTTTTTGAATATTAAGGTAATGAATGGTGAAGAAAACCATTCCAACCTTTCAAGTCTGACAGTGATTTATTGTCAGATGCACATCCTTCTGTGAGACACATCCATGCTTCCAGTCATTTTTTTTTAATACTTTAACCAATAAGGGTATTTTAAGTGGTTTCTCCAGGAAAGTATGTCTAATGAAGCTGCTGAACTGAGAAAAAAGGACTTTAGTGTTTGCTGTTCATGCTAGCCTACAGCAAACAGTTATAAAGAATAACAAGGTTAAGCTGAAAACCGAGATCTGTCTCTTCCTTTTGTCTATTGCTCTTGCGTAACTTCAGGAATTCTAACCCAAAAAGAGTTTTGAACTGGCCTCCGCTCAAATGTGGGCAAAGCCTCAAAATGAATGAAACATTAGAAAAAGTTACAGAACATTTGATGTAGTCTAGTTTCATTTTATTGGTACAAGTGCCCCCTCCCCAATTCTGTATCATGGTTGCAAATTATTATTTTTCATTTCGAATGCCCTAAATCATGTTATATCACTCACAGCTTTGGAGATATTATTTCTCTCTCCTGAAATGCCCATCTGTTATTTTAGGCATGTCAACACAAATAAAGGTGATAAATAATGTGAAAGTAATGGGAAAGAAGAGGGCAGGTGGATGGAATGTAGAAATGAATTTGTTTCTAGTCTTAAAGGTGACCGATTTTAAATGTGATACAATAGAATGAGGTATTAGCAAGAAGCTAAGTTTTCATCAGATACATCTCTGAATATGCTGTTTTTTCAAGTGAAGCTTTTCAAGAATTACCAGCTCATGTGAATTTGAACAGTAGTCGGCCCAGAATTTTGGTAAAATCAGACTTTTATACTGGGTGTTTAAATCCCTTTTACTACAGCAGTGCTGTGACACTGACTTCGCAAGAGCAAGTTTTGCTTTACATCAGAATAAAAGCCCAAGTCTAGATGTCAAATCTTTCCACCTGTTTCTGGAAATAAATGGTGGGAGGCACATGCCAGTGTAGTGTAGTGAATTGAAATTGAGTACTGTCAACACCGTTTGCAGAAAGAACCTGGGGAAAAAGACTGGCATACGGAATGATGCCTTATTTGCTGATCAGTTGCTATACCAGAATTTATTACAAAATCTTGGCTATCTCTTCTAGTGCATCTTTGTAGCATGTGGGAGCTTAAGTTTAAATTAGCTATTTGCTTTATTTAAGAAAAAGTAATCAAAAAAGCTTTATAATTTGTTTTGTATTTTCTGCTTGAAATAAATTTTTGCTTAAAATAAGAACCGACCACATCAGCCTTTTTCTGAATTAAATGTCTGCATTTAATACATTTAGAATAGGAAGCTCATAGTTCAGACATGCTCTCCTGGTCCTTTAATTCCCCTGTCATATTCTGCTGTATGTGATTACGTGAACTGTGACTGTCTGTCTGTGTAAATTAGGCTGGGTATTCTGGTCTAGATATAGCTAGGAATTAAATGCTGCTTTGTCAGCCATCTCACTCTTGCTCTGCTTTAAATGTACTAGAGAATCAGAAAACTTGTTGTACTCTTAGTTTTTGCTTACGTTAAATATTTAGCACTTTGTTCTAGTTGAGAAATCTCCGAGATTAGGTTTTTGAGCAAAACTTGCAGAAATTGTCTTGATTGGCTGTTCTGGCTCTGAAGGAGACAGGGTGGGAAATCTTTCTAGGAGGCCTGATCCTGTGTTTTTTCAGTAACATGTTGTTTCTTGTGCACACCATGATATTGTTTCTGTGCAATTTTAACTAACAGTAGAACACAATCAGAGGCAGGGTCTCGGCTTTGGTAAGGAGTGGGAGAGGGGCCTGTGCAGAAAGCAAATTACCCTCTTTAGGGTGAATGTCCAGGAGTGGGCGAGTCTCTGTCTGCACCGACCCTATGGGGGTCACTTAGTTAAACAACCCCCTTAGATTAGGCACCTTCTCTGAAAATTACAGAAGATAACAGAACTGGATTGCATGCTTGAGTTCTGCTGGAGAAATTTTACACCAAATGCTGTAGGACAAGTAAGTTGCCACCTGTATTTAGTGCAAGTTTTTTTTGAGCAAGGCATGAAAGACGGGGGGTGGGTGGTTGGGGTGAGTGTTTTCCTCTCTGTATGGCACAGCACACAAGAGAGGAGGCACCAGCAGTCCTGGATTGAGGTAGGCACCAATGAGGGCAAGTGCTGTGTAAGCTTTTCTGAACAGCTCTGTCCATTCATTTATATTCTGACCCACAGCCACCCCCGTATCCCCAAGCAAAGCCTGGTAGTTGCTTCAAATCATGTTCGCTCATGTCATACTGCTGTCTGCAGTGGACATTTTACTTCTGACTAAAACAAGGCTGTGCCCAGATCACCTGAAATTAGGGCCACCACTAATCCTTTTTATCTTTAATATGTAACAATCTATTAAACCAGAGCTGTGAGATGACAAAAATCTTATCTAAATGAGAATTTTAGATGAATTGTTGAAAGAACTTTTAATATCTAATTAACTTTTTACACTTTTAATACCTTATTTATCTTGAATCAGTAAAATAGAGTATGAAATGTGAGTCCATCCAACTCTTTTCAACTGTGTGTTTTCAAAAATAGTTATAAAAATTTTCTTTTGTTATTTGATCTTTATTTCCCAAATGAAATGCAGTGCCCAAACTGTCCTTTAAATAATGTTGTTTCTGATGCTGTGTTAATAACTGCACTAAGTGGATCTATATCAAATATAATTTGGCAGATGATATGGCAGTTTTGAAAACTATATTACAGCATTTCAGTTTAAAATTTTATAAAAAAGGAGACATTTTCTGATATTTATGCTACAATTACACAAGAGGGTCTCACAAATGGAAGATGGAGACAGGAGGCCGCTGGACGTTTGGCAGAACAGCCTGGGTATTAGGCTCCAGCTTTATAAGCTCAGTACGTGCGGTACGCTGTAACATTTACAATGGAACGAGTTTGATGACATGTAATTTGTATGGTTATTATTAATTCACAGTAGCAAAGTACAACTGTTTTCTAAATTGCTAGAACCATTTTGTTTAGGTTTTGGGGAGGGTTATTTCCTGCTAGAAGAACATGTCTTCTATAGATGAGTGTACTGTGCAAGACAGCTAATCAGAGTTGCTATCAGTGGTATTCTTTGCCAGCTGGAGGGAGGAGCTGATAAACAAGGCAGACAGCTTTGGAAATGAACCTCTAATACTACATTAGGCATGTTTAAAACCAGCAGTGTGTTTCAGCCACTCTTAGCATATGTTTATTCATAGAAAATCAGCAGTAAAATATACTTGCCAGTGCACACGAGACAGAGTCTACATGAGGTCGTTTCTCTTTCAGACATCAAATACAGAAGAGTGTCTTGGTAATTGTTTTACAGTGGGGTTCTAATCATACTCTAGGCGTAAGCTGAGCTGAGCAACTTGCTTTTTAATAGAAAAGTATTTGCTTTTAAGCTTGTTCAGCTTGCCACTTTTTTTCTGGTTTTATGTGTCAGAGTGTGTTTTTACATTTACATACAGTCACGGATATGTGTTCGCTCTTGATGCAGTTCAGAATATCATTATGTAAAATGCCACTGTCTGGGGCAACATTATGATGGATAAATCTCATTTTTGACCTGGTAGCTGTACGGTGTTAAAACAGCATATGTTGCAGCCATGTAGTACAAAATATTCAGTGTGGAAAATGGAAAAATGGCAATGCATCTAATGAAAAATATTTTTGACATAAGTCACCTTCAGAGGCAGATAATCTGGGATTCCAATTGAATATGTTGGTTGATTTGAGATAATACCTTGCAATTGCGTGTGCTCAAGGTACGGAAATATGTGTCAAAAAAGATATCCATTATTATATCCATTAAATTGTGTAAAATGTAAAATTGATTAAAATATCCATTATTGTGTAAAATGTAGCTCTGCATTAAGTAACTGGATAGGATTGTACATGTGAGCAGTTGTAATTTAACTCAGAGCATGTTATTTAAAAATAGTGGCCACCAGCAGAACAGTAGCCAGCTGACAGAAAAATAAGAGTTCTGAAAACCTTTGTTATTAGGAAAACCATCTGGCAGTGTAATAGCACTGAGTGTTATTGCCTTCAGCCTCTTATCTTTGGTTGTTAGCTGTCTTAATAGTTTAATATAATGGAAATTAATTGACCTCCATAACTTAATTGATGCTATTTCATTCGGGTTTTTTCCCTCCCAGCATATTCTTCACTGTGAATTGATACTGCACTGTCATACTGTTTTTTCACGTGAAGTTTCTCCTTTCTCATTGTTTTGCATTATCTATATCTGGGTCAAATTGCTTCTTGAGTCTTGACAGGCAGCATAAATGAACTTTTTCTGGTTTAGCTTAGGTGTGGTGGCAACCTGAGATTAGGCTGGAAAGATTGCGAATAAGTGAATAAAATGGCATTGAATAAAGTGCCATAAAATGACATCTTGTAGCTGTTCAGTATTTGCTGTGGTTCCACGTACTAGCATAAATATAAGATTAAACTGAATTTCTGCCAAATTCATGACCCATACAAAGTTGCAACCCTGAGCTCAAAGATTGCTATTCTGACCACAGTGGTCTATACTTAAGCAATATTTCTTTCATTTTCCAGTGGCTTGAAAAATAAAATGTAATAATATACCGAACATGATTAATTTAAAGCCTGAAGATGATACAGTTGTGTGTTACATTGTGCTGTTAATAGTAATATTTCTACTTCTGATGTGTTTTCCGTAGACCAGAGCTGAGAACTAACTGGCCTGCCCTTACTGGGAGTGTGGCAGGTTGGCAGAATGGCAGGCTGAGTGTGATGGATGCCAGGCTCTGTAGTTTATTTTAATATCCTGTGGTGTGCTGCCTGAAACAGGAAACTGCCAAGTCTGGCTCTGAGGGCTTTGCCTGCTATAAATAAACAAACTTATTAGTTTTCAGAGGTTTTCTTTAAAGGCTCTCAGTTTTTTACGTGCAGTTTTAATGATTTATACCATAAGAGCATTTTGCTCAGCAAGGGATAAGATGCGGGAAACTCTGTAAAGCTTTGCTCCCTAAAGCAATAAAAACCTCCACAAAACAGTCACCCGTTGCAGGAAGGCACAGCACAAAAATCAAAGAACACATACAATATTTACCAAATCAGAAGTAATGTTGAAAATTATGTGAAGAATTTTCTCTCTCAATTTTGTCTGTAAAGTAGATCCCTGAAATGGAAATTAATTATATTTGCATTTTTTCTGATTAAGAGTGAGAAGTTACTTGGAGAGATTTTTTCAGTATTTTCCACATTTAAGAGCTAAATAAATTCACAAAAGAATACAAAAAGAACACAGAAATTGACTGCCATCAAAATCTGTCTCTGACAAAACCTCATACCTTTTCACCTCTTCCCCAGCCCCGGTTTGGTTTTTTTCCAACCCTACTATTCTGGTATTCTCTGTCCTTTAATATATCTTTCCCTGAAAATGAGAAGCACCAGACACAAGACATGGCTCATGTTGCTGCGTAAGGAACCGTTGTCTGCAACGGAAACGTGGGACCAAGGGAGACTGTATGGTCGGGTAATGTGGGCAGCAGGGAAAACAGGAGCAGAGAGAATGAGCTGTACCTCGACCAAAATGGTATAAGAGCAGGGGAAACACTCTTGCAGAAGTAGCTCCGCTAAGTGCCAAACCCCTCAATGATAGAGGTGCATTGGGTGCTTGCTTCCAGGACCAGCCACAGGAAGGAGCGTGAAGGGTTAGGGAGGATTTTGTCTACATATTTGTCAATGAAAGGACAAAATGGAATATTTGGAAAATAACCCTAAAAATCTGTCAGCAAAGAATTAGTATAAAGTTTATGTGCTTGTTGTTCCATGAATCATCTGTATAAATCTTCCCCATAATTTGTTTTAATTCATATTATATAACTTTAATTATATATTATAACCAAAGAAACTAATTTATTAGGAAGGATTTGAGGTATTAAATAAATAGACTACATAAATAACTAGTATGGACTCTGAGGAAGGGTATTATCTCAAAGGATATTCGAGATCTGTGGAACAATTTGGGTGTTTCACCTGGACTTGGTGAAATAGTTCTGGCTTTAATGCAGCCTACTCCATCATTACCTCTGCATCCCTTCTCTGCAGTCTCCCCTTCGGATGAAGCAGCCCTCTGCTACTTCATGGAAACCAAGCTTTTTTCCTCTCTCTTTTTTTATTTCTGTTAAGTCTTATGTATTGTGCAATACTTTGGGAAGTAGCTTAGCATCTTTTCAGTTGGTTATTGGTAATTTCTTAATGTTTTTTTTCCTACCTCTAGTTCAGTCTTTGGAATTTTGTGTACAGGTTTCCTCTGAAGGGTCTGTATTGCAGAATTGGGAATTTGGCTGACCTACTAAAGTGAGCAAGTGTAAGGGGAACATGGGAAGCGTGAAGTCAGTTATGAGGGAGAACATGAGGAATTTTAAGGGCTGACCTCTTTCTGCATTACAAATTCCAATTGCTTTTGGTCCACCACACGAGTGTTGCTTTGCAGGTGATGAAAATTCATTATTGGTCTTAACGCACGTGCATTGTAACTGTATGCTTCCTCAGAGCGGCTGTGGTAGGCATCCCAAGTTATGAGTAGTTGCTTGAGCTGGTGGCAGGTTGTGTAGACAGACGAGATGTGGGAACATTGCTGCTAGTTTTCAGGTAGATGGGAATGTTCTCAGAAGAATTTGGACCTCATTTGCCTTGAGCATTTCTTGTGTGGACGTTTCTTTGTCACTACCACAGGAAAAATATGGTTGAAGTTACATCCTTAAAAAGTCGGCGGTTGTGCTGGTGTGGTCATGGCTGTTCAGCTTTTTATACTTTGTGGCCAAACCCTTTCAGAAATGAAGAGAATCATGTCTATCTTCATCAGTTACATCTGAATCGCATTTTCTTGATATTTTTCTTTGCAACTGCAAGCTGGAAAGTCTTATTTTGAGAGCTGATAGTATATAGATTAGAAGAAAATGGTTAAATATGAAATGAGTTTTGGCTATGGAGCATTTCATCTGGGAAAGCCAATTGTTTGGGTCAGATTGAATGCTTGCGTCAGAGAATGATTTGTCAAGTCATCTTTACTTCAAATTGCTGAGTAATGCCAAAGATACTCATCACTATCATTGCAGGGAAGAGCTCTCATATAATCTCAAATTCAGTATGAGTATAGATTAACGAGTAATTTGTAACTCTGTTTGATTTGAACCTGGTGTGGTTGCACAAGTAATCTTATTTATTCTCCCCATCTTCTATGAAACCCCCACCCTGCAGCACCCTTCTTGTCCCATTGCCAGTTTGGAGGCTTTTCAGAGGTTATTAAGGCTGCTCTTCACCGTGCACCAGAGGACAAGTTATGAGAAGCTGAGTATGCAACAGCCAAAACAATCATGGAGCCTGCTGACCCATATGGTGAGAGACAGGGATGTCTCCGGCATGGTGGTGCCAGCTGTTAGGCTGAGCTTTAGAATTCAAAAGGAAGGAAATGAAATTGTGTGGGACCACCGTCTCTCAGAATCTGAATTTTCCCGAAAGCTTTAAATTATGGCAGAGTTTAATCCACCTTGTATAGTGTGTCCTGGTGAAACCCATTGCAGAACACTAACTTTGCATAATGCTGGTAGTGTGCTACAACCACTTGATGGCACCCTTTGATTTGGTACATACCTCATTAGCCCTAGCATAGTGCAGTGTAGCTGTAGTATTTGTAATGGAATAACACGTAAGAACTAAAGACTGCAAGGTATCTGGTTAATGTAGAGATGAAATGAATGAAACAGCAAGGCTAAGCTTTCCTGCCCCTTCATGAGAGAATAGATGAAAAAAGGAAGAATAAGCTATTGTGCTGAAGGGAGATGATGAAATTCAAGATCCACACACATAATCTCTGGCTCAGCCTCTGAAATGTTAATCCCTGGGTAGAATTATTTGAGCTGTAGATTGCAATTTATCTTCAAAATGGCACTGTGTCAAACAATACTTCTTGTATGTGTGATGTTTAGAACTATCCAATTTTAATATAAAATGGTTCACAGAGCACTGTCTTAACATTTAAGTAGCAACTCGTTAAGCTTAGGATGTTTTTGCTCATTTCTGTAGACCTGTGGTAATCATGTAGAGTTATATTCCATAGATCGCTCTTAGGGTCTTTTACTAGCCATATAGTATGTTTTAGGAAGTGATCTGTTTTGATCTGAGCAGTGACAGGTGGTGGGACTGCTTGATAGTAATTGTAATACAAAGTGGTCTGGGATGTTTATTTTGAGGTGCTCAGTTAATTTTTATAATGAAGAAATCTGCCAAAAATTTGCTGATGACTTAAAAATCCCCAGGATTTGAGACTAATGTTTTGCCAAGTTGTGTGAACAATTATTTTGAGGTTACAAAAAATACTTTCTCATTATGTTTTACAAGGTGGAATGCCCTTCAGGTTTTTCTTTCCTTGCTTTTAAAGTATGCCAGTAGAGGGAGTAGAAAAATTACCATCTGAGTAAGGATAAAATATTCTGCACAAAAATTTGGCCCTTTTGCCTTTAGAAATCTTAGTATTTCATACTGTAGTCTGTTACTGAAAGTAAAAGATCCACTACCTTGAGAAAATGGAATTAAGATAAACACAGCCCATATGGTTTTTGAAATGTAGGAATGTGTGAAACAGCATAATTATTAGAGAAGAAAATTTAAATATTTAGAAATATATTTAGAAATATGAATTGTACTTTCCCACCCCCCAATACTTATGGCTTGTTTGAAAATCACCATGTAATTTTATTGTTACAGCAAAACTCAACATGTTTTAGTGCACGCTAATAAATTCATTTCTCTGCATTTCTTTTTAAAAGTGGCCTCTACATAAATGTGCAATTAAATTGTGTGAGGTATTTGCAAATACAAAATACTTAAAAATAGGGGGGTTTGTTGCAAGTCTTGCATTTTTTGCTTGGGAAAGGTGAGAGACTGAAGGAGGAAAAGGGAGGAAGTGGAGTGTAAACCCTGCCAGCCTGGCAAATTCATAATCCTTCTGTAGAAGTTGTTTCAGAAGGCACTGAGATTTAAAGCAGAAACTATTTGGTGATCTTCCCGTGTTTAAAAAGTCTCTTTCAGTGTGGTGGTAATTAAAATCTCCTTTAAAAATATGCTAGTATCAACAAGAGATTTTGAAAGTCTTTGGTGTGTTTGGTTAGCAGGTATATACCCAGCGTTGCGGAATCGTAGGCCTGACTGAGCAGTCATGATGGCTGTGAACTGAACTATGAAGGAGACATTTGTCTTGGAGTGGGACCTTTTGTGTTAATCCTTCCAACCTTTATATCGTAGCATTTTGTGATGGTATTTAGTCAACAAATAACTTGTATTGTGCACTTGTGATCCCTCTCCATCAGCAAGGAGTGTCTGTGTGGAATAAGTATCAGTATTAGATAAGAATTATTATTTCATTTTATATTTTTCCTGCACTGTGGCCTTTTTTCTTCAGAGGCTGGCACCTTAATAGCACATGTAGTTTCTAGATTAATATTTATAAGTGGATACTCAGGAGATGAATGTGATTACATTGAATGTGCAGCTGTTTATTTGTGCATGCAGTTGTTTTCTGTGCACCTTAGATAAACACATTATCAGGGTATATCTGAGCACAGATAGTCACGTCTTAAAATTACACGTACCAGTGAAGCTTCACCACTGTCTGCCCAGCCCAAACACACTAGACACAGAGTATATAAGCACTGTCACCAGAGTTTTGCTGTTTTAGAAAAGCTGTTTTTCTCCTCTAACTGCCTTTTGCATATCTCTGTGGTGTGAGTTGCTACATCAGATCGCTATTTCTGGTTTTTGCTGCTGCATCAGCCTTGGTATTTTAGCTGTTCAGGCTTGCACTCTCTTCCTTGCTGATGTTCTGTCTCCTTGTTAGTTCTGTATGTTACACTGAAAACAGGTGTGCTTTCAGAAAATGGGTGTTGGACAAAATTACACAAAGGCATATTTTGTGCTGTAGCATCTATTTGTATTGGATGGTTAAAGTTTTTGCAACTTAAAACCAGTCATCCCTTAGTTGAGTCTATGGCTGTGGGTTTTTTTGGTTAAAAATATGTTCAAAATTACTACATGTTTACTAGAATCAAGAAAGTTATGTTTCATTCTTTCACACTCCTATGAAAGATAAAACTTGTGTTGATAAATGGGGAGTTCAGATTTAGTTCGGTAATAACCTTTACACCAGGTATTTTGACCCTGAATTATGTATGAATTTGAGGATCAGATTTGATCAACTTCGTAACACTGAGCTATTTAAGTGTGTGTTTGTTTAAACTTCCATTACATATGAGACACTTGATTAAGATTCTTGTGTCCTGTTTTGCAGCATGGTGGAAATTAAACAAACATAAAATCTGTCTTTAAACCAGAAACTGTACAGAAGCAAGTCACAACAAATCTTGATAGTGTTGTTTTGCGTTCTGACTGGAAATGGTATGAAGTCTGTTAAAGAACAGCTTTTGAATGTGTCCAGGATGTGTACCTGGATTTCAATGTCAAGCTTTTAAAAATTATTTTCTTCTAAGTAAAGATTTGGAATTGCTACATAAAAAGAACAAAAAGGTTTTTTAGCTTCTTGTCTCCTGATGTTTTCTAATTCTACTGTATTTTAGAGCTGCAAATATCAGGAAAAAAAAAACCAACCACATTTGTGTACAGTGCCTGTGGACTTTTTTTACTGAAGCAAAGCTAATGGCTGTCAAGAAAACTTTGTTCTGAGCTTACTGTGATATCTGGCTTCTGTGTTTCTTTATAAGGAGTGTACTAAAAATAAATAGTGGTAATCAGTCTCTGTTATGATTTTAACTTCAAGTTTATCTTTCGAAGGAAAGTGCCTGACTGAATTTTGATTTGGCATCAAACCTGAACAGATTTTTTGTTGTGCACGTTGTGAGCTTCTGCATTCCTGAGCTAATTGAATGTGAAGTGTCACACAGGATTGTAGTATTTGCTGGTAAACCTGGACAGACAATAATAATTACTACATTTAATCTTGTTTTCTGTGCAGTTGAAGCACAACAGTGTACCCTTGGTTTTGTTTAGGATAGATCTGGTTTAATGCTGGCTTACAATTATTACTCGCAGGGCATTATCATTTCAGATCTGTGCATCTACTTTTAAGGTATGCCAATTGCTGTAATTAATTAAAGTGCTGCAGATGCTGCTGGTTAAGCCAATTTAAAGAACAGAGCGTGAATTTCCAGTTATGTGAGCTAGATAATGATAATGCCTTAACGTGGTAGTCGCTCTTGTGAGCCAATTACCGCTCTAGATAGCTGAAGCAGGTCTGTGGTTCACTCTCTCTGCATTTGCCCGTTCTGAAAATACACGTCTCCTTTTTATGCCTTTTACTGCTGAGTAATCTTAGTTTTCCTCCCTGGTTGTGGGGTGGTCTGACTGGCAGCTTTTACTCTTAATAAGCTTAGAGGTAATAATCCAAGTCCTGTAGGTCACATGTACAATATGCCTTTTAGTTTCATTTTTTCCTGCTCTAGTTTCGCCAAAATATCAGGCTCCCTGTAATATTATACGAATGCTATTGCTAACTACTTGGGACTGAAGCACTGCTTTCTGGTAATTGATTAATGCAGACATCTCTTAAGTGTTTTTACATTACACTAATTACAAGGTTAAGTCTGTTTTGTTTCTTTTTTTCTTTTTTTTAATATCCTTTTATTGTGGAATATTTTTAAGTATGGATGGATCAAATATTAAGTTAATTAACATTGTGATTTTTTTTCCATTCCATAAGTTAGGTTAACTTCACAGCCGAGAAGTGGAGAAGAAAATATTTTCATTAGGGAGACTCTGTATTTATTAATTTATTCTTGTATTTGTTTTAGATAGCAGCATGATATTAGCAACGTCTTGGCTTTTTGTACACATGTGAACTTGTTTCTAGGGGAGCTTTAGAAACATTGACAGTACTTGTGCCTGTAACACTCCAGGAATGTTCCTGATGTAGCTGGAATGTGGAGAATAACATTTTCAAAAGAATGTGTAGAAACTGATTATTTGAAACTGATATTTACTTTATAACACTTATTTTTGTGACTTATAATTTGTGCAAGTCTAATAATAATATGTGTCGATATTATAAATAAATGGGAAGCTGTTTAATATGTGACATACTTGAAATTGGGCATTGGCAAGTCAAACAGCAAGTTTCAGGCTTAGATTAGGGAGACTGTGCCATGAGATATTTCTGTATTTTTGGAGTCAGCTGTACGATTGTGTCAGGTATATTTGAGTAGGGCTAATAATGTACGAATAACCTCAGGAGTGGCAGCCCTTTAGTACCATGGAGTGGCTGAACCGTAACAAAATGAGTGCAGCTGAGTTCATATGCAAAACGGGAAGAGAGTAGAATTTTCCTAGAATTGGAGCAGAGAGAACAGGTTTTCATCCTGGATCTGTAAACACAAAGCCTTAAAGATTTGGGAGGGCTCAGAGAACCTGGTGTAGATGCATGGAGAATGGGTCCTGGAGAGAAACAGGGGAATGTTGTTTTGTCGTAGTTGAAGCTTGGGCCCAGACAGAGATGGAGGAGGAAATTGGCTGCAGAGGAGAAAGAGTCCGTAATTTCTGAGAGGGAGCGGAAGAGAACAGAGTGCACTACTTAGATGTGTCTGGCCTCATTCCAGAGAGTGGAAATAAAGACAAGAAAGTGCATGTGAACATTTATCACTTTGTCCTTTTGTGTGCTCTTATGTGACCTGAAGGAAAGAAAAAAAAATCTTTTCAGGGAACCTTGGGGGGGGGGGGGAATTTTGTTTCACTTCAGCCATCCCCTGTGTGCAAGGACTGGCAGCTGAATACACACAGGCTGGAACAGGAAGAGTAAATCTCCATAAAGTATTGGGGAGCCTGAAAATGCAACCACATGGGGAACTGAACCATTCTCCATTTGCTGCTGTCAAAATGGGTGGTTTCTTGCTCCTTCCTCCCTGCTTCGTGCTGCTGCCCCTTCAGTGCACTGATGCTGGTGGTCACCTGGCCTATGGAGAGCTCATTCATCTCCCCGACCCAACCAAAAATGTTGTGGGTTTTTTTTCTGGATGAGTTTTCTGCTGGTTTAGTGAGAGGGACTGGGTTGTGAAAGAAGAGCCAGCAAAGTACCAGGGCTGGTGTGAGACAGGAGCATGTGGCTGGAAAAGCAGGATGCAGGTAGGAGATGAGTTAGGAGTCAAACACCATCTGATCGGCCTCACTGTCAAGTAGGAGTTGTTATCTTGTGCCTCTGGATGAGGGAGATGATGAGAAATGGGTGTTTCTGGGAGCCCTTGTTCTTCTCGTGCCCTGCAGGAGCTCACACGTTGCACCACAGCACCGCTGCTCCAGATGGGCCTGGTTGCCTTTGCTGGCCCTTTCTTGCCCTACCTGCAGTGTATCAGTGCTGGAGGGACCTTCCTCCAGATGGGTCTTGGGTGCTTCAAACAGCTGCCAACTAACAACCATGTCCCTTCACAGGGAGCAGAGACCTGCTGCTCAGAGACCATGCGGTAGCCTGCTTGGATCAAAATGAGCTTTCATCTTCTCCTCTCATCCAGCATTGTGGTATTTCAGGGGCGCCCCAAGAAATCACCTTCTGTGTGGAGCACTAGCCATCCTTTCTAAAACGAACTTGCATCGAATTTCCCTTGGTTTGGGCTGTTTCCTGCCTCATGTTATGGTAGGACTCTCTCTCCTTGGTATTAAGATGAGAAACCCGGAGTTCATGCTTTGTTTTCGATGATGTTTAAGAAAGACACTTAATAGACTTATTTTTGTGACGCAGAGATGTTAGCGGAGGTTTTATTAAGGTGCGATACCATCAATCTTTGTTGGAAGTGTAGAAAAGAATGAGACCACATTGCCTGGCTGAGACTTGTGGCTTAGAAGTCATTGTGGCCAGACCTCCTCCTAACCTGAGTACGAGCTGCACTTACTGCTGTATAGTTACACTAAAAATAAATCTTCTCTTGCAAAAGTATGCATAATACTCTGTGTGTGTGTGTGTGCGCGCGCACTTGTTTGTTTTCATGTGCCGTAAACCCCGAGATAGAATCTCCTGTTTTATAAGGGCTAATAATTTGTTCCCAGATTTAACAAGGTGCTTAATCACACAGCTTTCTTTACCTTGATTTAACTACAAGTAGATCATATGCTTGAAGTCAGGCATGTTCTTAAAAACCTTCCTGAACTGAAGTGCTTCCTTTTTGGTGTCGTTATATCACTGTGTTTAATGGACATGGAGGATTTATGGGCCTTATAGACGAGTATTTACACACATGTCATCCTGTGATAGCTGGAGTCAGTAACACCAGATCAGGGCCAAACTCTCATTTACAACTGGCTATAAGTTTCTATAAGACTTCTCCAATACATCTTCATTTTCATTATATTTTTCACGTAATTGGAGAAGAATCCTGTAATTATGATTTGTTGCCTGCCATACTTAGTTTTGAAGTCTTTTTTTGGATAAGTTTTATAATGCAAGTTATGTTTAAAGAAATCAAATTGTGGGGCAGAATTTGAAAATTCCTTTTTATTATGTTAAATATGCAATAATTATTGCTGTTTGTTATGACTGCAGCAGATTGCTTTGGGACAGAAAGCTCTTACTGCCCAGTACTTGGTGAGAAGGAAAAAAAATGGTGTATCAAGTTTTTTGCAATTAAAAATCTGGAAAAGCCTGTTTAAGAAAATGTTGGCCCAAGAACACGCATCTTTTGTCGATATAATATGCAGCCCTGAACACAACTCTTTTTTATCAACAGTACAGTATTTCATATTTAATCAACATAAAATGAAGTGCTTCCCTCACATGAATGTAACACAGATCAAGTCTCAGCCAAAGCAAATAAAAGAATGAATGCTTTGTTAATCATCCATAACTAATTTGTGCATACACATAAAAAATGAAATCTGTTTTTGACAAGAGCTTTTTCATAGAAGCAGCAAGGGAGAATTGAACATGTAATATGCATTAGTAATAGTGAATAGCAATGGCGAGATCTGAGATGTTTGCCTGGGATGACTTCTATTTCTTGATAGTAACAGCATTTAACAGAAACCTAAGATAAGAGAAGGCAGGATTTTTTTAAGTTGTTTGCCAAAATCTAAGACGACAAACCTGTGCTGAAGCAGACATGGATGGGTTCTTGTATGCCTTGCCATACATTCATAAGTATTGCAGGGAACTGCCACATATCTCTGTGACAAACTCAGCTAATAGATAATACACAGTGAAGAAAATGTTAAATGCATTGCTTCTTTGCACAGGCAATATGATTGTGTTGCTCTAGTGACAGTGTGGTTATGGTTGATGGGGCAGCTTCATTACAAGCTCCTGTTTTTAGGCTATTGCAGCTTTAAAAAAAAAAAATCACCCATTGGACTGAAATTTTTTATGCTTGTCAGCCTTGAGGTGAATTTTACTTTAAGTGCAAAGTTAGAAGAAATCCATATAGCTGTTTCCCTGATTGAAACCAATTTGGAGAGGTGGATGGGCTTTTAAAATGTTGAGGTTTATGTTTATTGCAGAGCTGCATTTTGGAATGCTTTGCTTTTGTCCATGCTGCTAAAATGTAGATTATGTTGTTTATAAAAAAATATATATAAAATAAGTAACTACATCTGCACCATACACTATTCTCACTTTTGTGTGTGCATAGGCTGTGACAGCTGAGATGTCTTACATGCGTGAGCATGCCCCTGTTCTAGCTTCACACATCTTAATTTTCAGCTACCTCCCTTTTACCCTAGTTATATACCTACCCTTTGCCCCCTGCTTCTTCCTGCATACGTCAGATTCAAATCGCATGTCAGCGGTACAGCATTGGCTAGATCTGTTGATTCAATTTTTTTTTTCTTCCTTTGCTATGTAAAGGGGAGTGCTGCATGCAGGAACCATCACTTGCAAACCACACTGCTCTTAGATAACAGCCTGGAGCATATTTGCATATTAAAGTTGTCTCGCCGAGTTTTTGTCCCTGATAGTGAGCTGCAGGTTTGGATAAAAGAAATAGTAATAAAGTGGCATGGACAAGAGAACTGTATGCTTGTATGAAGACACTTTCTTGAAGAGCCAACTCTTCCAGAGTGCATTTTGAACTGGTATCACAGCCATGGAGCTGTAAGAGTTATGGTGGTTGTGCAACATGTCCTCCAGGGTGGTAGCTGGGAAATACACTGAGAGGGAGGGAGAGAGAGATGGAGGAGCACCAGCAGGTCCAATAATTTCTCTGTAGTTTGGGGGCTTTTCCAACTGTGTTACATTCTCTTGGGATTATGTATTTTGGTGGGTTTGGCTCATGCTTGAAGTGAAGTTGTGAGCAAGAGGGACAAGAATAAAAAAAAGCACAATCATGAATTTAATAATGGAGATGCATTGGTGCTCCAATAATAACTCAGATGTTCCCTTCAAATAACATCATGCTGGGTTTTTAAGTGGCCTTTTAGCCTAAACCTAAGATATTACCAATATGATAAATAATTTGACCCAAGGGCTCTGGTTCTGACAAGGAGAATGGTCGCTGCGTGAGCATCACTGCTCAGCACACAGCCATCAGGCATTACAGACCATATATCTATTCATTCTGTGCTTTTCAAGCTAAGGTCCAACTTTCAGTACAGAAACAATGTAACATAAGAGTCATAAAACCTTTGCTTGACACTGTTAACAACTTTTCTGTGTCATAAGCCTTGCAAATTTTATGTCCTTTGATATTGTGCATTGACTCTATGGAAGTTATCCTCATATTAACAACTGGTTGATGACACACTGATATTTTACAAATCCCATTTAGGGTTTGTAAAACCAAATAGGTTTTATCTATGCTAGATAACTAAGTCTAGACGATGTTATACAACATCTTAAAATATTATATTTTCTGGAAAGGTGAATGAAAGTATATAAGGTTGCTGGAGCAGTTAATCTTTTGACCTTGTTTCTTCTTTAATGAGTGTTACCTCAAACTTGCTTCCTTGTTGGGGATTACAAAGGAGCTGAATAATGTGTTTACATTTGTAAGTCTCTTTAAATAATGCAGAGTTAATTCTGGGGTCTGTATTGTGTGTATCGTGTCTGTATCTGTATCGTCTGCATGGCATTTGTTTCCTCAGGAGAAGGCTTGCAGGTAGGCACGACCTGATGTACAGAGCTATAGACCTTTCAACAACTGTTCTTAATATTAAATTGAACTCATGTTAAATATTCACTGCCGAGCCTGAAGTATTATTTCACCTTTTTAACATTAAAGATACTGGGTCGTTGTCTTGAAGTGACACCGAGAGAGTAAACAAATTTAGAGCCTAGAATGGAAAATGAAAAGAAGCTGTAAGTAACAGAAGGGCTTTTCACATCTGAAACCAACAATAAATAGGTAACTACTTTACTCTCTTTTTAGAAAACATTTATTTTTCCGATAAAGACTGTATTCGGTCAGGGGACACTAACTGGACATCTCTCTTTTGTAACTATTTGAAGGTTCAGTAGCACTGTTCATGGGATACTTCTGCATAGAGCAGGAGAGCAGTAGAGTGAATCATAAAAATGGAGACTTCTTGCCAGGCCAATTAGAGCTAAAGTGCCAGGCACTGCTAGGTGAGCTTAAATCTAGATTTTATAATGGGTATTGCCTATTATTTAAAAACAAAAGCAAAACCCAGAAAACAACCTGTGAATCTCTAGCCAATACATGGAAAAATGTGGAGTTATGAGTTGCTGAGCAGTAAAGTCAGTCATGGATATCAAGTCAACTCCACTGTCTTCCCCCTGGAAGGAGGAGGTCTCACATAATAGGTGTTTCTTACTCGCTAAAAGTTTAGGAACCAACTTTATTATCTGCTGTTTCTCCCCTTCTAGCATTAGGTAAATAATCTGTATTTCTACTTTGTTTTGAAGCTAACTCTACAGAAATACTATACAGTTATACAATGAACTCTTCAAAAGCAGGGAGAAAAATAAACCCAGACGAGGAGTACTGTTTGGAAGTGCCCAGCTGAAGCATAGCATGGGAGTTGCTCTCAGAGGTGGACAGCATGCTGTGAAGGATCCAGCTCAGCAGCACACAGCTCTCAGAAAATGAAGGACTGTTATTTTCTGCCAAACTGCCAGCCCTGCCTTTCCCAACAGCCAGCCTCACCTGCCATGTATCACCAGCAGCTCAAGCCCAGAATTCTTTAAATCTGCTCCTTTGGGAGGAAAGGTTTGAGGATTTAAACAGCCAGTTCATAATAACAAGTTTCTCTGCCAACTTCGGCTGAGCCTCTGTGAGCTTGTCCTGTGTCCATGGCAAAATTAAAATTCTGTATGGCAGTTACAATAGGACTTATGCTTATAGTCTTTGATATCTAAAGATGTTTTAATCTCAATGGCTTTTGCTTACTAGTGATTTATGTAGTAATACATGCAGACTTGCACATAGCTGCACCATGTACCTTAGCAGGCCCAGGGAACATGG
Organism: Ciconia boyciana; assembly: GCF_034638445.1. Lineage (NCBI taxonomy): Eukaryota > Metazoa > Chordata > Aves > Ciconiiformes > Ciconiidae > Ciconia > Ciconia boyciana. The sequence goes on from NC_132936.1 coordinate 116,857,907, forward strand.
TCACGTAACTGGCTGCTATAGCATTTGGGGCCAGGAAAGGAATAGACAGTCCCTAGCATGCAATGATCCCAACAGGAGAGAGCAAGTGGCTGCGAAAGGGAAGCAGAATACCAGACAATATTAGGGTATTAGTGAGCTCAGCACATTGGGATCTAGGCATTACAGGAAAGAATGTGATTTTTGAGGCTGCTAAGTGATACGGGATAGCCAAGTATTCAGGGCTCCTGAGCAGTACAACACAAGCTGTATTTCTGCAAACACAAGCAAAAATTCATGTACTTTACGAAGCTACAGTAATGTTTGCATAGAGCATAAGGACAGACAGAGTTTAGTGGGTGATTGAAGGCATCTAACAGTAAATTTAAACCTGTCATTAATGGAAAAAGAGAAACTTGCACAGCATCTCTAGAGGAAGCGATCTGAAAGAGCAAGGAGGAAAAAGGCTACAACTACTAGAGCAAATGTTTCTCAACATCAGTTATTGATCTCATTGCATCCTTCTGTGGGAGAGTGTTCAGGAAGTGTTCCTGTTTTACTAAACAGGAGAAAGCAATGAAGGCTTTTTAAATGGACACACAAAGCAGTTACCCCCATCCTTTGCTAAGTTGAGTATTTCAGGGTTCAGTAGTTCTCTGCTACTTATTAAAATTGTCCAGCTCACCTGTAAACGTTTTTTCTATTGCCCTTAGTAAGCATCAAGCCCACTTTAGAAGGGGATACCTGTCTCATACACATGGTCTGTTAATAAATTGCTTGACTAAAATTTTGGTAGTGCACATTTTTTTGCCATCTGTCCAGTAGTTGTCTAGAAGCTTAATAATATTTTTGTTAGCGAAACAGGACCTCCAAATTTTCTTGGTGGTAGTTTGCATAGTGTAGATGACTTACCTCAATTTATTAGGTATCATTTAACTTTCTAAACTTCCTATCTGATGTTAATCTCTGGAGATTTCCAGAGACTCTGAATGCAAAGGATTAGTCTGTGAAGATGAATGTCTGTTGTTACCCACAGCAGGTTACTTGAGCACACCCACAGGTATGATTTTTGGTCAGAAAGAATCATTCACTACCTACCTAAGCCTCTCAGGGTGCTAGTGAGATCTCATGGGGATCTCATGGGGATCTCCCATGAGAAGACAGTAGCTGTGATAGGATATTGTATTTTCTTTTTGCTTACTGAAAGTATTGTCTCCACTGGTGCTGAGTAAGAAATGGTGTGTTATGCTTCCAATATAATGATTCATTAATCTGTATGTGCTGTAAAAACAATAATGTTGGTGTTTTTGAAGTGGCCTTTAAGCCTAAACCTAAGATATTGCCAATATGATAAATAATTTGACCCAATCTGGCAAGGGCAATTGGTCACTTCGTGAGCATCACAAATAAAGAAATATATAAAATATAATCAAAGTGTAGCTGTTTCAACAGTTACATATTTTTTAATTTCCTTCCTAGTCCTCATGTGTAGGGCTCAAGACTTTTCTGGTATGTGCCGAATTTTTTAAACATTAAATTCTCTATTCAAATGCATCGTAATTCTTAATAATGTTCTGGATACCTTGAACCATTATTTGCTTTTAAACAAGTTTTCAGCACAGATGGCACTGCCTGCATTCAGTCCTCCAAATCTCCCATCCGACTGTCTAAATTATTTTAACTGACATAGTTTCTAATTTACTCTCTCCAGTTGAGAGACCTCCCTGTAGCTTGTCTATTTTAGCATTTAATTGCTGTATACTCTCACAAATTAAATTCTGTAGTGATCCATTTTGCTCTGCTGGTGAAGCAGTGATCTTTTCATCTAAGCAAGATGGCGCTTGCAACTCAGCTGGCAGGGCTGGCATCCAGCGTCGGGAGAGGGGGAACTTTCCCATTTCCTCTTCTGTAGTGTGTGGTGGCTGTAGGGGCGGTAGGGTTTGTGCCAGAGGACAGCTTTCCTTCAAAATGTTCGCCATTTAATTCTAAAGCAAAGGAAAGTGAAATCCTCAAAACGTGTTCCTTTCAATGGGTTTTTACAGCTAGAAAAATTGCCTTGTCTAATTATTTTACGTCCAAGCGTTCAGCAGAATGCTCCTCTTTGAAATCTGCATATCTCTGTGGGCTTTTTAGCATTCGCTTTCATAAAACGTGAAAAGGCAGCCTCTAAAAATACTACGCTGTATGTCTTCATTTTCTGGGAGAAAGATAGTCAAAACTCATTGTTTCTTTTGACAAAATAACAATATCCAATTAGGAAACCTGTTGTCTTCCCCAGTTAGGTCTTTTTTGGATGATGTTTGCACAGTGCTTACACATAACTTAATATATTTCTATTAGAGAGGGAGAGGGACCATTTAGTATCAAAATAATTAAGAAATACAGTGCTTTTTAATCTAGTTTCTGCTGAATGGAAATATTTTACTGTGTTTTCTCAATACATGTTTATCAAAAGGAGGGCAGTTGAGTCTCAGGGATTAAAGACTGCAGTACAGCTGGGGTTGAAGGTCTGTATAGGCAAGCTGAGTTCAGGTGTGGAGAGGTAAAATATATTCTGCTGTTTTCTGTGAAGGGACTCTTTCCTTATCCCAGATAACCCAGAGGAATGTAGCCCGTGAATAAAACCTGGCCAATATACTTACCAGGCAGTTGGTAATTACAGGACACAAGGTCATTAAAAATACATTTTTAAGGAAAGAAGGCTGCATGAAATTTCCATTATTGCATTATTTGGGTCTCCTTAAAACTAAGAGACTGAGTTCAAACCTTTCATATGGAGGTGTTAATCTTTTGACTTGATTATTTTGGAAGAGAGTTTGGGCACTGTTTGATAGCATGACGTGACTGTCTCTCATCTGCGATCATCACCTGAGTAAAAATGGGCTGTTTGTTTTGCATGTGTGGTACGGATTATCTGGTGTTAGTTCCTTTGTCAGAGTATTTCAGTCCTGTTTGCTGTGAAAGGTCTGCTTTAGTAGGGAAAGGTGGGGATGATTCCTAGAAAAGGCTAATGCATCATAGCATTGCTTCACATTATTCTCCTTGTAGAAAGATGTCAGGCTCTGTGGATCCTTTACGTTAGGCAGATCTTTATGTAAGGGTGGCACTTACTATATAGTAGCTTTTGGGATGTCTGACACCACTCAAAGTCATGAATATTGTGGAGGAGAGTGATGCATGGTTGCAGTAATGAAAAGACAGAAAATGGTGTGATAAGTGAGTCTGGTCCTGTAGCTGTGACAGTAAATCTAACTGCATTGGTTTCATTTGAACAGACTGCTCTTTGTCCAGTGTTAATTTTCCCTTCTCTCCCCTAAAATTTGTAATATGATGGTAGTTTGAGGGCTTGTGGAAGTAACTTAATGCTGTAGAGTGTTGGGGACTGCTCCTTGCAAACCTGTCTATAGCTATTTAAATCCCTGTTTGCACTGTATGTCTGTGTACATACTATAGGTCTTCTGGCTTTGACAGAGCTGAGTGCAAGGTGCTCCCATACAGTGAGAGCTCATCCCAGCCTGACTCTGTACTACCTGCAGCTATGTGCCTTCTGATTAACTTGAAAAAGAGTAGGATTTTGTCTCTCTTTGGGGTAGGTTCCAGGTGACTTGCATGTTGCATTCACGTATCCCTGCTAGCTCCTAAACTATGTGTCCTGATGCCATGTTAAAGGCCAGAAGTTGCTTAGAAACAGCCACATCAGTAATGGCATCAGCAAATTGCGCCTCTGCTGGTATCTGAAATGACAATGTTTTTGAAGTCTGTACAAACACATACAGTGTGCTTAGAAATTGGGAACTACCTAAATTCATTACTACTAATACTCTTCTATACTAAAAAGGAATGCAACTTCTATTGATTTACGTAGTATTGCTTGCTCTACATATTTCTTTGTTTGAATTCAGAAATCGAAGTACTCCAGGTTATTAGGAAGTCTTTTTATTTTCTATATTCATTTTTCTTTTGCTGGCTTTGAGCTCTTTTTTTTTTTACTCAAGATTTTTACTATTTTGCCAGATTTCCTAAAGTACCAGGATACACAAGTATCAACCAGTCAGTTGGCATAGTGCAGAGCCAGGCACACACCACATCCTGCTGCTTCCCCAGCTGTGAACAGCTGATACAGCTTGGTGTAGTGCACAGATAGGGTTATTTCACCCACAATACGGTGTATGCTAGAGGCATTTCAGGGACTAAGGGGAGTAGCAGGAAGCGCGTGTCAAGGGGGATGGAGCTGCTTGTAAGGGAAAGGCATAAAAGTGTAGAATACAAAAGCGGAAATTTCCTAATGCAGGAGAGTATTCTGTAGAAGTATTGCTGTATGTTTACGTGTGGTTTTTACTGTTCTTTAAGTAAATTATAATGATCACTTTGTAAACAATATACTTTGTAAATAATATGCAGGTTTCTCAGAACCTTTGGTCAACCCAGCACAGCCATTATTCTGTTATGCAAGAAGACAGGCTTCAGTAGTTTCTGCTAACATACCAGCTAGGTTTTTTTAATCATTTATTGGTGATTTCTAAAAGAATTCCTTTTTTTCCAGTATGCTGCTTCTCTTGCTAGAGCTGTACAGTAGCAAACATGAAACAACAAAAGATGGTTAACCAGTGTTCCACGTATTGTCTTATGAACCAAACAGTGTCCATTCTCAAACACGGTAGTATATTTGAACTGGAAGATAACCTAGAGGTATTTGTATTTTACGAGTATTGTAGGTTATCTTCTATCTTTCTGTGTTATTCAAAATATCATAGTTGATTTTATTTGCATAATGTATTGCCTTTCTTAAAAACTAGAGAGTTTCCAAATTACTGGGTTTTTTTACAGAATGAACTCCATCTTGACAGTTAAGTGTTGTAAAGTATTTTGTTATCTCTCTTTATTATCACATGGATCATTTCCCTCTTGTGATTTCAAAATTGACTATTCCATGCACCCTTTCACAGAATGTGATGTAGCAACTCTGGCAGTCACATGTATGTAAAATACCTGGAAGGATAATTGAACCTTACGCATTTTAAACTTTGATTATATAGTTAAAATCAGAAAAGTTGAGCGATTAAAATATTTGCATTGGGATTCCTGCTTTACCTTCCACAAAACTCCATGTGCTCATATGAGACACAAGTAACACCAGATCAGACTTTTACTATTAAATGGATATTATATATTTAGTATCTTACCAAAGTGTGCTTCTGTTTGAAATAACTCATTCCAGCCTACTGCTGAAGCTGTTCCTGTATACCCTACTCATAGGTATTTCTCTTGGATTATTTTGTCTCTGCTGATTAAAAATTATTTATTCTTCTGCACAAAATTTTCTCTGTGGTTCTGGGATAATTCAGATTGTATTATACGAAGCATGTAGGGGTTTTTTGAAGAAAATATTACAACCTTTGTAAGAAGTGGTTATTAGCATGTTGTGACATTTAAAAACAATTTTTTAAAAGTTGGTTGTATGTCAGAGTAGAAAACATAATCCATTGTGAAATCAGTCATGGATCTAAGCACCTTGAGAATATCCTTTTCAGGGGCAAAAAAGTAGCTTCCCTCCCTCTACTTATATAGCTGAAATCATGTAAGGCCAAGCCTATAAAGCTTAAAAGGAGAAAACATTGCAACACTTCTGACACGCTTAATTTTCTGGGAGAGTAGGAGGATGTACTTAAACTCCCATATTAAGGAAGATAAAACTTGAAAGATGAGCGACTGCCTATTTTTCTTCTTTTTTCTTTTTTTTTCTTTTTTTTTTTTCAATATGATAACTTTACAAATTTTGATTTTTATAGGCAATTGGAACCTGAAAAGTCAACTTCTGTCTTTGGCCCACAAAAAGATTATGAAATTAATTCCTTTCTCAGGAAGACTGAACTTGATTGCCAAGTATGTCTTATTCTTCACAGCACCTCAGGATATTTAGTGCTAAGAGAATCTTCTTGCACATGGCTGGCTTCTTCCCTTTGCACTGGCACACAGCTGCCCGCACTCTTGTCTTCCTCCTCCTTTATACCAGCTAACCCCAGCAGATTTCACAAGGAATTGCTGATGATGATCTTCACTGGGAGAACTTCACCTCTTCCTGATTCAGGTCTCTTATTCACTCTCTGATCCAGATAATCTGAAGCTGCAGATAGCGAGATGATCATTTATACAACAAATAGATATTAAGTGAAAATGTAATTCCACATCATTCCAAAATTCTCCTTGATGTCCATGTCCAGCTTTTGGATACTTGCAAGTTTAATGTTCTGTCCTTTCTCTTCACTTCAGATACACCATTGGGTTGGCTTTGCTTGTTCACTTTGACTTTTTTAGTAAAATCACCTTGATAAAGACAACATGCATCTCAGTTACGTTATAAAACAAAAGACAGTAGCTCTGCCCCCAAATACACCTCAGAATACATTTCTCAGAATCACTGAAGCATATTTGTGTTCCTTATGATACCTCTCAGGGACCTTGTGGGAGGTCTGTGTCTTGCTCTCATAGCATAGGGTGGAACAGGTGAGCCAGCATTGAGAAGGCATTGGTAGATACACAAGGAAATAATCTAGGTCTTTGTTAAATTGGGGATGTTTACAGCTGCTGGGAAGTGATTTTCATAGTCAAACTGCAAAGAGTACATCAGAATACAGGCATGATATGGTTGATCAGGGTTTTATCCGGAAGGCTGCAAGGAAGTACCCATGTTCGTGATTTGTTCCCTACAGCTGTTTCTCACTGGGTTTAGACACACCTGATCTTTTTCGGGGTGTTTTCATTGATGAAGGGGAGTGAGCACATGACAACAGACATGCATCTTCTTTAAAAAGGAAAAAAAACAAAGAAACCCAAACTCCGTTTTATAAAGGAAAACCTAATTGCATAATTTGGGAATAGTGAACAAATGAAGAGTCTTTCCACATATTTGAGTTACATTGGTAACAATCGTTTCAGTAAGAATAATACTGATACCATAATATGGATTTTAAAATCAACTAGGGTATAATTGGTTTTTATCTGCAAGTATAAGCTCATCCCAACCGATTCAAAGAAGAGTCAAGTCCAAAGTGTGACAAATGTTTCCTAGTCATTGTAGCCCATGGGTGGAATGTTTTCCTTTGGCCTGACTGCAGGTGAGGGCATATTCAAATTAGAATAGTAGAACTATCAAACAGCCCAGGCTGGAAGGGACCTGAAAAGGTCATCTGGTCCAACCTTTCATGGGAAAGAGAGCCTAGATGAGATTATCTAGCACCCTGTCCAGTCGCATCTTGAAAACCTCCTGTGATGGGGACTCTACCGCATCCCTGAGGAGGTTGTTCCAGTGATTGATTGCTGTAAAAAATGTCTTTCTCATATTGACGCGAAACCTCCTCTGGTGCAACTTGTACCTGTTGCCCCTTGTCTTCTCCATGTGGCTCCAAGTTAGTTTGTAATTTCTGATTGCTCCTTTTCTGTTTGGCAGAAAAGCACATGCACCAGAATTGGCAAGTAGTTTTTACCATGCCAGTTGCGTAAATATTTGCACACCACATTATATATGCCAGTTTTCTCTGAAGATACTTAAAAAAGTAACTAGAAAAGGTTTAAGCAAACTTCCTTTCTATTCACCTTGACCACCATTTTCACACTAGAATATGAATATTGAAAATTTAGCTTTACGAAACAAGTTGCTGTTAACATGCAAACTGCTTCCCTACATTTACCTGGACAACATGCAAAAAAGAAGTGCCATGTGTCTTGTGTTGCTTCCTGAACAGACACTGCAGTAAATCTTGCATTCAGTATAATGAGTTGTAATGTTTAGTTATTCTAAAGGTATGGTACAATAACAGGTTATTGTTGTTCATATCTGTGTAATAATTAAAACTCCCTGACCATACTTTCCGTTTTACACATTGTCAGAACCTTGGAACTTAATCTTGCTCTTTGATTGACAGTCGCGGCCGGGGAAAGAGCACTCGTATTATTTGTGATAGTCGCATCTGTTCAACTTGATTCAGTTGAGAGTATTTGCATATTCTTAAGTATTTCTTCTGAGAGGGCCTGAATCCTTCTCAAGTGTTTGATGCATTTTTGAAATTCATTCATAAGGTATCTACATGCACTAATAGTTCTGTATAATATTGCTGTGCATAATCTGACAGATAAGGCTAGTTTTTTAAACAAGGTATTCTTTGGGGATGACATATTACATTCTGACTTATTCTACTGGGTGGAAATGTCAAGTACTTTGAAAAAGAATGCTTGAATGTTTTGATTGAATTAGTATTCTTTATTCAACATACATTGTCGACTACAGTAAAATGTCTTATTGTGAGAACATTTTTCAAGAGTTAACAGCAGGGCTTTTTTGTTTTATTTTTGTTACTGGAGCTTTATTACATATAATCGTTCTTTTGCTGCTGATGCTGATATTAGATGCAACAAGAGAGTAGATTCTTAGATGCATTTTAGATTAATTTGTCTGAATTGTTAAACTGTGAGCAACACCTTTATCTTGAAATACAACTTAGGCTTTTGAAGTACAACTTCGGCATTTATCTTTCTCTTTTCTTGCCTTTTTTTTTTTCCTTGCAAAAGTTTTATCAATATTTTTGGAAGCATTGTCAACCTTAATTTCAGAAACCTGTCACTCTTAATAGTACATGTACAACACCAGTGAGAAGTACCATTGCTTTGAAAAATATTCAGGTATTATATTTGAGCATTGAACACAGAAAGCAGTTCAACATATTAACTTGATGGCCTCATACCGTTACATAAAGAAATATATGCATGATTCAAACCTATGTCTTCCATAGGATGGAGGTCCTAGTCCAGGACTATCCAAGTGTGGACAAAACTAGTCCAGATTGCTATCAGAAGGAATCAAGATATTCCTGCTTGCTTAAACGGATGCGTGCTGTGGATGCTACTACAAGCTCAAGCCGTAGGATCTCATATGGGAGACCACTAATCACAATGAATAACCTTTTTTTTTCCCATTGCACTAAGCAAGTGTTCAAAGAGCCACCATTAGTGGCTGACCTAGTTTAAGAAATGGGTTTCTGTCTCTAGAAAGGAACATAGATCATAGAAAGGAATCCCTGCTGCCTGTGTACTTGAAAAGAGAATGATGCAGATTTAATAAGTGTATTTTTTGTTTTATGTACACGTAGGTTTTAGTGTAACAGCACCTTTTGTTAGTTTTGTTTTTCCTTTGGTTTCAGGAATCTCCTTCTGGTCGCAGAAAAGCACTTGCCACCAGCAGCATCAACATGAAGCAATATGCAAGCCCCATGCCTACACAGACAGATGTCAAGTTAAAATTCAAGCCTTTGTCTAAGAAAGTGGTATCTGCCACACTACAGTTCTCTTTATCTTGTATTTTCCTGAGGGAAGGAAAAGCAACGTAAGTGTGTTGGTTTGTTGTTTGTTTTTTTTTTTAACCAGATAGCCTGCTTCGTGTTGCTTTTCAAAGAATTATTTGGATAAAGAGCTCTTTCTGTATAGAATGGCAGAATTTGAGAGTATCCTTCAGCATACCTATCATTCCTGCCATACTTAGTTTCTTACTGAGTAAAAGTTGTTTCTTACTCTGATTTTAGTCTTGTGTTCTTCAGAGGCAAACGGCTTGTCCTCTACCGTTACAGACATTTTAAATATCAGCAGCTTAAAAATATCTACAGGTTTGAAATCAGCAGGAGTGTATGTTTGTGTGCAAGTGGGTGTTCGTCCAACAATACCCTTAGCAGACTGCAAGTGAAATGTGGGAAGGAGAACTTACTTCTATTTCACCTATTTATATTTCACAAAGAATGAAAGAAGGACAAAGCCAGTTGTAAGAGGAGAGAGGGTGGAGTCAGAAGTAAGATTTTGGGTTGAACACAAGAACGTCCTGTGAAAAGAGTTCAGTTGGGCACTGATTACCACTCCCCCTACTCACTCACCTGGTTCTGTCCCTTATTTCAACAGCCTTTGGAGGGAAGAGGATACAGATTATTTTTGCAGATCCTATAACCTCTCCTGCAATTTATGTCAGATTCAATATATCAGATGTTGACAACTTCTTGTGGCTGGAGGATGGATCGTTTGTCACGCATCCTGTTTTGCTTTTCCTTTCTGTCTCTAGAATATGTGAATGTGAGAATCACAGAATTACAGAATCATTTAGGTTGGAAAAGACCTTTAAGATCATCAAGTCCAACCTAGCACTGCCAAGTCCACCACTACACCATGTCCCTAAGCACCTCATCCAAATGTCTTTTAAATACCTCCAGGGATGGTGACTCAACCACTTCCCTGGGCAGCCTGTTCCAGTGCTTGACAACCCTTTCAGTGAAGACATTTTTCCTAATACCCGATCTAAACCTCCCCTGGTGCAACTTAAGGCCATTTCCTCTTGTCCTATTGCTTGTTACTTGGGAGGAGAGACTGACCCCCACCTCTCTACAACCTCCTTTCAGGTAGTTGTAGAGAGCAATAAGGTCCCCCCTCAGCCTCCTTTTCTCCAGGTGAAACAACCCCAGCTCCCTCAGCTGCTCCTCATAAGACTTATGCTCTAGATCCTTCACCAGCTTCGTTGCCCTTCTCTGGACACACTCCAGCACCTCAATGTCTCTCTTGTAGTGAGGGGCCCAAAACTGAACACAGTATTTGAGGTGTGGCCTCACTAGTGCCAAGTACAGGGGCATGATCACTTCCCTGGTCCTGCTGGCCACACTATTTCTGATACAAATGGCAGAACAAAAAGGGGTAGATGGGGAAAATACTGCTCTAGTGTTTCTTTTACCTCTTAAAATTTCTTTTTCCTTCCTAAAGGCTAACAGTTTACTTCTAGCTTTCAGTACTCTGAATGCACTTGTAGATGTTGCCCACTGCAATACAAGTGCCCCCAAACTGTTGCATGAACAGCGTTCCAGACTGCCATGTTAAGGCATACATTTTGACACAAAAAGAGTTTTTGTCTGCATGCTTTGAAAGCCACAGTTGCATTAATTACTATTAATTACTGTTACTGTTTCCCTTCTCTGATTAACCTGTGGTGAACCACATTTTGACCTACTGTATAAGAATGGTATGTTGAAGTATTTAGCTGTTGTTTAACATGGTATTGCAGCTGAAAATGGGAATAAAAAATTCAGTATCTGATAACTTCTTAATTTTTTTGGAACAACCAGCATTCATGAACTGTACAGTAAATAGCTATACTAGACTCTTAGTGCTTTTTGTGGCCTTAATTTGTAAAGCTGATCCATTTAGGATCACATATACCGTCTTCCCATTGAAACTGATAGGTTTCAAACTGTAAGTCAGGTAGACTGTAAGTTAACAACAGGGCTTTAATATTGCCCTGAACCAGGGACCTGAAAAAAACCATAAGCTGCTGTTTGTGAAAGCATTCATTTCCGGTATGTATAAATAGAGACTGTCCTACTAGTCAAAATAAAAGAGAGAATTCAGGTGTCACATACATGAACATGCAAGAAAAAGTAGCTAGGCCAAGGTTTATTTACATCTCTTACAAACTGTGGTAGTTCCATAAAGTGAGATTAACTTTTAATTTTATTTTATGCACTTTATAGAGAAAATACTGCAGCCTGTTGCTGCGCAGTACCAAAAATCATGTTATTTCTGAAACACAGAAAAAAAATTATAAAGTATGAATACAGAAAGGACAGTAAAAATAAGTAGTACTTTGGAGACCTTTTAATTTCTAAACTTTATGTGAACAAGTGATGTACAAGATCTGAGTGCTAACTGCTCCCAGCTTTTTGTCTTCAGTGCATAAAAAAGCCTGCCCATCAGTGCCGCTAGAGGGTGATACATTTTCTCCCCTGTGCTTAAAGAGCTGCTTTAACCTGTTGGTTATCAAAACAGGAAAATGTAACCTTTAGAATTTTGCATGAGCAGAAAGTCCTGCAACAGTCAGAAAAAAGTCTTTCTGACTTCTTGATAGTTATTTTTTACATTATAGAAGTACTTGGTTGTCCTGTGTAACTGCGGGTTCTGTAGTGCTGATTGCTTCGAATGCAGAGTAGCAAATGATTGCCCCAAACAACTTCTGATTTTAACAACATGTTAAATCACTGAATTTAATCCCATGTTTTAAGTGCCTCTGTGTTTCTGTGCAGATTTGAGGCATGATTAGTATGTCATTTTTATTCCTATAAGTGGTACCTTTAAAATAATTTGTATCGTTTTCTTGGCAGTTAGGCACAAAATCTGTATATCTGGTTTTATCATGATCAGCTTCAACAAAGATAGAATAATTCAGGTTGGAAGGGACCTGTAAGAGGTATCTAGTCCAGCCTCCTGCTTAAAGCAGTCAGCTGTGTGATCAGACCGGTTTGCTCTGGGCTTTATCCCACTGGGCCTTAAAAACCCCCAAGAATGGAAAGTGCACAACCTCTCTGGGCAACCCATCCCACCACTCGTTGATGACCGCTCCAGCTTTTTTCTCGCATCAGATCAGAACCTCTCTGGTTTCAATCTGTGTTCACTGTCTGTCATCCTCCTGCCTTGCACCGCTGTCTTCTCAGCAACGTCCTCATAGGTGCTGGCAGGCTGCTGCTAGGTCCTCCCGACGCCATCTCTTCTCCAGGCTCAACAAGTCAATTTCCCTCAGCCGCTCTTCATAGGGCAAGTGCTCCAGCCCCCAGCCATCTCAATGTCCCTCTGCTGACCTTGCTCCAGTTCATCAGCACCTTTTCCTGTACTGTGGGGCCCAACACTGGACAAAGTACCCTAGACGCAGTGCGATGAACTCCAAGTAAATGGGGCTCATTACTTCCCTCAGTCTACTGCCTGTGGTCCTGCTTTCTGCTTTCTCGGGATGCTGTCTGCCTCCTTTGGCTGCCAGGGCATGGTGATGGCTCTCCTTGCGCTTGCTCTCCACCAAGATCCCCCGACTGTTTTCAGCAGAGGTGCTCCCTAGCCTGGCAATCCTCAGTCTGTCTTATTGTAAGGAACTAAAAAAATTTTGATTCATCATCTCAATAAACCAATCAAAGTGGTTTTAAAAGAGAAGATGTAAGACTGCTGTTGCTTCAAGAATGACATAATCTACTTCAAAAATCTTGGTTTTTTTATGAAACAAATGTAGAACATCCATTTCTCTGAATCTTTGCCTGCTGTCATTTTTTCATCAAACATATATTTGATATGAAAGGTATAGTTATGTGAAATATATATATGAGATAATAAAATAATTGAAATTGACCATTGATATGTAATGTTTTTTTATTTTGTTAATGAATTCATATGTTTAGAAAAGGGATTTTAATTTCTGTAACAGTGTCAGGAGTTCTGAATGAATGTAGTGATAGGCGTCACATGCAGCATATGGACAGTAGGTCTGACCAAGCATTTTCACTTCAACCAAAGGAGACCAGGTAAGTGTTTACTAGCATTTATGGGCTGGTTTAAAATTTTGAGAAGCTGTCATTAAATTGACTCTTAATGCACAGCAGGACTGTTTTTACCCTTTAGAATTTTGTTAATAGAAAACTTTCCCTTCAGAAATTAATATACATGAGTGTATTCATTTTGTTCTTTCACTATAGTCAAGATGAGATCTGAGATCAGAGACCTCCCTGAAGAAAAGAAAGCATAAAAATATTTAAAGGATTTTTAATAATGCAACAGTATCAGATGTGGTATTAACAGACTGCATTTTTATGGTTTGAAATTTGTTATTTAGGGATGAAGACATGCAAAGCCTGGCTAGTTTGATGAGTATGAAACAAGCTGATATTGGAAATCTAGATGATTTTGAGGAAGACAATGAAGAAGATGAAGAAAACAGAGTGAATCAAGAGGAAAAGGCTGCAAAAATTACAGGTTGGTTTTGCCACACAGATGGTAAAATATAGTTCCCTTCGCTAATTGCCAGCTGTGTTCCATGGATTTCATCCTTATGCTATATTTGTATTTAATTTTAAACAATCCAAACCAAAACAAAATTTAGGATAGTTTGATTGAAGAGGGAGCCATCCATAACTCAACAAAGTTTAATATTTGTGATTTTGAGCATTGATTTGTGTATATGCGTGTGTATGTGTCCTGTTTTTAGGAGAGACTACACTAAGTAGGTAGCATTTTAGGGAAGAACCAGTGTGAACAGAGGAGTAAAAAGATGGAGGGAAAGGGTCAGTGAGCGAGAAGGAAAGAGGATGAGCTCAAGTGAAATAATGAAGACAGTTTGTGGGAATAACTGCGAAATGAGTTGTGCCGTGGGTAGCTGCTGAGGTTCTGCTCAGTAACATGGTAATTCCAGGCAGCATACTTCTGCCTTTTGGTTGGGGGTGTCTCGTGGAAATGAAGTCAGGAGTCTGTTAAAGGGCTTTAATGGAATTTGATAGTAAGGTTGTTTGAAGTGAGATAGTGTAACTGCATTTGAATTGCTTACTGATGAAAATGCTTAGTGTGTCCAGGATAGCTGAACTAATCAAGGCAAGTCAGCTCAGGATGTGATGATGTTAAATTGTTGGTGGAGATCATTATGTAGTACTACTACACTAAGAGTTCCTACAGAACTCATCTGGAAAAGGATCAGGAAAAGACAAATGAACTTCTGGTGCCAGCCTTTGAGCCTGCCAGTGCTCTTTAAAAATGTCTGTTGAAATAATGCGATCCTTCTCTAAGGTGGGGAAGAGCATCCCAAGCAGAGAAGTGAATTGTCAAATCTGTCCTTGAAAATCCCAAGGAACGTTGGTTTGATGTTACAAAACATTAGTTACATCTTTCTTTCGAGCTTTCGTTGCAATCGAAAGGTTCAGCTTGAAGCAGTTATTACTTAGTTATATTTAGTGTTGTGAAAGGATGCAAATACGTTTTCTCCGTGCTTTACATATTCAATTAAACATTTTGTACCCTGACCAAATCTCTACTTATGCTGTGTCCGGCACAGACCAGATTGGAAAGTCCAGAATTAAGTATTTGAGAGACAGAGATAATGTATTCTAGGTCAGGGAGTGGAGAAATACCAGTCTGGTCACACTGAAATCATTCTGCAAGGTCTTCCTCTCCTTTACCAGTGTAATCAGAATAATTCAGGTGTGTGTCAGAACACCAAACAAAACCTGATATATTCACCAGGCCATCCGATAATCACAGAGAAGACAAGGGCCCATAAAGGAGAGGCTACGTAAAGTCTATATAAACTATTGTGCAGACGTGTTTTATTAAGATATGCATATATACTGCACTGAGGACTGCTACGGAAAACCCATGTGCAGGACAGTAGCTGAAAAGCAGCAGATCTTGCTCCTCAACTTTATTGTTTTTGCAGCATTCAGCATCTAAACAAGCCAACAAATGATTCCTGAACAAGCAAAAAGGTAACGTAGATTAGTCTAGTCTGTCCACTATCCTCAGGCTACGTAGTGAACATCCCTGTAGATAGGTGGGGAAGGGTGAGCTGTCTGATGTGCAACACAAGGTCCTAGTTCGAGTTTTTGGAGGCATTTCAGCTCTTCCATCTGTTGTTGTAAAGGACAAAATTATCTGTTCTAAGCAAACATTGCAATAACTACTTCTGAACTACACTATATCTGCTCATTGTTCAGCCTGTTCTGATACTGTTTTCTGATGATAGGAGATGGGAGGGTTGGGTTGGGTTTTTTGTAGATGCATCATTAAGGGAACCTGAGAGGGAAAAGGTCAGCCTTGGACGACAACTTCTTGTGTTGGCTACAACAGCTGAGTTGCTTCATTAGCCTGGCTAACTTTTCCCACATCAGGCAAGGAGAGGGATGAGAGGGGTGTTGAAGGAGAATGAGTGCACATAGTTTCCTAAGCAAATGGGAGAACATAAAACATAGGGCAGTAAGTAAACATTGATAAATAAAATGTAGAGGATCTATTTCAACATGTGTTCAAGACTGATTTCTTTGGCAGTTGGAGTGACTCCAGTAATAAATATAATGAATGGGAAAAACTAATAAAACACAAGAAGAGCTGAGGAACCAAGGGAGAAAGAGGTAGGAATCATTGTAGAAAAATAGGAAGAAATATAGAAAGAAGGAAATGGAACAAAACTGATGTAATGAAGTACTCTTTCTAAAATTTTTTTTCACAAATAATTGTGCTCACAGAATTCCATAAAGTTAATTAAGGAAGTTACATAACCATTTTGAAACCTTGCTGCTCCCAACATTTTCTCATCTGTTACCGTGTTAGGGTGTTGGCGGCCGAGCAAGCTGGAATGCCTTCACTGACTCAGAGTCCCCTGCGGCAAATCACTTCGCCTTGGTGCGCCTGTTTTCCCAACTGTAAAATGGGGATACTGGCTATAACTACTTCACAGGAATGATGAGAGTATTACATGGTTAATGTTTGTAAGTGAGCTTTGAAAAAGTAAAGTGCAAGTAATAAAGCAGAAGGGATTATTATCTTACTTTTGACTCAAGGTCTTCTCACAGAAACGTTGGATGACGTGATGACTGAAACGTTGTCATTCTCAAGCCACAGCTACAGGAGCTGCTGCAAATCTTTACCACAGACACTGTTCCTTTTTGCAACGTGCAGAAGTTAGTTAATTTTTTTATTGGTCCCAAAGTTACAGTCTTACAGATGAATAAATATATCTACCGCTAGGAGAACAAAAGAGACCTGCTGAATGGGGCTCTAGATGGTGCAGGTGAGTTAGGAAATGCTGCGTCTCTTTCTTGATGTGTTGCCTAACTTTGGGTAAGTATCTGTGCCTCTGTTTCTTCAGCTATGAAATAAGTGGCGCAATACTGACCTACCTCAAAAGCACTGTCAAATTTGGTGTGGTCAACATGTGAGCTGTTGCCATACAACTGACCTTAAGATCAGACTGAAAGATGTTTTCCATTCAAAGCACCACTTTCATGTGAAAAAAAAAATCTCCCTCCATCTCAGACTTTTCCCCTTCCTTCTCAATATTACTTGTTTAAATTTTTCATGTGTAATTTTTCATGTGTATCTCCACCTAACTGTTCTATGTGAACTTGAAAATGATGTTTGTAGCCATGAAATATGATTCAAATATTTTTTTCTACACTATTAATATAGGTGAATTTAAACCTCCCAGAATTATCCTGTCTTCAGTTGAAGACAAGGCATCCTAGCGTACTTGAAGAAATGTGGCTCATAACTCACAAACTTAGGGTAGTAATAAATACATTGCTTCTCTTAATGTTTTAACTGATACTTACAGCCTCATGCTGAAGTTGATAGTTGCCTCCTGCTCCATCTGCACAGGAGCACAGTGACTGTCCTGGGGCACCACATGGACTCAGCAACGTGCCCGTGTGGTGCCTATTGCAGGAGTCTGAATCACAGTATATTTCAAGAGCAGGCTTTTGGAGAGCAATATGTGTAACCCTTTCTTGCCATTTGCAAAACAATACCTCCCATGTAAACTTCTGATACCTTTAATCTTCTTTGTCAGTAGCACCAAGCTGCTTAAAAAAAAAAAAAAAAAGAAAAAAGAGCAAGAAAGAAGAATGAAAAAAGCCCCAGTGATTTATATGACATACTTGTAGAACAAGCTAATATACATTTGTAGATAATGAGATTTATAAAAGATAATATAGGACATAAATCTCCAACCTACTGTTTCCACACTCCAAAATATGACATAAACCATTTAATATTGTAATGAGAAACATTGTAGTGAATACAGGTGTTTAGGTTGGCAGATAGGACGAGGTGATTCAGACCACATCAAAGAATTCCCTCTTTTTAAGGCTCTGAACTTAATTTGTTATTTTCTGACAATAAAAACTGAATTATAATTTGGATTTTTTTCACATGCTGGCATAATAAATTGTAAATCATGTCAGCATCTCAGCCTGTTTTAAACTAGTAATTTGTTTGTACTAGTGTTTTATAAGGTCAACTCTGTTTTATTTGAGTACAGTAAGGTATTTTCCATTGTGTATCTTGAGTCTTAAAAATTCCCAGAAGATAGTATTATATTGTTCAGATCTCTAAGGTGTATATATGATTTTATACTGAGAAAGTTAAGAGTTTTGGGGTAGTTTTGGTGTTATTTTTTAGGACAATAATCTTGTTTGTTGGAGCTAAAAATAAGGAAGTGAGAATGGTGAAATTAACTCTGTGTAGATAGATATAAATGTAATCCCATCTAAGTAGATTTTTGCTTTAAGGTCAAGAACAGTTAACAGGTGCGGTTAAGAGGAATTCTGCTGTGGCTTTGTCATTGTCAGCATAGATTTTGTGCAATAGATACTGGCAGAATAGGTAATTTCACTTGGTACTTTGCAGATTGGCGTATCTTCACAAAGCAGTTTAAATTTGGAAAAGAAGTTTTTAACCATATGACTGCAATATTTTCAGGTTCTGGACTCTGCTTTTGGTTTCAGGTTCTTTATGCTGTTTGTGAAGGCGTGAAATTAAGAGTTGTATCAGTGTGTCAACTGGTGAAGGTGTTGCCCTGTGAAAAAGCATGAGTCCTCCCTGCTAGGAAGTTCTGGGTGACTGTGGGCACCAACATGAGTTGGGACAGTCATGATACTACTCAATTTTCACCTCAGTCCGATACCTTGCTCCTTGTAACTAGTTCATAGAATGGAGATTACTGATGAGAGTCAGTGACAAACGTTTGCTTTCCCAAACAAAAGCCATATGAGAAAAAGTCAAGTTCAAAACAGCAGTGAACTAAAAGCGTTATGAAGAAGTAACTTCTTGTGTACACAAGAAATCAAAATTTAAAGGAAATCCAAGAATGATTGGCATGAGAAGTGTGGAGTAAAGGCATCTACGTAGCTTTAACTTCACTGGTGACACCAGAAGACATCATCCATTTATTTCATTGGGAAAAGACAGGAGATGAAAAAATCTGTCAGAGGGGCAATGATATTCAACAAGCAGGATCATTTCTCCTGCCAGTTTGTCAGCTGGAAGGACGAGGAAGGCTGTCCCCTCTCCACAGAAACCTATGCTTGAGGTCTTTCAGAGATGCCCCAGGCTCAATCCCCATTACTACAGAAACTGCATTTGTCAGATGCTGTGGATAGGACTGCTTTAGCGGGGGATCAGAGGGGAATTTTTCCCCTTGGGGCAGAAGCCACTAAGACCTAATCAGGTTTTGTTTCTTTCTTTCCTTCCAGAATTATGGAGGCATCAATGTCTTGGCTAGAATTAAACATTAATACATTTTAAAAATTATTAGTTCATGGCAATTCAGAACTCTCCACTATGGATAGAAGGTGAAATAAGATTTTACCAAACAGTAAGGTGTTACTTGCATAGCATTACAGTGGCGAATTCAACCAATATATACGTTCAGTATGCATTCTCATAGCACAATACTGATCATATCTTTTAGAACTGTTAGATAAATTCAACTTGTCCTAGGTCAGAATTTAATGGTGACTGATTGTAATTCTTAAATAATCAGAGTGTGTGTGTATAAGTAAACAAACTATATAAAATGCATCTGTATGTATTAGTTTCCTGTAGCCTTAAGGGTTTAGAAGGGAGGTAAATTGTTCTGGGGCTGTTTTGTTTTGATTGACAATGGTTTAAAATTCAGGTTTTCTTCATGAGCAAGAAAAGTCTTTAAATTATATCTAGTACATCTAAGTTTTGAAGTGATGTGCATACACATCCTCATAAAACTAATTACTGTTGCTGACACCAGGAATCTGGCATGGTTTTGTTTATGTCTGTTAACTGGGTTTCGTGTTAAATTATCACTGAAGCACCTACACAGGTGCTTTGCTGTAGGTATATCATTGTAAAGACTCACTCTAAATGTATTTTTTAAATTAACTCTAAGTGTCTTCTCTTTTACCCTCTCTCCCTCACTCTCTCTTTCTAGTAACAGCGTTCGTTCCACTTCTGTTTCATTAAATGCCCTTGCCTTACGTTTGTCTTGACTGGCTTCTATTTACAGAAATTGTAAACCAGTTGAATGCTCTGAGCAGCTTAGATGAAGATCAAGATGACTGCATAAAGCGAGCAAATATGCCTTCAGCTAAATCAGCCAGTTCCTCTGAAGGTCTATGAGCTTTCCTCCTTTCTTTCTGTTTCTGATTGTCTGTATTTACTGTGACCTGTTACCTTTTGACTCCTGCTTGTATTCAGCTGTCAGTTTTATCTCTGTGCTTCCACCCAGCATGACTCTCAGTAATTTGTAGTGCATCCAACAGGTAACAACACGATAGAGAAAGAGCCTATGTCCTCTACAGCTCCGTTGTCATCTGATAATGAACAAGAAAGAAAAAAAAATTACAAAAAAAAAAAAAACACCCCAGACCCCAATCCTAAACATTAGTTGTGCAGTCAATAATACTTGACCTCTCTAACTTGACAAAATGTCCCCTCTCTGATTTTATGTGCATGTTACATCCAAAACTTAAAATTTCCTGCCAATAGTTAACATATATGTGAACAACCAAAAATAAATTGCTGTATTTAGCTTGTTAGATGTTGTGCAACATTTATTTAATGAAGATAATAGAAGGCTTTCTGAGTAATAATTTCTGTTACGTAACATTCTGATCAGTGAAGAGAAGTTTCATTCATTTCACTTTTTTTTTCCTCCTTTGTTGGTGTACTACTGAAGTGCATTAGCTTAGTTGTGCAGTTTGTCCCATACCCTGGTGCAGTGTTTCGAGGGACTGTTGATACGGGGTGTTTTTTGAACTTGATGTGTTAGATGAACAGTTTGTGTCTACATTAAAACAATATTCCAACTTGTTTCTAGAGCTTATCAATAAGCTTAATTTTCTGGATGAAGAGGAACAAGACCTGGCCAACTCTAGTACGAACCCTTTTGGTGATCCTGACACAGTAGAATTAAATCCATTTGGAGACCCTGATGTAGAAGGTAATAGATTAGTATTACATAATTCCTTGTTAATTGCAAATGCTTAATGAAACATGATTTTTTTTTTTTGTAGGGCTACAAATGAAAAATGTTATTTTGATTAAATACAATTATTGCATGCAGTACTGAGGTAGCAATAGCAGTGATCCAGTTGCCACTGGAAAATGGATTTATCCTTTGAGCCACATCCTTATGTGTATTTGCCACTGGGGGCTACCAGCTAAGAGTCGAACCAGAGACTTTTAGACCTATCAGGTGTATTACTAGTACTCGCCCCATGTTATGAATGAGCAATACATACTATCAAGTGCCTCTGTTCCACATGGATGCTGGTTTATATCTGAACGTCCTTCACTGCAGTCTTCACTGCATCACAGCTGTTCTTGGTTAGCACTAATCTTCATTATTATAATTTAATTCTATCTCTTTCATTCTTCTTTTTTTGCTTCCTTAGTTAAGCCTTCTGGCATCGTGCCTTGCGCCACGTGGTATGTGTTAATCCCCTTTCCAGACCGACATGCCCATTCTTGTTCTGTTCAAGTGAGAAGTACAACCCCTGTAAGTGTTTAATCTGATAAGACTTCGGCCATAAGGCCAGAAAGGAGCACCAAGACAGCAGGCATCTCTGCTGTCCTCAACTCCGTGTCCAGATATGCAGGCTTCCATCTGCTGCCATCAAAAAAAAAGGGTGTATGACTTAGTTTGCAGCTGCTCGAAATGCCAATCCATAGTTAATTCCCAAGTTTGAAGCTGTACTCAGCCCTTCCTGTTCAAAGCTCCCAAGACTTTTCTTCCCACAGAAAATACCAAGGAGCATTTGCCACCTTTGACCAAAGCCCAGAAGCCACTCTGTAATGGTGGTGGAAAAGAACCACACTGAGCAGGGGCAGTCATAGGATTTCTAATGCCAGGTCTAATGAGGATGCATTTCTGAGCTGCAGTTTCCACGTATGATTACTCTCTTTCTCTGCACAAGCTGAATGTTTAATCACAACGTGGCTTTTCTGCCTTCTGAGTCCACGGAGGCCAATGTGGATGGTGATCTAAGTCCTGTCATACTTTGGCTGTGATATAGTCTCACAAGTTGTATTTCTCAAACAGGGACATTGCACTATCTTCTGTATTTGGCCACTGAAGCCATAAAGCCACTATCCCAGGCCCCTTCTCCCTCCTATAAAGTTGTCAGGTGTTTCCAGAGCTGCAGAAGTGAGTTGTTTCAGCCTTGTAGATACCAATATATATGGATTAGGTTCTGGTGTCTGGATCTTTGGCTTTGTTTCCTGTCTGTTCCTCGGCTGTGAATTCACTTAAGATCATGGAAGAAGGCAGAATAACCAGGCATATAAAACACGTATTCTCATCCATCTAGTTGTCCATACACAACTTGCTCTAAAAGTCTCAGCCTGTATTCCTTTCTTCCTTCTCTGCTCTAGAAAGAAGAGCTCCCTTCTCTCTGGAGAGAGCTGTACAAGTCCCATCCTATGTAAACTGCTGTTTTCCAAACCCAGCTTTTCTTTCCTTTTCAGAGAGAACCTGCACTGGCAGAAAGCAGCAGGCCTTCTGACCACAAAATAATAAGGACTAAGAATCTGTTCCTTCTCATCTCAAGGACAGGGAGTTATAAACTGGTGGTGTTTCTTAGTGCTGGAGTAGCTTGACACCTCATGTCAAGTTCTCTATGAGCAGCCTCCATCCAAGGCTCCAGCCTGCTTGTGTTCCCAAAAGACTCCTAATATATGTGGGGCACATTTTTTCAGTTGATTCTGGTCCCTTTGGTGGCATCTAACTTTTACTGCCACCTTCAGTCACAGTCACGGACGCTTCTCTGTTCCTCTGGGTCTGTTCTGTGTACTTGGACAGTCTCAGGGCTCAGACTGATGGGTGCCCAAAGAAGTCCCATCCATATGGCTGTGGGCAGCAATGCTGAATAGTTGGGTGTGTGTGTATCAAATATTCCTCCCACACATTGTCGCCATCATCCAGCAGTCAATGTACAGCAACATGACAGTGACATGACAGTGATTTTGATAAACAGGGTGTCACTAGATTCTTCCTACTGTGTCATAAGGTGGTTTTTTTATTTGCGGGGGATGGAGCTTCTGTCAGGTTCACGTGACAGGAGTATGTCTTTCTGGAGCACTGAACCAAGTGGAAGAACTGAGACATTTCAGGCTGTCAGACAAAGAGTGGGACATCTGGTGTGGCATTTTTAAAGGTTTTATTTTATTATTAGTGGCTCCCCAGGAATTCTTCTAGTCACCTCAGACACCTCTAAGAAGTGCTGGCTCTTCTGCTCCAGAGGTGTCTTCTCCCTAAAATGGACACTGGTTGTGTTCATCTTCCCTTGCTTGGCCTTCTTGACATGCATCTTTCCTTCGGTCCTCTTCCTTCACAGATAGTTGAGGAGGAAAAGGAGGTGCTGAGACAAATTAGTTAAGACAGTTCTGGTCTTCAGCAACAGCAGGAATCTGCTGTGTATGTCTGTGGCTAATGGGATCTCTACATGCGGTACACCTAGACCTTACAATTTTTGGGAGATATCCCTTTCAGTTGGACTACATTTTGAAGCTACACAATATTGAGGCTTGTCTTACCCTGTCACTACCGCAGAAGGCTTCCATGTTTGTTTCCCATTTGGCCGCAGGTATATTCCGTGATGGTTTAGGACATTTATTCTACTCTGAGACCTCAGTGGAACTTTCATTGTTGCCATCTGTTTTTAGGAAGCTCTTTGAGACTATGCCGACTTGTTTGCTTTTGCATCCTTAAGTGCGTATTACCTTTTTGGTGACAACCCCAGGAGCTTGGGAGCATGACAGAGGTTCAGGAGTTTTAAGGCAGACTTTCTTCCTACAGGCTTAAAGACTCACATTACCTGTTTTACTTGTCTTGTGATCTGCTTAAATCAAGAGATTAACCTTTTATGTGTGCAGGGATGAAGTATTTTTCTATTTGCTACATGTTAGTCTGCTTTATCTTTTTATCTGGACAAGGCAAAATCTTTAACTTAGACTTTGTGAAAGTTCAGAGTCTTTCCATAGAATTTGTTACTTAATTTCCCCAAGATGTGCAGAGCAGCCATCTGGAGCCTCCTTTCCTGAGTACTTTGCCATCAGATGCTAGGAGGCGCAATGTGCCATTTAGGAGAGATATTCCAGGAATATTCCTATCAAGCCGGTAACCTGTGTGCTTAGTGAGAGAGTGCTTAGAGCCACCTAGGATATGAATATGTATGTACTGACAGTCCTTCAAAGAGAAAGGAGGATTACTTGCCCGTAGATACTTGTTTCCTAGACAGATATTTCTTGTGCCTGTTCACAAACCAGCTACTTTCCCTCTATCTTCCTAATCCCATAATCACCTAACCCTGGGAATGCGGGGTGGAGAGAAACTAAATGCGTGAGTGCTCCCAGCATCCATGTGCACGCACACTGTGGGTGCGGTGCATGGCAGAGGGTCATCAGCAAGCTGTCTCTGGATGCTGCTGTGGTTTAAAAAGTCCTTAGTGTAAATTATCTTATACGCATAGTGGAGTGAATGTGCATATGAACAACTCACGTCAAAAAAATCTTCAGCTGTGTTTCTTGGTTGACATGTCAAATTGAGGCTTATTCCCTCTGTATCTAGTAGGTCAGCTAGACATTAGAAACCTGGAAAATCAAAAATAATCTCTTTGAACAGTATATCTTTACAGCTTTAAATTAGACAATATGTAGATGATCATATAAGGATTGCCTTTTGGATTGTCTTTTAGTCACGTTACAACGGAACTCTAAAATAAGTTAATTTTTCTGCAAAATATTTTACTTGGGGAAGTCAACATATACAACAAATGCAAATAGAAAACAACAACACACTTTCAGTGCTCCAGATATTTTTTTAATTAGGTGGGGAATGCAAATTTTGACGTTAGATATGAACAATACAAGTTTCCTGCAACACACCTGAGACATGAGGGTAACTATTTGCTGGCACTGCTGCCTCCTTTCATTTAAAACAGCATTTACTTTACCAATGTGTTTCTTTACCTTGTGCGTAGAATTCTGAGCTCCCTGCAGCATATGTTACACTGCAAATGAAAACAGTGCTACAGTGCGGTATCAAACCCCAGAATCCTTCTAGTGTAGTCCTAAGGAGAGCAGTATGAGAACCAATATAGAGGAAAATGATTACTCTGTCCCTTCTCCTTATATTTCTTAACGAAATGTAATGTATTGCTGGTGTGAGTATTAATAAAAGTAATAGAAAATCATCAGTGGTTTATAGGGATGCGAGTCATTATGCTTTCTAGAAGTACTGGGAAGTTACATTTTTATTCTGTGCTGTTTGTTATGCTCCTCACATCACCATTGTGACTCTGTGCCTGCCAGTAATGCAGTAAATGGCATAACTAAGTATCTTTCACATGTGGCTTGTTCTTTCATCCTCTGCCAAGGGGAAAGTGGTATGTGTAATGTTTTGGGGGGGGTTTGTTTGGCTTTAAGGGATGTGTCACAATATGTTTGTGTTACAAAAGGCAAGTGGGTTGAAGGGCAGGGTGATTTTTGGAGATCCTCTGGGAACTAGAAGGCTGATTGTGCGGATAGGCAGTGCCAGAGTGATTACTATCACGAGCAGTCTTTCACAGTGGAGTTACGGCAAGTAATGTTTCCAGAATCTGGCACAAGAGCAGCTGGTGCTTTTGCTGTAGTAATACTTCTACCTCTCCTCTTGTCACTCCTACCCCTGTGGCTATATTACTTAACCATGCAAAATTATTGTGTGTTTGACCCTTGAAGAGCCAAACTGCAAGTGTCTTTTTTTTTTTTTTTTCCTAATGTTGGTGTAGAGAACTGCAATTTAAAAAATTAGTTCCAGTAGAGACCGAACTCCTGTGTTTTCAGATGAGATTAATGATTAGGGGGAAGCAGGGGAATCTGTGTTGACTCCTTAGTGTAAAATCAGCTTGAAGAGGGAAATAAGCCCCTTTTAAGCTGTTGTATGTTCAGCCCCCCAAAAATGCACTTCCCAACACCATTAGGTCCTTTAGAAAATATGAGTGTCTTTGTTACAGAGAAGGTAACAGTGGCTGCCGCTGTAAGAGCAGTGTTGTTGAGTTGCTATCCTAGCAATTCAATTTGTTATGGAGAGGCTCACAAAATGATGGCCAACACTTGACATAAAAGCTAGTCCTAAAGGGTTTCAGAGACCCCATGGGAGATAGCCTGGTTGGGTTCAGGTGGGGACCCTCGTGGGGACCCTCCCTCCTGTGGGGACATTGAAGGAAGCAGAGGGAAAAAAAAAATAGTATCCTGGATGACAGGAGGAGAGAGAATGAGCAGCCATGTTAAGTAGGTTCTCATTCAGCCCCTACAAAATTCTGCCTATAAAAGTTTATTGGAAATTATACTTTTAGAAGCTCTTTTAATTTTAGCCTGTGTGTAGGATTCTGTGAAACCTTTTAATAATAAGCCAGAGGTCTCTGAGCGCTCATCTGCAGTGCTCTGCATCTAAGGCCAAGCCTGTAGTTACTGCTGAGCCAATGAACAAGAGAAAGAATTTTATCCTAGTTAGGGTTACAGCACTTGATCCATAGTGTTGAAATAGAAAGAATTGCAAAAATCGTTTGCATTGCCCCTTAAAATTTATCAGATTTAAACAAGCATTTAACTTGTCATTTCCAGGAGACACTCAAAAGCAAATTAAAAATAAAAGCTTACAGTATAGTTTTAAGAGGTTATTTCCCTGAATGTTTTTAACTTCAGGAAATATTACTAACATTTCTTGTAGTAATATTTGTTTGAATACTGCTTGTGAGTTATCAGCAAGTTTTGCTCAGATATGGTAGGGTGTATTTATCAACAGATTCATGTGCAGGTGCAGTGATCCATCATATGGAGTTGCAGAAGTAGGTATTTGTAGTTGTGCACTCTCTTGATAAAATATTTTAAGATTTGAGCAGTTTAAAGTAGCAAAAATTTTGGTTAAAACATCATCAATAAGCTGCACAATTTGAACAAGACATACATCAGTCATTTTTCTGCATTTCATTAGGTAACTTCTGCTTTTTATATGAAACTATCTTTTGAGGGCAGATCTCAAATGCATTTCTACTTGGCCTAGTTCATCAAATCATTAAATGTGTGGGTAACATTTGAGTAGTGTTCTGACTAACATGAGCTTCAAGTCATGCATATCTATGCAGTAAAGGTGGGATTTGGCTCACCTGATTTTAGACATTATCAGTTTGAACACACACCTGTAAGCTTTGCCTGTAAAGAGGTCTAGCTCAGCTGCAGATATCCACACTGAAGACATCTCAGGGCAAGCAGGATGAAACATTTGCTTGCCGTGACCACCTGCACTGGACACTAGAGTGATGTAAGTTAGCCCACGTAGAACCTCTTTTCCAGTTTTAGCTTAAAATAAATGAAAAAACACATTTAAAATGTTGGGCTGTGCTCTGATCTATTTCATCTATCATACTGTCAAAGGATTCTTGCTTGATTTGATCATATTTGTGTTTTTAAGAATTTCTGCCTTGAATGATTTCTTTTTCCTTGTCAGTTAAACAGTAGACCTTCAATATTATTTTATTATGGCTTTCTCTGAAACATCCTTGTTATAAGGATGCGGGCTTATGAACAAATCCCCACACATAAACTAGGGTGTGAGCTTAGTACGCATCACCTACAGTGCAGTAACTACCCTTTCTCCCAGGGTAAGTGCCCAGTAGTTTATCCCCTTTTATTAAGGGATAAGCATGTTATATTTACTCAGGGGTAGGAGTGAACACATACACTACAGCTGACATGCTGCAAATACACACCCTGATTTATCCTGCAGTAGTTCATCTGTATGTCCATCTCCTAACACAGCTGAAATGTTGCTTTATGACATTCAGGTGAGGCTTAACCAGTTTAAACAGTAACAGAACCTCTTTTTTACATTTAGCTAAGGCTATTATTGCAAACCTGATTGATTGGGTTTTTTACCGTTAGTCACAAGGATTTTGATTAATTCTTTTTAGAACACATTTTGATAGTGTGAAGACTGACCATTAAGCATAATAAAAATTTCTTGTGATCTCACTTTACCTTTGTCTCATTCCATTTCAATGCAGTGTCTGGTTTACACTTCTTCTCAGTCTCCTTTTTTGCTCCAGTTTTTGACTTGAAACAGTGTTAGTGGCATTCTGAAATTGAAGTTAAATATAAGAACTTATGATATACATGAGAGATGTGTACTGTATACATTGCTTCTTTAATGCTAAGTTGGACCTGGTTGCTGAGGGAACAAGAAACTGCAAATCTCACCCGGAATTAAAGGAATTTTTAAAAGTAATTTTCTGAATAATCACCATAGGGAAATCCCACAGGCACAAGCACTGTGTGTGTAGTTGTAAGTGTGGCTACCAGTTAAAACCTGCAGTATTGTCTGGCAAAGTACAATTTTATTTTGTTTCATCCAGCTGAACTCCCCCTCAATCTCAGATGAGTGATTTATCTCCTGAGGGTCCACATTGGGCTTAAGTATGATTTTGATTAATTTAGTCTGTTATTCCAGCCAAACCCATTTGATTTCTACTTTTTGACCACAGAGAAATGATCCATCACTTCAGAAACAGACCCTTAGAAACAGTGTAGAAGACAATATGATAACATAGTCGTTGAGGTTCAAATGTGAAGAACAAAGAGGAGGAGCACTAGAGATGTGAAGTGGTTCTTAAAATGAAATCTTTCCAGTCCTTGGTAGGTTTCAATTGTTCTGAGAAGGACTAAAGCCTTTCCTGCTCCAAGCCTTTGCCCTGGTCTAGTGACTGATGACTACTCCAATGCATGGATAGGTGAAGCTGCTACCTGCATCTGGGGACCCTGTTCCTATCCAACTAGGAGTGGCTCTTGTTCGAACTGTAGATTTGAACTGTAGTCAGTCACACTATGTGGGGTAGGGCTTTCTATCACCTTGGGCTGCGTTAATAGCTGGAGACAGGGTGAACTGGAAGTTTACTGGCAGAGTAGAGAACACTTACATTTTCTAGCAATTCACCAGGATTAGCAACTTCAGTACATCATCCATCCAAAACCAAGTAACAACAGTGCTGTTTCTTTCACTGCCTCTTCCCTCTGTTAGTTGTGTGACTAGTGATTTTTCTCTTCCTGAATATTTGTTTAGTGACAAACACACTTGGAACGCTATCTTTTTATTTGTTAGAGCCTTGCTACAAGTAACTTTTAGAGTTTTTCTTTTAAAGCTAAAACGTATGCTTTGTTCAATTTAGTAACCATGCATCTGAAAAAGAAACACTTGTCATTAAGAATAATGTGGGAGTGGTTATTGAAAATTAGGTTTTATTGACACTACATTGAACTTCCTATTTGCATAGATTTTGAAAGTACATCAAATCCAATATTGAACAGAATATCAAATTCTGATAATTTGATGCTGCAGGAAGAGTAAGATTAGCATTACTAAGTGACTTTGTAAAAAACATTGTATTGCTTTATGGGGATTTGTATTATTCAATATCCAGCAGCCATTCACTTTTGTGTAATGTTCTTTCTGTTACTCTAAAGAACTGCATGCAGCTCCAGGTTGCTAATAACTTTTTGTTGTACAGCCCAAATAATAGATGAGTAATTTGATTATCTGTCTCTTTAGAGTTCATTTAAATTCATTTTTACTGTGAGACTATGTATTGTTACGAGGAGCAGTTAGCAGTGAAAATATGTATGTTTTGAAATGCAATTACTGGTCATACCTGATAACTGCTTTTTAGTTCAGTCATTTTAAGAAATGAAAAGACCACCTACTTACTATCACCATTTTTAATATCCAGTAAAAGTAATTTTATTATAAAATACAGGTTATATTTTTTCTTTATTAAAAACTCAAATAATTAAGAACATTTTGTTAGGATACAAATTGGCTAATAGCTTGGGAAAATGTTTTAAATCTGTTGCGACACCATTTATATGACAATAAGAAAACTAATAACTAATTAGGTTGAAAGAGCTTTAGTAAGTGAGAAAATGAAACCTATTCAGTATACTCTAGATGAAATGACCTTTTGAAAGACCTATTTTTGAATAAACAAGGTTACTCTGTAAATAAACAAAGTGTGAAAATTCATCTAAGTCTAGGACTTTATGTTTTGAGAGTTAAGAAGCAGACCTTTTCGTAAGCCTTCAAAATATAAAGATCTGATAAAATGGTTTCAAATTTTTTCTGTGTTAAATCTGTTTAATGATTTTTTTATTATTTGGTAGAACCGGACACTGAAATAGCTTCATCTTCAAAGCCAGAAGAAAGTTTCTATGCTGACAATTACAATCCCTTCAAGGATGAAGATGCCCCAGAGTACTTGAACCCATTTGATGAGCCAGATCCTGAGCCTGAAACTTTTGTAACTGTAAGAGATTCTCCTCCACAGCCTGCAAAAAGGAAAAATGTCAGACCAGTGGATATGAGCAAATACCTCTATGCAGATACCTCTAAAGCTGAAGAGGAGGAGCTAGATGAGTAAGTATGATTCTTCATCTTTCAGCAGCTTTGGAAGCATTAGTGGGATCCCTGGCTTAATCTTGAGGTGTATTGGGTTCAACCATGGTTATCCTTAGGACAGACTGATCCTTAGGCAGCTCAGCAGCAAGAAATACCATACCCCCAAGTCATGCTATTCAGCTGAACGGGATCAGTTAGGAAACTTTTCTTTGCCTCACTGATAGCAAATTACTTGATAGAGAACCAGTCTGTGTACCTTTTTGGCACTCTATGCTCTGAACAATTGCGAATGAGCCAAAAATTAAGGAGCAGCAGAGCTTGGTCCTTTGCGTCCTTTTTGCCATTATTTTTACTACATAGAATAATAATTTTTGTTAATGATAATGGAGAGTTTGTTTTATACTGGTGCAGTATGAAAAAGGAAGAGCATTTTGCAGTCTGCATAGCACATTTTTGAGAGTCTCCTAAGACTGAATCTCTATATGGGAAAGATAACACCATATGGACTTTCTTAGGTTGTTTCTTTTATCATAAACACACATACAACTTTTATAAACTCACACTGACTGCCTTGTTTTATAGTGTAGAAACCTAACAAGGAGTGAGAGCTTTTTGTAATAGCTGTGCAGCTTGGGAGGTTTGAAGGTACTCCGTGTTTGTGGTCATTGGTCACCAACCACACCACTCATGAGACAGTTTATGGTGATTACATGCAAGCAATTTTACAGACGACAACTGTAATTAACATTTAGTTTTACATTATTTAATGAGATTTATCATGGCATGACATTTGCATTGCTTTCATATTTAATATTAATACAGGTGTCATATCATTATCTTTACATTTCTCTGCTTATAGCTGTGTTCTAGGAAATTGAAGAATTCCCATGCACTCTAATAGAAATGTATAAAGGACCCTGCAGGGTTTTTTTCTTTTAAAGCCCTGTGGCCATGGATTTGTTGTTGTTGTTGGTTGTTCTGTGAAAGAAAAAAGAAAGGACATTGGGGAATGCTGTCTCTGCCAGCTCCATTCATCAGGGCACTGTCTGAACAAACAGCACTGGCTGCTGTGTCTTCAGAGCACAGTGTGATCACAGTGTTGACGGTCGCACGAGGCATCCCTGATCGTTCACTGGTCACCAGAATCTGCAGGGAGAAAAAATATGTATATTTTACACCCAAAAAGATATGGGTATAGAGGACAGCAAAGACTGAGGAAGAAGAGCAAAAGCTACATGGATGGGCAAGTGAAGAATTTTCTCTGTTTTGTATTTAACTCACCCTAAGCAATCTGTGCCAAATGGGCTTGCAGCAGTGTTGTAACAGGCAGCCTTGTTTTTTTGGTGTGCTGGACTGTAGATTTCTCTAGCCCTTTGTTTACAACACCTTCTTATTTTAATGATCCCATTTGCTTTATTCCCCCCCCCCCCCCCCCAAGTATAAAAATAAACTCCCCATAGGTGGATTCTACTTGGAACATAAATCTGATCTGTGTTTTCATTGTAAAAGCAATGTCCCATAGAAAGATGGAAGGATAAGGAGTCAAAAAGCACTGTAAAATAGTTTTTTATATCTTTTACGTAAGTTTTTTATGTCCTGACCCCCAAAGTAGCTTCCTCTCCACATTTTCTCCCAGGTTACAGGAGCGCCTTGTCATTGAAAAAGACATGGAGACCATTTGTTAAATGTATTGGGTAGAAGTATGGCAAGGAGAACCTTTGAATCTTTGTACTGAAATGCTCTGGAGGAGTAAGTGTAATAATAAAAGTGCAGTCTAGGAACACAGGACCTGTGATACTAACTCACACCTACAAGCACTATTATGCCTTACCTCATGTCATTAATTTTCACATTTTTCAGTAGAAAGTTTCTGCGAAGGTATGGTATGGTGAGCACCAAAGGAAAGATTTTCATAGGCAGTGCCAATTGGTAGTTTTTGTGTGCCCTAAATCATGAGGGTTTATGTCTAGATGTGTATTGTTTCTTATCTAATGTGAATATTGATGCTTTTGTTATCTACGTAAGTGGCTAATCTTCTTCCAAATCCTATTAAAGTCTAGGCTTCAGTGTCAGTTTGTGGCAGAGAGTTCCACAAAAAAACAAGGTCTTATATGAAATGTTTCCTTTTATTGATTGTAAATAAGTTACCTTTCCAATCCTATACACTATCTCTTCTGTTGGCTTATCAAAACAACAATTAGTAGTATTGGATTTATGTGCTGTAAACAGTTGCTGTGTTGTGTATCTCTAGCATGTTCACCATTACTTGTCACTTGTCTGAGTTAAATGGTGCTAACTTTTCCAATCTCTCTTCATACAGAAGGCTCTTCATTTCTCTAATAATTTTCACCGCACGTCTCTGCACCCTGTTATTTCTTCTGCTATGTATCTATTTTAAGATGCGTTGACTTGGCCTGAGCAGTGTATTCAAGACAAGGCTGAACAACTGAGTCATATCACGGCATTAGAAAACTTTGTGTATTGTTTTCAACCTCTCTCCTAACATCTTGTCTTTTGGTTTTTGTTTTGTTTTGGGTAGTTTTTAATCATTTTTTACTACCGCTGGTCTAGTGCTTTCCCCAGGAGTGGTTTTTAACCTGGTAGATGGAAGGCATGAGAAATAGAAGGGTCCTGAAAGACATTTACTGTCACTCAGGAAATACAATGTGTTTTTATCCCTGCATCTTAAACATTTCATTGGAGTTCGCTTAATGCAGCACTTGGCATTTTCCTCTTGTATTTGGTGTGAAATGTGATGATGTGTCGTGGGAACATGGACACATCAGTTACTATCAGGACCCGTGTCCCACTCTACTCTGGCAGATCCCTAGTTCTGATTCTGGACTCAGAGCTTACACAAAGTGCCCCAAGAACTGAACTCTGACTCCAGTTTTGTAACAGACTCTTGTTGTAATTTTGCAAAAGGTACTTATCCTCACTGTGCCTCTGTGAAGGATTTACCTTGGGTAATTGGCATAACTGAAACAGATTTCACTAATGGTTGTGAAGATAACATAAGATTTCACAACACACATAAGCAAAGCATAGTCACAAGCATAACCATAATGAGGCGTTGCATGGTACAGAGGGACTTAGATGATCCAGTACATATATTCTGCTGTAAAACTGTGCTCTCAAAACATACCTCCTCTGGCTAAATTCTCATACCTATCTAGAAATAAGGAACACATTTTCCTTTTGTCAGCTTGGGCATTTGAATGTTAGTGTAAAATTCTGCTTTTGCCTTTTTGAATTTTATACATTAAGATCAAAATGGTAGGTGGCTACCTGTTAATAAAGGACAGCACGCTTTGCTAAGTTAAGTATTTGAAAATAGCATAGCTCACAACTGTTTAAAGTATAATGCTTTCAGCCTTAGTGCTTCTGATTGGTAATATTGCCTGATCTTTTAACCCTACCACGCTGACAGCTTTGTTTTTCCTCCTCAATAAAATGTTGATTTTTGCGGTTAACCAGTAACACTGATCAAAATAATTTCTAAATTGGTCAGAATAAAACTTGCTTTCAGATATTATTTGGTTCTGTAGCTTCTTATCTTGTTAATCATTGCATGGCTTAGAATAATGCTGTGTAATTGGAAAGACTATTGAGTTGCCATCTATTGAAGCTGTCTGTTGCACAAGAAGCCACAAGCTACCACGCTGCCAGTGACAGCTTAGTGCCAGGTAGTTTGTCAGGTTTGGTTTTTTTAATTTTGTGGTGGACAGTCTAGTATCTCTTCAGGCAAATCATATTGTGTGGATCAATTAAATAAATTCACAGAAGCAAAAAGTATGGGAGCTGACCTCAGAGAAAAGTGCTTTAATATTTTTCAGCTAAGGCTTTTTTCAGCCAGACTTTTCCCATGCTTAGTTTCTTGTATAGCCATGTGGAAGCTGTTGGACCAAACTCTGCTACATATATCAGACGCCCATGACTTCAAAATTTATAGCCTCTTCGGGCAAGAACTGTTTTGGGTTTTTTTTCCTGTATTAAACTTAAGTTTTCAAAAATCTTTCTCAATATTTGTAAGACAAATTAAAAGCGATGCAGAGGGGAAGGTGGAACGTAGAGTGTGTGTGTATGTGTGTGTGTGTTCTGCCAATACTGTGACCAAAATGTGAGAGTTTAGTCTGGCTTTCAAGCAAGTTCTTCTCTAGGAAAAAAAGGCAGCCACTTGTCTCCTTATAGCACTTCCTTCTGATGTGTGCAGTAGGGTAACAATTCTTCAAGATTACACATGCAGTGCAGACAATTCTGGAGCATAAAAATTCAACAGGTGGTTCTTCCAAACTTTTTTACTCTCATTGATAAGGTGGTGGGTTTTTTTTCCTCTCACCTAATTCACTTTAACACCTTATGAATGCACTTTTCAAATTCCAAGTACACAGAGGTAAACTACTTTCCTGCCAAACATGCTGTGTCTGGCTGTTCAGAAGGCTAACTTGTTGAACTAAAGAAAACCTTGTGCTCTCCTGTAGAATGCATTGTTCTTCAGCCTTTATGTCTTTTATCTTCATTTTCACCTCCCTTTGAACTTTCTGGTGTCTGAAGACAGCTGGGCTGTCAGCTAAATTAGAGCTACTGACAGCTAGGTGCATTCTCCACTCCAACCTGAATACCCTGCTTTTTCTACTGCCTCCCATGGAAAACACCCATCCGTTTCTATTTAACTCATTATTTTGATGTTGCCTTTAGTTTTGATTGCACTGATAGCTTTGCACTTGATGGGCAGCAAAGTGGGAACACCTGAAAGTTGCCTTCAGTTAGCAGATGAGTTACTTTTAGTGTCTTTCCTTTCACTTCAGTATCTGGATTTAGATCTCTTTCTCTATAACAAGCCATGGCAGATTCTCAGAAAGGTCTGGAGGTTTTTATGCCCGGTCTTCACTTATGTGCTTCAGTGAACTTTGCCTTTCAGAAGTAGACTTATTTTCTGTGATGTGGATTATCAACTGCTTGCTTTTTCTCAATGAAAAGAGGATGACAGTAAACTGCATTAAAATAAATTGTAAAATCAGTCCATGAGACTGAAAGACATATTTTCATACTAAAAGTACACAAAACTGAGAGAAATTTGGTGTGGTGTGAAAGGAAACTGGATGAATAGTTGACTTTTCGCTTGTGCCCAAATTTTGCTGTTGTAGTTGTTTGAGAACAGCATGTACTAGCTCATGACTCTTATCCTGAGAGGAAATTTGTAAGTGGATCTAGCTAGGTAGGCTCTTGTCTAATGCTGTATGCATTCTTGTTTCCATCTAGAGTTGAATTCAAGGGACTGAGGTTATTTGTCGTGATTAGTTATGCTCTATATAACAGTATGCAGATAGATCTTGGGGAATTGTAGTGACTTATCTCAAACTATGTTTATGTAACTATATGATAAATATATCTTGCAGGGGAAGTGTGGACTAGAAAGGAATTAACGTGTCAGTTTTGTAATTAACCGTCCTGTTTTGGATTGCAAAATATGAAAAATGAAGATTATGAATAAAATAACCTAGTGCAAAGAAGGTTCCTTAGCAGGACACAAAATTGCTGTCTCTTCTAAGTGTGTAGTAGAAGCCATTATTTGACATATTATTGATTGATATTTGATGTATCAAACTAATAGATAAAATTTGGAAATGCTGTGGAAGTATTTACTTAAGGTGGAACAAATGCAGAGTTGCAACGTGAATGCCAGAGTTAAGAAGAATAATTCTTTGGACTGCATACACTTGGTGGAAGATGTTTACTGTGTTTCTTAAACAAGGTTTAGTTATAAAAAGCATTTTCAAAATAGATGGATGATGGCTACTGGTATCTGTAGAGAGGTATACTCAAGTCAGCTGTGGTTTTCTTACACTATTCTCTTATCCAAAGAATGTTGTTGAAATGGTGTAGTGCCTGTATGCTGCAGAGTTTAAAATACACTCGATGTGGACTGTGTACCTACGGAAGCCAAAATTTTCAGACTTGGACAGCCAAGAGTGAGGCCTGTAAGGCCATTGAAGCACGCATGTAAAAGTGACCTGATTCTTGACTCTGTTCTAATGAAGCATTATTAATTCTGTTCATTAGAATATTAAACAGCCAGCAACTTCACTCAAATTTGTTGGTATTGAGCTTGTCTGTAAATCAGATCACTCTTTGATAGATAACTAAGTATAATTGAAGAGTTAGCTTTATGCAATTGCTAAAACTTCTGTCATTTACCGGACTTTATAAAATTTATGGAAATTCTGGCCAAATGCAGTTTTAACTGTTGTAACTCACTTTTCAATTGTATGAAAAAGTAGTATCTAAAAGTGTATAAAGGCAAAATATATTCTTACGTGGGATAATAAAAGCATTTTAGTCATTGGCTTCTCTGAACAGGTCATATTTTCAGTTTTAATTCCAAGGAGATAGCAAAGAAATATGTTTCTCTTCTTTTAATTAGATCAAATCCATTTTATGAACCAAAATCAAGCCCTGTTTTAATTAAAGTTGCTCCGCTGCAAGAACCAGAAAAGAAGATGAAAAGAAAGGCTCCTGAGCCACCAAACCTCTTGCCAGAGACAGGCATGAGTGAGAACATGTCAGCTATTCCTGCATCGAGGGAGCTTTCTTCTTCTCCTAAGGTAGGTTTTTCATACCAAAATTTCGTCTTTGTTATTAAGAGTACCTTTATGTGTATTGTAGACACATTTATTTCTGCAGGCCATCTTAAAAGCTTTGCTTATACGTAATAAGGTGTTGGCTCATCTCTGTTCACTTGCTGGTTCATAGGGAGAGAGCAGTAGTAGGAGCATGTATTTTTTTCTTTAAGGATTTAACGACAACGGTAACAGCAACTGCAGTTTCAAAGAAAAGAGTCTTCTAGTAACAAATTTTAGAATTACAGAATCATTTAGGTTGGAAAAGACCTTTAAGATCAAGTCCAACTGTAATTGAATAAATTGTCCAACTCTGAGAATACTGATTTTAGGTTTTAATTCTTACTCTAATAGAGTCACTTTCATTTGCAATTCCACATTTCTTGTTACAAGTCAATTCAGTGTTACAGGACAGATGAATATGCCGTCGAGAAGGGAGAAAATCATGTTTAGCAATACTTTGTCTTGATCTATTGTAATGCTGCTAAGCCTTGCCACTGTTGAAGAGTCCATCTCCACATTTCTGTCATAAATCTAGGTTTTAAGAGCTTAGTACTGGATACTGTTTATTTGTATTGGGATTTATGTATGTCTAATTCCATAGGTATGTTGAAGTAACTTTAAAAAAAAGACAGTCTACTTTAAATCAGATTAGCTGTTTATTAGGAGCGTCCAGACTAAGCATACTTATATATCCACGTACATCTGTGTTCGTCAAGGGAAAATGAGGTAACTTCTGTTGAAGAGGGCAATGTGCAGCGTAGATATTTTATGATTAAAACAGCTAACTTCTGTTGGTGTGCATTTCAGCTCCAGTGTTTCAGCAGTTAGCACCACTTGTGCTTTTTTAAACAAAATAAGCATTTAATAGTATATGTTAATGGGCCCTTCTTAAAAATGAATTTGATATGTGCTGACTGCTCATTTTGAAGGGTAGGAAGATGAGGACAGAAGGCTTCCCTTCCAGCACATCTCTCCCAATTTGTGCATATTATCATCTGTTTTGCCTTGTATTGGAGCTGCTGTACTTGAATGTAAGAATTGAATGAAACTACTTGTCATACCTATCATTTCATTGCTTAATTACTCAGCCAGACTGCTGACATGTCCTTGTCCCTCCAGGCTCTGATCTTGCTGTCGTTTTACCACTCAGTCAGGGTAAAGAGGATGAGACCAGAAATCTAATCTGTGTCTGCTCATAGCAAAACAAAACAACATAGTAAGGCCACAAGCACAATTCACAAGTTACTCTTAATATGGAAAACCACAACCAGGGAAATATTAAATCAGAGTGTAGCAGTTTTATAATATGCTGAGATGGGGTTCGATCCTGTTCGCTGGAGTTTCTGTACGAAAAATATTACACGTTATTTGATTTCTGGTGGAGTCTGGCCCTCGGGTCAAAGCAAAGTGGCCAAAGTGAAGCATTCTGGTACTACCAGGCAGAGAAGAGACATCTGTGGAGGAGATTTTATCAGCTCGCTTGATGGAGCTGATTGTGCCCCCATTGCTCGTTGTTTGAGAGGATTTTTTACAGGTCTGCATCCAAGGAAATACATCTCTCTGCTTTATCGTTGTGCTGAAATAATTTATTACTACTGGCTTCGGCTGTCGTCATTTTTGTGTACCCCAGACTAAGTTTTAGATTGTCTGAAAGCTGGAATTTATTAAGAAAAGATGCAGGATTAAAATCACTGAGAAGACAGTGTTGTTATGAGCACAGTCAGGTAGTTCCTACTCTTATGCAGGGTATTAGTTCCCATATACTTTGGTACTGAGGCCCAATATTTGATGCTGAGGCCCAGCTGAGATCAGCAGAAGTCCAAGTACTGAAACTTTGATATTGGTTAGGGCCATGGGGGAAAACAGAGCTCTATGCTGACCTTCTCTGGTACAGGAAGCTTTCATTTTTTTACAGGATTTTGGAGGATATGAGACCATTAGGGAAGGCTCCAAAGCATATGCAGTGTCCTTGTTTATTATATTACAGCTAGAGTGGAAAGTTTCACTGACTGGGTGTGTTAAAATATTGTATGGTCAATTGCAATCCAGAAAGCTTCCTGTAAGCACAGTCTTTTTTCTGTGCTTGAATTGTTTTGCTCTAAGGTGTTCTAATAATGTTAGATCAAAAGCACTTTACTTGGAATGCTTTTTGAAATTCGGAAAAGTACCAGCATTTAAAAGAAAAGAAAAGAAAATTAAACAATTTCCTCACACCATAGTACGAAATAGCGCCCAGATGGGACTTCAACTGTTGGCACAAATAACTTGTTTGTTTATTACTCAATAATAGTGACAATGTTTAGCAACTCTGAAAAAACTCCCATCAAAAGGTATAGGCACTACACAAACATGAACTTAGCACATGCCCTTACGTAGGGGGAATAGTCCCATGGAGGTCAACTTAGGTAAAGGGAGGTTAAATAATGTATCTTATTCAGTGTTTTGTCCAAGGTTGTTGTAGAAGAAACAGAAAGCCTCTGCTGCGGCCCTGACCAGAACCTAAGTGTCCCAACATGTTTAATTCCCTGTCTTGGTTGTCTTCATAGGAAATGGCTGAGGAGCAGAAATGCTAATCTTTAGACTACACAAACCCAGCATTAATATTAGAACTTTAGAGCTTAAGGGAAAAGACCCCAAAAATGCCTCTGCAAATCTTTGATAGAGTATTTGGAGCTCATTTTTCCTTCACATGCTAATGGTGTTAATCACATTTGCTGAACACAAAAAATACAAATACTGTTATTAACATCTATGTATCAGCAAGTTTATTAGGTGGAAATTGCTCCTGAAAGGTTATTTGACACATGACAGATTCCTACTCAAGATACAGGTTCCAATACTTGGAATTATGTTACCCTATTAAAAAAAGCCATTTAGATGGTGAAAACTGTAGTGAAGTTCCTAGGAATTTAAATACCAATTCAAAAGCAGGGCAAGAAAGGTTGATATTTTCCTAAGTATACACCCAAAAATCAAATCCCTAGGGTATGGCTGGACACCAAAATTGCTTCATTCAGTGTTCAGCTGCAATGAGCCTTCTAGCATTGGCATCCAGGGTATAGGAGCACTTCCACAGAAGTGCAATTGTGTTTGTTGTTGAAACATCATAGCCTGAATCCAACATTTTACCATTACACAAGTAGTGGTGGAAGGTGTTTCTTGCCTGAAGGATATCTGACTTCCCACACATTATTTTTTTTGTGTGTGTGTATGTTTTCTTAATTTATAACAGCAGTGTCTGCGGTAATGAAAGAGAAGAATAAAACAATGAATTTTTAGCAGTCAGCAGTCTTGGACATGTCTCACTTGAGAATAGACTTAAGCTAATGCATCTAAGTGAACTGCAAAAGGCCTTCTTTTAAGGGAGTTGTATGGTCTTTTAACAGCTGAATACTATTTCTAGATTTTCCTGGAATCATATCCACAATTAATTACCCCTATTACTCCTGACACCACAAAAGTCAAACTCCTTCTAGTTCCTTTGTTCAGAGATGTGTGTTGTACAAGATAATTCTGTGTAAAAGCTTCATGTAAAACCAGGCAGAAAATTCCAGAAAGCATCTTCTGATCTCTTGGTATCTAGCATTATGCCTGGTATCCCCAGAATAAAGAGGGTACTCCAGGGTGGAGTCATGAGTTGGTATTAACTTTCAAGAACTCAATGATCAGTGAAGATAGAATATCAGACTAATAAATAGGCATTAACTTTAATAGCCATGAAAATGGTAGAACTAGAGTTTGAAGCAAAGACTAGATCTCATTGGGAGACTGACATAAAAACTTACTGCCCAGACAATTATACATAGTTGTTGGTCAGAAAGACAAGTGATGATACCAAATACAGACAGTATTTAAGATTTTTTTTGCCTTGAAATGATTGTTCTCAACCATATGGTGTGCATGTGCCTGAAGCAGTTCTAACCATAACAGTGTCTCCCACTACTGCAGGGCTTGCCTTTAGCCACTTTCCTCCCCAAAGATGTTGCCTCACTTGGTGTCCCCTTACCATTCCTTAACAAATTTCAGATGTGAGAAAAGAGTGCAAACGAGGCTGTTTCTGCGTGCCCCAAACCTGAGGGTTTTAGTCTATGTGAGGTTGTCTGAGCTCATGAGCATTAGCGATTTAGTCTTGCCCCTTTCATATTAATTCTGCATAGGGGATACATCCACTTCTTTAGCTGCTGTAAGAGCATCCCAGCTGCTGTCGTCTCTTTGCTCATTTCCAGCGTACCTCTCTCTGCACACTGTTCACATTCTTTAGAGGGGTTGAGGTGGGAGGGGACCTCTGGAGGTCATCTGGTCCAACCCCGCTGCTCAAGCAGGGTCACTTAAAGCCAGTTGCCCAGGACTATGTCCAGACAGCTTCTGAATATCTCCAGTATTCATCTGATCTTTTTCAAATGTTTGCCTTGCACTGCTTCCCTGAGCAATCAATCAGCTCTACTACAGTTAGCTGTAGTAGCAAACCCTTTCCAAGCCTCTTTAATGTCTTCCCTTTGAGCAGGCCCTTTTGATCACTCAGAGATCCCCATGTCACCTGTATTGGTGAGGAAGGGGCAGTTATCTGTCATAGGTAAGGCAGGGTCTAGCTCTCTGTAAAGGTCCAGCCAGCTCTTTCCCCCATAGTATTAGCTGAGTATTTGCCATGGCTGGATTTGGAGGAAGTTTTGTTTACAAATATTATTACCTATTCGCACTTCCTAAAGGAGTATCTTAACTCTCTCCTGTCTCCATTCCATGTCTCTGCTAAACTAAACTGAGTCATCAGAGAGAGCTTAAAAATGCAAAGTCTGAAAGCCCAGAATTATCCCACAGTCAATCATCTCAAATGGCTTGAAGACTATGGTGTGCTGGCTATATTTAGATGAGTTGGACAAACAAACTGCAAAGCTGTAATTAGCCTCTTCAGTCATCAACCTGCTACAGTGCTGTCAAGCCCAACTGAAGCCTTCTTGGGCTTGTTACCATCATACAGGTGTTACTGTTCTTGACATGGTTTGGATAACCAGGTTCTGCCTTTCACAGAGGTGATGGAGACTTTAAATTTCTTCCACTTGTTGACTTTGTGGAAAAAAAGATGAACAAAGAACTTCAGGCTCAGAAGGCGCTATCAGGCCAGTGCACAGCACGTGTATCAGTGCCCATCATTGTGTTAGCTGATTAAAGAATGTATATACCAACTTCAACTGGCTGAAATTTCAGCCAGTCTCAGTATCTCTCATCTTCCTTGCATTATGTTGAGTTTATTGGAAATAAGATCCAGGTATCATTTCCAGAGTCGGCAACAGTGTCCTGTAGTAGAGAAGCTGAAGTCATGTGTGTCTGCAGAATCATGGATTTTATTGCCTTTGTGAGAATGAGGGGGCAGGAATGCTACTGCATTTATGTGGGAGGTGAAGAATTATTTACAAGGAAACAGGAGGAAACAGATAATCACCCTCAACTGTAGAGTTATTTTTAAGTGTTAAAAGAAAATAGCTCCTGCACTGGATTGGCATTACTCATTCAGTCTTTGGAAGGATAGCATATGCCCTTCCCTTCAGGAAACCATTCTCAGAAAGGCTTTTCCTATTATGTGGTAGTTTCCAACAATGTGCAGTTTGTTGCCAGACTGCAACCAAGGCCTGGACCTTGTTGATGGCTCATGGTTCCATTGGGTTTCTGGATACTGCAGTTGCCGTTAACCTACTGAAAGTCAACAGGTATGTTATGGTTGGTGACTCCAGCTTGGTTTCATGTCCTTTCTCCAGCCTTCAGGGTCTGGAAACCTGTGTTCATTAGACACATGCTTTATAGAGTGGCTACTTGCAGGTGCATTGGACTAGTTGTCAGCCTGGGTTTTGGTAGCTCACAAAGATCTCTGTCTCACAGCTTCCTGCTGGGCTAGCCAGAATATCTCAGTAAATGAAACTCCTGCACTCCAGTCTTGGCAATAGGTGTTTCTCTGATGATACGTGATTATGTGAACACACATGGAATTGATATCAGACCACAGGATGCTTTTTGAACCTGTCCTTGGTTTTTGAGTTACACCTAGCAACTGATGAAAGTATATAGCACCAGCACAGGATGATAAGTAAGCTTAAGTCTGTCATATTAATGTATACGCCATTCTCACTTTTAGGAAAGTCACAGTGTTGCTGATAGTCATGAAAACATAGGCACTGATTTTGTTGCTTGTAGACAAGAGCTTGTGATGGCCTTTTATGTTGGCAGAAAAGGAGAATACACATTCACATAATAGTTCAAAGCCAATAATAACATTTCTGGTTGTCACCATCATTGTTTAAGCTCTCTCTTTCTTTTCTAAAGCAAAATGAATTGTTTTGCATGGCCAGTGATAGTCTGCTGTCTCATGCCAGGCAAGCTAGCTGGTTTAAGCTCTAATGAAACTTATTTATAGGAAACATGTAATAAGAAGTACAGAACCATTTTTCTGCATGACATGTAATAACCTGTCTCCATCCAGTATCCTTTGTAATCTGTTATGTATCTGCAGTGCTTCTGTTTAGTGGAAGTTCAGTGGAAGGGGAGGAAAGTAAGATTCAGTATAGTACTAGGCACAACTCTCCAAGATCTCAGAGATGCTATAGTCTCCAGTTGTTTGCTTTTTCCACTTCTATTTACCTCAGCATTATCGGCCTTATGTGACTGAACAGTAGGAAGAGCTCATCTTAAAACACAGATGCAGTAATGCAGCCAAGTGGAGAAGTTATATTAAATGTCAAACGGTAGATGAATATCACTCATTGTCTCTTGGTATCAAAAGTGTCTCAGTTGTCCATTCACATAAGGAATTCCTGGCTCTCTGGAACATCTTCAATGCTTTTGCTCCCTTCCAGCTTCACGTTAGCTGCAGAGGAATTGTGTAGCTCATTTGCATGAGATCTTTGTCACTTCCTATGCAGATAGATAGTTCATCAAGCCCAGAGAAGACTTGGGAGGTAGTGGACGGAATTTTAAAATAACTACTGTTATGAACTTGTGCAAAAAAGGCACTCTGAGAAGATCTGCCTTTGCATACAGCCCTAAGACATTTTATCTCTTAATAGGAAGAAAGACAAGCCACACACATAATGTGAACAGAGAGATAGTGAGATAATCATATTGAAGCACAGACAATTCATTAAACTTGCAGCTTTCCAAGTGTTAAGTAATAGAAGAGGCTCCCTATTTTATACAATACTTAAGCAATTTCTTACTACTGTTTGCATGAGTATTAAATGGTGTTTGTCAACTTGACTAGCCATGTGCTTTTTTTGTCTTCCTTACTATTAACCTG
The DNA here is from genome assembly GCF_034638445.1 of Ciconia boyciana. Taxonomy (NCBI): domain Eukaryota; kingdom Metazoa; phylum Chordata; class Aves; order Ciconiiformes; family Ciconiidae; genus Ciconia; species Ciconia boyciana. Next base: position 116,902,062 of record NC_132936.1, read on the forward strand.
TGTTTGGACATAAACCAACCTTGTTAGAGTATGTGCTAGAATAAGAAGTGAACTGTTCACTTCCAAATGCTAGTGTAGTATTTTTCCATTTTGCTGAAGGTATGGGCTAAAGAGTATGTTCCTCTTGTCCTCAACTAATGCATGCTTCAGGGTTGATTTACTGCATTGCATTCGGTCCCTGTCCTGACTTCTCACATTTCCACCTTCCCTGCCCTACCTTGTGCCAGCACCAGTACCAACTGTGAGTTATGTGAGTACCAGGAGCACACACTGACACAGGAACACCACAGGACAGTCCCTTTCAGAGGCAGCACAGTCATTGCTCAGCTGGGAAACATATCCTTAGTGTCTTGGCAGTGTGCTTGTTTGGGGTATTCGTTGCTCACAGCAGCTGCAGGTTCTAATGATCCAACAGTACTTAGGCTAGTACTGTCAGGAAGCAGCCTCTTAAAATCGAAAATGCAACCTCAGGTGAGTCTTCTAAATGTCTTTTATAGTTTAACTTTCCATCTGTTCAGATTTACAGGAGAATAATTTTTTTTAAAAAAATTCTTTAATCATCCAAGTTCCTATGTACTAAATGTAGTTACTCTGTCAATATAAGGAAATTAAACTATTTTATTCTCTGTTTTACTGGTTTTGTGCAAGTCAAATGATTTGTTAAGGAGGAGGCCACTGTTTATGCAGATGGAAGTAGGGATGCCATATATCATTGCAAATTATCAGATAGCTAATTATTACAACTTCTAGCTACTGTTTCTCATATTTCTGTTTCATTGGTGACCAGAATGTTCACTAATTTCTCTGTAAATGGGAACAGCATTTTATATACATGCACACACACATGCATATATACTAGTAATTTTTAAAATAAAATTATCTAATGTCTTATCTATAGGCCCTATTTGTCAAAAAAAAAAAATACTGTTGAAGGCAGAGAATCTTAAAATTAGTACAGTCTCAGGATTTGAAATTCAACTGCAAGTGTGGGCTTTTAAAACGAGAGTTTTACAAAAGTACAAATTGCACCTTTCTAGGGAAGATGGGCTTTCATTCCATGGTGTTTTTCAGTCTGCTTTTTGTCTTGGAGCCATGATGATTGGAGATGACTGAATCCCTCTGTAGCACCAAAACCAGGACAAACAATAGAACAAATACAAGTGCATATTGTGGAGAAAATTTAGTGTTTCAATAATACGCAGGGGTAGTAAGCAGTTTTATTGACTGCTTATGTGAGTAAGAGTTCCCAGGACTGGCCCTTATTAAATGGATCTCCTTTTGAGATTGACTCACCCAACTGCCTCAGATGCCTTATTCCTAGAGGTGTCTGGTTCTCTCCCTTGGATATAAAAGAGCTTAGATAAGTTAGACTTGGACAACTAATTGATAGGCATTTAAAGTTGGTGAGATTAATTGTCCCTGAATATTTACAGACTCTTGTGTATATGACCTAAAGAATAGACCCATGATTGGACAGGAAGAAATGGGAAGATGTTGCAAAAGCTTTCTCCCTTCAACATGCAGGCATGACTGCACTTGAGTAGGAGACATGGATATAGAGTAGGAGCATCAATGGACACAGTTGTTCAGCAAAATGGAGATCCCTTGCTTTGCTCTACCTATTTAATTAGAGATTTTGTAAGAACTGGTACAAGAAGTGGTGTGTAACGTGATAACCTATCCGTGAGCAGTCACAAAAGAGACCAGCAGAAAGGAGAGCTGCTTACTATCCATTAGGACCCAAAGGAGTATGTCAGATACTGTATGGAAGTATTTGAGATTCATGCTTTTATGAGTAGGTTTTTGCTTACGAGTGGTCTCCTTAGGCTACCAAAGTGATAAATTATTTCTTAGTTGGACATTGCTTGTTTTGCCTATGTGGTTTTACTGTAGCAGTTGTCAGTGTTAATAACGTACCGGGTTTTGTTTCTTTGCAGCCTTGCTTGATTCCCTCCTCCTCCTTGGAGGTGGCTCTGTGAATGTAAATTGGTGGAGGGTGGTGTCTGTTGTCTTCGTGTTGTTCCCATGATTGGTGCCAACAGGAGTCAATTTTTAGACATCGAGAGCGTAGATGAAACCAAGCCCTTCCTTGTTCTATCTGCTGCTTTCTGCCATTCTGATTGAAGTATTTTGTGCCCATTTTCTAGCAACAAGCCAGTTGAACTGCTGTCAAAAAGATTTAAGTGCTGTTCTATAGTCACATTACCTCTAAAAGAGATGCTTCCTTCAGAATTTGAGGTTTAAAACACGTAAGTCAATAATTTATCCATGTGTTCCTGTAGCGGGAGTTATGCACGGGTTTGGAGGCAGAGCTGAGCTCCTTCCAACCTCAGCCCCTCACTTCTCACCCTGTCTCATTTCCAAGCACATGCAGCAAGAAGCCAGAGTGTTATCCTAGACAGAAACACATCATCCCATGCAAGTCTTTCTGCAGAGCTCATGACTTGTGCAGCACTGTGTATATTGTTATGCAGGGAACTAGCCCAGGTTGTGTGCTGTTTGAGACAAGGGCCAGCGGAAAGGCACTGCTTTCTCTGAAAATTAAGCAACCAAATGCTGTCCAGGAGCAGTGAATATTATCCTTTCCTCTATCATGAACTCATTATGTGGTGCTAAGCTAATCTCTTGGACTGTGGTGGGTTTTTTTAAGTGCCCAGCTTGATACAACCGTGATAAATTAGCAGAGCTATTGGCTTGACTCAAGTGTCCTGCAGCTGAAAGAGTGCTGTTTCATGGCACATGAAGTATCATAAAACAAGCAGTTCTCTGTAAGGTCAGGTCTTAGGTGTCTCAGACTGAGGACTCAAAAGCAACAGCTTCTGATGATTTGGAGTTAGGTTTTTTGTGGACCTCACTTTTTCTTTGGTTAAATGGACTGCTACCTCACAAGGATGTCTGGAAGATTAAATGCTTAATCTTCTAGATTAAAATACAATGAAGATGAACAATGTAGAAAAGCCCTTTGATGAGATTTAATGATACTGTGTTCAGTTCAAGGTCCAGGGAGTGTGCAGCAGATGAGGCATGAGAACAAACAACTAATAATTCAGAAAAATAAGAATACTAGGTAGTCCCATTCAGTGAGGTTGTTCATTGAGTGTTCTCCATGAGGGAGAGCTCTAGGGGAAGAAGTACGCTTAAAGATTGTATCATAATGCAAATATGCAAAGGGTACTAATTAACAATGAATAAGTAAGCATAATTTTGTAATATCCCAATTTCTGAACACTTGATTTGGCTTTAAGTGCTTTAACTTTAAGTGCTGCTACTTAAGTGTTTCACTGTTTCTTCTTTAGATCCTTATTAGTAGTGGGGATGCAGACAACAGGTCTCTAGAGCTGTCCTGGAAAAATCTTTTTCACTGTAAATTAATATACATAATTTGCAGGATGATAAATGCTTGGCTCCTCCTGCCATTTTCGTAATTGCTCTTTAAGGTATTTCTGCATTATTGGTGCAGTGTAGCTCCTACTGAAATGGATGGAAACATTGTCAGTGCCTGCAGCAGTTCTGGGTTGCACCAGTTAGCACTTCTGCAAAATGTCTCTGCAAATAAGGTTTGGTAATTTAACCAGTGTTGTGACATTCAAAGCCTCACTTTTCATATTTTTATATTAAACTTACATTTACAAATTACAGTACTGAGATTTATCATCATAAAATGTTACTTCACTTCTTGTGGAAAAATACACTCTTTAGATATGTAATGGCAGTATTTTTATATGCTCTATTTCATCTTGGAAGTTTAAAACTGTGCACTATTCTGTCAGAAGAAAATCCATCTCTGGTGGAAACTGGAAAAGCCAACAGGCATAGAGTGTATTGTGTGATGAAGTAAATGGGAATATTGTTGCTATGTGCCATTAAAATGCCAGCACCAGTGCATGTAGGCAAACTGTAACAAAAAATATTTATTTTGTATTTTATTCAAAAAATGGCACTAATACTAGAATTTCTCTAATGTTTCCCATGTAAATTTACGTGATGATTTATATAAACCTTTCAGTTTCCTCGAATGAAGTGCCCAACAGTCTGTCTTACCAACAAGTGCGAGGTTGGTCAAATAATACTTATATCCTGATCCAGGAACTGCTTCAAGGCTGCTGAGGTCAGAGGAGAGATGGCCTTTGGATGGTGGGAATACCCCCGCTGCCTTTTCTGGACTGTAGCTTCCTATGTTAGGAGGTCCATCGAATACTTCAAGTCCCAGAAGAGAGAGAGATGGGGAGAGCAAAAGCAGGGGATCTCTGGAGGGAGAGCAGGGAGATGAGCTGGGCTCTGCGTTGCCTTTGGGACAAGTGTCTCGTTGCACACGTTTCTGCAGGATCTGGAGGGGACTGGTTTCCTCATGGAGGTGCCAAAGTTATTTGCCTAAAATCTGTCCTTTAAATATCTCTAAGGTGCATTAATGCAAGGAAGAAGTTAGGAGCTGCCCAGAGCATTAAAGTTTCTGGAGCGCTGTGGTTCCTAAATGTCAATGCTTTCATGGCACTGTTTAGTTTCTCTCGCAGAGGACAAGCTGGATTAGGTACAAACACTGCCGGTCAGGCGAGGCGGCCGTGGCCTGCCGAAGCATTTGAAAAACAGTCGCATTAGGTTAGCTCAAAGTGAGATCTGGGCTAGCTTCTGGGGTTTGTAATCTGAAAATCCTTATCCGTGATGAGGGCCTTTTATTTTATTTCATTTCCTTTAAGTTATTTGCCTTCGCTCCTATGGTGGAAGGGAGCCGGGAGGAGGCAGGCAGACGGTGAGGGGCTGCAGGCTCCTGGCGTAGGTACTGGAGGATAACCACCTTCCTGCCATTCATGTTAACCTTTTCAAAGGACATGGAGGGCTTTGATTCATGTGCTTGGCTTCACAGACTATTGCTCCTGTTTAGTTCAAGCTTTACTCTTTAAAAGGTAGAAGAAAGAAGGAACGCTTCTCCTCTCGTAAGACATTTTTTTTAAACTACCATCAAAACAAAAATCCTCAAAATCTTTGCAACAAAAACCTGATAAAACCTATCCTTTTTCTGTAGAATTTTTACACCTTATTATCAGTCCTTAACAAGAGCCACACAAGCAGAGTACAGGACAGCTTTTAAATTGAAAACTTGATTCTTTCCAACTTTCTCTCACAGCTAATGAGGAACTAAACACAATTTGAATAAGCTGAAGTTAGCGTAGTGTTTAACTTTTAGCTATTACGTCGAGCTTTACTGTGGAGCTGGTTTAGATAGTTAAAGTCTTGGGTGCACTTTGTGTCGTCTGGGGCCCTCAGCGTAGTGCTCCATGAAGGAACAAGACCAACAATAGCCTGTTCTCTCCGCTTGCCTGAAGGGTGGGTTTGGTTCATCATGGTTGGCAAGCACCTCAAATTGGAAATAAGCGTGTGTGAATAAATATTCCTTTGCTTCTGTCACGATGAGTTATGGACATATTAAATAATTATCTTTCCTTCATAAATCAGTCTGATAGTTAACTTCGGTTTGGTTACTAATTCACTGTTCCTGCTAATCTTTCTTTGGTTTGGGCCGGGTACTTAAGCATAGGAATAAATCACAGGTCTGAGCCAGAATGCTTTTATTTATTTTGTTGTTGTTGTTGTTTCTGGGGAAGAAAAATGAGTCTAAAAACAAAATAGACAGCTTCTGTGAGAAAATATATGGTATGGTGATGGCCCTAAAATGAGGTGTTTGTATTAGCTGTTCTACCCTGCTTTGTAGAAGTATTTTTAGACAGAATTTTGCCTCATTTATTTAAAATAGTGACCACTGTTAGTTATATATGGGCCAATTAACTAAATAGATTTGTGAAGCTAGATATACTGAGAAGTAAAAACTAGGAGAAACAGGGAAGCCATATATGCCAGAAGCTAAGCCCTAGGGCGTGTGAAGCAGTCAAATATTATATATGTATGTTGTATGCATACTCACTAGCAAATACGAGTTAAGTGCAAATCCTTTTAAGGAGAGAGAATCAAGCCAGTTAGAAGGAAATTGTTGTATTCCTGAGTTGCTAGAAGAAATATGTTGCCAATTCGTATGGCAACACAGCTATGAGGACTAGAAGCTGCATAATAAACCAAGTACTTCTGAGATAGTGCCGGCACACTAGCTGCATGTTCTACAACAGCATTTTTTAGCCATGTTCAACAATGTGCTTGCTATCGCTCCTCCATTTGTTGAATTCAGGATGACCTTTGCATGAATAAAGTCAAATAGGATTAAGGCAGGAATTTTCAACAATGGGAAAGAGCAACAGATGTAGCCGACTTTGAACGTGGGAGGATTGTTGATGCACGGTTGCCTAAAGGGAGTGTCTGTAGTGACAAAAAAAAGAGGGGAAAAAACACCACTTTCCTAAAAAATTAACTGCATAAAAGAAAATAAAATAAATAGAAAACAATCCAAAGGAACTGAGTGATCCCGGTTTTTATTGAAGTCAAGCTGCCTGTATGTTTTTTTGACTCACTGCCTCCTTTTAAATATTTTTTTTTTCCTACTCTTTCAGAATAACTATCTGTTCACTGCGACTATCGCTATATGAGCTGAAGGGTTTTTGTGGTGTAACATAGCTTAGATTCACATTTTTTTTAGAGTTTTTTTTAAAGTACATAAATGGAATATAGGGAAAAAGGAGATTATGTTTCTCTGGAGAATTAGCCATTTGAATACAAAATCCAGAACCTGCTAATATTTTTTTAATTGGATTTATCCTATGCACAAGCATATAGATGGATCTCAAATGCATACAGTGCAAGCAGTCTATAGAGAGGCTGTTCTAGAAAGGGGGAAAAAAAAGGTTAAAAACACATTTAAAGCAAGAACTCTTTCTGATATATCTTAAGTAGTTTTATACTTTATGTGCCTGTTGAAACCAATTCTCTTGGTTTCATTATTGACAAGAGCTATTTTGCAGTTTAGTAGATAGTTGTGTTAATCCCTAAATGATAGTTCATAGTTTGTAGTAATGAGTAATGCACAAATTTTAAATATAGTTCATATGTATAGTTCAAACAAATCAGCTTTGAAAAGCATGCATGGGAAAAGCTTTTAAAGTGTGAATGAAATCATGTGCTCTAGCTCAGTGAAAAGGCTTTAAAGGAGCTAGCTAGAAACTAAAGTAATTAAGGAAATCATGTTGTAAAAGTTACGAAAAATATTGGTGAGCTTAATATATTAGAAGTTCAACTGTAATATTTAAGAGTTTGATTAAACACCCGTTGATTAAATGCCTACATTACACTTTAAAGAGAGCTATACTATTGAGAGGGAAGTTTCTCTCTGTAGAAAAATCATTTGGATTCAGAGGATGTAGCATGGTAAAACATCTTCTAATACAGCTTATCCTGCCTCTTCCCATACTCCTTTAGAGCAGAACTTGATGAGGCAAGCTGTGGGCTACCCACTGCCACTGTAAACTCAGTAGTCGTAACACATCTCCCATCCCCAAAAAAAGGAGTCTTTCAACAGATTTTTTTTTTAAAAAAACCCAAAAGTCATCATCTGGTATTGAATATCTTGAAGAACACAGCTCTAGGTGCTGGAGGCTTCATTAGTAATTTTTATTACCTTAGTGAAGATGCTGTGTTGTTTAATTTTGAGACTAGAAACAACTTCATATGCATGCCTGGCATCTTTAGCACCAAGAGCACATAACTCTGCTGTTTGAATTGAGTGGATTCATGCCCACTGTGGCTGTAGAAAGTAGCCTTTATTCTCCTGTGGGTTCACATTGTCCTACGTGTTAAGCTCACAAATTGTACATAACTGCTGGCTGTGATTGTGCATGCACAGTTGTGTGTGAAAGGCTGTCATATTCACAAAAGCAAAAACTTAGAAATATATTTTGAAATAACAGTTTGATGGTTGCAATAAGACACCTGGCTTTTTTTAGGAGTATGTGAGACTTAATGGAGAGTCCACTAAAGGCAACAAGATGTTGCAGTTTTAGTTGCTCCTGAATCTAGTTCCTGGGCAGTGAAATCTTTTCATCCAAATTTCCATGAGTATGAACTGAGGCAGGTTAGAGCAGTTTCTAGTTCCTTAGTTGTCTTTTTGTATCTCTGAAGGGCGATCCACAAGTAGGAGTACAGTGTCTTTTTCTTTGGTGGGCAAGCCAAAATCTCCATTCTTCCTCACCTTATCAACACTTCTGAGGCAAGAAACTGTGATCTTCTTAAAGTCTTTGCAAGGGTCAGGTTTCCTGGCTTGCTTCAGTGCAAATAGATCTTTGAAATCCAACTCAGCCAATCAAGCTTTAAAAGTATCCTAAAATGTTACACCATCTGAAATAATTATAAATTAAAAATAGTGTTTTATTTTTGTATTCTTCATTTTGTTTCTGATTAGCTGCCTTGTATTTTATGCTTCTGGAGCATAATGAAAGTAATTAATTGACACTGTGTGTATATTTTCTTTGTGTGTGTGTGTATATATAGGTATATACAAACTTAGATATTAGTGTATTGGTTACTATAATATGTATGGTTATTTGTTATATACAAAAGTATATAACAAATGTACCTTTATTATCTGTGTGCAAACTTTCTAAAAAGTGAATTCACATAGTAATTTGATACAGATGTTTTAGCAGATTATGATTAAAGTGTTTTGACCTAGAATCTGCTTAATTACTCAGCCATATTAAATAACACTGTGACTCCTTTTCATAAAGTTGCCAAAGTGCTCTCAAGAACTCCACAAAAAGCTTTGTTTTTATCACTTGAAAGTAATGCTGAAGAATTGATGCATTTCTAAAGTGCCCATATGGCACTCTGTACTATTGGTAAGTAGTCTGTCATGATTTTCATTGACAGCAATGATTCAGTAACATAATGTAACTTTATCCTTTGTTTTGAGACATGGGTGTGTAGACCAGAACCCCGTCAATAGTCTTAACTATAAAACTATAGCAAACCACATATTGTTTGAATGCCCAAATTCTTATAACTGTAACTGCAACCCTTCTATTTTACTGAAAATGGTAATGGAATATTACCATTATTATTAAAAAAAAAAAAGGAAAAAAAAATGCTTTTGAGGGGCTTCCAAGGGAAGGAGTTTTCTCTGCAAATGTATTTAAGTGTTTTTACATTTATTTCTAGCAACAATATTAGGCTTTTACAAAAAATAGTTTTGGGGTTTTGCCTACTAAAACCAGGTTTTATTCTAGAACAACATCTTTTTATATTTACATATTTACTATTGTTTTCAAACGTAGAACCAGAATGTGACATAGGGATGAGTAATAGGGAATAACCAGAAAATAATTCCAGTGAGAGCTTCCGGGTTGCTGGAATTTTCTTCCATTTCTAGTCTTCTTGGGCATACAATTGGTTGATTTAAAAACACTTACCATCTGTCTTTTTTGCAAGTATTTAAAGAGTTTGAGAACCCATACAACACATAGGACGTTAAGTGGTTTGCTTCGGGGCACCTTCATCTTTTTAAAAAGAATGTTTCCTTCCTTTTTTGGAGGAAGCAAGTGCTGTGACTTGTCCCTAAACAAATGAAATATATTGCTGCAGATTTTGAGTTCTGTGCAGTTTTTTTGGTGCACAGATGACACATAATTTGCCCGCCATCACCACTTGTCTCACTTTCACTGTGTCCAAGACGGTCACTTGACCAATATTGCATGCCAAATACAGGGAAAAAGAGTAAAGAAAGACCATGCAGTGCATCATTTGAGCATCTGACCAGGTTTTAGCAATTTCATATCCTTAAACTCCTGAACATTGTCCCTGCTGCTTTTGGCAGGAGTGATGGGCTCTGTGTGGAGCCCCAGCCAGGTGATGTGAATACTGCTGGAAAAGGTGTATCTGCTTGGGAACATTTAAAATGGGATGTTTTCATATTTATTGAGTAAAAATGGGGTAGGAGGCAGGTAGGATCTCGTTTTCTGTTTTGTCCTTTTCAAGTTAGATGATTATTTTAAAAACTGGTTGGTGAGTTTGGCCACGAGTTGTAGGTTTAGACTCAGTACGAATGTCCCTTTTGACCTCTTTTTGTAGTGAAGTTAGTTACAACTGTATTGCTCGTGTCTGATTTAGGACATAGGGATCTCTCGAGTTCTCCATAATGTGTGGGCAGAAATAGCATCCCCCAAGGCCAGTGTGGAGCATCTAGGTCAGACTTCTGCTCTGAAGAGTGTTCTAAACAACCTGTCTTTATGGATTGCAGAAGAGGTCTTGGGAGACCAATCCTCTCTACCTAAACTCCCCTTTTGAGAGTCCAGTGCCCTCCTCTTCCCCACGCAAACTTGCAGGAGGCATTGAAAAGCTTAAAATGCAGCATAGCTATGAAACAGTAGCAGCACTTACTCTGCCACGGTTTTATAAAAAGGAGATAATAAAAATCGTTGCAAAATGACTTGTAAGTATTTACATATGGTAGAAGAAAACTTATGTGAATGTAACTCATTGAGAAACTACACTATGACTAGTGTAGCATGCACACTATGTATTTATCAACTCATCATTCTCCCACTAGCGCTTCTATTTGAGTAGTCTGTAAATTTTATTGTAACTGTAGGCAAAACTGCTCTTTGAACTCCTGTGCAACTTTAAAGGTAAGGTGGATCTTAGTCAAGTGATGTCACAATACTTGTTTCCTAGTCATGTCTTGGGTCATGCTTCTGCTGCAAAGTGTTGCCTAGCAATGTGCAAGACCCATGTTTTTAAGATGACAGATCCTACAGATAACTTTAAATAATTTTTAGCAGCTCATCTAACTTGGAAATAATACTCAGTATTAGAACTTGGTAGATTCTACTGGAAGCCTATTTAGAGCAGTATCAACAAAGTATAAAATATGTTGGCTTTTATACTTTTATCAAAGTTTAGAAATTACAGCTAGTTTGCCATGTTACCAGAGCTCTCCCTTACATACTCTTTCTCTTCTCTTTATTCTCTCCATTTCAAAAATTGTCATAATCATTGTAATCTCTCGTTATGCAATTAGATATGTTGCTACACACTTATTAGCAAACTTACTGTCAAGCTAGTAGTAATGCTCTAATTTATACTTCCCAAAGCATGGAAATTCCTGTGTAGAAATGAAAGCTCCCTTCTCTTCCCTCCTCCACCTATCCCAAGGTGCTCGTGCAGTGAAAAGTATTGCAGGAGGCTGAGATGTGTGAATGATAAGTGCTGTACATGTTGCAACACCTGGGCATGATCAGACTTGTTAAAGATGATGGACAAGGCTTGAGCCTGAGTTTTCTGCATTTGTGCTGGCTGAAATTTTTCCCCCTATAGCTCCTTGGGGTTCTCTGATAAATCTCTTCTCATCCCCCAGCCCATGGGAGAGCTATTGATACCTTCCCCCACAGCCCCTTCTAATAGCACTGGTGCTACTGGGTGGAAGTCTTCCGGTGCAATCTTTCCATCTAGGTGTTTCCTAGTCCTGTCTGCAGACAAATATTTGGAACCACGAACAGCTCACACCGGAAGCATGTTAAGTGTTGCATTGTCTTGGGACCAGTTGAGAGCCTTTCTTTCAAGAATGCTTAATTTTATTTAACCCAACCATGTAAATTAAGTCCAAACGACACTTTAAAATGTAACACTTCCTTCCATTTATAACCTGTCAGCTCAAAGGCACAATGTCTTTTAAGGATTTTAATGCATTGGACAGTAAGGTAATAGGGATCCAGTGATGTTGTCTGTCTTGTCACTATGGAGTTAGTGACAGTTAATGCATGGATTAATGATTCAAATAGTGTTGAAAGACCAGTGAATCATGAATCCATATCTCTGATAGTGCCTTAGAAATACCATCTCTAAACAATCAGAAGCCCCTATAGAGTTGTCTGTTCAGGAAAACCTATCGAGCTATCATCTGTATACAATACTCATGAGTATTACACTCATTACATATATAATAGTACATGCTAAAAACCCTTTCAAGTTCCTCATGTTACCATATTGTAGCAGTACATTTTTTCTCTCAGCAGCTTGGAATATTTTCTCTATTTGTGATCTGCAAAATGTGTTCCTTGAGGTCAAAATCAGCATTTTGTCGCAAAGCTTTTAATATCACAATATTTACCATGTAACAATTTGCTCAAAATGTTTAATTTTTATTTATCTGACAATATACTTTTTTACTTTAGGGAATTTAAACTAGAAAAAAAAAAAGCTGATGAACAAATTCTGTAGTTCCAAATGTTAAGCTAATTTTTAAAATGTTGTCATAAATACTATATTGTATTAAGGAAAACAAAAAGCTGTCTCTATGGGCAACATACTAATATTTCATTCAGAATTATATGAAGTAGATCCTGGGGATCATTCAGGAGTTTTACATGTGTAAAAAATAAAACACAGAGGAACTGACTGCTGTGTATTGCTGTAACACCCCTAGAACATGGCTAACGCCCAATTACTGCATGCTTCAGCTTGGATGGTAATTACAATTGAGCCGTAAAATATTTTGACAGTTTCCAACTGTTGTGTGGTTATTAGCCAGGCATCATATGGGAATGAAGTACAGTGATTTGGCTAGTTTTATGTCATGATCTGCTTAAATAAGGACTTTCAAAATAAACATGTAGTGTAAAGTGTTAATCAACAGCAGTATTTAATTATTAGCAGCTTTTCTTGACTTCCGCAGGAGAGAATTCCTCTTTCCCAAAGATTTTGATTTCTTAAATGAGACTTGCCATACCTTTATGCTTCAGCTTTTCATTTACAAGCTTTTACTTGTTGAGTGCTAAAAGCATAACCACACCAAATTTAATTTGTAGCATGAAAATTATGTGTGTATTTTTCAAGATAGATTTGCCAGTGTTGAAGCTAGAAAAGCTTGTGTTAATTACATATTATAAAATAAAAAGGGTATTTTCATTTGACATGTATTTCTCCTTTTAGCTGCACAAGTCCTAGCAATTAGCAAATTTGGATGGTGTAAGAATTCCTGGAAAAATATATGTTAAGCCAAGTGGCACTTGAATTGCTGTTACTTTTACATGTGTTTTTATTTTGAGATGAAACTAATAAAGCAAGAATATTCAAACTCCATGCAAATTAAGCTCCAGATTGTTCCAGTCTTGTTATGTTCATTAAGCAATTGAATCCTTGAGTAGTGGCTGTTATTCCATGGGGGCTATTCACAGAGTAAGGTACTATTCAATGAGGTAAAGATAGCAATCTGCCTTCACACTGCTTAAATAATGCTTGTTCTATTGGGCAACTAAAACAAGAATATTCAAGTCTGCCATTCCTTAATTTTTCACTTGCTTTATCTAATAATACTTTTTGGGTTTATATGTTGTTTATGAATGGTGTTTGTGAGTGAAGCATTTTGTTTATGGTGTAGAAGAATTTTTGAAGTTTTATCCCCTTGTTTTTTCCTTAAAAAAAAAAAAAAAGGAAAAAACCCCCAAACCCTAAAGTAATTATTGTTTCCCAGTTCGCTCTGCTTGTGACATCTCTGCTGACTGTGACTGAGAGCTGAATCCAGCTGATGCGGTTACCAGGGTTGCTTACATCTTACTGTATGCCTAAATACACTAATTTCACCCAACTGTAATCAGGTGGTTTCTTTTGCTGACTATTGTCCTGGGGTTGACCTGAACTCTTACCTTGCAGGTGAAATAACCTTTCTAATGTATCCTAGATTTTAAAGTTTCTTTGTGGCTTTCTGTGGAAATGTGCTGAATGGGTGAGAGCCTTTGTCTCTGGTAGTGTTCACGAGGAGCAGTTGGAGTGGTGGGGTTATACTTCTTTGATAGCCAGTCTCCTAAACAACTAAAAGATGAGACATACTCTGTACAATTATTCATGTGGAGGATTGTGTTAGTGGTTATTGAACTTTCTGTCTATTCACATAGCTATGTGCCAGGAAAAAAGCCAAATATACTGTGCTTTGCAAGGAAGTCTGATTAACGCAGCTGAATTGGTGCATGAGTTGCTTATGAAACAAATAATATTGGGACCAACCCCAGGCTTAATTTTTAAAATGGGAAGTTTGGGGTTTTTTTGGTGGATGATGTGAGCTGAGACGCCAGTGTGAGGTGTGCTTGGTGGGAAACAGGGGTTGGTTAGCTTGCTTCTCTGCTGCCGGAGAGCTGAGGGGAGCTCTTCTGGGCTGCTGCTCACTGGCGGCAGCAGCCTGTGCCAGCTGTGTCCTTTCCTTGTAGGACCAGGAGTTAAGAAACACAGAGAAGGTAGGTCTGAAACACATCTTAAAAGATCATTTGGTCCTGCTTGCCCAAAGACAAGTTCAGCTGTACGAAATGAAAGATTTCTTCAACACGTTGTTAAAGACCTCCAATAATGAAGCATCCATGGCTTTCCAAGGCAGTCTGAGTGCTTCATTATACTGTCTTATAGATTGCTCCTCCTAATGTCTGACCTGTTGCAATTAAAGCTTGTAACTTCATTTTGGTAAACACTGGCATGGGGGACAAGGGGTTTTCTTTCTTCTTCAGAATTTTACATGCTTGAAGATTTACCACGTTCCTTTCCTTTATAATTTTTTCATAACATAAACGACCTAAAAATTTGCTCCAGCTTTCTTCATGGTTTATTTTTTTCCCTGATCTTTCTTTGGGTTCATCTTCCTTACACTGTGTCACACAAAACTGAACATAAAATTTCTGCTGCGGCTTTCTTGATGCTGAGTGGAGTGGGAGAGGCAGTACATGTCTTGCAAGCTTTATTACTGTCTGTACATCTCAGTATGATGTTTGTCTTTTTCACAACAACCTGACGTTGTTGACTTATGTTCAGTTTGAATAGACTGTTTCCCCCACATCCTTTTGTGAAGAACTGTTACCTAACCAGTTCTTCCTCATCCTGCATTTATGTAAATGATTACTCCTTCCTCTGTTGCACTTGTACCTATAGAATTTAATCCTGTTTTCTTCAGACGTTTTCTCCTTTTTATATGATCAGAGTTCTTCTAGTGCATTTGATGTCCATCCCAGCTTCATGTCTAGTGTATCATCCACATTCTGAATTCAGACTTTCAACACTGAACCCAAGAAATATGCTTGCAGAACCCCTTTTAATGCATAATTCCAAGAATCATTTAAAACTAGTCTTGGATATAGTTTTCCAGCCTGTTTTGCACCTATGCTATGTGAGTCTCATTAAGGCTCCATTTTCCGTGCTTCCTTATGAGAGCATCTTGAGAGACAATAAAAAGAGCTTAACTACAATCATAATATGTTAGCTGCTGCTTCTCCCCTCCCCTGCCTGCTTCTCTCTCATAGAAGGAACCTGGACTGGTTGTTATGATTTTTTGATGACAAATTAATGTTTGTTGCTTGTCTCCTTTTTAACTTTCACATGCTAAGAAGCAACTTAATTATTTGTTCCACCTCTTTTTCGTTAGTTTGTCTGCATTCTTCTGAGTCGTCTTTTTTAATGCTCTTAAAGACTAGAAGCAAATGTAGTCTTTTCCTGCTCTTCTAATATCTTGCCCATCATCTTCAAATTTTCAAAGTGACCGTTAATTTCATATGTTGTTTCATATTGGTTCTTCCAGTACCCTAGGATTACATTAAATGTGTTCAGCTATTCTGAAAGCATCTGGCTGATCTAAGCTGTTTCCACACCTGCCTGAAATCTGACCTTTTTGTGTCTGATATTAGTAATGCTAGCCTCCAACTTGCATCTGACTTGTAGAATAAAGGTTGATGAAGAAAAAAGAAAGGCATTAAGCATTTCAGATTTCTCCCCATCATCTATGGGTAGCTCCTCCTTATCACTGAGTGATGAAGCAATATTGTTATTAAGCTCCATCTTGTGATTGTTTGCATAGAGTGGGCTGCTCATGCAGTAATTTATCAAGGCTAAAAGTCACTTTTTTCCATTAAATTCTCATTCACCTATAGGTATCCTAAGGAGATTTCTTGAGAATAGCCATCTTTATGCCTGATCTAAGCTCATGGACACCAACACCTCATGCAAGATTGCAGAATATGCTTATTTTATTTCCACCCTCAGTTAAGAAGTGTCCTCTGGACTTCAGGGGCACCACATCAGGTTCTATGCCATCAATACCAGGCTTAAAAATACCAAGTGCTCTAAACCCCTCCACACAGAGATTGTTTGTGCAATACCTGCACAAATCTGGCATCATGTGCTCTCAAGTACTTAAAACAAAGATTTCTCATAGGCAAATACTAACACTTCCATAAATCTGCCTATGGCTGTGCACTAACACAAACAACGCAGTAGATTTACAAAACACATATCTGTAAAGTTCTGTGGAGCAATGTCACCTTAATGATACAACATGAGAAGGTTGCCTGAAAAAACAACATGTGTTGAAATGTTCAGAAGAGTGGGAGAATAACTTGCATTTATTTAATGGCTAATGTCAAAAGAAATTCCTGCAAAAGCAACAAGAGTTCACTGTTTTTAGGAAGAATTGGCACTGACTCTCATTTTTAGTTTGCCTTGTGCTTTCTTTTAGAAGAGATTCTTGTGACCTTTTCTGACAAGCTCTGACACTTCCATTGTTTGCTGCAGGCCTTTGAAATGTGGCAGAGATAGCCTTGGGCCCAGGGAGGTGCGTTTTGCTAGTTCAGTTCACATTTAACAAAGTTAAAAGCTTTGAAAATTGCTATTCCTCATCTGTGGTTTAAGTTGCTTAATTCTGGCAACCTGCCCAAAACCCTGAACGTTCCCATCATGGCAGAAAGCCAGGGATTGTGAGCCGGCAGCATCCTGGTAGCTCATCTGGGCTTCCAACGCAGATTACACGGGAGCGGAGACTTCAGCCTCTGTGCCACCCAGGCAACTGGAGAAAGGAAGGTGGACACAAGGAAATTGCCCATCTTCTGAGAGCAGAAAAATGAGGCCCCATCCCTGCATGTGGCCTGTTCATACTGTTGTATTACAAATATATGTAATCATCAGAGAATGAACTCAGCATTTGCTTCTGCTTAATGGTATGAATTATATACCTTTTCCTGGTTTTTAAATTGAAAACATGTTGTTCAAGACACAGATTATGCGACCTCAGGGAAGAGAAGCTAGACGAGCCTCAGCCAGTCTTTTTATAATAGTCGAATCTGAGGAGGAGCTCGCTATGGCTTTTTTTCTTGGCTGTACTGACCATCAGCTGAAATTACTTGCACATAAGTAACCAATTCATTATGTTGTCTCAGATTTGTTTCTCCTTTACCAGCTCATTAACATAATCTTCTCCTTGCCTTTAGCTTATAAATTTAGGGCTCCTCAACCTGGTGAGGTAGCTACCCTCACTTCTGTGCAGTACTGTTATTCTCTATTAAGAACATCCACAGGGGGAGGTAGTTGTCTTGAAATAAACAGTCTGTCTTGTTCTTAATTAATTCCCATGAGCAGACAGGCTCTGTGCCCTGTTGCCCAAGTGAGGAAATTGTCCGGTAGTTGATGTATTGTGGCTTGTGGTTCTGAAGGTTTAGAGTTCAGTTCCCGAATACTTAGGGTTTTTTATCCTTTTAATCCCCAACAATGAAAACCAAACCAAAACCCTAAAAGATTATGCTAAGGAAAAGTTACTTCATTACTAGACAAAGTAAAAGCTGAAAGGAGGCTACCAGATAATGAAAAAAATTATAAAATGAAGTACTTATCAGTTATGAATTGCCAGATTTAAGGTAGCCTCTGTTACTGTAACCTGTCATCTTTGTGGACTATATGCCTGTAGATTGTATACATGTACACATTTCAATTGTATGAGTATGTACCGTGATTTTCTGCCGGACCACTTCCTCAGTGCTCGGAGCAAAAGTAACCAGACCCTGCCATTTTTTTTTTTGTGTGGAGTTGGAAGGTATTCAGCAGAGCACAGTCTCTTCATTATGCCGGGTGAATGCCACAGAGAGCCTGAACAGAGCTCATGACAAAGAACTGGTGACACTGAGCAAGGTATCCAGAGCAGTGTTTGAGGCTACAAATGATGTGTTCTGTCTTTGGGATGGCCAGGTCTTAGACTTCATCTTAACTTGTCTAAGTCTGGAAGTTGGTTTTTGGTTATTCTGAGCACTGTCACCTGCCCCTGGAGTGAGGAGGAGTGCTTTGGTGGGATGCCATGGGTGCGTACACCAGATTCACATTAGGTAGCGTCTTTGAGTTCTTGTGGTAGTCGATACACTTTATTGGCTCAGGCAAGTTATTTAATTCAGACTGTTTCCCTATTTGTAAAATACCAGTTGTGAGTCTCTTATCATATCAATATATTAATTCACCCATCACAGAGTGCCCTAATACTGTGTGATGGCTATCAAGCCAGAGATCACAGGCAAGTTGAAATGCTATGTTTGATGCAGCATTTGCATCATACTGCTTAAATGAAGTTGAGTGCCATACACTGTAGGTTTAGGATAATAAATAATGAGCAACAACTTTTTGCCTTGAGAAGCAAGATAGGCACAGTGTGAGAAGAAATGGGTAGCGATGATTAGAATAAAAAATACCATCATCATATTTATTTGTGGGGTTGGACAAGTAAAAGTTATGTGGATGAAACTAACTCAAGCATGAGGGACTTGCTAAACCTTACAGGCTGGGACCAGAAGTGACGGCATGTTGAAGGACAACCATTGTGTATATGATTCAGCATGCACAGCACAAACTGTGTAAGTTTAGACATGAGTCAGCAAGGGAGAATGGCAAACAGCAGGAAGCTCTGGCTGTTTAGGAGAGGGAGTACAGTAATGGTGTCTTGTGGTGTGTGTGCTTCTTGATGGCAGGTGTTACCTTCATCGGTTCTTCTTGGGTCCAAAGTGTTCAGTTAAACACAGCATCGTACAGCTTATGACATGGGACCATGTTGTCTGTCCACCTCCAACTAATAAAGTGAAAACATGTTGAAAGCACTAACCCCTCCCCAATTATTTTCAGAGGCAAGGCAGTGTGGATTAAACCTTGCAAGAAATTGTTCTGTTCCCCAGCATGTCACTCCTCTCCACAGCACTACAAGCAAATAGGTGCCTTTTGCAGATGGGTGTGGTTTGGAAAACTGCAGAGGAGGAGGACAGAATATCCAGGTGGCTTTGATCACTTGCTTTTTCTTCCCAGATTAAGAAGGTCCACTATTCTTGTTGTCTAGAAAGTTATGTTTGTTACATATCCTGGCATTTTAGGTAGCATGTACATACTCTAGCTGCTTTCCTTTCTTTTCCCAGGCATAGTTTGGAAAAGCTCTTTCCAGCCTCATGGCCAGCAAAATATGTAACAGGCAACTGAAAACCCTTTAGAATTAAATAGTTTCACCTACTTGACCAACAACTAACTTGAGGCATGTCCCAAGGATTTCACCTTCCTCCTCACCTTGCCAGGTTCAAACATGAGAGCATCATGTCGGCTTGGGCAGATGTCTAAATGTTAAGGTCATGATTGAACATGGACTGGTTTGGTTGTGCCAAAATTAAACCTGTAAAATGATAAGCAATTAAAAGCTTATGCCTAAGCCTTTTAAGATAAAAGTTTGTATTTTGTTGTATATCCACATTAGCTGTAGGCACAATCAGAAGAGTGAGGAAGGCAAAGTTTTAAGATCTCTGATGCTGGAGAAACCTGGAGGTTACCTAAATACTTGTTATTAATCATAAATAGGAGACAAATTCAATGAATCTATAACTCATATCAGGCAGCTGGGTTTTCAGATCTCATTCATTTTTAGAGGCAGTAGGGACTAGAGACATTTTGTGTAATCATGCACCATGCCATGCAAATAGAGAGCAACGAAGTTAAAGAATGTACTCCTGAACTGATAAGTTTGTGTATCAGAGTAACAGGATAGCAGAACTCCTAACATTTCCTTCCGGGAAGTGTATATTTTCTAATACATGCATGCACTTCCCTCACCAGAAGCAAAGAGCAATGCCACTTGTATTTTGGTGTGTCACTGAAGCCATCATAACGTTATGGTGGCCTGCTACTTAAAAAATAACTCACTAGCCTAAATAAAGAACATCTCAGCGCAGCTGGGTCATGAGGAATTTTTTCCGTCTTTGGAATAAAACAGAAAGCAGTTTTATTCTATCTTTGCAAACTTGATTTCCATATTCTGTTTCAGTCCTGATACTACTTAAGAATCAGCTTTTGACTTATGCCCGGACTGTTCCACAGCCCAGAATAAACAAAATTGAATGCACGTTGGATACGTACAGACCTTGCCAAAGGCATAAATTCTATTAAATGAGCCATATTCAATTTAGAATACTCCTGGGCTAAGCAATTCCTACGAGTAGAGCCCTGTGTTGTTTAAAAAATAAAATTCTAGAGTATCATCTTGATGATATGAAATTATTTGACTGAAATATATTTGGGTGTCTTATTTATATTGCACCTTTATACCATTTTTCAGACCACTCAGTTCAGCTGAGTTTCCCAAACTTTTTCTGCATCCAGCCCCACATGCTGCACATTTTGTCGCCTAGTTGTGTGTTACTTTCATTTACCTTAGCTTGCATTTTAATGGTTTCATGATTTTCAGTGAGCCTAGACAGCATTGTAGTTTTGATAGGGGCAAGGGAAAATCCCTTTTACTTTGCTCAGTCAAATAAGTAAGAGACCATTGCCTGTACTTGCTTCTCAAGGAACAGAACTTGTTTGTTGATTGTTTGTAGGTCTTCCCTATTCTGACTTTCAGCCCTATCTCAATCTCAGCTTCCTCTCCTTCTGTAGTTAATTACTGTTCCTAGGTTGTTCTCTCAACAACTTTCCTCTTTGGGGAGTTGTGTTCATTAATATAAAACTCAAACCACATAAGTCTTCTACCCAGATTCCCACAGCTGTTATGTACTTTTTTTTTTTCATATTCATCTGAGCATCTTTCTCTTCCAGCCTTCAACACTGCCTCTTGCTCTCTTTAAACTCCTTTACCCCCACGCAACCTGTCAACAAGCTCTTGAGAGTTGCTCAGAGTGAGCTCCTACGATCTTCATTCTGGCTGCTGCCCAGGTCTCATACGAGGGCTTGGTTCATAGCCCCATGTTCTCATCACCAGTTCTTGTCTTGGTTTTCTTCTCCTGAGTGTTGGCCTATGTGTGTCAGAAATGCAGCTCAACCCTCACTTTGCAAACCATCAGTGCACCTGGTGCTGCATTCCTGAGAGCAGCAAAACAATTATTTAAATATTTTGACATGTAGGGATGCAGCCTAATATTTAAAGCTGTTGTCCTCTTGTTAACATAGAGTAATGGTCTGATGGGATAATCTCCCAAGAGGAAAAATGCATACACTAGAAAACATATTAATTAAGCTTCCAGAACATGTAAAAGGAGACTAAAGTAAAGAGACTTCAGTTCTTCTCTTTACTGTGAAACAAAGATATCCTGAAGCTAGTGCTGACTCCAGCTGATAAATCCACCCAAGGGATGCTGCATCTAGATCTGAGCTAGCATGTGAGGGACCAGCTCTGGAACCTCTGCACTTGCCGTGCAGTTAATCCACAGCTGGATAAAAATCAGTTGCATTAGATTCAGTAACCTACTGATCAGCAAGCAGATCTGGCAATCTGTTGTGGAAATCTTATGCTTTTTAGTGGCATTTCCAAATGAGTTCTCAGGGACTTCGGCTTTTGAACTCAAAAGAGCCAAGTCATGACTGCCGTGTGGTTTAGAAGAATTGTGTAGTCAGTGCTTAAAAGAATTATGTAAGAAAAAGCTAATGAAATTTTCATTTCATTTGATGAGTTCCTACCAATCTTGTAGAGCAAATATATGCTAGAAATAGGTACTTGGTCATAATTGTGCATGTACTGAACCTGTCACTAATATGTACAACCTACAGGTATCAAAATAAAATGTTTTTCATAATGATGCTTCACAAAAAAAAACAAAACTAACATTTGTTAACCCTTCTAAAAGGATGTCAAGTGCTTATGCACAATTCTGCCATTACTCGTGTATCTCCAGTGTGTCTTGAGTTGAATGCTTTTATATAGATAAATAATGAAAGCTTTGACTCAGGTGGTGAATAAGAGCATAACATTATCATAATATTAACTTCACCTTTTTCCAAAAAACCTGGAGTACTAAGTCTGGAAAGAAAGCCATATCTAATTTCTGCTTTATCAGCTACAGAAGAGAAAACTGTGTAAGTATATTATGCACATCCTAAATCTTGCATATTCTGGATAAAATACTTTTAGAAAATCTAAAGTAAATGGAAGGACAAACATGTAAAAAAGCTGCAACTTAAGTATATATTTTCAAGGAACTGTAATCTAGATTTTAAAAAATTAATAATTTGTAAATTAAATGCAAAATTCTGCTAAATTTATTTATTTAATAGCTTTGGATGTCCTTTTGTAAAACTTAGTTTTAAAGTCAGTTACATCTTCAGTTTGTTAGATGTGTAATTAAGGCATTTGAATGGTAATATTGCCTAAGGCCATTTCAGAGTTAACCAGAAAGTATTTAGGTGGTGACTGGAACATTTAACATTTCTGTAGAGAGTTTCAGCAACAAGTATTAAGACTTTATAGTTGACATTTAATATATCTGGTAAGCAGTGCTCTATGGTTTGAAGAAGTAGCTCTATGCTTTAAAAATTTGTTAAAATATCATTTTCCCACATCTTGATAGTACTATTTTAATTATTTTTCTCCCAGCAGTGTTATTTCCATATATATAATTTAGATTGCAAATATATTAAGTAATGTAGTACCTTAAATTTGGGGTTGGTGGTTAGTTACTGTTTTTTGCTTCAAGTTGTAAAAAAACAGGAGAAAAACCTGATCTTAATTAGATCACTCTGAATCTGGAGTAACTGTCTGTCAGCTCCTAAGCAATATTTGTTTCTCTGATTAAAATCTGATGCATGGTGAAGAAAGTTTATCATTTATTGCTGCTTTCTCTTCGCTATTTTGTATATCCCTGTTAAGTTGTTAATTCAGTGTATTTAGAGATATTTGTCTCATCATTAACAAATTTGTTCATGCTGATTTGAATCGTTGACAGGATTAAAAAAAAATCAGAACACTTTTTAACAAGTTATTTTGTACATATGATCCCGTATTTTAAAAAAATCTCAGCAAGATATACATTTTGCACTTTCTAAATAAGTTGGCAGTGCTTCTATCTGACGATGAGGTAGGTTTGTTTATAAAACAACTTTTTAGGGCTGACTGTCACAGTAAATGAAAAATTACTTTCCTGGTTCTGTACGTTTTCTTCCCCAAAAGCAGTGAAAACATAAATCACTTGGTAGCTAGTAGCTAATTGCTTAGCACTGACATACTTTAGTCAAGTGGGGGCATCGTTGGTCTTTCACAAATAGGTAATATGGCCAAAAGGATTTACTTGTTAAACTTAAGTGGCTGTACTAAATACTAAATTACTTGCTCTGTTTTTATCTTAATTTGGGAACTGTCTAGCTATAAGGTACATAAACAGCGTGCTTGTTGTGTATATATGTTTTTAATTATATTACATTGAAAAAATAAGTGGGCTCAGTTCTTTCCCTATAATTCAGACTTTGGATTTATGTCAGTCAAATTCTGTCTGTTTAATTACATCTAAGAAGTTTCTAAAGTGACAATATTTTTCTGGTGAAATGAGTGCGTATTTCTTGAAAACATCAGCTGCAATCAGTACGTTCTCTGCTGGACTTGAGAAACAGCGGACAGTCTGACAAATGCCAAATGTCTGAAATATTTTATTCCATTTTAATTCTTGGTTTGTGCTAACAAAAATGTTACTAAAAGTGTCAAAATACCCTTTTGGGAAATGGTTGTTATTAGCTAATGATACTTGTTAGAAACCACCCTCTGATAATGATTTACCGCCGAAATTCCTTTTCCATGTAGAAAAACTGAAGCCTGGAAGGGGAAGCTCTTTGGGTATGGTTGGAAGTGGCTGTTTAGAAACACCGTGCTGTAATCACGATTGCATAAAAGTACACTTAAACAGGAAGAGCGCAGCAGAAAACTTTACACCGGAGCCTATAGGATATGAATGCATTAATCATATGTTGCAGACACAGCGACTTCGATCCCCATGCCTCAATGGTAGATTGCAACTCATGGTAGACTCTGCCCCTGCTATGCCTGGCTTTTGATCCAGTCGCAGTGTTACCTCCATTAAAAGCGAAAGGGCTTGCGGGGATGCTTTTCCATGGCTGCATTTTGGGAAATCTGTTCAAGGGTGCGTATCACGGGCTGTGCAGGACTATGGCTTAAGTATTTCAGCATGGTGTTTCCACTGGTACAATTCTTGGCCTGTTCTCCTGTGTAGATCTGGAATCCTGTATAGCTACATCCTTTGGAGACAAGTGCCAAGGGCGATGACTGGAGATAATAACTTGCGATTTGTGTCTTTTGCAAGTTACAGTCATTGTAAACTGACAGCTGTGAAGAACCTAAACTCACATCAAAGGATACAGATCATCTAGTTAGGTCAATTAATGTTAATTCTCATCTTCCATTAAATGCTTTTATCTACTTGTCTTTTTTCTTTTCTTTTTTTTTTTTTTTTTTTTGCAGCCAAGCCCAATACCAAGTCCTGTTTTGGGGAGAAAGCCAAACGCTAGTCAGTCACTGCTTGTGTGGTGCAAAGAAGTTACAAAAAACTATAGGGGAGTGAAAATCACCAATTTTACTACATCGTGGAGAAACGGTTTATCCTTTTGTGCAATATTACATCACTTTAGACCAGACCTAATGTAAGTTGTATACTCTCTGTCTTCATAAGCTAACTATCCTAGAAATATGTAGCATTTAAGTTTATGTAAAAATCAAATCCCTGTTCGTTTCAGGTGTTAAACTGGTTTCACCATTTTCTTTCATGCAGGGAACCATCCTTTCTAAGAAAACAGATTTATGAATGCTCAAACTTTATGACCTCTTTGCTCTCCCTTGTTGCATAAACAATTGTTTCTCCCCTCTCTGTGATTTTTCTTCTTCTTAATCTTATACAAAGAACTGACTTCAAGATGATTATGAAAATTGTGCTGTTGTTGAAATGAGATGAGAGGAATAAGCCTGTAGCTCTTTATACGCTGACAAGGGCGGATTACCTCCTGGTAAATTTGGTTGTCAAGGCCGGCGTCTAGTCCCTGCCTTAACTTCTTTTTTAGATGGAAAGCTTCAGGCAATGAAACATGTAATCGGTGTTAATTTATTTATTTATTTATTCCTTTAATTTTCCACACTATTAGTTTTGTTGATTGAATTGCTGTGAAATTGCTAACTAGCAGCTAGTAACAACTGTATGATATTATTGTATGTAAAATTTTTAGATTCACTTTGTTTTAAAACTGCTGCTTTTATCAAATACTGTACATACCCACTGTGCCATTTTCCCCCTCAGTGACTACAAGTTCCTGAATCCTCAAGATATTAAAGAGAACAACAAAAAGGTAAGAACTGCCAGGAAAAAAGAGACACAGCTTCAATTTTGGCTTCACTGCAGGTTTTTATTAATTTTGGGAAAGTGCGGTTGTTTTGTAAGGTCATAACTGTGTCTCACAGAAGGTATTCAACCTCCCACGGTTCAAATTGGATGCATTATTGACTCTAGTTTGTCATGGTCTTTAACATTCACAACAAGTGCAAGGCTGGCATTAGAGTTTAATATTTGTATGGCCTACATTAACAGTGAAAGTGGAGGAAAGGGCTGGTCAGCCTTCTGTGATCACTCCTCTCATTTTTCCAATCAGCCACGTAATTAAAAAAAAATGAAAAACGTAACTGCTCTTGGTTTGTCGTACGGAAGACTTCTCTTTCTGTTGCTTTAACGGGGCTCCGTGCATCAGTCATGGTCAATGTTGCTTTGAGGGTGATTTTTATATTTTTAAAGATAAAATTTTACACCTACTTTTATACTGCGCAGCTGAGCGCAGTAGTGGATGCAACATGGAAAGTTTTGGATTAAAAATGTTGAGACAATACTTTGCAAATAAACTGAAATATTAGCAGAATATTTTATAGCATTGTGCTGAGCAGCTGTTTTAAACCATTCTTTGTACCTTTGTGACGCAAAGATGTAAAAATTTTCTCTGGAAGATACAGGAACTCAGTTTGGGAATCACTAGAAGACTTTTTATTTCTGCTCACTATTTTAGACATATTACAAACTTCAGTTGAGCCCTAGGGACATGTTTATAAACGGTAATTTTCATGTGAGTCACTGATAATAAAATTGTTCCTGAAGATCATCTGAAAATTGTTTTTAAGTAGCTATCTTCTCAATGCTGTGATTTTATTTTTATACCGCTTTAAAAACACTAAGCTGAATTGGGATGAAGGTATAAAAATATGCTTTGAATAAATTAATTAGGTTCAATATTATATAGCAAATATAACTAAAGAGTGTTAGATTTGTAGATACGTGGAATTTCTGAAAGCGCTTTATTAAAATTCATTTGTGTTTAGGGTAATTATATTTTAATGTACCTGCACACTTGTGTTAGCCAGGGAGCTACTTGTCTTTAAAATAGTACTTAAGTATTACAAATAATGAAATATCTCTGAGCTGCTGTTATTTAATGAGTGATTTGGCCAATTATATCTTTTTCATAATAATATGGGGTCTTATGATGACCTAAGTGGATTATCCGTGACATCACTGTTTTCTGTGACCATATGTTTTTGTTCTTCAAGTTTCGTTTAGTGTCCAGGCTAATTAAACCGGATTATAAAAAAGGAAGAATAGATTATAATTTAAAAAGTTAGCGGTACGATCAGTCATCTTTTCTTTATGAAACTGTGATGGCAAATGGTGAACTTCTTAGCCCATCTCTCTTAACAGGATATAGTTCCCAGGATTGAAGAAGTAATGATTGTTGTTATTGTGCAGTTGTTTTCTTTCATCACTTTGCAAGCCTTCGCCTGACAGCTACATTGAGTATCTCAGTTGCTTCCTGCGGATTTATTTCCTGGTCTCACACAGTTCTGCCTGATAACCCTGCGTGCCCTTGGTTGGAGTGAATGCAGCACTGGCAACAATGGCTGCCTATAAATTCCATGCAGATATGTAACACATTTGACAATGATTCCTCCTAACCAATTAAAATAACATCTATGGCTGAATAGGACAATTTTCTTTGTCTGAAGCATCTCTCCCCTCTCCCACCCCACCCCACTCCCCCAGAGGTAAGAGGTGACTGTGACCATAGATTAAAGATTAACCCATAAGAGTATATCTTTTAGAAATGCATGACCTTGTTTGTATTTTAATTAAAAAAGAAGAAATCTTGAGACAACTATTTCAGTGCAATTACTGTGTATAATTACACTTTGAAATGCACTGTTACAAAAAGCACATCCTCGGAGTTTCTTTATAATACACACTAGTCATTTGCGAAATTGGTGCTGCCACTGATGCTGAATAAAAAAGGGTATTTACCTGTGACATCTGATCTTGGCCAATATGTCAGTGCATTACATAGTTGGGAAATGGTTAGAATACTGCCTGTGGTGCTTGTGCTGATGGATCCCAATTGATGTGTGTCAATCAGCTTGTCAGTAAATTAAAAAAGAAAAAAGAAGAAACTTCATCAGGAGATAGGTAAATAAGTTCAGTGTCCTGAATATACATACGTGTGTGTGTGTGTATGTATGTGTTGTAATTTCCACAATATAATTATATCTCTAAAGTAAACCCAAAAAACCCCAAACAACTACTCCAGATTACATTAGCATCAGTCAGAATTCAGATATATTTTTGGTGCATTGTGCACATTGCAAATTCAAATTTCTGTGAGGAACAAAAGAGAAACCAGGGTTATCTTTGAGAAAGTTAAGAACATTGCAGGGATACCTTCCAAGCTGATCCAAAGAGTTGTAGTTCTACTTACATGTCATATATGTCTAACTATCCATATAGCCTTCCCAGTAACGTTAATCAACTAACTTTATTTACTGTGTCCATTTGATTATTAGTAAATAATAATGAAAAATGTGTTAAAATTACAGCATACTGGCCGTATAGTCCCTTATCAAGAATAGAAATTTTTCATATTGCTAATAACATGTCCTGCACTTTGAAAATGTAAGCTACTAAACTACACTTGGCTGGAGCTTGGAGGGGATAAAAGGGCGAGAAGTGGAAGGGCACAACAGTATAGTTATACTAATGAACTTCTGTTTTTAATTACTTTATTGTTTAGAGAAGCTTGTTTCATTTGAGGGATTATTGTGTGGAAATAGTATTATATCTTCTGGATGTTTGATTCGCACTTTCAATTTTTGTGATGCCTTTTTTTTTGCCTTTTTTACCAGTTTTTGACCATTTCTACTAAATTCCTCAATACATTTGAACTCGAGTGATTGTCTTGACAAAATATTTCATTTCGCAAGGAAGGAATCCTTTTAAAATATATGTTTAAACAGAAGAATTCAGAATTACAGGGATAGCATTGACTCAAAATGGAAAAAATTCCTTACCTTTAAGCTGGCAGACATATTTTTATAACAGGCATTCATACTTGCTTCTACTATTTGAGTCCACAAAATCATAAGTACATATTTAATTGTGTGTGTAGGAGTTGCTTGTTGGCCTTGGTGGGATCATGCAGGAGCATAGTTAAACATGCATATAAACATTTGCAAAATCAAGGCTTAGTTATGCCTCTGTTTAACAAAAAGTAATTTGACTTGGAAAATTTACTCTGCTAATACCATGTTACAAACTAGTTACAAACTAGTTGGAAACACTAGGCATTTATAAATATACTGGAATATTAAGAAGCTCACAGCTTTTCTAACAGTGAAGGAGAACCCATCACACAGTGCTATATGGACACGTACAGAACATACAACTGCTATTTATAGAACTAATGACTGTAAAGCATTTGTGTGCCAATCTAGGTATCTAGTGCACTTTAAAAGCAGAGAAGCAAGAATGTGTATCATCCAGAATGAGAAGCAGAGGTGATAGGAAATAAGTATCTGGCATCAGTGGAAAACTATTGTGTTTAGTCCCAAGCATCACTAGAAGAACCGAGCAGATAGTAAAAAGTGATTGCAGCTGTATCAAGATTATCCATCGTTCGAGATTCAATCCTTCTGCTGTAGCATTACCCATTCTAAGCAAGTGCCTTTCCTAATAACTCTGAAACACTGTCCCCACCTTCATTTTACAGACTCTGGGAGATATTCCTAGGATTTAGTTTTGTTAGCATATAAATAAGAAATTAAGAGTATAAAAGAGTTCAGGTCAAGTCATGCCTATGGATTTTGGCTGCCATGGACTGCTAAAGCCCATCCTTAGGTCCTTTCATTCTTCAGGTGGTAACTCCCACTACCTTCAGTGTGGGGTAACAGGTTATTTATGCCACTGAATCAGCACTGACCCACTTAATCAAACAGCAGATCCTGGTGTTACCTTTGGTCCGCAGGACAACACAGCTAGCTTGCTATGCTTTCATACCTAGCCTGTTTTCTGCTCGTGTATGAGCATTCATCATTCCTGGCACCTGCCATGGCTTAGGCTGCCCACCCAAATCCCTGCACTGCTCTCCTTTAACTCTCCCTTCTCTGTGCTCCTCATGTCTGTTCACTTCCACCTTTCTTGTCTCCCCCTCCTCCTATATCCAGCCTGATCCTGCTCCTCCAGCTCTGTGTCCCAAGACCAGGTAAATGACAGCTGTCCTTCTACCATCCGAGTTCTTTCCATTCCCTCCCACCCATCATTTTCCTGCTATTCTGTTCTGTCTGGAGCTTTGTATCAGCAAATACAACATTCATGTTTTCCACTGCTGCTCCTGTATCTAAGCACAGCTCTGCTTTTATAAATGGCATAACAATCTCTCATAATAAACCTTCCCAAGAAATGATACTCCACAAAGACCAGCAGTGATTTTAGGCCAAATCATTTTGCACAGGGAGAGCCAGAAGGGCTTAAAAATAAATTATTCAGATAATTTCTATGTCTGCATAAACTCTCCGAATCATTTGTTATGGAGATATAAAAATTACTTCACCAAAAATGCTTTGGCAAGTTATACCTGAGCATAAGGGGAAGCATACAAAATTTCAGGAAGATAAATTCCAGCTCTAAGGAGCAGAGTTTGGAAAGTGGCTGAAATGAAAACTATTTGACCCTCAAGTGTAGGGAATGAATCCACTACATTGTAATGGGAATGATAGCACCTCCTTTTCTCAGAGCAAGTAAAATAACAGAGTCTGCCAGGAGCCAGCCAGGCCAGACCCACGTTCTAACTCACCGTTGACATTTACTGGTATGAAAACCAAGAGGATAAAAAAAAAAAATCATAATTGATTTATCTTTTCTTTCTTTCTTCCACCCTTCTAAAACTATATAAATTAAGGAAATAGTGTAAAACTGGGGAAGAGGTGAAGCCAGACATGTGTGTTATTGTTTTCTTGTGAAAGGACAGGTTCTCGTCCATGTTTTAAATTTAGCACCTGTTTTTGTTCAAAACAGTGTAGGAACAACTGTGAACATTTTAGACCCCTTCAGAAAAGAGTGAAAAAGAGCCCCAGAATTACTGAGGGAGGAGAAGTCCAAGTGCTTTAACTGAGTGCATCTACACTAACAGGAGGCCTTTTTAAAGGCTTCCTTGAAACACAATATTGTCTTCCAGGGTTAATCCAGGATAGTAATAATTAATTGTAAATTGAGAAATGGCTTTAATTCTTCAAAACTAGAAAAACCTGATGCACCAAGCCCACTCACTTAAAGGGCTAGCAGAAAGAAGACAATGTGGCCTCACAAAGTGGTACGATTGCAAACTGTTTAGCTTTTAGAAATGAAAGTTAAGTGGGAATGAAATTCACTCTCTCTCATAAATTTAGCATCATCAAATGTTTTTAAAATGTATTTGTTTGTGGGATTAATGCGATTTATGTCTTGTATCAAGTGATCTGTGGTGGTGCTCTTTTTGGCTATCTGGACATAGTTTTTCATCAACACAAATCACTGCAATTACATGACCAGTAGAAGGGAGAAGGTTGATCACCAGTGATAAAGCCCAAGATGGATTAGTGTCATGTTTCTTATCTTTGTTCCTTATCTTAAAAAGCCATCCTTAGTTGCTTTTTTCTGGTCCAACTCTTACACTTTTTTTATTTGCTTGTTTCCTGCTACTTGAGTGAGAACCATTTAAGATATTGGTAGGTTTTCTTAGTGCAAACAGAAGGGCTTTTAGGTTGCAGTTTCTTGAACAGCTTTTTACTTTTGCAAGTGGCATAATTTTGAGTAACCAAAGATTTTAGTATGGTAGTATGTTAAAAATATTTAAAACAATGCCATTTGAGTGTCTTTACTGGTCATATTCTCTCAATTTGCATTGCTATGAAGATACCCTGGAAGATATCTAGAAGCCATCAGGTAAAATCAAGTTCGGATTGGATTGTGCAACAAAAAATAGTAACTACTGTAATGAAACCTAAAGAATAATAAGTAATAGAGTTGAACCCATACTGTTCCTGTAATACAGGATATATTTTATGCTTGCTTATTTTGACTGTAACTTCCACTTGCATTGTTGAAATGTTATGATATGTAAGAAACTGCCGCATTGTAATCTTTATTTTGTCTGTTTTTAAAGGCATATGATGGGTTTGCCAGTTTAGGAATATCACGATTGCTGGAACCTTCTGACATGGTTTTATTAGCGATACCTGACAAACTGACTGTTATGACCTATCTCTATCAAATAAGGGCGCATTTCTGTGGCCAGGAATTAAATGTGGTTCAAATAGAGGAGAACAGTAGTAAAAGCACATATAAAGTGGGTAACTATGAAACGGACACAAACAGTTCTGTCGACCAGGAAAAATTCTACGCAGAGCTGAATGACCTGAACCGGGAGCCTGAGCTGCATCCACCGGACAGTGCTTTGGCAGACTTTGCTTCTCAGGACGACTCCGTATTTGTAAATGACAGTGGTGTTGGCGAATCTGAGAGCGAGCATCAGACTCCCGATGACCATTTAAGCCCAAGTACAGCTTCCCCTTCTTCTCGCAGGACTCGAAGTGACACGGATCCACAAAAATCCCAGCAGAGCTCTGGAAGGACTTCTGCGTCTGAAGACGTTGGGAAGTGTAGCAGTACAGATACAATGCAAGCGCAACCTACATTGGGAAGGAAGAAATTGCTGATAACTGACACTTTAGACTTGAGTGACTTGGCACATGTCAGTGATCAAAAAGAGGATGCGTCTCCCACAGTTGCTTGTGAAGATAACAAGAAGAGACACCAGAGCTCAGACAGTACCATTGGTTTCTCAGAGCAAGAAAAGCTGGGACGTATAGGATCCACAGAGAGCACAAAAGCAGATCCTGGTTCACCTGTCACAAAGCTGAGTTTATCTCCTACTTCTAAGCTTGGATACTCCTATAATAAGGATACGGATCTTGCAAAGAAACCACATGCTTCTCTGAGGCAAACAGAATCTGATTCTGACAATGATGCCAGAATGGCTCTAAATCACACAGATCAAACTGCAAAAACAGCCCAGGTAAGAAATTTAAACTTTCTGTATGCCTGTGAGTCAGAATGGAGATGCTCTTCAGGTTCTTTCTCCATGTTTGTGATTTACACCCTATCTTCAGTATAAATGGCAAAGTGGGCAGTGTATTTTTATTGTTGGGCAATACATACTTTGACTAAAAGTAGGTGATGCTGAAAAAGAGCCATTACATGAAAAATTCATTTGTAGGAATTGTCCTACTGTTAATCTTTCCAATCTCTCTCCAATTAAAGGAAGTAATGTTCTATTCTCAACCAGCTCAAAGATGATGGTTTCAAGGCTTTTGCCACCTTTCTTCTGAGTATTGCATGCTGAAGCAAAAATTGGAAAAAGACTTATCAATTAATTGATCCATATTCAAAAAATGTAAAGTTTTGAATACCTTGAAGTATACCAAACATATTTCCAAATCTTATCTGAGAAACCATATGGCCTTGTGAACATAGCCCACAATGGTGAGGCAGAAACTCCAGAATATTAAGTTATGCTGTTCATTGAGTGGCCTCAGGCAAGTTACTTAAGTGCAATATCATTTTCATTTCTATAAAGATAAAAAGGATATGCCCACCTACCTTGCAGATTTATTGTGAGGATGAAAGTTGAATATTATATAAATGCTGGGTATTACCAGTAAACAGTATCATCACAAAAATATGTAAAAAATATTATCAGCCCTGTTTACAAAATTGCCAAAGCATGCTTATAATTTTACCCCTGTGAAGAGCTTTCCTGAGTTTTGGCTTTGTTCAGCTTTGTGCCATTAACTCTGATAAGAAAAGAATATAGCCAGTCTTTTGCTAGCATGGATTGATTCAAGTATTTTTACATTTTTTTCCTGAGTAAGCACCATAAAGATTCACTTTGTTGCAAGAGAAGCAGTCCATGGGTGGGTGGTAGTGGCCAAGTGTTAGTATCATAGCCAGCTAGTTTCTTTCCTTTAATTAGTGAAGTCTCATGAAGTTTCTCTTCATCATCATCTTTGTGTACTGGATGAGAAAGGAACAATTTGGCCCATACAGAATAATAGAGCGGGATGAGACAGGTTGTCTTCTCTACGAAGATTTTCATGTGCAAGATATAATAGACCAAGAAAAAGGAAGAGATGGCTTTAAAGACAGTTCTCTGTTGTTAATCTTCTCTGTATTTGCACATGGTAATAAAATCTGAGATGTGAGCCTCAGTCTTAACCTTGAACAGTCAATTGATGGTTAGAGTCAACCACCTCAATTTCCACGTGGTTGTTGCAGGAGCACAAACTGCAGCATCTGTCCCAGCTCTACCTCCTGTAAAGGCCTAGAGACACATTTTCCCAGAGTCTTCACAGTTGACCTTGATTAAGAAGTCAGCGCTTGGGAGTGTATATGTATGGGAGCTGCTCATGTTGCTTATGCAGAAGGCCCCTGTCTGTTATTTCTGCTCTGCAGTATAATCAGTGATGTGTATGAAAAAGGGACTTTTCCTATGGGTATTCATAAATGAAGTAGAAGCAGATATTTTTGCAGGTTTTTTGCCTTGTACCCAGCCTCTTTGTGTTCAATTTAAGTTATAAATGAGCGATACTCATATAAGTAGCCAACGAAGCATTATATTTGCATACATATTAAAGTAAATAAGTAAACACATAGCACATTTAACATAGCTTCCATGAAGCCAATTATTTTTTTTCCACAGTTGCAGTTTAAAGGCATTAAAAGTTGATAGAAATTAAGTTTTAAGGGGAGGCAAGAGAACTCTTATTTACATTATAAAGGCCTATGACTTTTTTTTAATTTTACATTTTGATCATCTTTACATTTCATTTCTATAGAATGCTCTGTCACCTCATGAAGCTGTAATCCATGTGACTCCTGACCTTTATTATAGGAAGGCTCCTGGCTATTAACTACTGTATAAACATCAAGTACCCTGAGGCTGCCTTGCTGTTAATTATATTTCTTTATTTTTAAGCAACGAATGTTGTCAAGACAGGAAGAACTTAAAGAACGAGCAAGAGTTCTGCTTGAGCAAGCAAGAAGAGATGCAGCTTTAAAGGCAGGGAATAAGCAACTAACCAATACGATCATCCCAGCCCGCAATAAGCAGCTGAATGATGTAAGAAATATTGGCCAGTATGGCAGTTTACATAGTTAAAATTTATTGTATGTGCATATGCTTTTGTGGGGGGCATGTCCTTGCAGAGTATTTCTTTCCACACTGAATTGCTCTGATGTGTCATGTACCCTTAGTTCACTTTTAAAGCCTTTTTCTCCTGCTGTTATGGCCAACAGAAAGATGCCTTAGACTTCACTGGAAGCAGAGGTCTGGGAGCACCTTCTTTGATTGGCACTGCAGTTTCTAATGGGATGAAAAACAAAAGTTACTTGTTAAATGATAGTGAAGTAATTTATGCTATTTTTTATTACTTCTCTTTTTTCAGTTAATGTAAATGCATTCCCTGAGCCTGTGATGTCAGCTCCTTGCTGCTTCATAAGTGTTGTTGCAGTGAATGAAGCTGCTTGTGACAGTCTTGTAAAAGAGTTGATGGAACAATTCCTTTTTATCACCAAAGTTGATTATGCTGGTGAGATGGGAAAGTAGAGCTGGGGAATGAGCTCCAGTGTCGAAGCAGCTATGGTTGCACCTCCAGTGGCCTCCGTGGCGACCTGGAAGGATGCATACTCTCTGGAGATGAAAGCTAATTAATTTTTATGCAAACCTTTGCAATGTGGGTTTTGTGATTCTAACTATTGCACATTAGAGACTGTACTGGCAACTGAGAATGTAAATGTAACTGAAAAATAATGCTACAGAGAAAGGCTTGAATCTTTACTGATTCACATCTTTCAGAGCCTAGTCCTGAGGGACAGATTCTGCTTTTTACATAAATGGGAACATGCAATCAAAAAATGAAGACAGTGGTTTACATGTCTCATTTCATTTTCTTAACTGTCTTGGATCCATGCTTTTTCGTTAACAGTTCCTCTCCCCAAACTGATGCTTCTTTTTTCTTCAAAATGTATTCATATATGCAGACAAGTCTTATTTGTATAATGATAACGTAATGATTTTAAGGAATTTTTTTATTACTTCGTATTTAAGTTTTTCCTAGATAAGTATATATTAGTATAAATTTCACTTTGGATTTTTTTTATTAGTTTTTCATAAAGCAAACAGCATTAGAGGAGGGATACTACAGGCACCTACTCAGGCAGGAACAACTGTAATTAAAGGTGCCCGACATTTTTTATTACAGGCTCCTATTTTCAAAGGTTTTACAACTTTGCTAGTATTTCATTGTTTGAGCTGAAATTTTCCCCATCAGCTCCGTGCCTCAGCGTAGTATTTATAACTTTTTTATTTCAAAAAAACTCTATTTAACTGTTTCTCTCTATTAGGTTTGATAAAGCATTGTTTTATCCGTGTTAAAAAGTTTCTTATGGGAAGAAGGTTCCATCCCCTTGAAAAATCTGTTCAAAACAATCAAAGTTGTGTTAATAGCACAATCTTGTGAGAGAGCTTTGAAGTTCAGAAAAGTTGGTAAGTGTCAGTAAAAATTGTCTGTATGGACACAGCACAGCAAGAGCATCTTTTACCGTTGCTCCCCTAAGGATCAGGGCCCATTCTGATGCAGATCATAGTATTGGAAAGCAAAACTTTCTCTTTTAGACTCAAACTCCTGCTGATGAAATCCAAACAGGAGGAAAAGGAGCCACCCCACTGGCATGCAGTGGAGAGGTGCCCTGGGTAGATGGAAAGGAGGCAATGTGAAGTTAGGCAAAAATAAAGACTGTGACTAGCCCATGAAAACCAGCTGAAGGATAGGAGATGAGGACAGAGTTTTCAGGGTGAAAGTCAGGATTGCATAGTTCAGGCAGACGGGTTGCCCATGGGACTTCATTTCATTTGTTACAGGAGCTGAAAAATGAATTAGAGGCCTGCAGGAGAGGGAAGGGCAGTCTTCTAGGGCTGCTCTGCAGAGCCAAAGTTTCTTGCTGCCTCCATCAGAAGCTCTTTACGATGTTGGGAAGGTACCTTCAACATTACTCAAGGTGGCAGATTCCTTGATTTCTGATTTCCAACCCAAGATTCTTGGGGACTGATTTCTGGAAGCTTTGAATGCACCCAGCTGTAGCCAAGTCAAGGAAAACCATCCTGTGAGCAAATGGTCCTGGCCCCTCTGAAATCCTGGGTGCTCTGAGCAGACAGGTAAATGGGCCCTCTTGACTTGAGTTGACTGTAACATAAGAATAACAAAAGCTCCTCGGCTCAGAAGGGTGTGCAGAGATGTAATTTGGAAACTCTTAGATACGGTAGTGAAGAGTGCCACAGAAACGCTCTGGAAGAAATGAATAAATCTGTGTTCAGAGAAAAGTTTAAATAGTGTATTTTAAACAAGGTGTAGGGCAGACAGTGAATGATGCGGGTAAAGTGAGATATTGAACGGTTGTTCATTCACTGAACACTGTCAGTCACGGCCACTGAAAAAGACAAGTATCCTATAGGAAAAAAAGTATGAGTTATGCAATTAAAGACTATACGAAATGAGAACCAATGCAAGGTTGTACAGCTAGTGTAATTTCAACATTTTCTAACTTTTGAGTGCTTGACTTAGCAAGCTCAACATTCTCCTAATGCATTTCAGTGGGAAACATGCATTGTGAAAGGAAGTGTCTTTAATGGAGGCTGGTATAGTATTCATATTTCATATATTATATAAAGTTGATATATAATATATATTACATAAAGCAGTATATAACATATACATCTGTTATACATATGTTACATACGTATCCATACATGTGTATGTTCTGAATGAGAATGTATGTATGCATCAACATATATAGATATAAGACAAAATACATCGATTTCTGTTTTTCTGTGACACATTTGATCTTCATGGAGAGGAGGCCTTTCTGTTTGATGTAGTTATGCCAGTTTACTACAGGTCATTGCTTATTTGATTGCTAGAAAATAGTACAGACTTGTTTCTATTCAGTGTTTTCTGGTCATTTAGGTTAATAATAATAACTTTGACTCAAAGCAGTGTTGTATGTGTCAGTGTGTGGTAATGTGCAGTAGTGTGTTATCCGAATGAGAGTTACGATAATGAGAATCAGCATTTAGTAGTGGGAATTGGACTAGGCTAATTTTTGGGATGGATTGATAGGGATTCAAAAGAAAATGGTTTAAAATAGGAAGATCTAATTTTAAATAAGAAAAGTTTAAAGAGATAGTCCAGGGCCAATACTTTCAAAAGTAACTCTTGAAGTTTGCAATTGCACCTTTTTTGATACCTTCACGGAAGAGCTTTAAGCAGCCCAGTCTTTCAGAGTGTGCTCAGAAAATCAGTCACCCCAGCTAAGCTAAGACTGCAGAGTCATTAGTTACTTTTGAAACTCTTGACTTGTAGGCCTTGCTGTTAACACTTCACATTTGTCATATGAGAACTATGAATCGCTGTTTTCTTAGTAAACAAGCGAGAACAATATACAGTGCGTGGGGTTGTATTGCTGCTTGAGGTCAACAAAAGGGAGGAAATTTCCACGTCTGTTCCATGGTCATAAATGCAGGTTACTTGGTATGTGCTCGACTGATTTGTTTTGGTAAAAGTCTTTTTTGAAAAAAACAGTGTTCCTGTTTCTCCTCTAAGCATAGAACAAATACCTTAGACCTTCTTCAGCCTAAGCGTTACCCTTCCTCTGGTAGAACCAATATTGTGTTGGTTTTTTCAGTAGTCATGTACTCTGGGCTTGCTTTTTTTTTCTTTTTTTTTTTCTTTTTTTAAAATCTCTGTTGTCTCTTTATTGACCACTAACTGGCCTCTCATGAAGTACTGGCTGTTTTCCCATGACATGTCCATTCTCTTGGCTGTTTACCCCTTTTTCTTGAGTCTCCTTTCTTGCTGCATTGTGCTTCCGTCTTCTCATGTTTGTGCTCTGGGGTTAGGCCCATGTCAGTATTCTCACTTGCTTTACTTTTTTTTTCTTTTTAACTCAGAAATTGATGAAGTTGTGGGAGAAGAAGGTTAAAGCACTCATTTTGTTCCTATACCTTTTAACTCAATCCCATTTTCCTCTGAACCATGTATTTCTCATTGCATCCCAAGCTATATCCTCTTTCCCTTCTTTACTTTGTGCCTTCTTGTTCTTTCCTCTCTCTCAGACTGTATTTCAGCTGTCTGCCTTGGCCATTTCAGCTCCTCTCCTTCTCCTTTTTAACTTTTCCTTCTTAATACATGCTCTCTTTACTCTTCCTTTCCTTAGACATTGTCCCTCTGTGCCTTCTGCCCCATCATCTTCCATTCCTGTTCAACCCACCTGATTTAGTCCCATCATTCTCTGCTTGCTTCCTCCATTTCTATCATATTAGCCCCTTTTCTTTTCTCTCATTTCTTCCCTATTTGCAGTGTGGTAGAAATTAGGTCTTGTGTTAGGTCTGCTCATTTGGTGCTTCTCAGAAGCCTTCAATCTGCAAGCTGTATGCATGCCAGCCTGTATGAAGGTATGTAAGCCTGTAGGCAGGCATTTGAAGTCTAAGAAGAGACCACATTGATCAGAAACTCCTTGAAAACATGCTCATGGTTTGGGAGGATCATAGATATGTCCTTAAAATTTATGCAGCCTTTTGGAGACTGGAAGAATTAGCTTGAGAGCTCTGTGAACAGAGTTACTGATTCCCCTCATGGATCCCTTTCTCTGTGGTAGATTTATAAACAGCTCAGCCTTTCTGTTTGCTTTCTTGGTGTAGGTGTGCATGTAGTGACTCTTTTACGAGAAGCTTCTGTCATTTCCAATCTGGTATAGCAGCTGTAATCACTTAGGTTTTAACCAGGAGAGCCTTTTTATTAGCTTACTCATTTTTATTTAACTCACCTTTTCTCATGATGAATATCACAGGGCTAGAAGGGACATATCTGCTCCCACCAGATGTTGTAAAATAGCAGCCTGTAGTGATGGTTGTTAGCAGCGGCAGCTCGGCTGGAATGAGGTGTTGGAAAGGTGAGGAGACTGGAGCTGGTCTGTGCAACCTAACTGGCAAAGTGGCAAGCTAGAGGGTACCACAAGAAGTGGGAAATATTCAGGAGTCACAGGGCTAAAAGGTCTTTCCAGCAGGGAACCCTCGCTTGCAGAACGTGGAGTGGAATCCATAATTCTTGAATCTCAGCATAACTCTGGTGTCAGCAAATATCTGCGAAGGCTGGTGGCAAAATGTTTGTCTTATTCGCCTTTAATGACTGGTCCACATAAAGAAGGGAAATTTACTGCAGCTGTCGTTTACTCTGTAAACTCGAATGGCTATGGTTATGGAGTCAGTGTGATTACAGAGAATGGAATTAGAAGTTAAGAAATGCACAGGCAACTTTAATTAACCTCCTTTGTGTATATGCATTATGATGGAGTCTTGTGATCACATACTATTTTCCCCGAAGCAATTGTGTGTCATTTAGCTCAGAGGATTGAGGTGATGTAGAAGGCTGTTTGTCCAGCGGACCTCTGTCCTTTTGGTTGCAGAAATTGGAAGGTGTGCGATAAATGAAGCAGGGATTGCACGGAGCAAAAGGATGAGGTCACGGTTAAGGTGCTTGAAAGAATTAAATGTAATGCTGCCTTTGCCTCAGAGTTTCTGATCAGTACTGCGAAGTCTTTTGAACCAAAATTCCTCCAAGTGGTCATTAATTGTGTATCCTTCCTTTCTGGATTGCTATTTGAGCCAAAGGTTTGATTTGCAGATGTATTGAGCATCCAGGTCTGTCAGGGAAATCAATTGGAGCTGTGCTTGAGACACATAAAGAGCTGCATAAAGCTTAGTATACTAAAAAAAACCCCCAGGTAATAGGCTTCCCAGAGTGAGCACCCAGTGTTAGATCCTTTTAGCTGGATCTCTCTGTCTCGTTTCTCATCTGAAGAACAGGGTAATAACACCACCACAGGGTGTTGTGAGAAGGGAATGTGCTTTTGAGGCACTTAAATACCGTAGTGATGAGCACTGTAGAAAAGCCCTTGACGAAATTAATAATTCTGTCTACAGAGCAAGATTTGAATATTGTGGAGTAAAGAATGGTGCTACATATTGATGGGCCTACATATTGAACAGTGAAAATAAACCAAAGCATTGAACACCACTGGGTAGAGCTCAGATCTGAGCTGAGTATCAGGGGACAGTAAAAGTGAAAGGTGCCACAACAAGGCTCTATTCTAAAGGATACAGAGCAGGATGAAAATTAAGATTTTGCTCAGTAGTTTTATTTCTGGCATCTCCTAAATCGCATGTCAAATTCTTTTAACTTGTTTTTGCAAGGTCGATAGCTTATAGCAGAGAACACTATATAGCATGGAATTCATGAAAAATAGTGCTCATCTGGCAAAGGATGTGTTTTTCTTCCTAACACGGGACACAGATTGTTTCTGAAGTTATTTGGGTTTTGCTTGAGCTAAGGATTCCCCCTTGGTGAATTTAGGTGCAGGACTGAGCCGCTCATATGGATTCGGCCAAAAATTTTGCATATTTAGGATCTAGCATAGGTTCTGGGATGCAGGAGTTCAACAGTGTGATACCCAGAGGGAATCACTCTGTCTTTTGCCTCTTGTGAAACAGGAAAATAGTAATTATTTCTTCACAGCCGCATTCTGAGGATGACTATACTAAAAATTGTGAAGGACTCCATTTATACAGTAAGTATTTAAAACCAACTTAATACAAACTGAAGGGGTGTTTTCAGAGAGCAATCCTGATGCTGCTGCTGTGCTTAAATGCAACTGTTGCTAGCCTGCTTTTTCTACAGAGAAAGATTTGGTTTTACTTATCTCTTCTACCATTATTTCATATTTCTTCAGGTTGAATGACAGCTATAGCTGCCTAAATATAAAAAAAAAATAGGGTTGAAAGAGTAGTGGGGACTATATTCAGCTTTTGCAGTAGAATTTGCAGCTATGAAGTAGCTCACCAAAAAGCTGTTGCCTCCAAACATGCAAACACTGTCTGTATACAGAGGGCAGCAGGAAGAGGCTATGCCATGAGATTGTTTCTTTCTGCTCAGAATATTGCTTTTTATTACTCCCTTGCTCAAAGGACTTGTTGCAACTGTATCTAATTCATATTTACTAAGCTCTTTTTACTTCAGGTGTCAATCTGTTTTGCCCATTGCTTTTTATTTTCATAAATATTTGAGTGCAAAATCGTAACTTTTTTTTTGGACTAGTTTGGAAGTATTTTTAGAAAAGCTTCAGAAAGTGACAAAATCTGAAAGGAGATGAGCTTGTATACTCTTACTTTAATTTTGATTGCATACATTTGCACAGATACAGGATATGACAGCTGCAATAAAATAAAAATAAAGCAGCATTTTAAATGCTCAGAAAAAGGCTTTAATAAATGGTCCCATTTATTGATCATGTCCTGCAATAATCTGCTGCCTCTGAGCTAATAAGCTTCTAACTGTCCCGCTCTAATATATGACCAAAAAAGTAAACTCTAGTCAACATGACCAGAAGTGGTACAGAAAGCAAATTCACAGTAGACAACAAAAATAGGGTATTTTAATTTGATTGAAAGATGCCTTAAACTCAAGGTGGCATTGCAAGTATTCTTTCCTCCCAATATTTCAACAGGTTCTTGAAAATGAGTACAGGATAGCTTTATTCAATAATTTTTATTTCTACATGAAACCAGAATCCCTACTTCTCTTGCATTAGGAAAGGCATCTAGCTCATCAGTGGATTTTTTTTTTTGTAGTCTCGTCAGTTGGAAAATAAACATCTGTGATTCAGGTGGTAATGTTGATTTATTTAAGGAAACATTCCCAAGTTATTCCTGTCTTTTTTTTTTTTTTTTTAAAGAGAAAAAAGCTAATCCTTATTAATTAAACATCTAACATTAATTTATTGAGGTGTAGGACTTTGCAGATGGCAACCTTGGTCTTTTAATATTAATTGGAAAATATTGATTGAAAAAAGACTAGTCTGTCATGCTGATAATTGTGACCAGATTTAGATATGATCACTAGATCTTCCTGAGATTACAAAGAAGCAGTTACCATCTAACTGGTAAAGAGATTGAACGTTATTTTGGTAATCCCTGAGCTTTGGTAACTTATTCCCTGTTGTTCATTTATATGTCTTGTCTTGTATGCCACTATAAAGTGGTTAAATATGGTTTAAGCTGATAAGACTATGCTGTATAGTATTTACATTTCATGAGCATTCCAAGTTTTATAGCTGTTTTAACAATATACTTTTCTTTAAATGAAGGTTAGACCTGCTGACTGAACACTTCAAAACCACAACTAAACTGATATTTACTTCTTTATAATGACACGCTAAGGTTGAGATAGCCTGATCTCATTTCCTTGATGGCAAGAACAAACAAGTTGTTTTATTGAATGTTACTCAATACATGAAAAATAAAAATAATCTGTAACTTTCCAAGAAGGTTCTGTATCTTTTGACTTCATATTTGATCTGTTTAAGCACTTTCTTACTATGAAGTTGCGATATTTCACTGTACAAAAATGCTGCTATAGACAACTCCTTGACATAGCTGGGAAAATAAATCAATTAGTGCAAGTAAACTAATTTCTAAGAAGAATTAGTATGCATGGTCAGTTTTATACCAGGAGGGATTTCGTGAATAAAGTGTAACCTTTGATAATGCAAGACAAATGTTACGCAGTTTGAGTTTTAGATAAAAGTGCTTGAGATTCTCAGCTGAATTTTACTGCTGTTATTCCCATAAGCTGTATCTATTTACACCACTTAAGCATCCAGCCTAAATATATAAATACGCAGTTATTTGTTATGTGGATGTAAATTCAAAGCGCTGCATAGTCTGCAGCCGTAACATTAACTTGCACGCTCACGGAAAATAGGCTGTCAATTTATTAGTGAATTTTAAGATCGCCCGAACAACATTAGTTCAAAAACTTAAGCATCTTCTATCCGTTTATAAATATTAGCAAAAAAAAAGTCTCAGTGTTTCAGAGCTCCCCCTTTGTGTAGAAAGCGAGACCTGGATTTCTTAGCATCTGGAGTGCTGCTCTTCTATCACTGCTAATAACTGTGGATGTTTTCTGTGTGGATGTTCGGTACACACTGTTGTGAATCCCAGGATGATATCGCCATTACTTAGAGCTGTATTTTGCATTGCCTATTCTGTTATTGCTCAGCATGCACAAGGGTAGAGTTAAAATCTTTATTCATTTCATTTAAAAATGTTTCTTTTGTTCTCCTTATCATGTTCTGGCTTTCCCAAGGATATATGCCTTGAACGAAAAGTCACATGTGCATTACTAATTGTGTGCCATTGTATTTACAGTTCCTAGTGGTGGCACTGTGAAGCTACTAATTCTTTTGCTTCACTTGATGTAAAATAATCTGAGTGTCTTTGATAGCAGTGAAACAGTATTAATTGTTTTGTACATTTCTTGGTCACTCTTCTTAGGTGGTCTTCATAATCTATTAGAACTTTCAGCCAGATTTTTGTAATGTCATGCCTCCAGCAGTGATTAAATTGGTAATTAATGAACAGTCCTTGGCAACATAAACCACATCCCGTTAATTTTCCCTTTTGAGTTTTTAGAAGTTGTCGTCTCTGTCAGAAAGCATTGCGCCACCTTGCTACGGCCCCTTGGCATGAAACCACAATGGTTGATTTTTTGCAGCCATTAGTAGATCAGAGCAGTAATTTCACAGTATTTTGGTCAGGGTAATTATAGTACCAAGTACCGACTAGAGTTGGGAATTCACACAAGAAGTCCAGAAATACCAGGTGAGCTTCCTTGTGTTCACTGGGACGTTATGATTAGTTTAATTGGGCTTTGTTTGATTTCAGCCGCAGAGACTCTTTGTGCCACGGCACTGCAGCCACTTTCCACTTTAGTGTTTCTGACCTGCATTGACAGGAACTGGTGCAAAAATGAACTCTTTGAAG
Source organism: Ciconia boyciana (assembly GCF_034638445.1). Classification (NCBI taxonomy): domain Eukaryota; kingdom Metazoa; phylum Chordata; class Aves; order Ciconiiformes; family Ciconiidae; genus Ciconia; species Ciconia boyciana. The sequence goes on from NC_132936.1 coordinate 116,946,342, forward strand.
TGGGACTCTTTGGAGAGGGCAACTGAAAAAGGGGAAAAGTGATGTGTAAATAGTTGACTGTAGCAAAGCTCGAAACCGGACCAAATACTCTGCGTTTTGCGGGTCATGTGGTTCAAGTTCTTTTATATTTTCAGCCGGAACAGATAATATTTCTGCTACATTCGTGCAAATGCTTAGTAAATTACTGCATTTAAAAATGCAATCTTTTTTTAATCGCTGGCTTTTATATATAGCACCTGCTGTTCTACCTTCCTTTGAAGATACAGTCGTTTCTCCCACCAGAAATACTGTGAATCATCTCTTTAGTCCTGCAAACAAATCTGGGCGAATGCATTAATGAGACTGCAGCTGCACTTAGTAGTTCACATGTCACGAAATAGTAGGTAAAGGCATTCATACTTGAGTGACTGACTATAGGTGTAGCGGCCTTCAGCAGTACATTGTGCACATTAAAGTTTAAATAGTCACTTGCCTGTTGGCTTCTGAATGAAAGGACTGTCACTGGTCACTTCTCCTGAAGCCTTAATGAAACCAAATAGTTTGCTACGAGTTTGGGCCTAACCATTGGGGTGTTTCATGCAGTCTTGTCAGTTGATGTTCATGAATTGACTTGAACGGAGATCAAAGTGTTTCTCAAAATGGAGAAGCGGAGAGAGAGACAGCTCCTTCAATTGCACCACAAGAGCTAATCAAGCCATCAGTTCTTTATGCACTCTGCGTGCCTTTAGAATTTAATACCCAATGGTTTGTCAGGACAAATTGAAATTCGGGGGTTGGGGAGCAGGGGGTCCCTCCTTGGCCCGCTGCAAATAAAATACGTGCTTCACTCTTCTGGAGGCTCGTTTTGAGAAATTTTATAATTTAATGTAAAACTGCAATGTTGATTAAATATTTGGGGTTGGGGAAAAAAAAAAGTTAAGGTAAAGGATTCAATGGGCATTATATGCCTTAGCGCTGATTAAAGATCCAGGTTTAAAATGAAAGAGAAACTAAACTCAGCGTGGTTTTTTTGTTTCTTTGATTGCTAATGAACTTTTTTGCTGAAACATTTTAAATTGGATTCAGAAGATAGTTTTTTGAGTGTCAGTTAAAACAAAGTCATGTGAAAATACCTCCCTCCCTCCCTCCCTCCCTCTCTCTCTTTTTAATTGATATGATTTAGGCAGAGGAAAATGGTAAGGGGGATTTTTCTATTGCAGAAGCAATTTTTAAGGGATTTAGTCTTATTTAGCCTGAAGGTCTTCACACTAATGAGAGCACTTAAGTTACGTCCAGGCGTTGATTAGACAGCTCATCTATCAACTGGAGCATGAGAATTTGTATTTTAGGTACCTTTTATACATTATAAATGTATATGCTTTTTTTATTACTTTAGACTTTATTTTCCACAGATTTTTAATTACTTTCTTTCACATCCAAGGTGGCTGTAATGCAACTGACAGAGCACAAACGGCAACAGGGAAATACTCTACATTTGATGAGAAATAATATCAAAACTGTATCTGTAGAAATTGGCATGCCGAATGCAAATTGCTACCCAGATACATTCCTTAAACGGCCACCAGCCCCCTTAAAGTCTAAATACACTTATTCAGGGAACACAGAACTATATATATTAAAAAATGCCCAACCACCACCCCCCAAAAAAATTGTGCATGCTCTCTCTACCTGTAGGTTTTTTTGCTGTGTTTAAAACACAATAGCATCTTAATTATTTTCTGAACCATTCTGAAAAGTACAGCTTTTGTAACTTTTTGACATTTCAGGTTTAAAAAAAAAATTAAAACGTTGCCACCAGCTTGCACTATGAGCAGCCTGTAATAACAGTTAAAAAAGCTTTCTGAACTATTTGACAAGATTTCTTAGTGCTGAGGCCATATGCTGTAGCCTTTAAGCTATTTCTTCCTATCAGTTTCATTATCACCTGCCTCTGAGTCTCCAATATCATCAGTAAGCACATGCAGAATCATAATTATGCCATGTACAAGTTCTTTGATAACATGTACAGTTTTCTTCTTAATTCTTTATCAAATGCATTGATCGTGGCATGTGTGCATTGATCCAGGTCCACCATCTGGCTGTGTGTGATAAGCACAGTGGCATCTTTGCATTTCCACTGTCATTCATTGCGCTACAATTTGGCTGCAGGGGAGTAGTGGCTGGGATTAGCCCTGTTCTGCTACTTACTTGCATTTTAAGTTGACACCTCTACAGCGGCTCAGACCACATTACAAACTGAAACACATACGCACGACTTAGTGATGTGACACTCCTCAATAAGCTTACTCCACTAGCTACTCAACAATCTGTAATTGGATTTGTAGGAATAACAGCAAAAGATTTCCTAAGAATTGCTGGGGACAGAAGGTGAAGTTTTCTCATTATTGGCAAAAGGCTAGGTATAGATCCTAGGCGATTGGTATTTTCCATTAAAAACAAGCTGCCAGCAGTTTGCAGGACATTTTCAAAAAAACCCCAGCAAAATAGGATCCAGGGAGGCGTAGGGTTTGCACTCGTTCCATCCATTCTCATCACATGCAAGCGGACTGGGATCCTGCCACCCTCCCCTGAAAATTAAGAGAAGGGGGGGGGAAACAACTTTCGGAGGCCCCCTGCAGCCCGCTCCGCTTTGTTTGGCTGGGAGTGAACCGGGAGCATTCCTCAGGAGGGCATGTCCTCCTCCTTCGGCACAGGGTTGCCTGCCTGAGAAGGAAGCTTCCCAGGATGGCAGTCTGAAAGATGCTGCTCTCGTGCTTACACATCCCATAGACTTGCCAAAAGTCTTTGTTTCATAACGCCACTTTTTTTTTTTTTTTTTTTTTTTTTTTTTAATTATAAAGTCAAGTTTACACAAGAGAAAATCCCTTAAGTGGAGCTCGGCGAATGTTGACTCCTACAATGAGTAAGCAGCTTCTTTAACTTCTGTCTGTAACTCAGCTGTGGAAAGGCACAGAAAATACCATCTTTAGACTTATTGATCTCAGATGGGATGTTATGCCCTGTCTGGATGATGGCACTATTTCAGGATATTTCTCAGCCTGCATGCTTGAGACCTTGTTTGTGGGTAATGCCAATAGCATTGACAATCATGGTGACAGGCATAACAAGCTTCTGGATCCCGATGCCTTAGGTGATTGTTGTCCTTAATTATACTTCCCAGATGAGGGAGAGCACAAACTTGCCTAAGCAGAGAAAATTCCAGGGAAGAAGTTAGCAGAGGGATTTGTCGCTGCTTTTGGTTTAGATCGACTTTCTCGATGTCTTTCGTGGGAGCCCCGTTGGTAGGCAAGGCTGCCGTCGCATTGTTCACCGGGAGAGCGCCTCGCTCTTAGTATTGGTGCAGGCGAGCAAGAAGAGGAGGAAAACAGAAAGTGTATTTGGCATTAGATGTTTCAGCCTATCCTTAAAACTTGCTGTAGAGCCAAGTGCAGTGTGAAATAGAAATGCTTGCCTTGATTGTCACGTAGATGTGCAGCTCCTAAAGGGTTAAACGAGTTAAATCTTATTTATCTGAATAGAACTGCAGGGCTGTTTTGCAGAATGCTCTAGCACAAATACCTATGGTTCACTTTGACGTTACAATTTTTTTGTTGATTTCTTTACTTTAAATACTTGAACTGTTAGACCTTTTACTTTTTTCTCTGAGAAAGATGTATTTGTACCAGATTAGAAAAGCTAAACTGTTTCTTTACATTGAATAATCAGCCTGTCATGACAAATCTATCTCCTTCTGCATGAGTAGGTGCCAGTTTGACTAGCTTCTTTTAGGCTCACACTGGGTTTTAAGCTGGATCCATGTGCATGACTGGCAGTGCATTTGTTGGGCCAGATCTAAGGAGCCAGAGAGCGTTCAGCTCCTTTTTGCCTACAAAAGAGCAGCCAGACAACCAGCAAGAGGCCTTGGATGTAGCACAAGGTGATACTTACTTAGTCAGCCATTCTTTTTTTCAAATATATATTTTTTTTCATTCAGTAAACTAAGAGTTTCTCAATTTCACAATGACACGAGGAATTAAATTATCAATGGATTGTTTTTCTACAGCCAGCATTCTTCACATCAGAAATGCTGTACCAAGTGAATTGTAGATTTTCCAGAACAACATAGATTAAATTAAAAAAAGAAATAAAAATAGAAAATTGCTGCCTAACATTCCTTTAAAAATACCTCCTAGGTTTAAGGACATGTTTTCCATTTTACAGCCACACAACCCCATTTTATTGTGAATTTTGGGGGCTTTTTTTTCTTAAAGGGGACAGCTTTGTTAAGACATTGTTTGTGATTCTTCCAGTTTTAGACTTTGAGCTACTTCTGTTTTCGTTTTGTCTTGTCTCATTAGTCCATCAGTGCCATAGATCGGAAGCAAATAGCTGCTTCTTTATGACAAGTGATTTGATACTTTTTGTGATATACATTCATGAAAAAATATTTTCAAGCTACATACACTTTATTGGTAGTAAGGTAGCTGATGTAGGCACCAGGCAGAAGGCTGAAAATATCGAAGATGTTTATGTCTTTCTCTGCTGACCACTTCCTACAATCTGACTAGCCACAGAAGCCAAAGCCAATGCACTTTTGTTTATGTTGAGTGTTCCCTGCTTAGCAATTTGTGTTTTGCTCGCTACCTGTGTATTTTGAGCTGGTCTGAAACGGTAGTAGAGACCAAACATAAATGTGGTCCCCAGGGTGATCAAAGCTTTAATCTGACCAGATGGGACAAACTTGAGAAAGATTTTGACTTTCCACTCTGTTTTGCAACAAGAAAGGCTGATTTTTTTTCTCCGGTCCTTTCTTTGTTAGAAGAGGCAGAGATCAGGCCATCCCCAGAGAAATGAGCAGGTGTGGCCATTTACAAGCATGTCTGGTTATATTATAAACCAACATAAGAAAAGTTTGAAATGGTTTGAAAAGATCTGCTAAACAGTTTTAATGTTTCATCCCAAATCCTATTTACTTAAACAAGAGCCGATCAAGGTCACAGTAAAACCCAGCCTGCCCAAACCTTTAAAGCTCGTGTAATTATTATTTTTTTTTTTTTTAATTCTGTCTTCTCTACTAACTGAATAGGTACATTTTGGTAATCCTTGCCTCTGGACAAGCACAGGAGTCTTTTTCTTTCTGAATGGCTAATAACAGAGCCGTTCTTCCTGTCTAATGATGAAAGAGGTGGCAGTCAAGTTCTTTCTCTTAGATGTACTGTGCACTCGGGGCAGACCACGGACAATTTTGAAACCTACAGCTATGGGAATTGCTCCCCCTCATAGGTACAATTCTGGTTTAATTTTGTTGCTGTGGAGTATCACTAATTTACCACTTTTTTTTTTTCCCCAGTCTATGGACACTGTAAAGAATTTTCTTTTTAAACATCAAATAAACACAGCTCACGGGATTATATTCTTTTATAGGAAGAGGGATAATACGTTATCAGACTTCTCATGTAAACTCAGTTTGGATCCTCCCAAAATTCTGCCAAAGGATGACTGAAAATCCCTGGCAGAGATTTGTGGGGGGGGGTTTTTTGGTTTGGGTTTTTTGGTGTTTTTTTGTTTTTTTTTTAAATGCAACAAGATTGCAGAATTTTTAGTGATTTAAGGAGACGGGTTTTATGGTGGTGGTTGGGGTTTTTTTTCCCCCTGCAAGACACCATCGCTCTCAATATTTTACTGAGTTGGTCAGCTCTCAGCTTCTGCTGCTGCCAAGCAACATCGGTGGCTGGGTAATGATCTTGGAAACTGCCCCGCCAGTGTTTCACATTCAAATTCACCTTCCCAAATCCACGGCATCATTTTTGGCCAAAGTAATGTCAGTCCTCGCCGTCTGCGGTGAGTACAAAAAGGACCCCCTAACGGCAGCCATTTTTATTTGTTTCTTAAGATCCAAAGGCTGCTGAAAGAACAATTGGATAAAGTTGAGGATTGGAGAAGCTTGATTTTCTTGTTCCAGTGAAATGAAACTCCCGTCCTTCTTTTCTTTGCCTTCCCCTTAAAAGCCGGAGTCTGCTAGGGGGTTGTGGCTGTGTCAAAGCCGTTGGGATGCCACTGCTGATCACTTTAATTACTAGGACTAAGGAGGATAAAATTAAAAGTAGCACCATTGAAGCAGTGGAAGAAAGCTTGCCGAGATGTCGGTGAACTGTGAAATATAAAAATTGCATACCAATACATTTTTATAGGAGGGAAACAAGGAATTACATTACTTATTCTTGAAGAGTTTGTCCTTAAATGGTGAAGTTTTCCTCACCATGCATCCACATGGCAGATCTTTAGACCATTACAAAGTGATTGGGGGAAAATAACAGAGCAAACTTTAATGTCTCTTTGGCATGTCAGGTTCATGTCAGAGAGTGAAAGATTTCTCTTCAACTGTACAGGAAAAAAAATTGCTGTATGTGTTTTTGCATGGTCCTTTCTTGGTGCAGAGCTTCTCTTCATGTCTCCTTTTTTTTTTTTTTTTTAGTATCTATATTCATGCTTCTGTACCTCTCCCGAGCACTTTCCTTTCCAAAATCTAGGGGACTGAGTTGCTGTTTAATAATTGTTCTGTACCTCAAAACTTAATCTACCCAGTTTTTCTGCTCTCAGATTCATTGCTCCTTCCACCAATGTTTCCTCTGCCAAGCTCGGTAGTGGAGGGTTCAAATACCTGAATCGAATTTAAGCAAGAACTAGGCTGTTTTTTCTGTTATCCACTGGTGATGATTGGCTTAATCAGCACAAACACAAGCCACAATAATCTGTGTTTGCTTGGAGATCCCCGGGATGTTAATGACTATGCTAATAATTTGGGATACAAGTTCTCTTTCAGGAGGAGGGGAGAAGAGGAGAGCGGGGCGGGGGTGGTGGTGGTGGTGGAAATCAGCCTGCTTAGTTTAGGGCACGTTTGTCACAAACACGTAACTGGCCTTATTTTAAACTACATGGGCTACAGTAGATTAAATTGTTTGACGTTAAACCACATGGGAATCTGAATATAAATTTTGCACATTTCTTCTTAAAACTCATTTAAATCAAGTCCACAAGTTCCTATATCCCAGGAATTACAAATAGTAGAGATTTGAGCAGTTTTATTTCATGTCAAATTCAACGTAATTTATGTTACCGAATACCGCGGGTCGAAATAAAATCGGTTGCTCTATCAGTTGGCTGGCTAGAAATTAAATTAAATTGATCTATGATAGTGCATAGGAGCAGGGGGGAAGCCTTCCAGTTGTCTTTCTAATGTGTACTTTACCAAATAAGTTTTAATAGAACTGTTGCTCTGTGCCTTCTGGGAAGTTAAAGGGTGAGAAAGCAAACAAAGCCAATGTGCCATCCCGCTGCCTTGCAGGGCCCAGGCAGAATTGTCTTTCCAGGGTAAGGACATTAGGAGAAAAGTAAATCAAGGCAATCTGATAGGGAATCAGGGTTCTGTCACTCAGAGACAAGATATTGTGTTGTGTCCATATACTTTGTTTACCGTAGGGTTTTATGAGTTGTAACCTGCCCATGCAAGCTGTTAATGAGGCTAAATCTTGCTGCTTGAGGATTGAATTACAGCACACCTCTGGGCTAATGGTTATAAACAGAAAGTCCCATTAGGGCTGCATTCTGATTCAGTCATTTGCATTTTTTCTGTTGTGCCGAGAACAATGCTGAGTAAATAGCTACAAACAAACAATTTACATGGAAATGGGTAAAATGTACCTAATTAGTATTTTGCGCTTGTTTTATTAATGATTGCTTAAACTAAATAGCACTTAGTAGCAGCTCTCACCAGCATCTGCAGGTGTGGGATGCTTAGTTTCTGGGTTGGTGGGAAGGCTGCCAGGATGGCTCTCCAAAATTAGGCAGTTTGTTATATTCCACTTAGTTCAGGTCAACTGCCTATACCTGGGCTTTATCCTGGTCATTATGTCAATAATACAAACTTACAGCAGATTTGACTTAAAGCCAAACGCTGTCTTTGTTGCGCTTATGAGCGTTTCTCATATTGAGGGGAGGGTGAAAACAGTCCTAACTTTGAAAAAATCGTATTTTTAAGGTGAAAACTGAAATTGTTTCCCTTATGGTTTAATGGATTCTTATACATATGTTTAAACACATCTTTTTATTAATATTTTTTTAGTATGGTGGGTTAGTATTTTCCAAAATTTCATGCTGCAGAACTTTGCTCATTTATGTAACTGAAATATTATCATGCTTCTAAGATAGTTAGGAGCTTTAGTGGGACAGCACTATCTGGGATGGTTCCAATATGATCTCTTTAATTACTGACCAAAGCCAAACTGACCAAATTACTGACCACTAGCAAGATGTTTTAAAACGATGCAAAGTCTTTTCTGCTCTGGCATCTATTGTTCTTTCATTAATTTTCATGAGTTTATTTAAAAAAAAAAAAAGATGTATCCATTGAAGTCAAAGGATTAGGTTCCGTCCATGCCTCAGATTCAATGTCACTTTACACTTTGAAGTCAGTTTGGTGATTGGAGTGACCAAGAGCAACATCTGGCCTCTCATTTCAGTTCTATGAGAGAATATTACTCAAACAAGTAATTCAATTTAGTAAAACCATTTTTATAGCCATGGTAAAACTTTTTGTAGTTACTATTTTGAGACAAAAGTGTCTGAGAATTTTTATCAAGGTATTTTTATAGAACATAATTTATAAATGCTTTAAATTGCAAATAATTAGGTTTCTAATGCATTAACAATTTGGGGAACACTTTAAAAAAAAAATCTAATTCATGGATGTCTTTAAAAATTGTGGTGTGACACCCAACTGATATCGAGCATCCTATTTATAATGTGGGCCAAGCACCATGCTGTAAACCAGTTACTATCATGATGATCAGATTGAGAATGAAATTGCATTTCTGTCAATTACTGACTTGGCAACTGTTCAATATATCTTAGCAGCAAGATGAAGAGCGGCGTCGGCAGCTGAGAGAGAGAGCTCGTCAGCTAATAGCAGAAGCTCGATCTGGAGTGAAGATGTCAGAACTTCCTAGCTACAGTGAAATGGCTGCAGAAAAGTTGAAAGAAAGGTCAAAGGCATCTGGAGGTGAGCTGAGGAACCTTGTATCTTATTTCTATGGCAACCTAGAAACCAGAGGCCTTTTTGGGTATCACTTCTATTCACACTTCAAAACGTGGTTGTTCATCAGGTGCACATATCAAAAGACCTGGCCATAGATATGTTTCCTAAATCAGCATTGTGTCACTTGATTTCCAACAATTAAAAGCATATATGTGATTGAAAGAAAAAGATGTCATGTGAACAAGTAGCTCATAGTGGCCCATTATTTACAGATTTGTCATTACCCACAGTTTTTTAGAATTTTATGATTGTTGGTTAGAATGTCTTCAATATATATTTTTATATAGGAGCATGGACATAATTCTGGGGGGAAACAACATTAGAAATACTTAAGAAACTTTATTTTGTATTAAATGTGTTCAAAAGACTGCTTGGGAAGAGAATTTTAAAGATGGCCCACGGGAGGTGGGGGCAACAACCTTTTGATTTTAAATGGCAGTCTTTTGACATACCACTTGCTTTCACAGGTTTTGAGTTGTAATATTGCTATAATGTTATTAAACTGACTTTGAAATGTCATTAAAATTCATATACCTGCCAGTGCTACGAGCTGGAGTAATGTAGTGTCACTCAAACTCAAATGGGTGCTGAGCACACGTTTCAGTACAGGCTTCTTGCTCTTTTAGTCTTCTACATATTCTAAGGGGAAATTGTGTTTCTCATACTAACACGTAATTGTAAGCCAAAGTGTCAGGAAAATCCAGCTTTACATTCACAATGCACGTAGATTCAACAACAATTTTTTTTTTTCCTCTTCTACATGTATTTTATATGCATATATATTTAAATATAGTCTTATTGCACCCTAAACCCTACATTTCTGTTCCATTTAACACCAAAGAGAAAAGCAGTTAGTTGTACATCTCACTTTGGGTCTGGTCTTCAGTTTTCCTCTTTTTGACCAGTAAACCAAGCTTGCCAACATAACTCACTGTCATGGTAAACGGGGAAATTACATCCTTGATGGGTAGGGAGTAAGACAGGCTGAGCAAAATGGCACAGTACTTGTATATTAAGTAGACTAAGATGTTATTCATCCCTCTTCACAATTTATGACTCCTAATCCTACATTATTTAATTACTTCCTCCTCACTGTTTTATCGTGCCTGTACATAGCTGTTCCTGCCATCTCTCCCCTCCACGTAAGGAACACTTTCTGGGTATATCCTGAAGTGTTCAGCTGGATAGTAGTTACCCCGTTTTGTCACACTGACTCACTTGTAGTGTTGCTAAATATCCCAGTATGCCACTTTTCTGGGATGTGGCCTTCCCTGTTCATATTTTCCTCTGAATTTTGCCATTGCTCTTCCTGCCCTTCGTTCAGTTTATAAACAGTCTCAGAGGTAACTGTGCACTGTACATGTATGTGTGTGTGTATATATATATATATATAAAAAAATGTATTTATATATATATATTGCATAAGCACTCAGAGAGTTTCAGTGTTATTAAAGGAGGAGACAGTACCAGTACTGCTGACAACTTGTTTATAAAGTTATCACCACTATACCCGTTGAGTTTCATCCAGTATAACAATTTCACTGCTTTCTACTTTTGCATGTGCTTTGAGTTATCTCCTCGGTTTATATTTCCTACCTTGATTTTTCTTTGTTCATACAGCAGTTTGGCCAAGTTATTTGCTCTTTGCGCTTTTCATGTCAATGTGCATTTTATAGCACTTCCTTCTGCTTATTCATTCTCAAAAAGTTTTCTGTATGGCACATCTTCCACGTACTTCTGCCACACCACTGGTGGTGTTAGGTGCCACACTAGATCTCCACTCAAGAAATTCATTCTTCTAAAATGGAGTAGTTCTGTGAAATGGCACCAACACTTTATAAACCAAATAAATTATGCTTATTTTGGGTTTAGTCTTTTTCATTTTTTGATTTCCACCAAAAATTAGGATTTAATAGTCTCCTTATTACAACTAAATTCTGAATATTGCCCCTGACTGCATTCACATGTAGTAGGGTTTTTTTCTGTGTATAGTCCTGTATTCCCTATACAATACCCAAGACAAGCTTATAGTAATACCTTATGTCTTCCAAGCTCTCTTGTCCATTATGCTTCATTAATCTCTTCTTCTGCATTGATTGCTACATTTTAATTTACAAAAAGGGAATGTACCAATCATTTTCCTCTCTCTCTCAATTCAGTTATTCCAGGAAAAAAGTGACATTTCAGCTTTGGGATTTTGGAGTTTTTAAGGACTAACTTCTTGCTCACTATTGTAGGTGAAAAAGTGATCTCTTTCAGTGTTTCTATATGCTCATTAAGAGTTTCATGCTTTGGCACTGGTGCTACGTTCTCTGTTAAAAGGCTTTATTTAATCATGGTCTGAAAAACTCAAATGCCTATGGCAAGTTGAAACTTTCCTGGATAAGCAGCATCCTTTGCTATGAAATCTCGTCTTTTTCATAGGTTATTTGACATGTGAGACAGAAAATACTTCTTCCTGCCAACTGCCAGAGGGTTTGGGATGGCAGCTTCAAATTTATTCGATGTCCTAGCTTCAGGCTGATAAGCGTATGCCTTGAGATGGGTCCAAGGACAGTATCGAGATAGGAATCCAAATATCCTCCCTTTTCCCAGCAGCAACGGGACAAAGGAATTGACATCTTATCTAGGTATTGTCCCCGTGCAGTGGGACACCCGTCTACTCTTTTGGGATTTGGGTAGTGTGTTTTCTTTACTCTCTGGCACATCTCCATCTTTTATTTGAGATGGTGTCTTTGTGAGGATGTGGCTCAGATCTGGAGGTGGTTAGTAGGCAGCGGAGGGAGGGAACAATGGAGAGGACAGGGGGTAAGACAAGCATAGTGTGAAGAGGCTTTGGTGAAAAAAGTGCCAAAAATAGGCAAAACTGGGAGGGGAGAAGAGAATTAACACAAGAATGGCATAGAAAAGAGATGTTAGAGGAGCAGGGAGGGAAAAACACAGAAGCAGCAGCATCCAAATGTATTGTAAGACAAAAAAAGTTTTCAAAAATTTTGGAATTAATAACAAAAGCTGGAAGGGTGTACTGCAGTTAACTTACCAAAGAGATCCAGCTGGCTCTCTGTATTGCACTTGTATGCTTAAAGTTTTCAGGGTACGTTACAGATTTTACTTCTGAGGCAATGATTTGGAGGGAATGTACATGGTAGCTCAGGCTTACTCATCGTGCTTAGTCTCTGACTCATAAAAGTGTTAAGTCCTCAATTTAAATTTTTTAACAGGCAGTATTTGTATCTGTTGGCAGTTACTGCTGTACTTTCTTGTCCTGACATCTGATTTCTTGTACACTGAACCAGTATTTTGACTCTGCATTTCTTCCATTCCCCACCTTTGCTTCCTTTATTACTGTTCAGATGCTCCTGTCACATCCTGTAGCCTTAAAGTGAACTCTGTACCTGAAAGTAAATAAACTAAATATCTGAATATCCACAAGCTTGAACCAGAGACAATCCTGGAGGCATCTTCCCTAAAGAGCAAGTACTGTTCATGCAACTCCAGTGGCAGCTTACATATGCTTCTCCCACTAGTGTGATCCAACCCCCATCAATGCTTTTACCTCTTTATGAAAATTGTTCCACTTTAATTTCATCTAGAAATTGATGCAGTCTGCTGCAACTCCTTCACATGTGGACAAGCTTAAACCAAGTCAAGAGAATACCAGTTTAACCACAAATTAAGCCTGAGCTTAATCTGAATAGTAAGACATATGACCTGTAAAATGCCTCTGGATCTTTTTTTCCACCAATATTGTGGCATTTGCATTTGGTTCCAAAAGATTCTTATTTCGCTCTCTTCAGTCCAGACTACAGTCCAGGCTCTGTAGGTAATGGTCAGTGCTGTTTAGTTGTTGACTTAATCCTTTATCTTTAATTTTGTTAGTTTCTTCATGACATAGTAAAGCTTTGCTGTCTTTCTAGGATCCACATTTACATAATTTTCAAGGAAGCAGTTCTTTAGTACACTTCTAAATACGTGCCCTGGTTCTAGACCAAGTGCTTTAAGTTTTTCACACTAGTAATTTGTTCTTTTCATAAAGCATATCTGTTATCTCTTCGTCACGTTGTTCCTTTTATCATTTATAATTGCAAAATCTTGTTGTAACATGCTCCCTAAACACATTTCCCTTTTTAATGCACTGGAAGAACATTGGACTGAAAAAAAAAAAAACAAACTAGAGTAGTTTAAAACAAGGAATCTGTAGATTTTGAAAGATATTTGAAAATTTCTCAAATTACTTCAAATGAATGCTTTTAATTGAATATTTTTTTTTAATGAAGTGTAAATGTCCTGATAATCATATTCAGTCAAAGCCTGCCAACTTTAAAATAAATACTAGGTCAGGTCATTATCTGACACTAGGAGCTGTTGTCTTCAACATTCCCATCTCTTTTGTTACCTAAAATGGTGGTGTCAAAGACAGTGCCTCTGATCTCATCTCACTATATTAAATTAAAGAAAATCAAATAATCTAATATAAGCATTCCCTTAGTATGCCTTAGTCTTAAACCCTGAAACCCTGTCATCTTGTTTAGATTGTTTTGACACATCCGGCATCCTGCTGGATAACTGGTAGTTGTGAGCTGACCTTGCGAGCTGACTTCTTTGGGTGCTTTGGAAAGTCATTGCCTGCCTCGAGGCTCGACGTGGATTTGGTTTCCCTCTGCTGTGGCGGTGTCCCTCTTTCTTTCTCTTCCACCTCTTCTGAATGTCCGTGGCCCTTTGCTGCTGTTAGCCTGGCCTTGCTTTCAGTGTGCCACCATGAGCTCTAGGATGCCTTTGAAAGTACCGTAGTCTGAGTGCCACTGAATTTCTCTGACGCCATCATGAAGGATTTAAAATCATGTGAGAAGTCTAGCTCCTCATTAGAAAAAGTAGAAATCCTTTGAAGAAAATGAAAAACTTCAGAATTGTTGCTGTTGCTGCTTTACCATTTTCTGTTTTCTCTTCAGTCTGCTTTTTACCCCATCCCTTTCTCTGCTTCACGATGATCACACTGTGCCTTTCTGTTTTGTTCACCTACCTCTGCACTTCCTGAAACAACTAGAGTCCAGATCACAGAACCATCTGTGTGAATTTAAGTGGGAACAGAAAAGATGTCACAGAGAGTCCTGAGTGTTGCTGCCCACCCAGTTGTACACCTGAAGCACCGTCTGTCAGGTCCGAGGTCTGGTTGCAGATCCTGGTTTGGCTGGAGAGAGATGTTGTTCTCCATCCATCTGGCTCAAGCTGGGGCATTTTGGAAGAAAGCTGACTCTTCCAGGGACCATTGAGAATCAGTGGGGAGGAGCCCAGGGAAGTCATGGTGGTCAGCTGAAATGGAGGGGTCCTACTTCGCAGACTGCTGCTCCATTATACATGCAGCAGATGTTGAATAAGACACTGAAATGGAAACTTCTTTGCTCCTGTCTGTTGCAGCAAGAGCCTTACCCTGAATCGGCAGAGGTCTGTGAAAGACATTGATTAATTACAGAGGAACTGAAGGAGCAGCTGGTTAGAAAAGAGTAGCAGACATATTAAAAAGTCAACAGGCTCCTAAAATGGGAATTACAGGGACTGTGGAGATAAAGAGGTAAAGAAACAACTCTATGACCTTTGTGTCAGCAGTGTGGGCCTGAAGTGCAAACTTCAGGTCTGAGGAATGAGGTTTAGTGTATTTCAAAGACAGGTGATGAGTGGTCAGCACCAATCCTGGTCCAAACTTCCCCAAACTTCTGGTATTCAGGATTATGGCATCTTGGTACTATGTTTAGGATCCTTTTTTTTTATATGACATTTGAATGTACCAGTGTCCTGTAATTATAATTAGCATTTTTTCCTATTGTGAAGTGTTTTAAAGTTCCTTTAGTTACTATATTGTGTCGTCTTTCTCCAGACACACTCCAGCCTTCTCTTTTTTGTCATTTTTACATGCATGCATACATACATAGGAAAAAAATGTTCGTATACATCTGAACAAGTGTAGATAGCATTTGATATGAGACTTAAAAGTGAGTAAATACAATGCAACTATATGCTTTGAAAGTACTAATCTAGCTTTTATGGACTTTAATATCATTATATATTTGTATTGAAAATGTGAGTCAGGATTTTTTCTGGGATCTGCTTCACAATTCAGCACTTGCTATTTGATCTTCCTCAGGTTACTTACTCTTTCTGTGCCATAATTTACCTACATCATCATCATAATTGTAATTATAATAATCGCCTACTTCATAAAAGATTATGGGGCTCATTTACAAGTGATATTCGTAAGCTGCTCTGAGAAACTCGGTAGAAAGGTCCCATAAAAATATAAATTATAATTACAATTATTATTTTATTTAAAATGTATGCAGCTTACAAACAATGCTGATTCAAAGTGGTGCAATAAGGCAGCAATCTGTGAGTGTGCTCTTGCTACACCTGACGTCAGCGCTTGCTAAGTGTGATGTGGTAGTTTTCCTCCTCGTATCAGAACTGATAGGAGATACTGACACCTAAGCAAGGTACAGTGATCATGCTCTGTGATACATTGTGCAAAGTAAGGAGTAGCAAGTCTCACTGACCTGGGATCTCAGTACCCGGAGCTGCTGTCTTTCTCAAGAGACCACAGCTCCCAGGTCCTTCTCCTGGCCGGACCCAGCCAAACCTGCTGTATGCTGGCTTCAGCACCCATTCTGCATTATGGAGAAGTGGGAGCCTAGGGGAAACTATTTTGACTCGAGTTATAAGGAAAAGCACATGTGCTTTTCAGAGTTAGCCAGAGATTCAGCACAGAGAACAGCCACTGCTGAGGCCAGACCCTAGCTTTATTGTAGCAGGATTTTCCAGCAGAGCTCCCTGTGTGTATATTGAATTGCATCAGTTTAAAGATAAATCCATGAGTGGACAGAGGGAAATCTCCTTCCAGACTTATTTAATGATTTGCATTTTTATCATAACTCAGCTTGTTCTCTAAAGCATTCATGTTTTTTTTAGTGATGTGGTGCATGTACATAAGAAAATACTAACCATAATGCTGTATGTTCCTACAGATGAGGATGAGGATGATGATAATATTGAGATAGATACTAACGAGGAGGTTCCTGAATGCTCTGTTACTGGAGGTGGAGATGGGCTTACTAACCTAGAAAATGACCTTGATTCAATGGGTAATTAATGGCTATTTTGTGTATTTTGCATGACTAACACTCCATCATCACATAAGTACTGATGTGCTGCTTCTCTCTGTCATAGCTTTATTCCTTTGTGCCTTTTCAGGTCTTTTAAACCCTAATGCTTATTCTTTTTGAATATTTTGCATTCATGTTGAGTTGAAATTTAAAATTAGCAACAAAATCATTATTTCCAACAATGGCAGATTTAAATGTCTATTGCTGTTTGATGGGGAAGGGGACCCCAGGCCAGATTTGTAAATGAGAGCCACCTGAAATCACCCCACCTGGACTGTCCCAGCAAAGCAAGGTAGGCAGGCCAGAGGAGTAAGTAATCGCATTGGTGAGTACAGCTGCCGCTCTCTGCACTGCCATCCTGGTCCATGTGCTCAGTGAAGAGGAGCAAACATGTCTCTATGTTTCCATGTAGGCTTGGTATCCCTCGGTTCCTTCTTGAGGACCAGTTCTTGTATTTATACCTTGTTGCTCCAGTGGGGACATGGAGGTATAAATTTGAATAGAATTAGTCCTATTTACTTTACAAAGTTCAAGTAATATATTTTAAATAAGACATTGTAAAAGCATTCATATTCTTGTAGAAATGCTTGTATAACCTTAGCATGTGCTGCTCAAGTAATAATAAATCATAGTAGTGGTATTTCCCCTTTCAAAATTGTAATCGAGCAAAACTGGAGTTCAGGTTCCTCCATAGATGATAAATAGTCAGGATCTTACAAGGGAGATGTTTATTTTAAAAGGTGCTAGGTCTTCAAAGATGTGAAGGTAATTGCCCATCAGTAAGGGGCTCCTCTGCTCACAGGTTGTTGCTGAAGGAGTTTGTTCTCTGTACAAGTCTGCCTGTTACCAGTGGCCCTGGGGTTGCTGAGGGCCTCTTTGTAGTATGGTGTGCTTCTCTGCCAGGGCATTTCTGCTCCCTACAAGTTAGCTCAAGCCTGGAGAAGTGTGGCAAGCACAGGACAGCATCGGGATAAAGGCAGTACAAGAGAGAATTTCTTACAGCATCCTCTGACTTAGTTCTGCCCATGCCAACTGGACCCAAGTTTGTAGCCTGTAATATATTAAATCAAAAGACTTCATTTAGTGTTTGCTTTCTGTAATTAAACAGACAATTATGTGTATATAGCACTTTCTTTCTACACTCAAGTCTTTCACATTCAAAAAAGACGTGTCCTTTATTTTTTTATTTGAGGATTTCCAAACACATAAGAAAATATATTTCTTGTAGTGTTTCCAGCATTTGAATTAAGCTGATTTAGAGCAGAATCCTGTCAAATAATTTTCCAATAAATACTGGTTCATTTTAGGAGAAATAGAAAATCAGTAAATGAATATTCCTGTCACATAGCCCCAGTGACTTACCAACATTTATTTCTGTGGGCCTTTTTTCTTGAGAGATACCTTCTCAGGGATACAAACCCACTACCCAACGCTTCCTCTCCACCATGGGAAGACATTTGGGAAAAAACCTGGGACTTTATTTTGAGTTCAATCTGCACAGTAGCCAGAGGGACAAATGAGTAAGGAAGGGGATGGGCAATAACACAGAATGCAGTCTAATGCTGTGATAGAAATCAGTGTACACAGATTTTGGTGGGATTGTGCCAATTCATGCCAAGTTCTAATGACAGATGAATCTCCTGGGAGCACCTAAATGCCAAACTGTAAGGGACATTTCACATTTGGTATCATTATGACCATTTAATTAATTTTTCCCCTGCTGTATCTTAGTCCCTCCCATCTTTCTCAAGAAGAGAAAACTTTTTTTTTTATTTTTACTGCCAGTTGTTGGTTTTAAATATTGCATCTGTCTGTATTTGTCAGTACTGCTACCATACACTGCTGTGAATGTATCTGATAAAATGTGAACCTCTTATATCATAGTTATTACATTATGTTTATGTATAAACCCACGAGAATGTGCATGTACTTACATGTGAGCCTCAATTAAGGGCACCTTGACTGGGTGTGCCAGAGGAAAGGGAAACTATCCTTCATCATAGCCCAGCCCATTGCTGCTGGAGGCAGGCATCATTTGATTGCCAGCATGCCAAAAATATTTTTGCTAACATGAATTGGAGTGCTCCAAACCTTGGAAGGAGCTGTGTGGCAAAACAGTCATGGCTGCACTTCCCACACCAGCTAGAAGTTACCAGCCCGCAGTGAAAAACTCAGGCTGTGCCTATAGAAAAACATAGCAACTGCTATTTTGTCTGTTTAACCCAAGGCCCAGATGTATGTGCATAATATACACAGGTGATGCTGCATTAGCTCCATCTCAGGGGTGATTTCTTGTGTGGTGCTGCATGTAGAGTATGTCTGGGGGCTTCTGCACCAGCGTTATTCTGCCTTCCTACCCAGGGTTAGCTCCATAGATCTGCGCTGTGGTTCGTTATTAACACCTTTCTCCTTATTATGTGTGTATATGTAGGTAACTGTGTGTGTAGGTGTGTTACAAATTCATATAGTCAATGGTCACGTACAGAATGAGCATTATTGGGAAGTAAAATTCTCAACTCTTATTTCTTTGGGCTCTGATCCAAGTTGCTAAAACTGATGAAAAAAATTTTGGGGCTTCGGCAGGCTTTGAATCTGTCCCTTCAATGCAGTTACAAAGCGTTTTACAGCTCTTACAGCTTCAATGTATTCTATAAATCATAGTAAAATGTTACTAGAAAGCCTTCTCTTTTGATACTGAAATTTTAACATTGAGAAGCTGTGCCAAGGAGCCTTAGGATGAATTAGTAGTTCATAAACTTCAGGGGTTATCAGTACTTAGAATATGTGATAAATTGTTATATGTCATCTTAAAATAAATGGCTCTTTAAGGGTGTTTTTATGCCAAAGCAGAGGTATGTGCTGGTTGGGAGTAACTTAAAGTAAACAGTGTCTCCTTTCTCTGTTTTTTCATCTACTGTCTTCAAGCATGTTTACTTGTTCAGCTGAGTGCTATATATATTTTTTGAGAGAACTTAGGCATTATCTATGTACGTTACACACATCTACGCCAGTCTGAATCGCAAAAACCACAATATTCCTTCTAGTTTTTACTTTTTTAGTTTGAAATAATAGCAAAGTGAATGAAATCTACCTTTTAAATTGCTACGTTGTTGTAGTGACTGCATTTAAATGCATCTCACTCCGTTGTATGTGGTATTTGCATATTTAGCAGAACAAAACAGTAAGTTGGTGGATTTGAAGCTGAAGAAGCTCCTAGAAGCTCAGCCACAGGTGGCAAATTCACTCTCCAGTGCTGCTCAGAAAGCTGTAACTGATAGCTCCGAGCAAGACATTAAGGTAAGTTTTGATTAATGCTTTTGTCTCAGTACCTGTGTGTTCCGATTTCGGGTTTGTACTTCATGAGGAGGAAAATGATTTCTTATCAAATCCTTCACAGTAAGAAATGTAGAAAATCTTCATGGCAGTGCAGTTGCATAGTTTGCAATGCACTGGGTTTTTTCCTGTTGATTAATCAATGCATTTGCCTTTTTTTTTTTTTATCTTGATACTTGTCATTGGCATGACAGTAAGAGATATAAGAAGCATTTCTTCTATCTTATTCTTAGTTTTTATTGCTCAGGTTGTCACTTAAATCAGAAATACTGCATGGGCTCCATCCTGCTGCTGGTGCAATCAGTGGCAAGACTCTCCCTGACTTTAACAGGAGCAGGATTGGACTCTCAGTGATTTGCTTCTCTCCGAAGCCCGACTCTGTTTTTTCTCCATTAAAATTAAGCCGTGGTACACTTTAAAGGCATACATACTTGGGTGCTTGACAACAAGTGCTTCTGAGAAAAGTAGACAGGAGTATGAAGTATATGTGGTCCTTTTGCCTATTCTTAATGTTCACCACTTCAGCATAAAGCGCACACCAATCAATTTACCGTTTCATTTTCTTAATTAGACCCCTTGTGTTCTTACTATTATATATTTTTTAAAATAGTCCCTGTATGTCATTAATATCCCTATGGCTCTGGGGCACTTCCAGTTGGGTATAACTTTTCACCCACCTGCAGTCTGAGGGGAAAGCACTGCTGACTGAAAGGATTTCCTTCCCGAGATACAGAGATGCTTTGAAGTCCCAAAACAATGACTTTCATTGCTTTTCCCTTACACTGTCGGTTCCTATAAATTGGTGATGAAAGTGTGTGGCAGCAGCAGAGGACTTTCGGTCTCTATCTTTGAACAAAAGGAAGCCTGGATCAGGTCTGATTTTTGCGTTCAATTTAGCTTTCTGCAGTGGATTTAATGCAAAATGAAGCTGGCCCAAGAATAATACAATGGGTTGAAAAGGCTAACTGAATTAGTGGGCTTAGAGGAATACATTTGTAAAGTGGCAGAAGTCCCCAGTCATAAAAAGGTTTCTTAAAATGGGATTTACTGGCTAATCACACTGATATTTTAGCATGTTGCCAGGCCTAAAAAATTAGTCATGTTTGTTTATTTTGGTAAAGACTCTGGTTTAGGCTGTCAGATGGTTATTGTGCTAATAACAGGAAACCACCTTTTATTTAACCAGAATCATAACCGCCCGATTACTGCAGCTGAAAAGTAATTCAGAGCATATGAGCAATACTTTTTTGAGCTTAATTTGACAAACGACACATGGGCCTCCTCTTAGGGTAATTTGGTATCACATAACCTGACGAAAATGGTATTTCTCTTTATGAAAAGCTTCCGTGAAGGAGTTGCTTTTTTTTAAGGTACTCCCACAAAAGGTGCAACTTAACTCTGTGTACATCTTTCTAAGGAAGAGTTGGAAAGCAGCATTATAAGGAATATATGGTGTCCATCTGTTCTCATGGAGCTCTCAGCATTGAGGTGGATTTGTTTTTTAATAAAATGCAGTTTACACGTTTCTAAATGAGGCATTCTGTGTTTGTGGAAAAGGATAAACTGTTACCTTCCCTTGGGGATTGTGTATCCCCGGCCTCCTTGAGGCTAGAGAATAGGCCATTGGAGAACTCCCTCATTACCGATTGTCTCAATGCAGAGGAAGGGCAAAGTCTTGGTAGCTTTTGATAACCAGTTTCAGCATTCAGCAGGCTTAGCTATTAGTCATGCATCTTAGCCTTTCCCTATTTACTTTCAAAACACTTAATAAAAATAATAAAAGATTAGGTATAAAATGAAATATTTGTTTGGTACACAGCACCTCGGTATCTGCAGTTTCCACACGCTGCGGTGGTTCAGTCTTCTGGGATATTTCGTGTTGATAGAACCATTTGAATTTGTTACCAGTATTAACATAGGAAGCCCTGGAAAAGATAATTGTAGTTTCCTTAGCTGTAAAGGGCTTACTTACAAATCTGGCTTTGGAAAGTTATAGCTGATGAAATGCAGTTCAGTGGGGTAGTATTATAATCCTACCTTTTAGCCTTCATCCAGCATTAGTGGTTTATCTCAATGGGCATAAAATTAGAAACTAGTTCTTCTTGTCATACAAGTCTCTGGGACTACACAAAACGACAGATTTCTTTACCGGGCAGGGAGACAGGCTAAAGGCAACATGCTTTTAAAACGATACAGATCGTGTTCAGGGCTAGAGACGCTGCTCCTTGGCAGCAGCATGCGCAGTGCTTGGCAAATCAAAGTTGCAAAGGAGTGATTTTTCGTTTAAATCGGAATTGCTGGCAAATGCAGGTCACAATTAATAAGTCTGGCTGTTAAGTAAGTAGAGAGTCCTGCAGGAGGGTGCCCAAAAAGCCAGTTGTTGCTACCACACATGAAACAAAAAAAAAAAAAAAAGGAAAAGTTAATCACTCTTCTTTTTTTCCGCAGCTGATACTTTCATCCTATATAAACCACAGCCCGAGTTGTGAAATCCTCTTTGCAAAAGCTGCGTCCTGTCCCCTCGCTGAAACGTACCTTTCGAATTCGTGTCTTCCCGTTTGTAAACAAAAGAAACTGTTGTGTGTCTGGTTTTTTTCCTAGCAGAATGGAACAGAGGAACATCGTGCTGAGCGATTACAAAAAGCAGCAGAACGGTTTAGAAATCCCGTTGTGTTCAGCAAGGACTCTACCGTCAGAAAAACTCAGCTCCAGTCTTTCAGTCAATACGTGGAGAGCAGACCAGGTAGGATAAAATATAAAACCTGTTTTCCCATCTTATGATTTAATAATATTTAACAATAAATATATGAAAACCCGATAATGTAAGTCCACATTTCAATACATAAATATCAAGCTTTATAATAATTTTACATGTCTTTCCCCTTTTTTCAAGAGATGAAAAGGCAGAGATCAATACAGGAAGATACAAAGAGAGGAAATGAGGAGAAGGCTGCGATAACTGAGACTCAGAGGAAGCCATCAGAAGATGAAGTGCTTAATGTATATTAATTTTTTGTCTGGTTTCATGATTGCTGATAATTCCAAACTGTATGTGGAAATAGTGCCTTTATTTGTTAAAATGAGATGTTAGGTTTTTTTAGATGTCAATCTCCAGTGCATTCAAAGCAGAGTGAGAGGGGTGCACTGTTGAATTAGTCTGCAGTGTGGTGATAATTGTCAGATAAAAAAAATGAATTTTTCAGAGTTCCACAGGCCCAGCTTCCTTGAGACATTTCCATCAGGGCACTTCCCATAAAGAGATTCCAGTATTGATCTACCGGGAGGATTTTAATTATTACAATAGCAGATACCGCAGAGCTGCAGTTAGAGGGAAGAGTCACATGAGACCTGCTAGAATTTCTCAGCCAACCCATTTTGTTGGCTTGGGTTAATGGGTGTTCAACCTTTCCATTATCCAGATCAGCCGTGAATTACTAGCTGAATGATGTTTGCATTAATATAATATATATGGTAATTTCTTCACTTAATTAACGGGGAGGTTCAGCTCAGTAGGGGTATGGGCTGATCATGTGTAAAATTGATTTGTGAGGGAAATATTTGATAGACCGCAGGGAGAAAGCTGGTTTTGATGGACAGCTGCAGGACAGAAGCAGGAAGAACAAGTTTTAACCTGAATTTTTTTTGTCTGAAAACGCAACACAGCCTTTGATGGTGGTCGTTAGTTGCTCTCCACAATTTATCTAAACACATTTGTCGTTTTTGCTGAAGCAATCTAGAGCTCAGTAGCGATTTTGTACTGCTGTCATGTCTACACCAAAACATTGAACTTTTTATGAGCCGGAGTTATTTTTAGCCCATTTGTACTTTTGCAGAGCTGAAAAGGTCTGGCACAGTAAGTTCACATTATATATGCAGATGATACACATGAACTCTTGGGATATTTCAGCCTGACACAGCATTTCTTTTCATCTTCTAATAACAATTGTTAACAATTATGCATGCTGACATTAGGGAAGTTTTCATACTATTTTCAATTAATTATAGTTGATGAAAGGCAATATACTGCACATCACCTTGACTCCCCAGACTGATTTTTTTTTCTTCAGGGACTGCTCTCAGCGAGTTTTGTTGTTGTTTTTCTGGCTATACGACAGACAGAGAAGGGGTTTCCGTTAGAGCTGATACTGTGCTTAAATTCAGATACACTAAATTTCAAAGTTCTGTGCTCGTTACTGGTCCTGGGACCTCAGCCATGCCATTAGCCTTCACTTTGAACATGTCTTTATTTGAAATAATATTCTGATGTGATTATTATACCTGTTGCCTGAATATGAAGCTGAATTGATTATTTCAGACACATTTACAGAAAACCAATTGAAAACGTCTGGTGAAAGTATTTGAGGCCCTTACGCAGCAAAAAGTTAGCCTCCAGTAGGGAAATAAGCCTCGTTTAAAAAAAAAAAAAACAACATGGTATATTTTTCTGTTCCCAAAGGACAGTGATTTTAGTTGCATCCTTTACAGAGTGCAGATGAAACATGGAATCATTTTGCTAGGGGTTTTTTTCCCAACTTTAAACCGTTCTCTGAAGCTCTGGGGCAGGAGTAGGAGGAAAGAGGAAGAAGTGGATGGGGTTACTCAGGAGGAGTAATATTTTTTTCCCTAACTTATCAAAAAACATGCTTCAGGAATGACATTTCAGCATTGTATAAAGCCCATGATAACTCGGTACAGCCAGAACACCGTGGTGAAAGTTGTTGAGCCACATGAGAATAACTTGGAGGTACTAAATGACTGTTCTCAGGCTCCTAGCGAGACAGCCAAATCGCTTTGGAAATATTTGGAGATTTGTGTGGTCATGTGCAATGCTGAGAAGTTCTAGGGTAAAGAGGCAAACTTGACTCGTTAGTGTTTCCACAGCTTTCTTGATAAGGTTCAATAGGATTTATCAGCTTGGCATCCCAGGGCAGCCTCCTGGCTGAGTGTGAGCCGGCGCAGGGGCAGGACAGCTTGAGTTAGTCCCCATGCACCTGAGCGTCTGCCCAGTGCTGTTTGTCACCACTTCTCAGGATAAGAATCACAGTTAGAGTAATTAGTGGTATTTTTACAGATCACCATGTAGCAGGACAATTGCCTGCAGTCAGAGAAACCCAGAGAGGCACAATAGCCCGGGCTGGTGAGCGTCGGCATTACAGTTGACCCAGAGGAGCTAAACAAGCCAGGGAGCTTGTTTTGGGTTTGGTTTTAATCTCAAAAGCCCACTTTTTAATTGTCACTAGAGACTTTCATGCTAGTTCTTCTAGCCCCTAAAGTTAGTGTTTTAAAATTGAATAAGACCTGAATGGAGTAGAAATGGCATGTTAAATAGTGCTTTATTTGGATTACGTTTCCTTTCATTATGCTTTGTTACAGCAGCTTTTGTGTACTTAGAAATAAATTAGAGGAATTTCAAAAAGCCAGCCAGGTAGTAAAAAACTGCAAAATCAAATGTTCCCTAAAGAAAAACCGGGGTGTTTTAATAAACAAATAAGGACATTTGGCAAAATCGTAAAGTTTATGAAATGTAAGTGCTAGCTTTTTGGTAGCGAGCATGATATTTGGTTGTTTAGGTAAGTGCCTTACTAAGTGTTTGTGGAAAGGAAAAATGCAACTTACAAGTGATGTTTTTTCTTCTTGTTTGTTCTCTTTAACAGAAAGGGTTCAAAGACACCAGTCAGTATGTTGTAGGAGAATTGGCAGCACTAGAGAATGAGCAAAAGCAAATTGACACCCGTGCCGCGCTGGTGGAGAAGCGCCTTCGCTATCTCATGGACACAGGTACGGTGCCCAATTACACTGTAAACAGTTTTGGCAAATTGAGCGTTCACAAACTCTTATAGAGTTTTGGAAGTGTGAATCTTTGAAGCCTGAATGTTCAGCAAAACTGCCTTGAAAATAAAAAGGCTGCGATTTGCAGCCACCTCTCTGGGCCCTGGTGATAAGAGTGCCTTCATGGGAAGTGATAACTTGCCCTGATACCGTGTGAGCCAGCACTATTGAACAGTGTGCTCATCCATGCAGAGTTGGAATACACATCTGTGCCTCATTGATATGCCACTGCTTAAAAAAAAAAAAAAAAATAAAAAAAAAAAGTAAGATCTTCACTGTTCTACTGATTCAGTGGGGAAAAAAAGATTTGGACAGCTAAAGCCATGTACTGCATGAAACAGAGCACAGTACATGGGGAAGGCTCCATTGACTAGATCACTGAAATTTGAGAATACTATCTGGTTACTGATGCTCCACAATTATTTTATTTATTTATTTATTTTCAGGAGAGCGGGTTTTAAAAGTCTGTAATACTTGGTGTTGTAGGTGCAGTTGAAAGGATTAAAGTGTATGGGTGATTTTTTGTTAAAAGCTTGATGATTTTGACTTCCGCAATGAATGTTAGATGGATATTAAGTGGTGATGGTCATCAGAGATGGAGGGGTTTAACCGCATCAGTTGGAAACAAATGGTGCTTTGATATTTCAAAAATAAATAATATCGTAGGTCCAGAAAGTGTTGTTCCTGTCCATTGGGAAAAAAAGTTAGTTGGTCCAAATTACTTCGTGGATAAATCGTCTTTATAAGTTATATGTGTATCTGATGTTATAAACTTGAAGCCTGTCTTTAACTGAAATAAGAGACTTTAAAGTACATTTGAATCCAGTGTTATGTTTTGAAATACAGATGAATAGACTTCAGTTAAAGTTCAGTACTTTGAAGTGAGTTTGCCACATGCATCCAAATATTGGGGTGGTTTTTTAAATGTATTTACTTTCTCATGTGCTCAGGTGGTTTGACTTTTTAAAATAGTTTTACAAAAACATGTAACTCAGAAACTTCTTCTGTCCTGAATTGTTTAGTAGGACTTTTACCTGTTACAGTCTTTTGAAGTACTTTTTCAAATGCATTACATGACCTTTAGTTATTGAGCTAGAGCAAATGTGTGTATATTATTCTGCACTTTCTTGTGTACTTTGTTATATTTGTGAAATATATGTTCTGCACAAAAGAGCCAGTACAATGTTTCACAAGTCTTATATGAATGCTGAATACTGCCTCTAGATGTATATGGAGTAATCAGCACAGCACTTGGGGATTTTTAAAACTCTAATAACCATGTTGTTATTTGATTTGTTGTTTATTCCATTTTAAAAGAGATTTCTTACTTTTCTTATGGTTTTTAATTTCTTGTATTTTGAAGTATGACAAAAGTTGCTGTATTCTCCATGTCATACACACAATGAGATGATGTTTCTTTTAAGTATCCTGCATAAAATGGGGACTCTAGCACACAGCTAGAGTGGCTTATACAGCATAGCTGTAAGCGTTGTAACAGGAATACTAATGAATACCCATTGCTTCTTTTACTGGGGATAAGGGGACAAGTGGTGCAGCCATAATAAAAAAGTTACTGTTATATTCTTGATCATTTCCTGAGCATTCAGGGTTTAACTTAAAGCAAATGATTTGACAAGTCCTTGATAAAGATCCTATTTATGTTCTCAGCTTAAAAACATGATTTAGGATAAAACATGTGAAAAGTGGAGTTTCTTACTTATAGTTAACTTTATAGCCTTGAAAGCAGGGATTCTCAAACTTCGCTAACTATGGTTCACATCTTAACAGAGCCTATCTTGTGTACCACCTCCCCTGCCAATCAATATCCCATTTGTCATCAGACAACATCCTTGTGGCAGTGACTGCAGTTGCTTACATGGAAAAGTAGTATTAGGAGGTTTGTTGGTTGTTGGTTTTTTTTTTTAACAGCCCTTGATGTGATATGGTAGTGGAAAAAAATCTGAACATTTCTTTTTGCTATGCCTTTAAAACACTGTTGTGTCAGCTCTGTTTCTGTGCCCCATGTGCAGTCCCCTTCCACCTGCTCCTCATCTGCCTCACTTTCCTGCAGGCTCTTCTCCTGCCTGCACCTTCTCTCTCCCTCTCTGGTACCTACTGCAGTTGCTTCAGAGGATCTGCTGTATCTCATCTCATTAGTGGCTCTCTTTGTCAGGATAGCACTTGTTTTTCTTCCCTACCTCTCTTCAGGAAATAATTCCTAATACAGACAAATAAGGAGTTTGTGCCTCTGTGTTATGCCCAGCTTCTTCTGTAAGGGTCTGGGGCTGCTTCAGCTGAGTGTCTGACTGCCTGAGAGAGAAATCTGGAAACAAAAAAGATGAGTCAACATGATATGACCTGCCAGCTTGCCACAGACCACCAAGTGGTCTGTAAACCCAGGTTTGAAGGAAGAAGGTAACCACAGCCTGATAGCTAGAAAAGCCCTGAAGGGCTATTGATGATGATCTTGGGGTTTTGCAAATACTCCCCTAGGTATTGGTATATACCAGAAAGATGAGAAACATGAAATGTTGCAGCTCTCAGAGGTGTGCTAAAAAGTCTTTTGATATTTGGTTTTTCTGAAAATGTAGGCTTTAGGAACCAGGTGGTCACATGGGCAAGCATAGCTGAAAGATGCTGGAAACACAACATGAAGGACAAGAACCACAAATGAACTGGTTGTATAATTAACATTCTCTTTTAAGCACATCTCTTTCTTGAACTTGTACTGCTTGGGGTTGTAATACTGGGGAGCCTCAAGCAAGTAAGAGTCTCTGCTGACCTTATTCCTTGACAGCTGAAGCAGGGTGCCATGTTTGTATAACTGTGTGGGCAAGGGCTTACACTGAATTGTCCTAACAAATGTTTGCAGGATCATTGTCCCCATCAGCATAGGAGCACATCTTGTATTGGGATTTCCAGGTTTGTTTCCATGTGTGCCAAAACCATACAAGATAAATGAAACAACTGGGAGACTCACATCATGACTCAGTCATTGCCTTGAAATTAAATTCAAGAAGAAGGTAGAGCGTGGTCTGCTTGTCCCGGTTGTGTCTGCTGGGGACTGGACCATCTTTTCCTTCTCCACTGTGCTTGGCCCTGTTCTTTATTAGACTTTTACTAGGAAGAAAGCACTCTATTTTTCTTCTCATCCTTCTCCAGCACAAAACTGGGGGTGGTTTTTTTCCAGTGGGGAGACTCTGCCACCTGGCAGCTCTTTATCCTCTGAGTTTGAGAGTCCTTTTTGTTGCTCAGCCAGGAGGGATTGTTTCAGGCTGCAGTTTGAATATCTATTCTGGCTACATTCATTTCACAGGAAAAGACTTTGTCTCCTGCTCCCATGTATCAATGCATTAAAACAGGTGGGAATTTCCTTACTACAGGTTAGTGGTAAGACGAGAAAGATATAGTGACCAGCCCCTGGACAATGCAGGCTTTGGTAAATGTGGAAGAATTCCTAGCTTTCACCGAAAGGGAAGCAGCTGGAAGTATAGACGATTTATGTTCTTGGTTAGATTCCAGCTCATGGCACTCTTTGACTTTGTTAGACACTCTGCTTACTTTTTAGTGAAAGTTCCTGGCACTTACAATTGCAAATAAAAGTTTGAAAATGCCACCCTAGCTTTACTAGGGTGACAGTGGCTGTGGGTAGCTGCAAGGAGTGGATCTTGGAGGTTCTCCGTGCCCCACTCCCTTTCTGCCATGGACCAGGAGGAGAGGAGTCCCCGACGTGATGCGCTCTAGTCCAATCCCTAGGATGCAACCTGGGTTGCGGAGAGATCCCTTCGGCTGCTGCCCTTGCATCTTCTGCCCTGCATTAGGAAAAGGGCATCTAATGGAAACGGGGCTGTAGGAAGAGAGCCCAGGTCCTTGTCTGCACATGCATTGCCATTTTCCAGCCCTGCAAGACAGCCTTTTTGGCTGGGGAAGCTGAGTTTCTGGCTCTTGGCCAAAGGGGAGCTGATATTTTCAAAGTTCATCAGCCAGGCAAAGAGTTTGGAACTGGCTGAAGCTTTGCATTTCCAGTGCCAGCTGCTCATGATTTGACTAGAAACACTTTTCTAAGATGTGTGAAAAAATAAAAGTTATTAAAATTCCCGGGTTGCTGATTTCCATTTGAATCTGAATAGTCACACTTTTATTAATATCCAGTAATTTATGTCACTGGTGGCGTAACCTCAGTCCTTGGTCTTAGCACTTAAAATGAAAATGTAATCTCACCTTGTTCCAGTGAAATGTAGTTTACTGGTACATTGCAAAACTGTGAAGGGAATCAGTGCTTCAGTGCCTTGAACTCCATTGAATAAGCTGATGGCTCGTTTGCTATCCCTGTCTGGATACATGTAAGAGTTACCTATATAGAAGGGGTTTTGCAACATACACTATGAAATACACTGTCACAAAAAATTTGGTGGGTGCGTGTGTTTAGAGAAAACACAGCGCAGAGGTTCAAGTAAGAGGAATGAGTTGTATGATTGAGTATAAAAATCACATAATCTAATATCATTGATTTCCCTTCTTCCTCTATTATAATGGCTTGACATTAAACGATGACAGGATTATCTTGCTTTCTTCAGGATTGTACTTACCCATGTTGTGCCTAACCCATTATGGACAAAATAGTTTTGTCTCTACTTCTGACAGTGTCTTTCTCCACTGAAAATTCTTCTGTCATTGTATTTTAAGGTGTCTATCATCTTGATATCCAAGTGCCAATTAAAATGCAGAATTATCATGTAATACAATTAGAATAAAAACCAAAGAAGCCTAGTTTACAAATCTCTAATCTAAATTTAGCTCTTTTTCGGTCACTATTTTTTCACTAATTGCAAAAACAGCTATTTGAAAAAAAAATTGCAGCTATCAGATATTTTGTTATCTGACCACAGGGTATGAAGTGTTTTTAATTGTTTTTCTGATTAACTGCAAGCTCCCAAATTCAAGTAGAAGCATATTTGTATTTTCCATGTGAGATCCTGTACCTTACCAATGGATGAGCATGTTTGTGGTACTGTATAAGGATTAATGAAATTAAAAAAAACCAAACCTCTGCTGCTGCTGATTGACCACTGATGGTAAATGTAATTGAATTAGCAGTGCACTAAAATAAATGTAGACAAAATAAATACAGACAAGAAAATCTGGTGAAAGCTTCTGTAATGTTTTAGATTAATAGGCATACAGAATTCTTCACATTTTTTATTACGTTGTCCCTAGATGAATTCAAAGTAATTGGGGTGGTTAATTTTATTTACACAGAGCCGTTCACAGCGCATTAAATAATAGAGATAATTGAACAAGAATTGTCAAGTGTGTACTGATATCAGACATATTACAGAAGGGAATGTGCATAAAACTTCATTTCTATGCAGCCATTGTTTATGGTAATTAAGTACACAGATTTATCCCTTGGTTGCCTTCCAAGCTTATGGCAACTGCTATTGTTGTGCTCCATTAATATGTAATCAGGAAATAGTTTAATTTTCTAATCTGCAGTTTGAGAATTCACTTTCTAACAACTCTTAATTACTGCATTGCCCTAATGATGCTCATGGTTAGGAAAACTGAACCAATAAACTCCGTAGAAGAAGCCAGAAGGGATTATACTTCCAGAGGTGGTGCTTACTTAATAAACTTGTTATGCCTTCACCAGAGGGAGCTCAGTGTCCTTCAAAAGCAACTAATTTTATATTTCAGAGTTGTACATACCCACGGTGCGAAGAGTTAACATACTGTGTATGGCGGGGGTGGCTGTAAATTTGATTCACTAGAGAACCAGATAAGCGATACTATCACCATTTTGGTATTTTTCCTACTGTATACTAATTGCAGAGTTTAATTGCACAGGAAATAATGCAGGTGGCTTAATCTATTGTCTTAAACTGTCCTCATGGGTTTGTTTTTGTCAAGTTTGTTTTCTTTTATTAGCCACATTAGCTAAACGCAGTATCGTAAAATCTTGCAGAGGCAGATAAGCTCTGTATATTGACAGCTATCTTATATTTGCTGTTTTCAGGGTGAATCTTAAACAGTAAAGGGGTTTTTTTAATAATTTCCATTCTCCACTGGTCCATCGTTCACTTTGATAGTGATTTCCATGCTGCTGCTTTACCTAGTGCAACTCTAATGACAACACTGAAGTTATTTTGAGTTTGTGGCGCTGCTCTAAGATGAGAATCAAGCTGCTGAGATCTTGCAGTCTGTCTGTGCTGACCCTGCCCAGAAGTGTCCAGTCCTGCAAATGAGATCAAAAAAAGGAGAGTTAAAGTCTGC